>NW_027362761.1:588193442-588813442 GCF_046119375.1 Phyllobates terribilis | reverse complement strand
ACATTAGAATGGACTTAAAAGAAACAGTCATATCACCTATTTAAACTTTTTGGGGAGAGAGTTTGGGGTCTAAGGAGTAACATTTCTCCTTGGGGCGGAGAGTTTGTAAATTATGAATCCTTGGTTTCATGGAACTTTAATTGAGCTATCCAATTGCCTCCCCGGCGAGAAGGCAGAACCTGTTCCAAAACTTGAAATGTTATGGCAGGGCCGGCTCCAGGTTTTTGTGGGCCCCCGGCGAAAGAGTCTCAGTGGGCCCCTTTAATACATATAATGCTCAATACTGGATACTGGCCCCCATAAAATGCTCCATGCAGAATACTGGTCCCCATATAACGCTCCATACATACAGAATACTGGCCCCCATAAAATGCTCCATATGGGATACTGGCCCCCATATAACAATCCATACAGGATACTGCCCCCCTTATAACTCTCCATACAGGATACTGGCCCCCTTATAATGCTCCATACAGGATACTGGCTCCCTTATAATGCTCCATACAGGATACTGGCCCCCATATAACGCTCCATACAGGATACTGGCCCCCATATAACGCTCCATACAGAATACTGGCCCCCACATAATGTCCCATGCAGGCTGTACCCCCCACATAATGCCCTCTGCAGGCTGTGCTCCACACATAATGACCCATGCAGGCAGTGCCACCCACATAATGCCCCATGCAGGCTGTGCCCCCTACATAATGCCCCATGCAGGCTGTTCCCCCCACATAATGCTCCATGCAGGCTGTTCCCCCCCATAATGCTCCATACAGGCTGTGCCCCCACGTAATGCCCCTTTCAGGCTGTGCCCCCCACATAATGCCTCATGTTGGTTGTGCCCCCCACATAATGCCCCATGCAGGATGTCCCTTCCCCCACATAATGCCCCACGCAGGATGTAACTCCCCCCATATAATGCCCCATGCAGTATGTCACCCCCCCATATAATGCCTCATGCAGGATGTCACCCCCCCACATAATGCCCCATGCAGGATGTCACTTCCCCCACCATATAATGCCCAGACTCCTCAGCCACATCGCCGTCTTCCCGCTCTGTGCTGTGACTGCTCAGGAGAGGGCGCGGCGGAAAGACGTCACCGCGCCCTCTGACCTGAGACGTCACAGTGCAGCAGCTGTGGAAAACACCGGACCTGTTGCGGAGGCACGAGGAGGGGTAAGTATGGTGCCGGGGTCCTGATTAAGCGGGGAGGGAAGGGGGTGGGCACTGGCACCGCTCTCCTCTGCTCAAGGGTCCCATAGCGCGGCGGGGTGCCTGACTGTGAGTGGGCCCCCCACCGGCTCAGGGCTCCAGCACTTGCCCGAGTGTGCTGAGTGCTGACGCCGGGCCTGTGTTGTGGAATGGGTAATTCACTGAAGTTTCGCCTAATTGTGGATTTGTGTTTAGAGATGTGGTCTCATATTCGTTGGGTGGTTTCGCCAATGTAAACGAGACTGCAAGGGCATCTGATGGCATACACCAGGAAAGATGAGTCACAAGTGAAAAAGGCCTCCTAAGAATCCAATGTTGCCTGTTCCACAGCATTTCCACAATGCTGGTCATACAGTGACTCAATTGAAATATCAGGTTATTGAGCAAATTTCTCAGCCACGACAGAGAGGGGATCTCCTTTCGACCCTTAAAAAACAGGAGGCCTATTAGATACATGAATTACAAGCACTAGCGCCAAGGGGCCTTAATAGAGAGTATGATCTCCAATCATTTCTGTAGATTGTGAGACAAGCCATTTTGCCCTCATTTATTGCTATTCTCATGAGGTATCTTGTGATGCTTTCTTTTATGTTATTTGCGACATGAGTGATGTCATCTTTTCTATTTTTATTGTCTCTTGGTCCACTTATCTGTGACCTTGATGTATGACGTCATTCAATAATTCTGTGAGTATTGGCGGAGCTCGGCGTTATCCTGTCATCCTCGATTTAAACCCCTCTTCTTTGATTATGGTCCTTTATAGAGAGATATCAAGTTTACTAAATACAGCTTATCATTGCACATTATTGCTGAGTATCATCTAACATTACTTTAACCTATGAAGCTCCTGTGCCTTTCTTTGTCTGATATGGTCACCATCCTTGGACGAGTGATACTCGATTTTCCGATTTTCCTCAGAAGCCTTTGGGGGATCATGTAATTATTCCACCCGCCATGGTTGCCACATCTGTTTCACAACTTTTGTTTCTTCATTATAGTCTCATACATGGCTGATTTCTTCCTGCATCTGCGAATCTGTTACTATATTATTAAGATAATTATTATTATGTCTTTTGGTTTCACCGGTCTAGGGTTAACTGGTTTACGGCATTGATCTTTATTTGTCTGGTTCTATCTACTCTTAGGTCCCTCTGCACCTATGTACTTTACTTCTTATATTTCTTAGGTTTTTGACATTTTAATGTTTTTATTTACCTTTGCTAGGATGCATTATACGTTTTTTTTTACAGTATACACTGCTCTTTAATGCACTTATAAGCCTTGGATTCTCCTTTGTGTTTAATAATCATTGTCCTTCCAAATTGAATGATTTTTGAAATATTACCATAGATGTTATATTCCTTGGATTAACACGACTGATAGAATTCTATCAGTTATATGCCTGTTTATTTGGGTTAACTATGTTTCTTGACATAATTATATGGTGATATTTTTCTTTGACTTATTTGCATATTTTGTATATTTTTCTTTATCAGACTGATGAAGGTCATGTTTTGACCGAAACATCTCTAATTTCTGTCTGGATTTTTCTACAATAAAAATGATATCCTTGTGTGTCATACCAAACGAGTGCCAAGTTTTTTACACTATAGCTGACGGATTTGGATCCTACTTGTGCACCACCTTTTACCAGAAGTGCCGTGCCTATCTTTCTGTCTCTCTTTCAATACATTAGCACCATGGCAGTGTGGAAAAGCCATGGAAAAGTTCCATATTCTGGTAGAAGAGAGAAATGATTGACGAGGAACTGATTTCAATGGTCCAAAATGAGCTTTCCCCAAAGAGTCACAAATTATTACCACATTTATAATAGATTAAAGGTGGAGCTCTGAATTCCACAACATGTGGGTAAGATAAAGGATTGTCCAGTGTTTATGTAGAATGGAGTGAATTCGGGCATAAGGGGATGATAAGTGTTAAAGCTAAGGGCGATGATTTTGTTGTTTATGATGATCGTAGGGGATGTAATACGTTTGATGGGTAACCGTGGTTTTGGAGCCGGGTGCTTATCTCATCTAAGCGTATTAGTTTGGTGTAATTGTCAATAACAACGCGGTCAATTCTGCAGAATTGGGATTTTGGTAATAATTTAGTGGTTTTATGATGGTTACTTCTGAATATCAGCAGGCTGTTATGATCAGTCAGTTTTCTGAATAAATTGGTGGCTAAAGATCCAGTTGAGTCTTTGTTTTACTAAAACGTCAAGAAAATTAATCTGGGTATTATCTATATGGTGAGTGAATTATTTATTAGGGTCACTGGAGTTAATTGATTCAAAGAACTCATTAAATACTTGTAAACTGCCATCCCATGTGCAAAACACATCGTCGATGTAACGTAAACATACAATGGCATGTTTGAATAATGGATGGGTATAGACAAATTCATCTTTGAAATTGGACATGAAACAGTTTGCATAGGGGGGTGCAACATTAGACCCCATTGCTGCTCCCTTCTTTTGCAGATAAAATTGATCACCAAATAAATAGCAATTTTCATGAAGAAAAAGCTGCAGTAGGTCAATACAAAATAAAACTTGATCTGGTAAGAATGAAGTTGAATGTAACAATCGTGTGACTGCAGAAATACCACTATCATGTTGAATAGATGTATATAGACTATTAATGTCTAAAATAATCAATAGACTGTTGGGTGGTAAATTATTTTGAGCTCATAAGATAGTTAAAAAATAAGAGGTTTCTAAGATGAACGATTTGGTAGTTGTAACCTGCCATCCCATGTGCAAAACATATCGTTGATGTAACGTAACCCTACAATGGCATGTTTGAATAATGGATAGGTATAGACAAATTTATCTTCAAAATTGAACATGAAACAATGTGCATGGGGGGGGCGACTTTAGACCCTTCTTTTGCAGATAAAATAGGTCACCAAATAAAAAGTAAGCTCCATGTAAAATAAGATGCAGTAAGTCAATACAAAATGAGACTTGATCTGGTGAGAACGAAGTTGATTGTAACAATCGTGTGACTACAGCAATACCATTATCATATCGAATGGATGTGTACAGTTTATTAACATCTTAAGTAATCAACAGACTGTCAGATGGTAAGTTATTTTGAGCTCATAAGATAGTTAGAAAATGAAAGGTATCTAAGATGAATGATTTGGTAGTTTTAAACAGTGGAGTCAACATTTTTTCAAGATAAATTGCCAGGAGAAAAAAAATCAAATCGGTGGATGCCACAACTGTTGTCTTAGTGGAAATTGTAAGTTTTTATGAATTTTAGGTACTGTATAGAAGACAGGAGTAATGGAATCTGAATCATGTAGAAAGTCATAAGTCTTTTTATCAATAACCTCAAAACCTAAATATTGATCCAACACAGAATTGATCTTGTTAGAGATGGATACAATAGGATTACATGGAATAGGCAAATAGTTGTCACAATTAGATAACTGGTGAGCAATATCAGAAATATAGTAGGATTTGCCTGTTAGAACCACCCTTGTCCCCTGTTTTAATGACCAGAGATTTATCATTCTGGAGTCTGTGCAATGCTATAGATTCCTCGCTGGTCATATTAGATTTATGGGGAAAATTTCTCAACCAATAAGATTTGAGTACTTGATCTATCCTCTGTGTTACAGTATCAATATTAAACTCAACTCCGTGTAAATTATGTGGCGGTTTAGAGGCACTTTTAAGGCACAAGCCAAGGGAGGAAATCGACAAAGGGTTGAAAGGAAAGGTCAAACCTGAACTATGTTGTTCCGATATAGAGAAATGAGTATTAAAATGTAGGGATCGAAAAATAATTTTGTAACTTTCATTCCAGTGGGAAGGTGTCAAGTCGACCCTTTGGGCAGAATGACAGCCTTTTTGTAATTAGTTGTGCTCAGCCGGAGAGGGTACCTTGGATGAAATATTGAAGACTAAGTCCGTCCCTGTACTCTTGCTCTGGTGTGTACCCCGGCTGATGATATATCCATGTCCTCTGCCCTCTCAGCGGATATGTTTAGTCTTGTGGGTGCAGCGGCACTGGAAAAATGGGGGTGGCGGGTATTTGACTGATAGTCACTCCCTGACCTGGAGGAGAACCTGTCTTGTGACCATGGGCAAAATTGGTAATTGGAGGTATTGTATGAGTCTCGCCATCTGTACAGTATATGCAATTAAGCTGGTAATCCTCCGTATCAAGTAGGAACTTGCTTCTTTTGATGTTTTCAATGGTCTTTCGATATTTGTCCAGGAGTTTAGATGTTTTGACTTTTAGTTCAGATAAGTCAGATGCAGATAAAGTTGCTGTAAGTTGTTCCTCTGTAGCCTTGATATGCTGCTTAGTATCATTATGTGCCTGCTGTAAAAATTCGATATTCAGCAGAATCAAATCAAAAGAACATTTGTTAAGAATACTTTCGAACTTTTTACAAAAGTCAGTGTTATCAGAGAACAATGTTGGTCACAAGTTGACTTTGATGCCTCTTGGGATTCATTTTATGTTCTCTCTTTCATGTTGTCTTATCTCCTGCTGCACCACTTCCGTCTTGCAGGGTGTGCTCTATGCAACACTTCCGGTTGATCAGTCTTAAGGCGCATCGCCATTTCCGTCTCGCGTGGTCTTTTTCAACTTCACTCATTAAACATACACCGCACCTCCAGCAGCGCTCGCACTTCTGTCTCCCAGCCTTGGTAAGCTCAAGCAGCTTCAACTTAGACAGGCCTGGCCATTGTGACACCGCATGTTTCTTCTACCTCTCTGTGCTTTCATGTTCTGATCATTCTTTCTTTTTTCTTACTTCCTTTTTGTCATTTCCAACCCCTACTTCAGTCCACCTGATCTGATCCTTTTCTCCTGTATGTTTTTCAATACATTTTTTCCTCTCAATATTACTTTCTCGCCACTCAACTGGGCTATTTTACTTTTCCCATTTGTCAGAAAAATATTAAGAAAATATTAAGAATTTCTCCCTCCCAGACCCCTCTTCACCCCCCTTCCCCTTTAGTTTTTGGCAGAGGAGAGGAGCTGACACGCAGCTGTCCCCATGCAAATTAAGCCCACGCAGCAGAAAGCTGTAAGCAAATGCTAGCACAAAGGGTGCTACCAACCCAATTAAAATGCGAGGGCAGTTTCCACTGACGCAGGCCTGTGATAATTTACACCTGGGTGAGGAGGAAAGCTCCTTTAGGCTTCAAACACACTCGCAATAACCAGAACAATTCCCAGCTGCAATATGCAGCCGGGCCAGCGCCGATACGGAATATGGAGTATCTCAAGTTCCATACGTCCGATAATAACGGGACCTATATTTTTAGTGGCAGGGTCGGCCAAGGAACAATATGCTTGTTTTTCCGTAGCTGTGAGCCCCTCCGGGGAGCGTTAACGCAAAAGTAACAAAATAGCAGACCGCAACTATGTCATGTGTGGTCTCTAAAGAAAGGCAAATTCATAATGGAAATTATGGCATCATTTGCAAGCTTCTGCGATCAACGAGCGATAAGCTATCCCAGAAGTTAGCGATTTTAATAAAAATGTGAAGACTGGAGCCCAGCCCACATGATGTCAGCACAGGGGGTGTGTGGGCTGGGCATAAAAGACCCCACTGAGGATGGATCAGTATTCATTTTTTGGAAGTGCATTGAGGTGAAGGGTACATTGCTGGAAAAGGAAGAAAAAAAAAAAAAACTCTTTAAATCTCTTAGTTTGCGAGTGTGAACGAGCTGCGTGTGTCCGGAGCGTAAGTGCGAACGAAAGTAAGTGTGTGACTTGTTTTTCAGTGAAGAGGTATTTGGGAATCCTGCATAAAATACCTGTGTGAATTGCGGTGAGTGCTGCATTGTGACCTGCTGAGTGCTTTTCTACCTGTTTAGATTTATTGGGCTTTTTAAAACCTATTTTCTCACTACAGTTTTAGTTTCTTAGTTTACTACCTGTGTATTTAAGGGTTAACTACATTGCACTAAAATCCTGAGGTGTAGATTTACTCACAAGGGGTTAATTAAGGGGAAGGGGTCATAATTAAGGGTTATAAGGGGCAGCTGGTTGGACATCAAGTCCTTTGGAAGTGCATTGAGGTGAAGGGTACATTGCTGTAAAAAGAAGAAAAAACAAAAAACAAAAAAAAAACTCTTTAAATCTCTTAGTTTGCGAGTGTGAACGAGCTGCGTGTGTCCGGAGCGTAAGTGCGAACGAAAGTAAGTGTGTGACTTGTTTTTCAGTGACTTTGGATTCAGGGAGTTTGGAAGGGAGGACTTAGGACTGAATTGCTGACTGTATTTCATTCTTTCTTTACTTTACTTTTTACTTAATTAATCCACCTGACCTACTTATCTGATTCCCCCGTCCATACTTGATACTTAATTGATCCCCCGTCTATACTTAACTGATCCCCCGCCGATATCTAATTGATACACTTGCACATCCCTAATTGATCCCCGTCCATACACCTATATATAAATAATTGTGTTTTGTACTTGTATATATATACTGACTGTATCCCCATATTTAGAATGACGTCCATTTTGGCCGGAGCCGTGCAGTGTACATCTTGCGCAATGTATGCATTCCGTGAGCAACCGCTCGAGGATCCATACTGCTGCGAGAGATGTGAGCATATCGTGCACTTGGAAGCCCAAATTCTGGATCTAAGTGCTCAGATAGCGGTACTGAGGAGCATCGACAACATGGAACGGAGTTTGCTGCTCACCGAGCAGACACTCAATGGGTCAATACTGGGGGTGGAGCATAGAGGGGAAGTGCAGGCTGAACAGGCAGGGAGCTGGATAACAGTTAGGAGGGATAGAGGGAAGAAGTATAGGAAGGCTGGTTCAGAACCGGCATCATTGGAGCACGACAGATCCTCTGACCGCCGGGGGAGTGTATGCTCCAGTAATGAGGGGGAGGGGGGAAGTGTAGGGCAGGCAAGACAGGTTCTGGTAGTGGGTGACTCTATTATTAGGGGGACAGACAGGGCAATCTGTCACAAAGACCGGGATCGCTGAACGGTGTGCTGCCTCCCTGGCGCTCGAGTCCGGCACATCGCGGATCGGGTTGACAGGTTACTGGGTGGGGCTGGCGAAGACCCAGCGGTCATGGTCCACATCGGCACCAATGACAAAGTGAGTGGTAGATGGAGGGTCCTTAAAAATGATTTCAGGGACCTAGGTAGGAAGCTTAGGGCAAGGACCTCCAAGGTAGTTTTCTCAGAAATACTACCAATCCCGCGAGCCACACAGGAGCGCCAACGGGAAGTTAGGGAGGTGAATAAGTGGCTAAAGAGTTGGTGCAAGGCAGAAGGGTTTGGGTTCATGGAGAACTGGGCCGATTTCGCGGTCGGCTACAGGCTCTACCGTAGGGACGGGCTGCACCTCAATGGGGAGGGTGCAGCGGTGCTGGGGAAGAAGATGGCTAATAGGTTGGAGGAGTTTTTAAACTAGAGACGGGGGGGGAAACCAAGGAAATAGGTGGGATGTGAGGCAAGCAAGGGGGAAGGGGAGAAGTGAATATAATGAGGGTGGAGAGGGGGGTGGGGATAGTACAGTTAGATCGTTAGAGAAGAATAGGATGCTAAATAACCCCAAAGTTTTATCTTGCATGCTGACCAACGCAAGAAGCCTGACCAATAAGGTGGATGAGCTGCAGGCGCTTATATCGGAGGAGAGGTATGACATCGTAGGTATAACAGAGACTTGGCTAGACGATAGCTACGACTGGGCGGTAAATTTATTAGATTATAGTTTATTTAGAAGGGACCGGAAACAGGGGAAAGGCGGAGGAGTCTGCTTATATATAAAGTCATGTCTAAAACCCAGACTAAGGGAAGATATAGGAGAGGGAGAAGAGGGGGTCGAGTCCATGTGGGTAGAGATAGAGGGAACTAAAAATAATAATAAAATATTACTGGGGGTCTGCTATAAGCCACCAAATATAACAGAGGAGAATGAGAATCTGCTATTAGGACAAATAGACAAAGTAGCAAAACATAATGAAGTGATTGTAATGGGGGATTTCAACTACCCGGATATTGACTGGGAAACAGAAACCTGTAGATCTCAGAAAGGAAAAAGGTTCTTGACAAATATTAAGGATAATTATCTCTCCCAACTAGTGCAGGAACCAACGAGAGGGAAGGCCGTGTTGGACTTAATATTGACTAATAGGCCTGATAGAATAACTGAGGTACAGATAGGGGGGCACCTAGGTAATAGCGATCATAATATTATCAATTTCAAAATGCCCTTCAGTAGGGTTATCAATAAGGGAACAACAAAAACATTAAACTTTAGGAGGGCGAAGTTTGATCAGCTGAAAGAAAGCCTTCAACTTATTGACTGGGACAAAGTTCTTAATCAAAGGAAATACGAATAGTAAATGGGAAACCTTCAAAAGAATTCTGAATACTCAGTGCGAGAGATATATACCGTATGGGAATAAAAGGGCCAGAAATAAGAGGAAACCAATATGGTTGAACAAGAACGTAAAAGGGGCGTTAAATAGCAAAAAAGAGGCATTCAAGAGATTAAAACAGGAAAACAGTAAGGAGGCACTAATGTGTTACAAGGAAAAAACGAGAACCTGTAAAAAACAAATAAAAATAGCGAAGGAGGAAACAGAGAGACGTATTGCTAGGGAAAGTAGATCAAATCCCAAACTGTTCTTTACTTATATAAATAGTAAAAGGATTAAATCGGATAATATTGGACTGATAAAAAGTGAGGAAGGCAAAATCATAGAGAAAGATGAGGATAAAGCTAATCTATTAAATATTTTTTTTTCGACAACTTTCACAAAGGAAATAGAACTAACAGGAGACATGAGAAGTGACAAGCTTAATCCTCCACTAAGTATGACAAATCTAACCCAAGCTGGGGTACAGAAACGCCTCAGTAACATTAAAATAAACAAATCACCAGGACCTGATGGCATACACCCACGGGTACTAAGGGAACTAAGTAATGTGATAGACAGACCGTTATATCTTATATTTAAGGACTCTGTTGAGACTGGGTCTGTACCACTTGATTGGCGACAGGCGAATGTAGTGGCAATATTCAAAAAGGGAGCGAAAAGTGACGCCGGAAACTATCGGCCGGTGAGTCTGACGTCCGTTGTGGGCAAAATTTTTGAAAGCTTCATTAAAGAGGCAATTACGGAGCATCTTGATGCTAATAATCTTTTAATCCCGAACCAACATGGATTCATGAGGAATCGCTCCTGCCAAACAAACCTGATTGACTTCTACGAGGAGGTTAGCTCTCGAGTAGATCAGGGGGAACCAGTGGATGTCGTGTATCTCGACTTCTCAAAAGCGTTCGATAGCGTGCCACATAATAGGTTGGTATACAAAATGAGAATGATGGGGCTGGGGGAAAATGTCTGCAAGTGGGTAGCTAACTGGCTAAAGGATAGAAGGCAGAGGGTGGTTATAAATGGAATATACTCAGATTGGGTAAGTGTCACTAGTGGGGTACCACAGGGGTCTGTACTAGGCCCAATGTTATTTAATATCTTTATTAACGACATAGTCAACGGGATAAATAGTAAAATATCAATATTTGCAGATGACACAAAGTTATGTAAAACAATTAATACAAAAGAGGACAGTGCAGACCTACAGAGGGATTTGGATAAGCTGGGTAGGTGGAGCATTAAATGGCAAATGAGGTTTAACGAGGAGAAATGTAAGGTCATACATATGGGAAGGAAAAATGGAAGTCACCAGTACTCACTGAATGGGAAATCATTGGGGAATTCAGAGATGGAGAAGGACTTGGGCATCTTGATTGATAGCAAACTAAATTGGAGTGCCCAAAGTCAGGCGGCTGCTGTAAGGGCAAACAGGGTAATGGGATGTATCAGAAGAGGTATAGCTGCAAAGGATGAGAACATTGTTCTTCCACTGTACAAAGCACTGGTCAGACCACACTTGGAATACTGTGCTCAGTTATGGGCCCCAATATATAGAAAGGATATAAATGAGCTTGAAAAGGTACAAAGGAGGGCAACAAAATTAATAAAGGGAATGGAGGGACTGCAATACCCAGAGAGGTTGGCAAAACTAGGACTATTCAGCCTGGAAAAGAGAAGGTTGAGGGGGGACATAATAAATGTGTACAAATATGTTAGGGGACAGTATAGAGATCTTGCCCGGGATTTGTTCAAAAGGAGGGATATTACGGTAACAAGAGGGCACTCACTAAGACTGGAAGAGAAAAGGTTTCAGCACCAGCATAGGAAGGGGTTCTTTACGGTAAGAGCAGTGAGAATATGGAATTCACTGAGTGAGGAGACGGTAATGTCGGATTCACTACACCAGTTCAAGCGGGGACTGGATGCATTTCTAGATACCAGGCAGATTTCAGCATATACTTAAAAATAAAATAAAATAGTAGGTTGATACAGGGATTTATTCTGACTGCTGGTTTCAGAGTCGGGAGGGAATTTTTCCTCAGGTGAAGATTGGCCAAATCATTTGGGGTTTTTGCCCTCCTCTGGATCAACTTTAGCAATTACAGAACTAACAGGTCGAACTTGATGGACGCAAGTCTTTATTCGGCTTTACAAACTATGAGTATATATTTTTTATAGCAAAGGATCCCGTTCAGTAACAGTCAAATCTGGAGTGCCTCCCCTCCATCTATACTGAATCGTCTCAGCGATCTTTATAGTAAGTCTTCTTTAATTCTGTTTATTTTGTGTAACTGTATATTCTGTACTGTAAATGTCCCCTATGGAAAATCCTTGTATATTTTTCATAACACTGCCTCCCTTTTGGATTAAATATAAAATGTAATAGTCCTGTTTCTTTTGTCCTGTAATCGTTCCCTCCCCTGAAGCCATACGCTACCAGAACGCAGGCGTCTGACCAGGCCTGTATTATATTTCAAACTCGGTCGGTGGTGGCAGCAAATAATAATAAGTGGGTTATTGTGGAGCTTTCAGTGACCGTACTGGGTGCATACACATATTCCATGCTTTGGGATCCGGAGGTGTGTACGCCATACGTTCACTGGTCAATTGCCGATACTTACGTAGTGAGTAATCGGGGTTGTGTGTGTACGAATCCCTGACGTCTCTGACAAATTGTTGGCAGTGGTGGGACATTACAGACCATCAGTGGCTGGATTGAGCAATCATTCCTGTCACTGAAAACTTGCACGGTTCTTGTGAGAATTCTGTGCAAAGTTTTAAGAAACCAAACTCAGTGTTTTAATATTTTTTATCCTGGACATTACTGTATGTGTAGCAGTTGCATCCCCTCCCCTTCTCTTGTTTTTCTGTCCTATCTTTTATTTGGCAATGGTGGCTACATGTGGAGAGCAATGGTATCACCAGCAGACGAAGGCCACTATCACTGCCCTCTGTGAGCTGAAGCAGCTTGACCCCACGAGCAAAACCAAGGCCCAAATGATTGTTGAACTGTTGCAAGGTGCTGCAGAGCCCATCCGACAGCAGAGCCCTGATGATGGGGCTGCCAGCCAAGGCCTGGATGGTGCTGCTGCAGGGGTCCCACCTGTGATTGCCAGCCATACCCGCATCCATGGTAGTGTGGACCCTCACCTGCAGATGGCCTTGGAGCAGCTTGCCGCAGACGACCGTGACGGATGACTGCAGCTGGTCTTGAAATTCCAGGAGCGAGCAGAGCAACGGGCCCAAGCTGACCGAGAAGCTGCTGAGCGACAGGCCCAAGCTGACCGAGAAGCTGCGGAGCAACAGGCCCAAGCTGAGAGAGCCGAGCGACAGGTCCAAGCTGACCAAGAGGCATCTGAGCGAAAGTGGCAAGATGAGCAGCGGTACCAGCTGGAGTTAGCCCGAATCCAGCTGCCAAGATCCACCCCATCGGGCAGTGAGCCCAGCAACACCAACAGCTTTAAACCCCATCCTGAGCATTTTCCTGTGATGGAAAAGGACGGGGACTTGGACATATTTCTGCGAGGATTTGAAAAAGCCTGTGACGCGCCCCCTGGGCCGTGGGGTACTCGGTAGCCGGGTTGGTCGGTGCTGGGTATGTCACGGTGGCAGTGTCCCGGTCCGTGGCCCAGGGCAGTCAAATAAAGGACAGTTTGGGAAAATAAAGATTTGGGGAATAAAGTTTTTAGAGATAATGTACGTGACGCCACCTGTGGTATGCGGCTATATGGAGCCGCCTCTGCGGTGCAGAACCTCTGGAGCTGATGATGACGCAGCAGAGTTGGTTCAGCTCTCCACAGGTAGAGCTAAGCTCCAGGGCAGAATATGAAAAATTGTGGAGGTAGATGTTGTTGGTGCGGTGTAATGCAAGGCTGGTGATGGCGCAGCAATGATTCAAGGACACAGTAGTTTGCAGATGGTGGGAGGGGAAGAAGTGGCTCATAAGTGGAGAAAGAAACTGATTTCTCTGATAAGATAAATTAAAAGTTTCATATTTTTGCCTGTATTATTGATTTATGCAAAGTTGTTGAAAGTACAATTCCCCTTTAAGTAAATAAAAATCCACCCGCAGCAGTTAACAAGTTAAATGTTGCTGTCAATCACCGCTGGCCAGAAGCGCATCACAAGTCCTGCTCATCAGCGCCCCGTCATGTGATCGCGGGGCGCCGATGGGTTGTCATGACTGCCGGGGGTCTGCAGAAGACCCCCGTGTTTGTCATCACAATCCTCCTGTTCATAGATCGTGAGTCTTGCTATACATAGCAATGCTGAAGCACTAAGTAAAGCACAGGCGATCAGACGATTGCAGCTTCAAGTCTCCTAAGGGGACTATTAAATACAGTAAAAAGTTTAAAAAAGTTGAAAAAAAACCCACAAAAGTTTAAATCAACCTTGTTTTGCCCCATAAAACATAAAAAATATTAAAAATACACAGAATTTGCTATTGCTGTGTTCAGGATCGCCCGATCTATCAAAATATAAAGTAAACAGCGTAACGATAAAAAAATTGAAACGCCAGAATTACGTTTTTTAGTGGCAGCAACATTGCAATAAAATGCAATAACAGGCGATCAAAACATCGTATCTACACCAAAATGATACCAGTAAAAGCATCAGCTCAGG
This sequence comes from Phyllobates terribilis, assembly GCF_046119375.1. Classification (NCBI taxonomy): domain Eukaryota; kingdom Metazoa; phylum Chordata; class Amphibia; order Anura; family Dendrobatidae; genus Phyllobates; species Phyllobates terribilis. The sequence continues at coordinate 588,799,210 of NW_027362761.1, read as the reverse complement.
GCGCAGAGAATAAGCCCTCACCCGGCCCCAGATCCTGAAAAATGAGAGCGTTACGGGTCTCGGAAAATGGCTTCAAACTCAAAAACTTTTTTTCATACAAATTTCACCACATAAATAAAAAATAAACTATACATGTTTGGCATCTACATACTCGTACTGACCCGGAGAATCATATTACTATGTCAGTTTTACTGTATAGTGATCATGGTAAATTAAAAAAAAAATTAATTAACTATTGTGGAATTGCACTTTTTTTTTGCAATTTTACCACACTTGGAATTTTTTTTCTGTTTTCCAGTACATTACATGGTAAAATCAACAGTGTCGTTCAAAAGTACAACTCGTCCCGCAAATAATAAGCCCTCATACGGCCACATTGACGGAAAAATAAAAAAGTTATGGCTCTTGGAAGAAGGGAAGGAAAAAATGAAAAATGGAAAATCGCCAGGGGGTGAAGGGGTTAAGGGGTAAAATATTAAATAAACCCCATGAATAAGTGCAAGTTTAAAGAGAGATCACTATGGGGGGCAGGGACAAAGACGGGAGCTGTAGGGCATGGCTCGGCCAGCACGGCAAGGCAGGAGTCCACAGACGATGATTACAAATGACCCGCTATTCTGCACGGCGTTCCCTCTAATTCGCCATTAATGGATTTTCTCTTTATCCTTTATTTGTAGCTTTTTGTTTCCAGTGATTAGTGGTAATTTATAGGCTGATTGTGTGTTACATTATTGGATATGTCCGCTACTAAATTACCACTAAATTAGCCATAAACCCGATAAGTGGAAGAAGGGGAATATGACTTAATTAGCTAAATGAAGAGGTTTTAATTTTGTAACAATTCCGAGAACTCTTCATCCAGGGGGGATTTCATCATGAATAATCTACAAAACTTTCAAAAAAGCAGAAAACATTATGATCCAATCCTACCAGGGTTGTATTCCTGACAACTGAAGACCCCTGTGAAAAAGAGACCGTGGACCCCCTTCCACCAATAAACTCACAACGTGCAGTAAAGCCCTGGTGAGCTAGGGCAGTGCCTGGTGCTATCATCCTCGTGCTCTAGCACAGTGAAGGGGTTAATGCTACCATCTGCACTGGTTTAAGGTAGTGAAAAAGTTAATGATATCACCCTTTGGGGGGAATAGGACAAGAATGGGACTAATGGTAAAGTCCCAGGTGGTCTTGTGTAAAAAAAGGTATTAGAAACATAGTAATCATAGATCAGTTAAAAAGCTAAATAGAGGCTTCTGATTGGTTGACTGAGATACTAATGTATGAAAGACCCTGGGAGGGCACTGGAGAAGCAGTTTAACTCCATAACCCAAGGCACAAATGGCCCCAGACCTCTATGCACAGAATATAGATATGTGTCTGTGCCATGTGCAGGTTGATGGTATAAATGATAATATTATATGACCGGAACATACATCATTAAAGAAGCGCTCCTCCTCCTCCTCCTCTTCCTTTTCCTCCCATCAAAGTTTTTATCCTTTAATATATTGCAGTCATCATAATATACAGCACTGTGCACTTACAATTGCTCATTTTGCTTTTCTACCCAGCTAATTCTTCTCTTTTCCATTAGGTCTATGACTTCACATGATGAGCTGAATCCTTCTAAGCTCTATGTAGAAACAGGAGGTCAATTTTCCCTGCATGAGTCATCAGTCACTGCAAAAGTCAATGGCAGGGGGGGGGGGAGCAGCTGGGTCAGGAGTTGAAGAGGGGAATGATAAATGCAGGGACAAGAGACTTCCTGTTTCTACATAAAGAAAAGAGAAGGATTATCTGGGTAGAAAGGCTAAATGAGCAATTGTAAGTACACAGTGCCGTATAATATGATGACTGCAATAATTAAGAGGATGAAAACTTTGATGGAAGGAGGAGAAGGAGAAGGAGGAGGCTGCTTTAAATCTCTATTCTATCGTCATATAAATCGCTTCCAGATACGACACTGGGTCCAGTGCTCCCAGTCCGCACATTACTGGAGTGTGGGATCAGGTTCTGACTCTTCACCTACATCCATTATATCGGCCTCGCGCTTCTTGCGTTTTCTGTTTATTTTGCCGAGCTAATAGAGCAGGTCGTCTCTCGGTGGGAGTGTTGTCCTCCTTTATTTGCTAAGTTTTTGCAAGTTCCAATCTGCCGTGGAGCGGGGACGTGATTAATGCCGGATTTCTCCCTCCCATGAATGGAATGCATCTGTATGAGAACATGTACCGAGCCGCGCTGACACAGCATTGTGCGAACACGACCGTACAGACCGATACAGATGGGGCAGAAATAATAGCAATAGTAACAATCACTGATAATAAATTACTGCTACAACTAAAGCAGCCACGCTCCCGATTCGCTTTGGTGTCCTGCAATATCGCATTTATGCTGCATCTGTATAGGGGCGCTGTTGTGATTTGTAAAGACGTCTTTGAGGCAAACCCATGTACTTTTGGATAGAAAAGCATTTTTCCAATAGGATTTCAATAAAAAATATTGCAGCATTGGCCTTCTACATCCTGTATGTATCACTGTACATAGCAGACTGCAGAATGAGTTACCAGTGAATCCATCAGTGAGCTCATTCCCACTTCTTCTAAGATGATTTATGACTAGAGATAAACAAGATCGATTATGATTTGTCACGAGTTTCCCAAAATGTTGTATTTGGTTGAATCCAAAATTTTCGGGATTTGATTCACTCGCACCCTTCAAAATGAAGGATTCTTCTTCATTCTCCAGAGAACGAGTTCACTGACGAATCACCGGTAACTCATTCTGCGCTCTGCTATGTACTGTGATACATAGAGGACGCAGAAGACAAAACTCTCCAATATTTTTAATAAAACCCTTATTGTAAAAAGGCTTTTTAGCCCAAATTGCAGCCATTTAATTAAAAATAAAATTCATTTTTAATGTATTAAAATAAAAATATTGTCGCCATAGATGGACAGCCCCCTTTAAATTAGGGCTTTTCTCCTGGGGTTTGAGTGACCCAGTGGCGTCTTTTCACCTGGAACCTAAAAAAGAAAAAGTCGTTCAGAAAAAACACAGGAATCTTAAAAAAATTTAAGGAATTGATAGAGAATACTGGAAAGTTGTAAAACTTTTTATAATGCAGATATTTTTTTAGTGGCACAGAAAACATCTTTTGGGAAATATATCGTAAGTCCCAATGGGGACAGGGACCGATTTAAGTGATGACAAATGGAATATGTTGGTGCTACATAAATGATTAAAATAAACACAAATGTATAAAATAAGACCGTACTATGCCTTTAATGTTTTAAAACGTCCTCATATAACTCAGCAATAATATTTTAGAGCATCATTGCAGCTGTCAGAGAATGGTGGAATCACCCAGAGAAGGCAGAGATGGTTTATTGTCACCTCTGCCTTCCTGATCGCTGTATACACAGCAGTGAACAAACACTTTGTATACCACAAAGGAAATGATAGCAGTAATTTCTCCCCCAGATCATGGGATTGTGGGTTATGGGAAGAAAGCAGCACCTGCTGGGTCCATATAGACCATGATCAGCTCTGCCGGGGACTCAGGAGATTGAATTTTCCCTGTAACTGGGGCTATTATGCAAACCCGAGTTACAGGGAAAGTCAATTAGGCGTCGTGAACGAGAAAAAAATTGCATGTCTGAAAAAAAAAATATATATATAAATGACATAAAAATTAGGCGCCTTGTATCTGAACGAGAAAAAAATTGCACGTCTGAAAAAAACTAAGAATAAAATATACCTGATCAGGAATGGCAAAAATGCCCCAGTCTCGAACTGGTTAAAAACTTCTATCTGCACTAAAGCATAGTTTTGTCTATGGCCGCAGCACAGTTTTGTCTTGAACGCATAACGACATCCAGAAAAATGTCTTCTGCTCATGTGAAATATTTTCGGGACGTGATTTAAAGCTTTTACGAGTGCAAATGCTGCAGATGCAAAAAAAAAAAGAGGCGACGTTGTGCTGCTCGCTGTGATCGATGCCGTGTCCCTGACATCAGCACATTCTTACTTGTAAGTTACAGATGTATCCGGCTCTGGTTGTATCGTCTGCATGATTGTCACATTGTCTGCGGAGATTTGTGCCTAATGTTCAGTATCGACACATTACACGATAAAACACTTCTTATTCTGATGTTACATCGTAACAAATCAATAATTCGACTGAGAGGAGCGATGACCGCGCTCACATCACCTGCCAATGTAAGAGGAAATGGGGACGACGCGAAAGGTATAACTTGCTTCCTATGTACAAACATCTTTTATGAACTTGAAAAAAATGCACAAGCCACATTAGGTGCATTAGGGTGAAAGGAGTTTGGGCATTACTGTTGAATAAAGGGGTGAGGTTTTTGAGGAATAATGGTGATACAAGAGCAGGAACCAAGTTATGAAATCTGATAAGTCTGTTTCAGCCTATGTGCCCACGATGCAGAAATGCTCCGGATTTTTTCCTGAGCGTTTCTGCATCTCCCCTGGCAGAAAAAACGCATGCGGATTGTACATGCGGATTGTACATGCGGATTGTACATGCGGATTGTGCATGCGGATTGTACATGCGTTTTTCCTGCCAGGGACATGCGGATGTGAAGCGTTCTTCACATGCATTTCCGCATGCGGGTTGTCAAGCGCTTTCCAAGCGATTTTAGCATCACTTGGAAAGTACTTGACAACTTGGTCACACTATATAAATCCATGCAACCGGCAACCAGCATGGATTTATATAGTGTGACCGTAAAAGAATGGTAAAAAATAAATATCATACTTACCTCCTGATGGCCCCTGTGTCTTTATTCGATGCGTCTCGGCTTGCCGGCAGCTCGCGGTACACTGAAAGGACCTGCCGACGTCAGCGGTCGTGTGACTAAATGATGTCATGGCAGGTCCTTGAGTCCACCGCGAGCTGCCGGCAAGCCAAGACAAAGACACCGGGGCCATCAGAAGGTAAGTATAATGTTTATTTTTTATCCTTTTTTTTACAGTTTTCTATGGCACCCGGGTCCGGAGGAGAGTCTCTTCTCCTCCACACCCAGGTACCATCCGCACATTGAACCGCATGGATTCCGCATGTACAGATGCAGTGATGCGTAATCCATGTGTTCCATTGCAAGTCCATGGCGGCGAAAACGCAGCACTACCACAAAATAATTGGTAGTGCTGCTTTTTTTTCCGCAATGATAATCCGCAGCGGAAATTTCCGCAGCATGTGCACAGCACATGCGGATTATCATTGGGGGAACATGGCAGGCCTTCTACCAAGCATTTTTTAAGCGTTTCTGAGTCGGAATTGCCGCTGCAGAAACGCTTAAAAAACGCATCGTGGGCACACAACCTTAGGGCACAATTAAAACTCTGGACATCAGGAATCAATATGATTGTCTGGGGTAGCGCATTCCAGAGAACTGGTGCAGCATGAGAAAAGACTGGGGCAAGAGGGTGGGAGGTTCAGACTATGGAGAATTTTGAAGGGAAACATTTTTTTCTGCATGCACCGTTGATCAGACGACTTTCAAGAGTGAATCGTGGATGATCTGGTCTTCTGATCAATGATTCATCTTAGATCATTAGCAGAACTTAGAGCACATGCAGGGTAGTATACAGAAGAGAGGGAGGAGAAATAGGATGACAGATATAGATCCACACAATGATTCCTTTGTCAACATCAAGAGGAAGGCGAACAAGACTATAAGGGCTGTGATTTGAAACACAGTAGCCACATTTCGAGAAGAAATTTATTATTCATTAATTAATTTATTATTCTGGTACCTTCCCCGCTGCCTTCAAACATGCCATAATCATGTCCATCCTCAAAAGCCATCCCTCCACCCAACCACCTTGTCCAGCTACCGCCCCATATCGCTGCTCCCTTTTGCCTCCAAACTCCTTGAGCAACACGTTCACGCTGAACTTTCCTCCCACTTCTCATCTAACTCTCTCTTCGACAACCGACAATCTGGCTTCCGCCCCCACCATTCCACCATAACTGCCCTTACCAAAATCACCAATGACTTACTTACAGCCAAAGCTAACAGACAATTCTCTGTACTCCTTCTTCTTGACCTGTCCTCTGCTTTCGATACAGTTGACCACTGCCTCCTACTACAGATCCTCTCTTCCTTTGGCATCAAAAACCTTGCCCTATCCTGGATCTCCTCATACCTTTCCAACCACACATTTAGCATCTCCAACTCCTACACCACCACCTCATCCTCCATCACCCTCTCTGTTGGAGTTCGCAAGGCTCTCTCCTAGGACTCCTACTCTTCTCAATCTATACCCTTGGCCTGGGACAGCTCATAAAATCTCATGGCTTCCAGTACCATCTGTACGCTGATGACACCCAGATCTACCTCCCTGGCCCAGACGTCACCTCTCTGCTGTCCAGAATCCCAGCATGTCTAGCAGCCATATCCTCCTTCTTCTCCTCCCGCTTCCTCAAGCTCAATGTGGACAAAACTGAACTCATCTTCTTTCCCCCATCTCGCATATCTTCCCCACCTGATCTTTCTATCATAATAAATGACATCACGCTTTCCCCTCTACCGACAATCCGCTGCCTCGGAGTAACCCTTGACTCTACCCTGTCTTTCAAACCCCACATCCAAGCTCTCGCCACCTCCTGTCGCCTCCAGCTCAAAAATATTTCCAGAATACGTCCTTTCCTCAACCTTCAATCTACTAAATTGCTTGTGCATGCCCTCTTCATCTCCCGCCTCGACTACTGCAACATCCTCCTCTGTGGCCTACCTGCTAGCACTCTCGCACCCCTCCAATCCATCCTTAACTCTGCTGCCCGACTAGTTCATCTCTCACCTCGTTACTCCTCTGCTACCCCCTCTGCAAATCCCTTCACTGGCTCCCATTCCCCCAGCGTATCCAGTTCAAACTACTAACATTGACCTACAAAGCCATCCATAACCTCTCTCCTCCGTACATCTCTGAACTAATCTCCCGATATATTCTCTTACGTAATCTCTGGTCCTCCCAAGACCTCCTTCTCTCCTCCACACATATTCGTTCCTCACCCAATCGCCTCCAAGATTTCTCCCGAATATCCCCCATCCTCTCGAATTCTGTGCCTCAACACGTCCGATTATCCGCCACACCTGGATCCTTCAGATGGACCTTGAAAACCCATCTCTTCAAACAAGCTTACAGCCTGCCATGACCTTGCTTGCTGCCACCTCAACACCACCGGAGCTACTACAACCGCTCAACCTACTGTCTCCTCCCCCGTTCCTGTAGAATGTAAGCCGCAAGGGCAGGGTCCTCTTCCCTCTGTACCAGTCTATCATTGTTATGATAGATTGTTATGTACAGCGCCATGGAATCAATGGCGCTATATAAATAAATAATAATAACCTTAATAATTTTTTTTTTTTTATCAACTGCTGCTTTATGGGTTATAAGATAAAGATCTTGGTTTGCGCTGATGAGGGGCAAACACCCAGGAACAAGTGTCTTCAAATGAAGTTTTTGGTTTGGCTTCTTATCCTAAGTCATGTGATGAGTCTCGTTAAAGGGTCGATGTTGGCTTTTAAGATTGCAACATTCAATAGGTGACACTAGAGATCCTGTCCTCTTTCTCTCTGAAGAAGCTATTTGCATATTTAAATTACCAAAGGCGCATTGCACGGCCTATAAGTCTCCTTATGTCAGCTTGGCGCTCTCCATAAGCAGAAACGTGCAGAAAGGTTCCCCCTTAGACCTTCAAGGTAAAGCTCGCAATCAATGCAATTAATTTTACACTTTGTTCCTAATTCACTTACAGGAAGGTCATTGTCTGCCATGCTGCACGTACAGTGGAGTTGCAGTCCAGTCATGGTCACTGTTCCAATTATTCTCCAATTAGAGGCATAATTGTAGGTGATGCTGAGGCTGCAGTCGCCTCCAAGACTAATTAGAGGTTTATTATGCCACATACAAAGATTGCGGTGCTACACATTGCACATGATAGTTAAGCTGATGTAACCTGCATACTAATGATGGTGAATCTGCTGAAATACGAACACGGCAGTTCTCCCAAATTTGGCCGTGAAATGGAATTTGCATCCCAGAGCATAATTAACATGTGTAGATAAAAATAAAAAAATCATACTGACCCGTCCTTCACTTTTCTAGACATGTAGCCCTGCTCCGGTCCGATTGTGCTCTTTGGTCCCACCACCAGCGTTGTCTTCACTTGGCCATCTCCAGCATCTTCGATGTCTCCTGCCCTGACTACACTGCAATGTCCTGATTTTGTGGTCTGGTTAGTGCTTGAGATGGAAAAGATACCGGCTACCAGTAAATGCCAAGGATGTCCCAGTGAAGGCCACATTTGTGACCAGACCAAAGAAGATAGATGAGTCTGGTTAGTGCTTGAGATGGAAAAGATGCCAGCTACCAGTAAAAGCAAAGAATGTCCCAGTGAAGGCCACATTTGTGACCAGACCAAAGAAGATAGATGAGGGTTGGATGACTATTAACTTTTTACATTCTTTTCTCCCCTTTCCCGGCAATTTCAAGGCAACAAAATGGTGGCTGGTTGGTTTGACTTGATGTGATTTGGTCATCTCTACTGCATACCTGTCCTTGCTCCCACGCTGACCACCTCCAATGTCAAACATGAGAGGAGGGGTGCACTCTCTTCATTATGGGTGTCATATGCACCACTAAACCATAATTATTATTGTCATTGAGCATGTTAATAAAGGTCTTGTTGGATATCCAATCACAAAGGCCGGTCAGTGGAGCAATGATAGGGCAGCTTTGGTGGTCAATAGAGGCACATGGTGGCCCTTTCTCCTGTTACTTTCTAGTTATAGTGCTGCAGACAATGCTGTTGTTTTCAGATCCAGCTTTGTTCCTAGTTTTCTGCTTAACCCTTAAATGCCCTTCTGAATTTGACAAGGTGTTGTACCAGTTTACAACTTTGCCTGCAAGCTTACCTTAAACTTATTGCTCTTGCCCTTTCCACTTTCCTTGTTAAGACATATAGACAAGATACATATAAGACAAGTATAATATGCAGTATAATAAGGTTGGTTTATAAAATGAGAATGCTTGGTCTGGGGGATAATGTGTGCAAGTGGGTAAATAGCTGGCTGAGTGATAGAAAGCAGAGGGTGGTTATCAATGGAGTAAGCTCAGGGGGTGTCAGGGTTACTAGCGGGGGGCCTCAAGGGTCTGTCTTGGGCCCTATATTATTTAATATATTTATTAATGATCTAGTGGAAGGGTTGCATAGTAAAATAGCAATATTTGCAGATGATACTAAACTTTGTAAAGTAGTTAATACAGATGAGGATAGGGCACAGCTACAGGAGGATTTAGATAAATTGGGGAGTTGGGCCACAAAATGGCAAATGGGGTTCAATGCCGATAAATGTAAGGTCATGCACATGGGAAAGAAAAACAGCAGTCACCCATACATATTAAATGGGAAACCGTTGGGGAAATCTGACATGGAGAAGGACCTGGACGTCTTGGTTAATAGCAAATTAAATTGGAGTGCCCAGTGTCAGGCAGCAGCTGCGAAGGCAAATAGAGTCATGGCATGCATCAGAAGAGGAATAGGGGCATATGATGAGAACATTGTTCTTCCTCTGTATAAAGCGCTGGTAAGGCCGCACTTAGAATATTGTGCACAGTTCTGGGCTCCGGTGCTCAGGAAAGACATATTGGAGCTAGAGAGGGTACAAAGGAGGGCGACTAAGGTAATAAAGGGAATGGAGGGACTAGAATACCCAGAGAGGTTGTCAAAATTAGGCCTATTTACGTTGGAAAAGAGAAGGCTTAGGGGAGACCTCATAAACATGTATAAATACATCAGGGGGCAGTACAGAGATCTCTCCCATGACCTGTTTATACCAAGGATGGTGACAAAGACGAGGGGGCACACTATGCGTCTGGAGGAAAGGAGGTTCCTGCACCAGCATAGAAGGGGATTCTTTACGGTCAGAGCCGTGAGACTCTGGAACTCTCTGGGAGAGGAAGTGGTGATGTCCAACTCACTTAATGAGTTCAAGAGAGGCCTGGACGCCTTTCTTGAGAACAATAACATTACATCTTATGCTTAGTGATAGTTAATTGATCCAGGGATTTAATCTGACTGCCAGATTGGTGTCGGGAAGTGAATTTTTCCTCAGTGATGTAAATTGGCCTATACCGCATGGTTTTTTTTTGCCTTCCCCTGGATCAACGCTGCGGAATAGCTGCAGTGCACAAGAAATAGGCTGAACTGGATGGACGCTTGTCTTTTTTCGGCCTTATAAACTATGTAACTATGTAACAGTGTGTGCAGTATAAGGATAAGGACAAGAGGCTTAGTACAGACTGTTATAGCATAGTAACTGTAGTTATCTGAAGGTACAAGATAAGATATTGTTAATGTTTGGGGGCTAGCCCACAGTGGGAAGGGGTGGCGCTAGTGAATAGCAGGCACTTCCTGGTAGTGACTCAAATAGGGAAGTACAGTAACAAGGTCTAGTGCAAGTGCAGTGGGCTGCTAGGACCAGCATGTACCTATCGTTCAAGGCAGTGGGAGGCCGTACTGATGTCCCATGCGGACATTCTGGCAAAGTCACGAGCTCAAGGCCCGGAATAGGGGCTAAAGGGTGCATCGTGTCATCTGTCGCACAGTGTAAGATGGTCTCAGAACTGTGTGAAGGGAAGGCAGTGGATCCTGGGTGCACAGCGAGACTGGACAGGAACTCCCTGGGGCTGACGGGGCCAGTAGGCTTAGGGATAGTCTAGGAGAAACGGATGGTAGGGATGAAGATGTGTTGTGCCCTATACCACATGCTATACCCTGATGAACTTAAACTGTCCACTAAACTTCTATTTGTTGAAATGAGCTTCGTGTCCCCTGAGTTGTGTGCGGCGGCTCCTGAAGATGGAGACCTGGAGACAGCGGAGACCTGCGGCCTACAAGTGAGTGTGATGTCCCCACCCTGAGAGCACACCGGGACTGGGACATGGTTTTGCTGTAAAGTGCCAGAGTGTAACGGGACAGTAGCTCGCCCACGGCTACCGCTCCCGGTCACTTTACAACACACAGACATCTTGACATTGTAACTTATCCACAGTATTTTAGACTTATCTTTGTTTCTTTTTAGTAACAATAACTTTAATTACATGCTGCAGTAATTAAAGTCTCTCTTCTCTCTCTGCCAACTTGCAAGGACGTCTGTTGTAAGAGCTGCATGGCTGCCATAGAGACTAAGCTCCTCTTCGCCTCCTCCACAATCCCCGCTGCTCCATTGACTTCTTTAAGAAACTTTTTTTTTTGTACTAATATCTTGGAACGCACCTTTATGATAAATGATCTTTGATGGAAAGTATGAGAAATTGCACATTTCCGTCTACATTCGTGGGAAGAGTGGAAACCAAACAAACGACTGATGTGAACCTGCATATTATGTACTCTTGTGGGTTTGTTTGCTCCCTTTTTATAGAAATAGAGTCCTGCAGGTTAAGATTATAATGACAGTTAATGCATATGGTACCAGATTAGAATTTCTATGTGCAAACACATTAATACTTTCCATGATTTTCTTTTTTTTATGTTAAACATTTTTTTTCCTCACACTCCATTCAGTGACCTCTTACACCCAGCATGTCCATTATATTCTACCGTAGAAGGAATCTTCTGTGTTTGACTCTCAGAGGCCTTAGTATAAGAAAATCAGTCAACTCCAATGGACATCCACAGACGGATATTGCCAAAGTCACTGCTGTGGTCTCCCTGCTGTTCACGCTTTAAACATTATATTGTAATCTTGTCTTCACTTCAAGTGCCCCTGGGTTGCATCCATGGAGTAGCTGCTGGCTAACAGAATGAGGTAAAGGAAAATGGGCCCCTGGGTTGTATCCATGGAGTAGCTGCTGGCTAACAGAATGAGGTAAAGGAAAATGGGCCCCTGGGTTGTATCCATGGAGTAGCTGCTGGCTAACAGAATGAGGTAAAAGAAAATGGGCCCCTGGGTTGCATCCATGGCGTAGTTGCTGGCCATAGGAATGAGCAAAGGAAAAGGGGTCCGTGAGTTTCATCCATGGCGTAGCTGCTGGCCATTGGAAAGAGCTAAGGAAACAATGTAAACAAATATAACAACAACAGATTCAGAAGTGTAGGAAGAATATAGAAAACTTCAAATCCAGAGGGTCAGGCAGAGATAACATAGAGTCCAGGAGTCCACTTTACTACAGTGTAACTGTACCCAACTGGTGACAACTCTGAGAACCATGAATCCAACTAGTAAAATGCACACTTTCTGGTGTTGAAGATAAAACCGATGGAGATTTCTCAGTTTACCTAATGTCAGACTAATTACAGATAAAGTTTCCACATCTCTGCAGAGAACCACAGCCATGACTTTGTAAATACATTACTTTACTTACCTTTACAGATTAGAGAATCTTTGCAAATTTAGGAGCTCTGGCAAATTTTGCAAGGAAATTTTATTTGTGATGAATTGATTATCTATGAACTGAAACTACTCCAAAGCTTTACTTCCCCCGAAAAGCTGTGTATAAAACTCTGACTTCCCTATCTTTATGGTTTAGCTGTGATCTGTGACGTCATCTCACTATCCAGATTCTCTACAAAGTGACTGCTGAATTCCCTGCCTCTTCTTTTATACAGGCTACAAAAGCCCCTCCTGATTGGCTGCACTTTACCATGTGATTCCATAGTTGGAAGACATTATGGGGAAGGCCAAGTGGCCAAAAACCAAACAAACAAGCATTTTTTCTGATCATTGGGTAATAGATCGCCTGTTTCCTAGGAATTTACTGATTATCGGTCAGTCAAATTAGTCTTTAACTGAAAAATAATTCCAAATAATTCTATAACTTTGATCTTTTTAGATTTCTCAACCTTACAAACCATGTGACAGAGAGTGACTCATTTCCCCTCATTTGCTTTATTCCTGTTTTGTCCACTGGAATTGTCCAGAGAGCTAAATATAAATGGCGACCAAGAAGGTCTAACGGCAGGAGCCTCCGATACAACAGACGGCGACACGTGGATTTTGGTAATTACCATTCCTAAGGTTTTCACGCCAAACTGCATTTATTTTAATTGAAAACTACAAGCCGAAGACTGTAATTGTCTTTAGAGAGCCGCGTCCTGCCGTCTTGCCGGACTATGCATTGATAATAATGATATTGGTAGATTTCCATTGTTATTTGCAGTTTTTACAAACTAGCTTTTTCTTTATTAAAGTTAGTGCTAAGAAATCTCAAAACCGCGATGTGAACGTCTGCTGGGCATACAAACCTATGTCGTAGGTATTAATTCGCAGTTTTTGCAGCCCAGTGTGGCAGTGCTATGTATAGAGATGAGCGAGTCTCCTCAAATTCACTCAGGGCAGATTTGGAGGTGTCTTTGGCGTAAGAACAGATGAGAAAAGGAAAGCATAAAATTTTGTTTCTTTTTCTTTCTTTTTTTTATATTATTTTAATCCCTTTTCAGCCCTTAAAAAAATTGAGAAAAATGGCAGCTGGGTTTCTTGGAATTGAATCCTGAAAAATTCAGATTCAGTTGAATATGAATTTTTCTAAAACATCGTAACAAATTTGTAATGCACAGAAGACTTCATGCGACTTTTCAGGAATCACTGAGATTGCTTCACAGCCGCGTTCATGCTACATTATACAACATCTCATGCAGAAACTATTCACCTCTGTATTTAGGTGTGGTGTGGCCATGTGCCACCTGGTCTCACTATAGAGGAGATATGGTTTGTGCTAATTGGAGCATGCATGTGATTTGCTGTTGAGTATTCGAGAATGTGCTTACAGTTTCTGCTGTGAGAGGGGGAGAGAGAGCAGCTCTATATCTCCTAACTCTGAAAGTTTGGAGTGAAGGTCAAATACAGCAGCATGCCAAGTACGCTGCAGTAATATTTATTGTAAAATAAGCCACTTCCCAAACCTCACCCAGTCTTTTATATGTGCCCACACAGAAATGTTACTCCTTGTGTTCCCTTGCTATGTCAAACCACATTCATGGACCTCATAATGTTGCCTACACACAATATGATGCCTATTAAGGACCCCCACCACACAGTATGATGCCCCCACAGCCCGGCACATATAGTATGATGCCCATTGAGGGCTCCAACACGCTGTTTGATGCCCCACAGCCCCAACACACAATATTGAAATTCCCAACAAACATTATGATGTCCTCATAGTCCCCTATACAGTATATTACAGTCCTCCCCACACTATGAAGTCCCCCCAGTCTCCCAGATTATGATACCCCCATACAGCTCACCTTCACATGTTGCCCTCCGCAGCCCCCACACAGTATGATGCCCTCACAATCCCGCATACAGTTTTATGTCCCCCCAGCCTCCCTCAGAGTATGATGACCCCACAGACCCTACAGTATAATACACCCATATCCCATGCACACAGTATATTGCCCTCCACAGCCCCCTCACAGTATAATGCCCCAACAGTCCCCCATACAGCATAATGAACCCATAACTTCAACACATACCGATCTTGACCTCCATATCCACGCCTAATTAAATGATGCCCCCACAGCCCCTCTAAGAGCATGATGCCCCTACATTTCCCCATACAGGATAATACACCCACAGCCCAAGCACACAGCATATTGCTCTCCACAGCCCCCTCACCGTATGATGCCCCCCACAGTCCCCCATACAGTGTAATGCACCCACAGCCCCTGCACACAGTATATAGCTCTCCAAAGCCCCCTCACAGTATGACGCCCCCCACAGTCCCCCATACAGTATAATACACCCACAGCCCACCCCCACACAGTGTATTGCCTTCCACAGCCCCCGACACAATATGATAGCCACCACAATCTTCAATAAATAGTATAATGCCTCCATCCCCCAAACATATTATGAAGTCCCTACAACCCCAAAACCCAGTATGATGCCCCCCACATCATCCCATATGCATCCCTGCACCTTTAACAGTTGGTCTCTGCTGCTCGGTCATGTGAACGGAGAGTGTCACTTGACTTAAAGGTCCATGAAGGTCCTTCATTCTCTACATGGATGGAAGAATGGAGCCTGGACCTGAGGTGCTCCACTTTATGTTCAACTGTATCTGGATAGAGAGAATACAGATGAAGTTGGGACATATCTTTGACCTCTTGGGACAGCGGGACAGTTCTGCACATTCGGGACTGCCTCGTTGAATCTAGGATAGTTGGGATGACACAGCTCTGACAATGTGTCATGGTTTGGACACAGCATTCACGTTTCAGTTGTAAACAGATAAATCCTGCATGAGAGACGTCTCCACACACATTGCATCTTATTTTTCCCTTTTTTTCTTATGTTGTTTAGTTATTATAACCCCTTTTAATAGGTTGTAGCGTTTCATGGGCGGACACTAGAAAGCACTGTATGATTATGCAAGAGTGATTTCATACAAATAAAATTGAATCACCATATAATTGAAAAGTTCCACAACTTTTTAATATATGTTAGTGCTGATTCATCAATTACAATTTTTAACCTTCATTTTTCTGTGTTGTCATTCCATTTTAGTTGGTGGATTTTGCATTAAATTCATCAAAATACTCCACTAGGCTGCTGGAGTAAAAAATGGTGTGATATTTTGAAAAGTCGCAAATGATAAAATAGCTAAAAACTAGTGATGAGCGAGCACTAAAATGCTCGGGTACTTGTTGCTCGGGTCGAGCAAATTGGAATACTCGGGTGCTCGACCCGAACAACGAGCCCAATGTAAGTCTATGGGAAACTCAAGCATTTTTCCGGCGGCTCCCCCCGGCGGTCTGCAGGGTGCCTAAAAATTGCCCAAATCTATGGGAACAGTGCTCAAATGACATCGGAACAGCATGAGGAAGACCCCTGGAAGCATTTCTGACTCCCAGGTCACTGCTGTCAACAATGTTGTCAGAGTATTACGCTACTTTTACGGACTCACAATGAAACATACAAAAACAAAACCAAAATGGATTTTCCTGGGAAAAATGTCAAGGAACATCCTTTCCAAGGTAATGACTTGTATATAAGGCAAAATAAATAACCAAAAACAAAAATGCTCCTCCACACCTTGGGCTATGTTCACATGTAGCGTTTTTGATGCATTTGTGCACTTTTGCATTGCTTTCAACAGTGAAAAATACATTCACCGGGAAATGCATAGCTCCCAACCGTCCCGGTTTCCGCGGGACTGTCACTTTTTGAGGGATCAGTCCCGCGTCCTGTCATGACTCAGCTGTTCTCCTGGCTGCGGAGGGTGGTGGGGCAGGCTTCGGCGGTGGAACAGCGGGCACAGCTAGTAGCCGGCAGCTGCAGCTACCACGTGTACCCGCTGCTAAAGTGAATTAATATTCACTCCTCTCCATGCCCATGGGAGTGGAGAGGAGTGAATATTCATTCTCCTTAATATCGCACGCTGTCAATCGCAGCCGCCGGCTTCCTGCTGCGTCACCGCGATCCTGGGTGCCCGCTATTAGAGAGAATGAATATTCACTCCTCTCCACTCCCATGGGCATGGAGAAGAGTGAATAAACATTCTCTTTAGTAGCGGGCACAGAGGATCGCGGAGCCGCAGCAGGAAGCCGACGGCTGCGATTGACAGCGTGCGCTATTAAGGAGAATGAATATTCACTCCTCTCCACTCCCATGGGCATGGAGAAGAGTGAATAAACATTCTCTTTAGTAGCGGGCACAGAGGATCGCAGAGCCGCAGCAGGAGCGTGGCCGCTGCTGTGTGCGCTATTAATGAGAATTATTATTATTATTTATTATTATAGCGCCATTTATTCCATGGCACTTTACATGTGAAAAAGGGGTATACATAGCAAAAACAATTACAATAATCTTGAACAAAACATGACGGCGACTGGTACAGGAGGAGCGAGGACCCTGCCCGCGAGGGCTCACAATCTACAAGGAATCGGTGAGGATACAGTAGGTGAGGGTAGGGCTGGTAGTGGAGCGGTATGGTGGAGCCATGGTTAATGCAGGTTGTAGGCTTGTCAGAAGAGGTGGGTCTTCAGGTTCCTTTTGAAGGTTTTCATGGTCAGTGAAAGTCTGATATGTTGGGGTAGAGAGTTCCAGAGTAGGGGGGATGACTATTCACTCCTCTCCACGCACATAGTCCAGGCGTGGAGAGGAGTGAATATCCCCGCAGCTCACCTCGGCATCTGAGGGCGCATGGCAGTGACGTCATGGGCTGCTCAGAAGCTGACATGAGCTGCTGGCAGACAGGATGCAGCGCTGGAGCAGAGCAGAGGGGAGGAAGGAAGGTGAGTAAAATTGTTTATTTTTTTCATGTGTGCAGTGTTGGGGGGCCATGTATATCAGGACTGGGGATGAGGGGTGCCATGCATACCAGGATTGGGGATGAGGGGACCATGCATACCAGGATTGGGGAATGAGGGGGCCATGCATACCAGGATTGGTTCTGAGGGGGCCATGTATACCAGGATTGGGTCTGAGAGGGCCATGCATACCAGGATTGGGTCTGAGGGGACCATGCATACCAGGATTGGGTCTGAGGGGGCAATG
The DNA here is from genome assembly GCF_046119375.1 of Phyllobates terribilis. NCBI lineage: Eukaryota > Metazoa > Chordata > Amphibia > Anura > Dendrobatidae > Phyllobates > Phyllobates terribilis. Next base: position 588,781,685 of record NW_027362761.1, on the reverse strand, counting down.
CATACCTGTGACCGTGGCTGCTCAAATATTTTGGCATCGCTACATGCGTTCTCCTCTTGACTCGCTTGAAGATGGCCGGGCGAGAGGCCCGAATATGCAAATGGAAAATTGAACTGCTCTTCTGAGTGTCCAAGTGTGGGATCAGTTGTCTCTGGACACTCAGCATAGTGGGAGGAAGGAGGATCAGGGTGAGGAATATGCGGTCCAAACTCACGGTTACTGAGACTTGACCGTGTGGAAGACAGGGTGGTGGTGGTGACAAAGTGACTGGAAGCATAATCTGCTATCCAACCAACAACCTTTTGACACTACTCTGTGTTCAAAAGTGGTGTTCTGCGGTCCATTATTAAGTGGGACAGAAAGGTCGAGCGACAAGATATGGGTGTTTGTTGTGGCACAATTACAGCTTGCCCATGGCCTCGGCCTCTGCATGCACCATCACCATAATGTGCACTTCCCAATCCCTTGCCACGCACCTTGCCCATTTTAAATGGAGGACAATATTTTTCACGTTAAGTACAAATGGCTGGATTTGAAACGTAGTTATATGTGATACGTCTGACGGAAAACCATGGTTTTAAATAGTGGGCCTGTAGGTTACTATTCGTCACAGCGACCTCATGTGAATTGCTTTGCTGACACACTGCAACAAAATAGAAATGGAAGCCAGAAATGGCTGATTTTGGAACGCAGTTATATGTGATACATCTGACGGAGAACCATGGTTTTAAATTGCAGGCCTATAGTTTACTAATACTATTTTTCACAGTGAGCTCATGTGAATAGCTTCACTGACACACTGCAACAAAATGGAAATGGAAGCCAGAAATGGCTGATTTTGGAATGCAGTTATATGTGATACGTCTGACGGAGAACCACGGTTTTAAATTTCAGGCCTGTAGTTTACTAATACTATTCTTCACAGCGACCTTGTAACAATAGCTTCGCCGATACACTGCAACAAAATAGAAACGGAGGCCAATATTTTCCACGTTCACTACAAATTTCTGGATTTTTATTGCTGTTCTATGGAAAAGATCTGGCTGTGTTCTGCAGTGCTTAGAAGCAAATGGAGCAGAAAAATTGTGTACTCTGGATTGCCTTTTAAGCAAATAATCAGGATTAAGATAAAAAATAAAATTAGCCCTGGCCCCTGATACCTGGGGCTATGTCTACAAATATCTGCCACAGTAGGATCAGTCAGCCTGAGTTATGGACCCTCTTGTGCTGTATGCACTGCAATCTGCCACATACACTGCCTTCCTGCCTAAAGGCCCCGTCACACTTAGCGACACTGCAACAATCCCGACAACGATACGACCTGTCAGGGATCGTTGCTGCGTCGCTATGTGGTCGCTGGTGAGCTGTCAAACAGGCAGGCTCACCAGCGATCAGGGGAGCAGCGACATCATGGAAAGAATCTTTCCACGATGTCCTGCTCCTGGTTACCAGCCTGCTGAAGCAGGAGCAGGCTCGTAACTATGGTAAACATCGGGTTACTAGGGGCACACGTGCCCCTAGTAACCCGTTGTTTATCATGGTTACCACTCTGCTACAGTGAGCGGGAGGTTACCGCTGACTTTAGCAGGCTCGTAACCATGATAAACAACGGGTTACTAGGTGCGCGTGTGCCCCTAGTAACCCGATGTTTATCATGGTTACCAGCCTGATCGCTGCTCCCACTGGTCACGCACAGCGATGTGTGCTGACCAGCGGGAGGCCAACGACCAAAAAATGGTCCAGGACACTTTGCAGCGATCAGCGACCTCACAGCAGGGGCCTGATCGTTGCAAAATGTCACACATAGCGACATCGCTGGTGAGGTCGCTGTTGCGTCACCAAAACCGTGACACAGCAGCGATCTCGCTAGCGATCTCGCTATGTGAGACGGGGGCTTAACTCCTGCTATCACCACTGAATATTTGCAGCTGAATTAGTCCTCAGAAGGACTGTTAGTTCAGATGTGTATATATATATATACAGTATATATATATATATATGTTGTGGAATACCTATACTAACTATAAACAAGCAAATCTCTCGCTTACGCAGCAGCAGCTCTCCCTGCTCTGCCTGATTCTGGGTTAGACTGTGACGAGCATGGCGGCGCCCGGTCTTATATACACCTGTTGATGCTGTAAGGCCAGCCAATCACTGTAATGCCCACAACGAACATGGCTACGGCATTACAGTGCGTGGCAAGCAATTCCTCTAAAGAGCGCCAAACATGCAGGGAGGAGACCCGAGCTTCCGCCGAGCAACCCGGAAATACTTGCCAAGCTTGTCGAGCACCGTGATACTCAGGCGAGTACCAAGTAGGGCGAGCACATTCGCTCATCACTACTAAAAAACACTTTATGAAAAAAACTATGCTCATAAAAACCCCGTAAATGACAATGACTGAAAAAACTAACATTAAAGTGTTGCAAAAACCATAAAAAATTTGGTTAAAAAATAAAGATGCTTAAAGTCCAAATTATTACTGCAGCAGGACAATAATCTCAAAGTTCACTGATGCTTGGGTTCAGAAGAAGTCCTGGAAGATTTTGGAATGGTCCTCACAGTTGCCTGATTTGAACCCCATAGAAAATCTTTGTTGGGATGTGAAGAAGGTGGTTGCAACCACAAACCCAAGAATATTAGTGACCTGGAAGCCATTGCCAAAGAGGAAAAGCTAAGATTCCTCAGGAAAATTGCCATAAGCTGGATTCAGGCAATGCATCAAGTCTGCAGCAAGTAATAACACCTAGAAGGACAGCAGGTCATAACAGCAAGAGGGGCAGCAAGTCATAACAGACAGAGGGGCAGCAGGTCATAACAGACAGATGGGCAGCAGGTCATAACAGCCAGAGGGACAGCAGACCATAGTAGCCAGAGAGGCAACAGGTTATAACAGCCAGAGGGACAGCATTTCATAATAGCTAGAGGGGCAGCAGCAGGTCATAGCAGTTGATCAAATCACTCGAATTTAACAGGGAAATTTTACTAACCTCAATGCAAGTTAAATGTTCCTTATTATGCTTTGCGATCAGCCTAAAGCACAGGACATATGTAGGATGTAAAACACACAAAAAACTCACCTGATCTCTCACAGTTCTGGCCCTCTGTGCTGTCTAACCTCCTCTTTCTGAAGTTCTCTGTTGTGTAACCTCCTCCTCGGTCTGCCTTCCTCTGAAGATTCTAAATTTTTTGAAAAATTCAAGTCCTATCGATCAGATTCACTCATCTCTGCTAAAGACGCTGGTTATGTAGGGGTGAGTAATCCTGAGACTATACTAGTCAGTAAAAGTGACATTTTGTTGTGAATGTCTAAAATTCAATTGTTATATTGTGTTCAGCTAATTACATTGCTCTTGTTTTATTGATTTACTACAAACAGCAGAAAGTTTGAAAGGTTTACTAATAAACTGAATTTGCACTTGGAGGGAGTGATTGCAACTGTCCTGATCTCAGCTGATACAATGTATCCAGTGTAGAAAATCCTCTGTGAGCGAAACACATCAGCAGCAGCTGCACAGATCTCTCTGCTGGATTGTTACAATGTATCCAGTGTAGACAATGCTCTGTGAGCTAAACACATCAGCAGCAGCTGCACAGATCTCTGCTGGATTGTTACAATGTATCCAGTGTAGACGATGCTCTGTGAGCTAAACACATCAGCAGCAGCTGCACAGATCTCTGCTGGATTGTTACCATGTATCCAGTGCAGACAATGCTCTGTGAGCCAAACACATCAGCTGCAGCTGCACAGATCTCTGCTGGATTGTTACAATGTATCCAGTGTAGGCAATGCTCTGTGAGCTAAACACATCAGCAGCAGCTGCACAGATCTCTGCTGGATTGTTACCATGTATCCAGTGCAGACAATGCTCTGTGAGCCAAACACATCAGCAGCAGCTGCACAGATCTCTGCTGGATTGTTACAATGCATCCAGTGCAGACAATGCTCTGTGAGCTAAACACATCAGCAGCAGCTGCACAGATCTCTGCTGGATTGTTACAATGCATCCAGTGCAGACAATGCTCTGTGAGCAAAACACATCAGCAGCAGCTGCACAGATCTCTGCTGGATTGTTACAATGTATCCAGTGCAGACAATGCTCTGTGAGCTAAACACATCAGCAGCAGCTGCACAGATCTCTGCTGGATTGTTACAATGTATCCAGTGTAGACAATGCTCTGTGAGCTAAACACATCAGCAGCAGCTGCGCAGATCTCTGCTGGTTTGTTACAATGTATCCAGTGCAGACAATGCTCTGTGAGCGAAACACATCAGCAGCAGCTGCACAGATCTCTTCTGGATTGTTACAATGTATCCAGTGTAGACAATGCTCTGTGAGCTAAACACATCAGCAGCAGCTGCACAGATCTCTACTGGTTTGTTACAATGTGTCAGAGCCTTTTATATCATAAGTGAAATTAAAGGGCATGCTTCAGGAATGATGACTTTCAGCTTCTGCTGTGGTTGATTGCTGTTGCGTCCTGATTTAGGGTCTTCAGTGTCTGGATATTAGCTGTCTCTGATGGTTTTGTTTGAACAGTCAGCACATCTTGTGGTTTTCATCTCCTCATTACAAGAGCTTAGTGGTTACAGGGAATGTGCACCTCCAAGCGTCTTCTGACTTGTCAGCAGGGCCGCCATCAGGGCATTACTGCCCTTACTGCGGTATGGGGGCCGGTGAACAAAAGTAAAGAGGAGGAGCCCGGGCCCAGTACGGGACTCCACCTCTTGTGCTACTGATCACCGGGCCCCTGGGTATCTTGTGCCAGTGTGCCAGTGCGCAGCGTAATCTCCTCAGCGCAGGGAGCCTTGGAGCTCTCACAGCCGTCAAAACTGAACGTCGGGGCAGCTCCAAGGGAGTCCCTCCGCCTCTTCTGTGATGCGCTGCATCGAGCACCAGGATGCCGGTCCAGAAGTGGAGCTGCAGGTGATCGTGTGAGAGGTAAGTATGAAAACTTACTTTTTCATGACAAATGACGAATTGGGAGTGGGAGGGAAGAGCAAATGACAATTTGGGAATGGGGGTGGGGAGAGCAAATGATGAATTGGGAATGGGGGGAGAAAATGATGAATTGGGAGTGGGGGTGCAAATGATGAATTGGGAGTGGGGGGGGCAAATGATGAGTTGGCAGTGGAGGTGGGAAGAGCAAATGATGAATTGGGAGTGGAAGGAGCAAATGACAAATTGAGAGTGGGGGGTGAGGGGAGCAAGTGTAGAATTGGGAGTGGGGGTGGGGAGAGCAACTGACAAATTGGGAGTGGGGGGAAAGCAAATGACGAATTGGGAGTAGGGAGAGAGCAAATGACGAATTGGGAGTGGGGATGGGGAGAGCAAATGATGAATTGGGAGTGGGGGATGGGAAGAATAAATGATGAATTGGGAGTGGGGGGAGAGCAAATAATGAATTGAGGGTGGGGGATGGGAACGAGGGAGAGCAAATGATGAATTAAGGGTGGGGAACGGGGACTTCAAATGATGAATGGGGGGTGGGGAGAGCAAATAATGAATTGAGGGTGGGGAGAGCAAATAATAAATTGAGGGTGGGGTGGGGAGAACAAATGATGAATTGAGGGTGGGGGACAACAAATGATGATGAATTAGGGGTGGTGGAGAGTAAATGATGAATAAAGGATGGGGGTGGGTGGGAGAGAGAGAGGACATGACAATGAACTGGGGCGGTAAATATAATGAATCAGGGGAGTGGGAGGTACTGAGCGGGGGGCGTTGATGACGGAGTGTGACTGGTAATGAATTGGGGGAAAGAGTACTGGTTCTAATTAATTTATATATTTATTGGGTATGAAAAGTGGCTATTTACAGTTAGTGGTGTCACAGTGGTGGATTACAATTTATACTTGGAATGGTGGGTTGCATAATAATTAATTATATAATAATGGTGGGTGCACGTCTGTATTCAGCTTTGGGGAATGTGCTCTGGAAGCGATGGTGCTCTAGACAACTGTATGTTATTTTATGCAGAGATGAGTCCTGGCTGGAAGAAGTGATGAGGCTGAGAGTGATTGTTCATCAGCATTCTGCACCTGTGTTACCTCCTTCTAACAAAAGGGGGCCGGCTGTGTCCTGTTGTGCATTTTCCTTGAACATCTTGGCTGGTAAATACCGTTGCCTTTTTACTATTTTCTAATTGAATTTTGGAATTTTTTTAAAAGATTCCGTTTATTGCTTTGACTGTGCTGTTTGTTTTTAATTATAGAGTAGGGACTCGCAAAAAAATGAGGACCCTTGACACGGGTTGCGAGCTTACTTATTTTGGGCAAAATATTAACCAATACCTCATATTATATTTTTATACACTTTTTTCATCTTACAGGGTGCAGCCAGGCCCATCAATGGTGACCTTGTGAATTAGGGGCTTTCACCTCAGTTATGCACTGATAGGGTGCCGAGCATCCCACCTATTCGAATAGTAGGGGCGTGTAATAGGTTGCTGGCTAGTCACGGTACTACGTGAGTGTGAATTGCGCCCTATTGCAGTCTTCATCTGTGTGCAGTTTTAGTTCTAGGCAATCACCCCCTTCATGGAGTGAGAGGCTGAGAGTGGTTGTTCATCAGCATTCTGCACCTGTGTTACCTCCTTCTAACAAAAGGGGGCTTTCTGCATCCTGTTGTGCATTTTCCTTGAACATCTTGCCTAGTAAATACCATTGCCTTTTTGCTATTTTCCAATAAGAAGTGATGACGGTCTGCGCTGGATTAAAGAGAAAAGCCAAGATGAAGGACATCAACTAGAGATATCACCGGTGAGTCAGTGTGTTAGGCCAGAGTCACACTACCGTATAACACGGCAGTGATAAAACATTGCATAGAACTCGGCCCAGTGTTATTCTATGGGCCAACTCAGATAACCATTTCATTTCTCAGGCGTATTCGGCATGCGTGCATGCAAAATCACAGAATGCTGCGATTGTATGCGTATATCACGCAAGACTCGCCAATGCAAGCCTATGGGTACGAGAAAAAATTGGACTGCTCAGCTCAGTGCAGTCCGATATACGGCGAGTCAGGCCATGGAGGAGAGAGAGAAATGACTTTCTCCGTCTCCTCTGCAGCTGTGCTGCCATTCTCTCATGCTAGAGAATCGCAGCTCAGTAGCATGACACATGGATCCCGCTCGCAGCAGAGCAGGAGCTGAGGGTCATTAGCATATCGCATCTGATAGTTTCGCATCGCATGCCATACGCTGGTGTGATGTCGGCCTTATCGGTACACTGACAATATACACTATATACAATATACAGAGCTCCTGTGTATAATGTCACTGGTGATCCCTGTATTACCTGTACACTGACACTATATACAAAACTCCTGTGTATAATGTCACTGGTTATCACTGTATTACCTGTACACTATAGACTATATACAGAGCTCCTGTGTATAATGTCACTGGTGATCACTGTATTACCTGTACACTATACACTATATACAGAGCTCCTGTGTATAATGTCACTGGTGATCACTGTATTACCTGTACACTATACACTACATACAGAGCTCCTGTGTATAATGTCACTGGTGATCCCTGTATTACCTGTACACTATACACTATATACAGAGCTCCTGTGTATAATGACACTGGTGATCCCTGTATTACCTGTACACTATACACTATATACAGAGCTCCTGTGTATAATGTCACTGGTGATCCCTGTATTACCTGTACACTATACACTACATACAGAGCTCCTGTGTATAATGTCACTGGTGATCCCTGTATTACCTGTACACTGACACTATATACAAAACTCCTGTGTATAATGTCACTGGTGATCACTGTATTATCTGTACACTATAAACTATATACAGAGCTCCTATGTATAATGTCACTGGTGATCCCTGTATTACCTGTACACTATACACTATATACAGAGCTCCTGTGTATAATGTCACTGGTGATTCCTGTACTACCTGTACACTGTACACTATATCCAGAGCTCCTGTGTATAATGTCACTGGTGATCCCTGTATTACCTGTATACTGACACTATATACAGAGCTCCTGTGTATAATATCACTGGTGATCACTGTATTACCTGTACACTATACACTATATACAGAGCTCCTGTGTATAATGTCACTGGTGAGCCCTGTATTACCAGTACACTGATGCTATATACAGAGCTCCTCTGTATAATGTCACTGGTGATCACTGTATTACCTGTACACTATACACTATATACAGAGCTCCTGTGTATAATGTCACTGGTGATCACTGTATTACCTGTACACTACAGAATATATACAGAGCTCCTGTGTATTATGTCACTGGTAATCCCTGTATTACCTGTATACTATACACTATATACAGAGCTCCTGTGTATAATGTCACTGGTGATCACTGTTTTACCTGTACACTATACACAGAGCTCCTGTGTATAATGTCACTGGTTATCACTGTATTACCTGTACACTGACACTATATACAGAGTTCCTGTGTATAATGTCACTGGTGATCTCTGTATTACCTGTACACTATACACTATATACAGAGCTCCTGTGTATAATATCACTGGTGATCACTGTATTACCTGTACACTTAAACTATACACTGTATACTATGTACAGAGCTCCTGTGTATAATGACACATATGGTAATATTAGTATTGTGGTTTTTTTTATTAATGATCAGTATTGTAGTAGTCGGTCACTATGTGGTGGTAATATGTGATATGGTCATTGTGTGGCGGTATCTGTTCCTTGTATGTGGTATTATTCGGTCACTATGTGATGGTAATATGGGGTCCAGTCATGGTGTGGCGGTATTTGTTCCTTCTATGCATTATTTTTCAGTCACTATGTGGTGGTAATATGTGATCTGGTCATGGTCTGGTGGTATTTGTTCCTTGTATGTGGTATTATTCAGTCACTATGTGGTGGTAATATGTGGTCTGGTCATGGTGTGGTGGTATTTGTTCCTTGTATGTGGTATTATTCAGTCGCTATGTAGTGGTAATATGTGATTTGGCCATGGTGTGGTGGTATTTGTTCCTTGTATGTGGTATTATTCGGTCGCTATGTGGTGGTAATATATGGTCTGGCCATGGTGTGACAGGATTTGTCTCTTGTATGTGACATTACTGGTCATTTTAAAAAATGTATGTGACACATTCCCTTAAAGAAAAATAAATAAAAATATACCTAAAAAGAGTAGTGGGTATTTTAAGAAATATTTAATAGATTAGAGTAGAGTAGGGCCCTGCCGAAAGAGTAATCTTGTCATGGTGGCGGCTTAAAAAATCTTTTGGCCAAAACAAAAGCTGCTGGCTATGTGTATGATCTGGTGTTTGATGGGAACTGTTATTGTATGATTGGTGAGGATGTGGTGCAGAAGTGGAGTTTTTCCAAGAGTGGGCGGTGGGATTGTGGAAGGTTCGAGGGGTGTAGGTGGAGCTGGAGTAGAGGCAGAGCTGGGGTGGAGCCTAGGGCAGAGTCTCAAGGGGTCCTGAAAATTTTGCCAGTATGGGTTCCTGAAATTCCTGGTGGCAGCTCTTGTCAGTGAGACAGAGGGGAGTCTGTGAGCCATAATAGAAATGTAAAACAGTCCCTATCATTTCACCATCGAGGATATAATGTTAGTGGGGCAGGGTGCTCGGTTGTGCACTATTACCATGATGAAGGAACCAAGCCCGGTGTGGTTGGTAGACACTAGAGGAGGCACCATTGTGCACTGGAGAGAATCCAGAAAGGCACAAGGCTTTCTCATCACCTAATGTAGAATCTAAAAACTCTTGGGTAAAGTGATGTTTTGGACATATATATATATATATATATATATATATATATATATATATATACAGTATATATTTATATATTGACTACTAGCAGCAATGAATGGGTTGGCAGTACCCAAGGAAAGCACAGCCCAACTCAGTAATAATGCCCACCGAGTGCCCACTTTAAAAAGTCCTCATTGTATGCCACCATATATGACCCCTATATTCCTATAATAACTCTACTTTCCATCTTCCCCGGGAGGATTTCCAAGATTAAAAAACGGCATTTCATATTTCCAACACCTCAACTTGTTCCCAATTTTTGAAAATCTTTCCAGATTGTCGTGCATAGAGGCGATGGGCATAAAAATGTGCATGGAAAAGAGTAAACTGAATGATGACAAGAGAATAGAAGATACCAGTGCCATTCTTGGTCTTCCTCTTCATTAACCCTTATGATCAGTTTGACCATCACCTTTTTTTTGTCTTCTTCTCTTCCCCTGCTGACTTTATCCATCTATTTGTTTTTCTTTTTACTTCATCTGGAGATTTTCACCCCTTGCTGATCCAAGTCTTCCGAGTTTCTACATCTGTATCTAATTATTTGTAGGATGTACTTGATTAATAAGTTCCTATGGACTTTTATTTATTTATATTTTTGCATTCCTGATGACTCGATGTCGGAGAGACACTGGATTCTGTTGTATGATATTTGTTATCATTCATTTTATTGATACTATGACAATAAAAGTTATGGAACCAGAAAGTATTAATGCACCTTAGCACCTCTTTAAAAGTAATGATGCCCCCCTCCAAAGTAACTTATGCCACCGACAAAAAAAAAATAAAGTTTGTGCTCGCCTAATCCAAGCAGCCTCTATGCTGCACGCAGAAAGGGATGTCACTGGCAGAACAATGCAATGACGATGGATTGTCGATGTCTTGTAACCCTCCAGAAGCCTGCAGGTCAGAGAGTTGTGGGACAGGATCCAACTGTAATGGCGCCATGTTCAATGTGGCGCTTGCCTGGAGGCCCGAGCACCCGACCAGCAGGCTGGGGCATGTATACTGCTAGCGATGCCATCACTACTCTTTTTTTTTTCTTTTCCATTTTGCACCCCGAAGAATTTTGCAACTATTATTATTTCTTATTATAGCGCCATTTATTCCATGGCGCTTTACATGTGAAAAAAGGGGTATACATAGCAAAAACAATTACCATGATCTTTAACAAAACGTGATGGCGACTGGTACAGGTGGAGCGAGGACCCTGCCCACGAGGGCTCACGGTCAACAAGGGATGGGTGAAGATACAGTAGGTGAGGATAGAGCTGGTCGTGCAGCGGTGTTGTGGAGCGATGGTTAATTCAGGTTGTAGGCTTGTCGGAAGAGGTGGGTCTTCAGGTTCCTTTTGAAGGTTTCCACGGTAGGCAGGAGTCTGTTGGGGTAGAGAGTTCCAGAGTAGGGGGGATGCACGGGAGAAATCTTGTATGCAATGATTGGAAGAGGAGATAAGAGGGGAGTAGAGCAGGAGATCTTGTGAGGATCGGAGGCTGCGTGCAGGTATGTACTGGGAGACTAGGTCACAGATATATGGAGGAGACAGGTTGTGAATGGCTTTGTATGCCATGGTTAGGGTTTTGGAGTCTCTGGGCAATGGGGAGCCAGTGAAGGGATTGACACAGATGAGATGCTGGGGAATAGCGGGCGGGAGGACAGGTGTATTAGTCGGGCAGCAGAGTTTAGGATAGATTGGAGGGGTGCAAGTGTGTTGGAAGGGAGGCCACAGAGCAGGAGGTTGCAGTAGTCAAAACGGGAGATTTAGGGCATGCACTAAAGTTTTTGCAGATTCATGGTTGAGGAATGTGCGGATCCGGGAGATATTTTTGCGTTGGAGTTGGCAGGAAGTGGAAAGGGCTTGGATATGTGGTTTGAAGGAGAGATCAGAGTCCAGGGTTACCTCGAAACAGCGAGCTTGCGGGACTGGGAAAAGTGAACAGCCATTGACGTTGATAGATAGGTCAGATTGGTGGATGAATGGGAATGTGGAAAGATGATGAATTCTGTTTTATCCATGTTAAGTTTTAGAAATCTGTCAGAGAAGAAGGATGGAACAGTGGACAGACATTGTGGGATTTTGGTTAGTAGGGAGGTGATATCGGGTCCAGAGAGGTAGATCTGTGTGTCATCAGCATAGAGGTGATACTGAAAGCCGTGAGACTCTATAAGCTGTCCCATGCCAAAGGTGTAGATAGAGAAGAGCAGAGGTCCTATAACTGAGCCTTAGGGGACACCGGCAGATAGAGGGCGAGATGAGGAGGTAGTGTGTGAGTGGGAGACACTGAATGTGCTGTCTGCTAGGTATGAAGAGATCCAAGATAGGGCCATGTCTGTGATTCCGAGTGATAAGAGAGTCTGTAGTAAGAAGGAATGGTCCACTGTGTCAAAGGTAGATGATAGGTCTAAGAGGAGGAGTACAGAGTAGTGTCGCTTGGATTTGGCGGTTAGTAGGTGGTTGGTGACTTTAGTCAGGGAAGTTTCAGTAGAATGGTGCGGTCGGAAGCCAGATTGGAGGTTGTCAAAGAGGGAGCAGGAGGAGAGGCAGGAGGACAGTTCAAAGTGGACATGTTGTTCCAGTAGTTTTGAGGACTAGGGGAGAAGTGATATAGGGCGGTAGCATGTCAGAGAGGATGGGTCAAGGGGGGGCTTTTTAAGAATGGGTGTAATCAAGGCATGTTTAAAGCATGAGAGGAAGACACCAGTTGTTAGTGACAGGTTGAAGAGGTGGGTTAGGGTTGAGATGAAGATAGTGGTAAGGCTGTAGATGAGGTGGGATGGGATTGGGGTAAGTTCACAGGTGGTGAGGTGTGATTTGGAGAGTAAAGAGGAAAGTCGATCTTCTGTAATGGTGGAGAAGCTGGTTTTGGAGGAGGAGGATTGAGTAGGTGTGAGGAGGGGCTGGGGGGACTTGAGGCAAAAGCTTTGTCTGATGGTGTCAATCTTCTGCTTGAAGAATAAGGCAAAGTCTTCGGCTGAGATGAGAGAAGAGGGAGGAGGCACTGGGGGACGGAGGAGAGAACTGAAAGTGTTAACTAGCTGTTTAGGATTGTGAGACAGGGAGGATATGAGAGATGAGAAGTAGGTTTGTTTTGCTGCAGTGAGTGTGGACTTGAAGGTAGTGAGGGATTGTTTGATTGCGATGAAGTGCTCATTGGAGTGGGACCTTTTCCATATACGCTCAGAAACCCTGGAGGGCTGTCGCAGTTCTTTCGTTAGGCTGGTATGCCAGAGTTGCCTGTTGATTGTGCAAGCTTTGGTATGTGTGAGGGGGACGACCGAATTGAGAGCTGTAGCTGTTGTGGTGCTATATAAAGCGGGAGCAACATCTGCGTCATGTAAGGAACTGATGTCTGTAAGAGGGAGGAGGGATTCAGAGAGTGAGTGTAGGTCAAGATGTTTAAGATTTCTGCGAGGGTATGCAAGTTTGTGGAGTGGGGATTGTGGACCTGGAGAGGAGAGGGCAGAGAATGTAAGTAAGTTGTGGTCAGAAAGAGGGAGGGGTGAGTTAGAGAGGTTAGACAGGGAACAGAGGCCGGTGAAAATTAGGTCCAGAGTTTGGCCATCTATGTGAGTGGCTGCGGAAGACCATTGGGTAAGGCCGAAGGAGGAAGTGAGGGATAGAAGCTTAGAGGCAGCTGAGAGGGAAGTGTAGTCACCCATGATGATAGTGGAGATGTCAACGGAAAGGAAATGAAGTAGTGTTACATGCACACCGTTAGGCTCCGATAGGGGATAGACAGGTTACATGAATTCTTTGGAATCCTGGGGGAACAGTTACTCAGGGCGACCATAGACCATGCGCTGCAGCTTCTCTCAGGCACACAAGGGTATTGACCCTTAGGCACAGACACGTAGGTTGTTTCACTTGCTGACCAGACACACTTGACAAGAGTCCACAGAAACGATAGAACAGTAGCATTTAATAAGAAGCTGCACAGCCAGTGCAAATTAAGTCTTATGAGCAACAGGATCCAGGTAAAAACAGTACAGTTTCCTTAGCAGCACAGCAGTTCACAGTGTTCCCAGTAGTACAGGACAGCACAGTTGTAATGCAAAGGCACATTAATGAACACAACATTCTTTACAGCTGGAGATGATCCCTGTGACACCATTTCTTCCAGTCCTTATCTTTCTGCCTGACAATACTCTGCATTATTAGTTCAGGAACTCTACCTGACCTGTGCTTAGCTTCACTCCTGACTTGAATCCTTTTCACTTGCAGGGGCGCTTCTGTGAGATACAGAACACACACACACCCTTTCTCTTCGGCTCCAGCCAGACAGTAAACAACTTCCCCACAATCCCCCTGGGGCTCTGCTAAAACACTCACCTTCTCCTGTGACAACCCCTCTAGTTGCTGGATGCTTCTGGAGCACAGCACTTCCTGTCTCATGTGCTTGTGTTACTTCTAATAGTTTGTGAATGCTTTTAAAGCAACAGCACTACTTCTGCATGTCACAGTAGCCAGTGGTGAAGTGGTATAAGAAGGTGGTGGCTGGTCCTAGGGGGCGGTAAATGACAGGCAGTTGGAGGTTGGAGGGGGAGTAGATGCGCACACAGTGCACCTCAAAAGAGGGGAGAGTAACGGAGGGTGGCAGAGGGATTTGGGTGAAGGAGCAATTATCTGCTACCCTACCCAACCTTCCCCCCATTCTACTCCCATGTTGGTTACCTATTATGGGATAAGTCATCAACATCAGGGTGTAGGTAGTCTAATACTTGGCACCCCCCACTGATCAGTTGCTTGCAGTTCCCGTATGTACCCAATGTACAGAATCCAGACAGCACAGCTCCGTATATTGTGTAGTGGCCATTCTTGGTAATGCAGCACAGCGCCATACACCATGTAGTGGTCGTTCTCGGTACTGAAGCTCACCTCCCATTGATGTGAATGAGGTCTGAGCTGCAGTCATGGGATTGATCACTGCACATGTTCTAGGCTGGGAGCAATCACTACATAGACCCGTGCTCAAAGCAATGGAAGAAATAAAATGGAAGTTTTTTTGTGTTCTTCCTAAGAAAAACGTTTCCTATTGCGAAGTCCTGAAAACTTTCCAGTCCTGTACGGCGGTTGGATTGTGATTGTAGCTCCCTGGAAGTAATTACCTGTAGGCGATGTAGATTAAGCAAACACACAATGTAACATCAGGCTGTATTCCCACACATTAAAGGGTCTTCTTTGCCTGCAGCTTGTTGTGACAGCGCTCTGCTGGAGTCCAGAGAGCGATGGTGCTGCGGACTCCAGGAACGGCTGTGCAGGCTAGTATCAGGATTTGTATTCTGCTTTCTAAAATAATGTTTTGTATCAGAATTGTTTTTGCTCTTTTATACGAACAGCGAGGAAAGTGCGGAGTTATGAGAAAGAATAGAGTAAAAGAGCAACGCAAAAACTAAAGATGGATAAAAGTAATAGTGCAGAGAGCAAAACGTGGTCGTGTGTAACGACTTCCGCTCAAGGATGTTTGGGCTCCGTTCACATCACATTTGATCTCCCCGCCAGATGTATGCATACTGTTGCAAAAACATATATGTTTTTGATGCCTCTTTTTCCCACTTTTCTGATCAGGAAAAAAAAGCAATGTCTAACAGTAATAGCAAAATTACTGAGATTCCTAAAATCTCATTCACACAGTGTATTTTTGCTCCAGTTTTCCCTATTGAGATCAAAATGGTTTAATTAACACCAAAAAACACATAACAAAACTGCATGAAAAATGCACCAATAAGGCAGAGAATTTCCCCTGTAATTTTCTGGCTGTAACCTGCGTTTTCATGTAGCAAAAAAATGCAATAAAAAAGTTATGTGTGAACATTGGATTATGCTACTCTATCCAGAGGAATACTGGCACATCGTTGTCCATTGGAGACCAGAACCTCCGACTGATGGATGAAGCCTTGTGGATAAGACTGGAGTATATGTCTGGAGCTTTCCTGACAAATGTAAAGCTTGTAGATAGAGATGAGCGGACCCATAGAAGTTCGGGTTCTGGTACTCTACCTGAACTTTATTCCTAAGTTTGGCTCTGGTACCAGAACTTTACCTGAACTTGAACCAGAACCCAAAACCCATTGAAAACAATGATGACTCAAACTTTTGTCTCTCTCTTTCAGACTTCCCTCAGCACTCCTAACATTACAATGGACTTCCAGGAGAAGACCAGACACTAACCTCTCTCACGAGAAGATCCGACACTAACCTCTCTCGGGAGAAGACCAGACACTAAACTCTCTCACGAGAAGACCGGACACTAACCTCTCTCTCTCTCGGGAGAAGACCAGACACTAACCTCTCTCTCGGGAGAAGACTGGACACTAACCTCTCTCTCTTGGAACCCGAACCCCATTGAAAACAATGAGGACTCAAACTTTTGTCTCTCTCTCGGACTTCCCCCGGCACTCCTAACATTACAATGGACTTCCAGGAGAAGACTGGACACTAACCTCTCTTTGGGTAGAAGACCGGACACTAATCTATCTCTCTCTCTTGGAAGAAGATTGAACACTAAACTCTCTCTTGCGCGAGAAGACCGGACACTAACCTCTCTCTATCGGGAGAAGACCGGACACTAACATCTCTCTCTTGGGAGAAGACCAGACACTAACCTCTCTCCCGAGAATAGCGGACACTAACCTCTCTCTCTCTCGGGAGAAGACCACACACTAAACTCTCTCGCGAGAAGACCGGACACTAACCTGTCTCTCTCTCGGGAGAAGACCAGACACTAAACTCTCTCGCGAGAAAACCGGATAATAACCTCTCTCTCGGGAGGAGACTGGACACTAATCTCTCTCTCTATTGGGAGAAGACCAAACATTAACCTCTCTCGCGAGAAGACCAGACACTAATCTCTCTTTCAATCGGGAGAAGACCAGATACTAACATCTCTCTCTTGGGAGAAGATCAGACACTAACCTCTCTCTTTCTCGGGAGAAGAACGCACACTAGCCTCTCTCTTTCGGGAGAAGACCGGATGGACACTAACCCCTCTCTCAGGAGAAGACCAGACACTAACTTCTCTCTCGGCAGAAGACTGGACACTAATATCTCTCACTCTATTTCTCTCTCTCCCCCTCTCTCTCTCGTCCATGTTCAATATTTAACACCGGGCACTAACTGTCCGGTATGAAACCTGAACTTTTACGTTTAATTTCACCCACCTCTACTTGTGGACCCTGATGCAAAATCTCCAGCACGGCCCCCAACTATCAATGTTTTTTAACAGTATAAGTCTTCTCATATAGGCCAAAGGGACCTCTTGTGCCCCCCTGACCCTCAGGATCCATGTGCAACAGCAATTTTTGCACCCACTATAGATATTCTCCTCTTTGTTGCTCATGGATGTGCCATTAAAGGGGTTTTTGAGGCAACTTAAAAAGTGATATGGATGCTTTCTAGGGCAATTTTTTAAAAATTAAATGCATGGGCTAAAAATAAATGTTGCAATTGGGTTTTAATAAACATTTAAGGCTTTTAAGACAATTGTTTCTCTGCACATGGCTGGCTGTGGATTTTCCACCAGAAAATTGGATGGAATATCTGCAGCGCAGCCAACCAATCTCTACAGATGAGGAGGCCAGTAACGGAAGAGATAAAGAATATATCAGGCAGAAAACTCTTTTATCTCACGTTATCGGAGGATGAAACCTATAAAAACCTCCAGCCCGGGCTACAATAGAGACTATAAGAATCCAGGGGACTTGTTGCTAAAACGTTTTAGTTGAGATTCTGGATATGAAATACATTTCCTACATTTGTAGAATTTTATGACCCAGTGTAGACCTAAGGCAGAGGTGTATCTAGGTTTTCCAGCACCCGGGGCAAGAATTCAGTTTGGCGCCCTCCATCCCTGTCAAGCGGTTTGAGTAGTTGTCGTCATGTGACCAATCATTCATATGCGATATGCATACTTAGGCCACAGCTTCACTATCAGTATTTGGTCAGTATTCGTTCAGTATTTTTTCTCAGGAGTGGGAGCCAAAACCAGGTGAGGAACAATCAGAGAAAAGGTGGAATAGAAACAAGTCACCAATTCTGCATTCATCACCCACTCCTGGTTTTGGATTCTACTCCTGAGAAGAAATACTGACCGAATACTGACCAAATACTGATAGTGCTGTCGTGGCCTTAGTCGCATTCCGATGAGCTGCTGTTCCTAATTCTCTCAATGTTCAGTGCAAAACTCAGAGAAGCAGGAAGACAATCTCGTTGTCACGTGACCACAGGGCCGGCTCCAGGTTCTCATGGGCCCCAGGAAAAAGAGTCTCAGTGGGCCCACATACCACGATTCATGATGCACAGATACGGCAGAGAAATATAGATATAGTACAAGGCCAAAGATTTCACTTACTTCTTACATTACATGAGTGATATCTATTGTAAATTCTACAATATCTCAGAAACCGGAGAATCCTCGCAGAGCATAGAGTGTGACCTGGGGGAGTCAAACATTTTCATTTTAGACCGGACAGTATAGTCCTCCATACAGTATTATGGGCCCCACATAGTCCTCCATACAGTATAATGACCCTATATAATGCTCCATACAGAATAATGAACCCCATATAATGCACCATACAGAATAATGACCCCATATATTGCTCCATACAGATTAATAGACCTCATATAATGCTCCATACAGAATAATGGACTCCATAAAATGCCCCATACAGAATAATAGACCTCATATAATGCTCCATACAGAATAATGGTCCTCATATAATGCTCCATACAGAATAATGATCCTCATATAATGCCCCATACAGAATAATGGTCCTCATATAATGCTCCATACAGAATAATGGACCCCATATAATGCTCCATACAGAATAATGGACCCCATATATTGCTCCATATAGAATAATGGACTCCATAAAATGCTCCATACAGAATAATGGACCTCATATAATGCTGAATACAGCATAATGAGCCTCATATAACGCTCCAGATAGAATATTTGACCCCATATAATGCTGTATACAGAATAATGAACCCCATATATTGCAGCCAGCGGGGAATGAGGAGAGGTGAATATTTGAAACAATTTAAGGCATGGGGAGTCTAGGTGGTAAGCAGAGCTGAATCCTGACAGTGTGTATATTACACACTGTTAGGATTGGCATGCTACAGTACTTCATTTTATAATTAAAGGGCTTGTCCAGCTTTGAGATGAAAGTCTGCATATCCTCATCAGTATACAAACACAGCATCAAAACCCTCATCAGTACAGGAATAAATAACAAGAACTACTATCAGTACAGCTATACATCACCAGAACCACCATCAGTACATGAATATATCACCAGGACTACCATCAGTACATGAATATGTCACTAGGACCACCATCAGTACATAAATACAGCACCAGAACCACCATCAGTACATGGTACATCAATTGTAGTGTCAGGTCAGGCCCATATACATTTGTATCACATGAACCTACAACTTCCAGTACATCCTTATCAATGGTAAGAGGATACTGGAAGTTGTTGCTATCAGTCATCAGACTGCGGACCATACAGGAACCACAGTATTGATGAGAATTAGTCAGCATCACAAATTAACATTTACATCCAGGTATCTCATATATGACGTCTCTGATTGAAGTCGCTCTCTTTCTTTTCTTCATATTGTCCAGACGTTATGATGACTTTTCACAGCCACAGCTCTTTTCTGCAGACTTCTATCTTCTCCAGTCTTGTTCAGCACATCCCAACATGATACCCTTAAAAATAGAAGTGTCATTATAATGCTCCAGAATAAAAAATATCTGCCCGATGCCGAGCCCCTGAATAAATAATTGCAAAAAGAAAAAAAAGGTTCTCCAGCGATGACAGACAGTTAAAAATCCACAAAAACCTACGTATTTCAGCGAGATTCTCTTAACCATCATGCATCTCGCTGAAACGCGTAGGTTTTTGTATCTTTGGATATTCCTTGTGAACCGGTGCATACAGATTTTAATATTTCTACAATAAAGATGGATTTTTAACTGTCTGTCATCACTGGAGTACCCTTTTTTCTCTTTTGCATTTGTCTTCACATCCAAGGCTAGGACGGCTCAGTGTAAGGCTTTAAAAGGAAAAATGCAGCACTATCGGAGAGGTCCAAACCCAATCAGTATGAGAAAAGCCTCGGCACTCAATGTATTTGAAATGAAATAAATTTTTTAATAAATTCAAATGCAGTCCAGGAAAACAAACGTTTCGGCCTACATGGCCTTCATCAGTGTATTCTAAACAAAAATAGCAAAATAAAATAAATAAATGAAAATAAAGTATATACATAGAGAATAATCATAGTGTCACATGATGAAAAGGGAGACCTGTGATTAGTGCTGACTAGCACAAAAAGTATACAAGTATAAGATGTGGAATAAGACCTACCCCACCGCTGTGTAGATCAGGAATAGGGAGGGGGAGAGTTTGACTCAGGGTCACAGTAGGTGAGGACCCGTTGAGCCTGAGTTGGATAAAATAAAGTAAATCCTCCAATGACAAGTGCCTAACTGTGAAGAGAAAGGAGGGATAATTTACCTGTATCACCTGTAAAGAGGGTATGGGGCCTGGAACGCAGTATCCACTGCTGGTTCTTGCCCTAGGGAAGATGATTCCCCGCAGGTTTAAGTATAAAAGGGGACGGGATTCCTGTTGAGAGCAAGGCTTTAGACCTGCTGGCAATCTTCAATGGTGGTGAGCTGACATCGCTTCCCTACTCCCCTCTGTATATATGAAAAAAGAATCGCTCCTCATTGTGATCCCTTCACAGTTTCTTCTCACACTGTGTCTCCCTATACTGCCCAGTCTCTATAATGTGCTTCCTCATCACACTCTCCCTCCTCGGCATACTGTCCCCTCCTTGATGTAGCTTCACACTGTACCTTCATGCTGCCCCCTCTTCATATGGCCTCCACCCACACTACCCAGTCTCCATTCTGTGCCCCCTCACATTTTTCTCATCCTATACTGTCTCTTCACACTATTTCCTTCATTAGTCTCCTGATACATCCCCTCCACTCCCCATACTGTTTCCGCACTCATCCCGCTCCCTCGCTCCACAATCCTGTATCTGCACCTGTCCCCCTCTCGCTCCCCATACTCTGTCCACATATACTCCCCCCTTGCTCCCCATACTGTTTGTATCCATCCCCTCTCACTCTCCCTACTGTGTCTGCATATATTCCCCTCACCCTCTCTCTCCATACTGTGTGCTCAAATTTCTTCCCTCCTTCCCCTAATTACAATAAATCTTCGGTGTCTTCTACTCCATTGGAGCACTTGCCATACTAAACTTCTGCCCAGAAGTGACGTCATATGACCTGATAATACTGCTGACATTGCACTGACCCGGAAATGCCGGTGGTCAGGGCTTCAATTTTACTCATGCCTGGAAGACGTAAATACAATTGATCCATGGGGGCTGGCATGCTGCATGTTTTCTGAGCTGGCTGTCAGCGTGACAGCCAGCTCAGAGAACGGCCGACTCCCACTGAGGGGTGCGGCAAAATGCAGCCACCAGGGAAACACCTCAGACCATCGAATCAGGTGGTCCGATGGTGACCCCTGCTAGCTGCGCCCGGGTCAAATGCCCCCTCCCTGCTCCCCCCTACATATGCTCCTGCCTAAGTTGCCAATGGCCGTTCAGGACATGACTCCCATTGCCAAGGTTGCATCCAAACTTTACACATTAATAGTCCGAGTACATATATGGATGAGTTTGGGTGAGGCCCCCTTCCCATACCAGCTCCCCTCCCGGTCCTCCATCGCTCTTCTTTGGACGTCTTCTCGTTCTGAGTCTGCACCCTGAGCAGGCCCTGTGTGGTCATATTGGGAGTGATGCACATCTTTGACGTCAGCCTGATCGCCATTTTGTCGGAATTGGGCAAATGAAATTCCAAAAAAATTTGGATTTCTTAGTTGTTTTAGAATTGATTTTCATATCTCCTAATTATTATAATTTAAGAATTCAGCAAGTAAAGGGAAGAGGAAACAGGATGATCCACCTCACTCCGGACTACACATGCCGACAGTAATACAGGTTCCTTCTCGCTTTCGCAAGATTTTCTAATGGAACAGATCCTAAAATAGCAGCAGATAACGCTGGCAAGATGCCGCTGATTGTATGAAATTCATGAAGCGGAGAGATCTGTCCTGGTGACAATTGCTGCGCTG
Source organism: Phyllobates terribilis (assembly GCF_046119375.1). Classification (NCBI taxonomy): domain Eukaryota; kingdom Metazoa; phylum Chordata; class Amphibia; order Anura; family Dendrobatidae; genus Phyllobates; species Phyllobates terribilis. The sequence continues at coordinate 588,759,724 of NW_027362761.1, read as the reverse complement.
TTCAGCACAGCTCTGGGGAAACTCATCCAAACTCACCTTTTTTTGTGTATCAGGGACCAAATGAAGGTGAAGGATGAGAGAAATGGACCAGGCCTCTGAAATTTAAAGAAAACCTGTCAACGCGATTTTGTAATGTAAAGTAAAGACATGACTGTAATACTGAGTAAATTGATAACTTTGGTGAAGAAACCCGCTTTGTTGTTCTTCTTTAATCATTTGAAGTTTTCTGCTAATTAGATTTCGGTGCATAGAGGCCGGACTGTGCACTGGGTTTTCTCCTCCCGGACTGTGATTCCCCGGCCCCTCCACCTGTCTCTGGTCTGTTCTTCTCTAGCCTCGTCACTTTCTTCTGGTTTGTGATTCCCTGACCCCTTCGCTTGCCTCTGGTCTGTGAATGACCTGCCTCCTCTGTTTGAAATATCAGCAGTAACCTGTCATTCAAAGACTGGAGGAAGGCGGAGGGGCTGGGGAATCTCAGACTTGAGGCAGGCGGAGGGGCAGGGAATCACATACTGGAGGCAGGCAGAGGGGCAGGGAATCACAGATCAGAGGCATGCAGAGGGGCAGGGAATCACAGACCAGAGGCAGGCAGAGGGGCAGGGAATCACAGACCAGAGGCAGGTGGAGGGGCAGGGAATCACAGACCGGAGGCAGGCAGAGGGGCAGGGAATCACAGACCAGAGGCAGGCAGAGGGGCAGGGAATCACAGACCAGAGGCAGGTGGAGGGGCAGGGAATCACAGACCGGAGGCAAACCGAGGGACCAGGGAATCACAGACTGGAGGCAGGCAGAGGGCCTGGGGAATCAAAGAATGAGGCAGGCAGAGGGGCACGGAATCACAGACTGGAGGCAGGCGGAGGGGCAGGGAATCACAGACCGGAGGCAGGCGGAGGGGCAGGGAATCACAGACCGGAGGCAGGCAGAGGGGCCAGGGAATCACAGACTAAAGGAAGGCGGAGGGGCAGGGAATCACAGACCAGAGGCAAACCGAGGGACCAGGGATTCACAGACCAGAGGCAGGTGGAGGGGCCGGGGAATCACAGATCAGAGGCAGGCAGAGGGGCAGGGAATCACAGACCAGAGGCAGGCGGAGGGGCCAGGAATCACAGACCGGAGGCAAACCGAGGGACCAGGGAATCACAGACCAGAGGCAGGTGGAGGGGCCGGGGAATCACAGATCAGAGGCAGGCAGAGGGGCAGGGAATCACAGACCAGAGGCAGGTGGAGGTGCCGGGGAATCACAGACCGGAGGCAAACCGAGGGACCAGGGAATCACAGACTGGAGGCAGGCAGAGGGGCAGGGAATCACAGACTGGAGGCAAACCGAGGGACCAGGGAATCACAGACTGGAGGCAGGCCGAGGGGCTGGGGAATCAAAGAATGAGGCAGCTATGTACCTGAGGAAGTGGACGGGACGTCCACAAAACGCGTAGTAATCGTAGCTTTTTAGTAATAAACTACAAGATTGTTTAATATATACAATCTCTCGTCAAATTTCTTCACCACGGAGGAGCACGGTTTTATTCCCGGCACCAACTTCATCCTATTACAGACAACTTTACAGGATCCCTAGGGATTCTGTGCTGGCTGCAGCCCTTTGCTACTAATTATTACATGAGTTGTGCATTACACAACTCATAAAGGTAAGCACATTTTCTTTTACCTACTTGGTTATTGTTGGTTAACAGCGCTATTGCGCCCCTATCTCTCCACTTATTTTAAAGAATGAGGAAGGCAGAGGGGAAGGGAATCACAGACTGGAGGCAAACGGTGGGGCAGGGAATCAAAGACTGAAGCCAGGCGGAGGGGCAAGGAATCACAAACCGGAGGCAAACAGAGGGGCCGGGGAATCACAGACTGGAGGCAAGCTGAGGGGCTGGGCAATAACAGACTGGGGGCAGGCAGAGGGGCAGGGAATCACAGACCAGAGGCAGGCGGAGGTTCAGGGAATCACAAAGTGGAGGTAGGCGGAGGGACAGGGAATCAAATACCAGAGGCAGGCAGAGGGACAGGGAATTACAAACTGGAGGCAAACCGAGGAGTCGGGGAATCACAGACTGGAGGCAGACAGAGGTGCTGGGGAATCACAGGCCGGAGGCAGGCAGAGGGGCCAGCGAATCACAGACCGGAGGCAGACAGAGGGGCAGGGAATCATAGACTGGAGGCAGGTAGAGGGGCAGGGAATCACAGACCAGAGGCAGGTAGAGAGGCCAGGAAATCACAGACTGGAGGTAGGCGGAGGGGCAGAGGAATCACAGACCAGAGGCAAGCAGAGGGGCAGGGAATCACAAACTGGATGCAACCAGAGGGGCAGGTAATCACAGACCGGAAGCAGGCAGAGGGGCTGGGAAATCACAGACCGGAGAAAGGCAGAGAGGCAGGGAATCACAAACAAGAGGCAGGCGGAGGGGCAGGGAATCACAGACCGGAGGCAGGCGGTGGGGCAGGGAATCACAGACCGGAGAAAGGGGGGGGGCAGGGAATCACTGACCGGAGGCAGGCAGAGGGGCAGGGAATCAGAAACCAGAGGCAGACAGAGGGGAGGGAGAATCACAGACTGAAGGCAGGCAGAGGGGCAGGGAATCACAGACTGGAGGCAGGCATAGGGGCAGGGAATCACAGACCAGAGGCAGGCAGAGGAACAGAAAATCACAGACCGGAGGCAGGCAGAGGGTCAAGGAATCACAAACCGGAGGCAGGTGGAGGGGCAGGGAATCACAGACTGGAGACAGGCGAAGGGGCAGGGAATCACAGACCAGAGTCAGGCAGAGGGGCAGGGAATCACAGACCAGAGGGAGGCAGAGGGGCAGGGAATCACAAACTGGATGCAAACAGAGGGGCAGGGAATCACAGACCAGAAGCAGGCAGAGGGGCTGGCAAATTACAGACCGGAGAAAGGCAGAGGGGCAGGGAATCATAAACCAGAGGCAGAAAGAGGGGAGGGGGAATCACAGACTGAAGGCAGGCAGAGGGGCTGGGGAATCAGAGACCTGAGGCAGGCAGAGGGGCAGGGAATCACAGACCAGAGGCAGGCAGGGGAGAAGGAAATCACAGACCGAAGGCAGGCTGAGGGTCAGGGAATCACAAACCGGAGGCAGGTGGAGGGGCAGGGAATCACAGACTGGAGGCAGGCGAAGGGGCAGGGAAACACAGACCAGAGGCAGGCAGAGGGGCAGGGAATCACAAACTGGATGAAAACAGAGGGGCAGGGAATCACAGACCGGAAGCAGGCAGAGGGGCTGGGAAATTACAGACCGGAGAAAGGTAGAGGGGCAGGGAATCACAAACGAGAGGCAGGCGGGAGGGCAGGGAATCACAGACCGGAGGCAGGCGGTGGGGCAGGGAATCACAGACAAGAGGTAGGTGGAGGAGCAGGGAATCACTGACCGGAGGCAGGCAGAGGGGCAGGGAATCACAAACCAGAGGCAGACAGAGGGGAGGGAGATTCACAGACTGAAGGCAGGCAGAGGGGCTGGGGAATCACAGACCAGAGGCAGGCAGCGGGGCAGGGAATCACGGGCCGGAGGCAGTCAAAGGAGCAGCGAATCACAGACCATAGGCAGGCAGAGGTTCAGGGAATCACAAAGTGGATGTAGGCAGAGGGACAGGGAATCAAATACCAGAGGCAGGCAGAGGGACAGGGAATTACAAACTGGAGGCAAACCGAGGAGCCGGGGAATCACAGACTGGAGGCAGACAGAGGGGCTGGGGAGTCACAGGCCGGAGGCAGGCAGAGGGGCAAGGAATCACAAACCGGAGGCAGACAGAGGGGCCGGGAAATCACAGACCGGAGGCAGACAGAGGGGCTGGGGAATCACAGACCGGAGGCAGGCAGAGGGTCAGGGAATCACAAACCGGAGGCAGGCGGAGGGGCAGGGAATCACAGACCGGAGGCAGGCGGAGGGGCAGGGAATCACAGACCAGAGGCAGGCAGAAGGGCAGGGAATCACAAACTGGATGTAAACAGAGGGGCAGGGAATCACAGACTGGAAGCAGGCAGAGGGGCTGTGAAATCACAGACCGGAGAAAGGCATAGGGGCAGGGAATCACAAACCCGAGGTAGGCGGAGGGGCAGGGAATCAAAGACCAGAGGCAGGCAGAGGGACAGGGAATCACAAACCGGAGGCAAACCGAGGAGTCAGGGAATCACAGACTGGAGGCAGGGGGAGGGTCAGGGAATCACAGACTGGAGGCAGGCGGAGGGGCAGGGAATCGCAGATCAGAGGCAGGCGGAGGGGCAGTGAATCATAGTCCGGAGGCAGGCAGAGGGGCTGGGGAATTACAGTCCGAAGGCAAGCAGAGGGGCCAGGGCATCACAGACTGGAGGCAGGTAGAGGGGTCGGGGAATCACACACCGGAGGCAGCCAGAGGGGCAGGGAATCACAGACCAGAGTCAGGCGGGGAGGAGGGGCAGGGAATCACAGACCAGAGGCAAGCAGAGGGGCAGGGAATCACAAACCGGAGGCAAACTGGGGGGCAGGAAATAACAGGCTGGAAGCAGGCAGAGGGGCCTGGGAATCACAGACCAGAGGCAAGCAGAGGGGCAGGAAATCACAAACCGGAGGCAGGCAGGGGGGCAGGAAATCACAGACCATAGGCAGGCGGTGGGGCAGGGAATCACAGACCGGAGGTGGAGGGGCAGGGGATCACAGACCAGAGGCAGGCAGAGTGGCCTGGGAATTACAGACCGGAGGCAGGCAGAGGGCCAGGGGATCACAGACCGAAGGCAGGCAGAGGGGCAGGGAATCACAGACCGGAAGAGGAGGAGGGGCAGGGGATCCCAGACCAGAGGCAGGCAGAGGGGCCGGGGAATTACAGACCGGAGGCAGGCAGAGGGGCAGGGAATCACAGACCGGAGGAGGTGGAGGGGTAGGGGATCACAGACTGGGGCAGGCGGAGGGGAAGAAGATTACAGACCGGAGGCATGTGGAGGGGCAGGGGATCACAGACAGGGAGGTGAAGACCCAGTGCACAGTCCAGCCATTGTGAACCAAAATCTAATTAGCAGAAAACTTCATATGATGATTAAAGAAGAACCACAAAGCGGATTTCTTCACCAAAGGTGTCAATGTAACCTTTATTACAGCGTCATTATAGCGATAGCTTTACTTTACATTACAACTTCGTGCTGACAGTTTCTCTTTTAAAGCCTGATTCTTTCGCCAATGCTTCCTCATGAGACACTCCTTATTTCTTGAGTTTTTGAAGGGCCTTTTAATATCTTGATTGGTTCTACTGTAAGTAGTTTTCGGAAAAGTTTTCAAAGAGGTTTTTCCCTGAAGCGTTTTTTGCAACCTTCTGACTGGACAGTGTCTAGTTTGGAGCAGATTCCATCAGGAGCCACTCCATAGTCGTCACATGGCAAAAACGCTCAAAAAACTGAACATCTGATCAGCAAAGTGGTTTTATAATAGAGATGTAGAGTCTTTCAATTGTTTTTTAAGTGATTTTTCAGGAGTCTTTTGGAGCATAAAACCTTATTTCCAGGGGAAATAAGCCGAAGCCAGAGGTACCTTGGGAATGCAATTTCCTGGGAAAAGGGACCTACATGCTGCTTTTAAAGGGGACATTCCCCCATGGCTGAAATAAACAGTACACTGTGTTCCAAAGTATTATGCAAATAATATTTTCTCAGATTTTCCCAAATTACCTATATGAATTGCAGTCATTGTAATTTTCCAGTCAAATAATTATTAGAGTACAATTGAAAGGTTTTTGTACAAACTGCCTATGATAACAGTATATTTTTAAAAAAATAAAAAACTCAAACTGCACTCAAAATGCATGTTCCAAATTATTATGCACAGCAGAGTTTCCAACCTTTTCATTTTAATAAAGAACAAAAAAATGGTCATTTTTGAAATTATAAGCATTACCAGGTTATTACAAACTGAAATCAAACAGTTTTCAACTCAAAACTTTATTCTAGGTGATGTTGCACTTGCATATAGGACCCCTTGTTCGAAAGGAGCTTCTGAACTCTCTCGTCCATTGAATTTGTCAGGTTTTGGATGTTTTCTGCTTTAATTGTATTGCATGAGGACAGAATACCCTCCCAGAGCTGTTGCTTAGATGTGAACTGCCTCCCGCCATCATAGACACTCCTTTTGATGATGCTCCAGAGGTTCTCAATGGGGTTGAGGTCAGGGGAGCATGGGGGCCACACCATAAGTTTGTCCCCTTTTATGCCCATATCAGCCAGAGATGCAGATGTGTTATGTGCAGCATGAGACGGGGCATTATCATGCATGAAAATGATCTTGCTGCGGAATGCACGGTTCTTCTTCTTGAACCATGGAAGGAAGTGCTGTTTGAGAAAATCCACATACATTATGGAGTTCATCTTTACCCCTTCAGCGATCCTAAAAGGGCCGACAATCTCTCTCCCCATGATTCCAGCCCAAAACATTACTCCACCTCCTCCTTGTTAGCGCCGTAGCCGTGATTGCTTGGGGTGTCCATCAACCAGCCATCCTCCACTCCATCCATCTGGACCATCGAGATCATTTCATGCATGATAATGCCCCTTCTCATGCTGCACATAACACATCTGCATCTCTGGCTGATATGGGCATAAAAGGGGACAAACTTATGGTGTGGCACCAATGCTCCCCTGACCTCAACCCCATTGAGAACCTCTGGAGCATCATCAAAAGGAGTGTCTATGATGGCGGGAGGCAGTTCACATCTAAGCAACAGCTCTGGGAGGGTATTCTGTCCTCATGCAAAACAATTGAAGCAGAAACCATCCAAAACCTGACAAATTCAATGGACGAGAGAGTTCAGAAGCTCCTTTCGAACAAGGGGTCCTATGTGCAAATGTAACATCACCTAGAATAAAGTTTTCAGTTGAAAACTGTTTGATTTCAGTTTGTAATAACCTGCTAATGCTTATAATTTCAAAAATGACCATTTTTTTGTTCTTTATTAAAATGAAAAGGTTGAAAACTCTGCTGTGCATAATAATTTGGAACATGCATTTTGAGTGCAGTTTGAGTGTTTTATTTTTATAAAAATATCCTGTTATCATAGGCAGTTTGTACAAAAACCTTTCAGTTGTACTCTAATAGTTATTTGACTGGAAAATTACAATGACTGCAATTCATATAGGTAATTTGGGAAAATCTGAGAAAATATTATTTGCATAATAATTTGGAACACAGTGTATATACAGGCAGGAACAATCTCTTAGATAACTTAAAGGGGTGTTCTCCTCTCAGACAACCTCTGGTAACCACATTTATCTCGAGGAATGGGGGGTCCACAATTTAAAGCAGTTTGGTGGGGTCATCTCTATCCCAGTGCAAAGCTTCAGGGTCCCAACTTTCCATGTGCCAGGGGGGCCTTTGTAGGTGCCAGGGTATAACTGCTACCTCTGCACCCCAATATCTACGAGTCCTTTATCCATGGTACAGTCAGGCAAATGAGGATCTAAAACAGCAAACAGTACCTCATATCTCTTCCTAAGTCCTAAGTGTGACATGTAGCACTCCTGTCTCTGCACAGAGCTATCAGCTTTATTTTTTCCAGTCCCCTGTAATGGTAGCCACACTCTGGTAAGTCCCAACCACTGTGGAGTGATAGTCTGCAGGTTGCAGGGATGATTGATCCAATGGTCGGAGGGTCACAGAAGGCAAAACACATTGATATAAAACAGAGACATGTTGGATAATCACAAACTGGAGTGTGAATGAAGTGTATTAACCCCTTCACTGTACAACTGCCATGGAGCAGGTCGGAGTGAGTGGAGCCGGCTCAGAAGCTGCTCTTTAACTGCTTCAATACAGCTATCAATCACTGATTTAAGTCGCGCCATTCTTCGCTGATATCCACTGTAACACAATGGCACCATTAAAAACTACAGTTCGACATGCAAAAAACAAGCCCTCACATTGCAAAGGACAATCCCTCACACAGCTCCATCGAAGGAAAAATGAAAAAAGTTACGGTTGTCAGAAAAAGGCGACGCTAACAAAAAGTTTTGATACAAAGTTCTAAATGTTTTCAAACCACTAAAAAAGAACAAATAACTATATAAATTTGGTATCACCGTAGTCGGACTGATCAGTAGGATCGAGTTTCCGGGTCATTGTACCTCGTGACGTCGTGGTGCCGATGCTGCGTGCTGGTGCAGTATCCTGCCGGCTGCCATGACACTCGGAAGTCCCAGCACAGTGCGAGAGAGAAGATGCGGGAAGGACTGGATGGATGTCGGTGAGTAGCGGAGGGACCGGAGAATTGAGTGATGAAGTGAGTATAAAGTTTTTTAATTTTTTTTTTTTACTATATTATGTTTATTAAACTCAGCGGACTGGAGAGTTCCCAGAGCCTCCATATAGACATGAAGGGGAGAACATGAGCGGCCACACAAAGCCCAGACCTCAGCACCATCCAATATCTATAATGGAGATTGTGAGCTCAGCCTCCCCCCCAACATCAGGGTCTGACCTCACAAATGATCTTCTGGGGCAAAAATTTCCAAAGATGATCTTTTGGGGCAAAAGTTTCCAAACATGATCTTTTGGGGCAAAAGTTTCCAAACATGATCTTTTGGGGCAAAAGTTTCCAAAGATGATTTTCTGGGGCAAAAAATTCCAAAGATGATCTTTTGGGGCAAAAATTGCCTCCAAAATCTTGCAGAAAGTCTTCGCAGAAGAGCGGGAGCCATTATAGCTGCAGAAATGAGTGGCGGTTGTAGAGGGGTCACATACTTTTCTCCATATAGTGTATATGACCAAGTTTCCTATTTTGACTTGCTCTCTTGTTTTATAGTGACCATTTATCAATGGCCTTGTGCTTTTGGTTATTGCCACAGTGGATATGTCCATGACACCAGTGTGAACAGAGCCACCCTCGCAAAACAAAGTTTAAAGTTATCATTTTCTGATTATTCATGTGAGTTTTATTTCCTTTTATTTCCCTAATAAAAGCAATTAAAGAATTTTGGCAAATGAATGATGAAGTAATGAACCTTTGAGGACAAGACACTGAGGTTTGTGAGGAGTGCAGATTATAATTAATACACGAACACTCTGTAGCTCGTTCTTGATGAGATGTCGCTACATCCGCCAATTATTAATAACCTTCTAATTGGAGAGAAACAATTTCTGGATTTAATACAATTAATTTATAAATTTGCTTCACAGATCTGATAGTGTCACACCGGGCCGGATAATGAGGCCCGGTGTGACACAGTCACCGCTGAAGGAGGATAGCGGGAGGCTATTGAGTGTGCGTCATCCTGCAGACCCTATAGCTCATCGACTTTCACCTTACAAGCATTTATTCCATCGTTTGGATTAGATTTTGTTATAATATTGCAGCCGCAAATCCTACTTTTACTTCATGTTATCACTGTCATCGATGTACAGTCATGAGGCACACGTTATCACCCTCTTACCAATTACAGCCTGTTACTGTTGTGTCTCCTCTGTACAGCCTCCAATACCCCATGAAGGAACTTTTCTTCATGTTATCACCCTCTTACCAATCGAAGCCTGTTATTGTTGTGTCTCCTCTGTACAGCCTCCGATACCACATGGAGGAACTTTTCTTCATGTTATCACCCTCTTACCAATCACAAACTGTTATTGTTGTGTCTCCTCTGTACAGCCTCCGATACCCCATGAAGGACCTTTTCTTCATGTTATCACCCTCTTACCAATCACATCCTGTTACTGTTGTGTCTCCTCTGATCAGCCTCCAATACCCCCAAAATGAACTTTTCTTCATGTTATCACCCTCTTATCAATCACAGCCTTTTACTGTCCTGTCTCCTCTGTACATAGCCTCTGATACCCCCAGAGGGAACTTTTCTTCACGTTATCACCTTCTTAGCAATCACACCAATCACGGCCTGTTATTGCCCTATCTCCTCTGTACAGCCTTCAATAACCCTAGGGGAGTGTAAGAACTTTTCTTCATGTTATCACCCTCTCACCAATCACTGCCTGATACTGTCCTGTCTCCTCTGTATGGCCTCCGATACCTCCAGAAGGAATTTTTCTTCATGTTATCGCCCTCTTACCAATCGAAGCCTGTTAGTGTTGAGTCACCTCTGTACAGCCTCCGATACCCCATGAATGAACTTTTCTTCATGTTATCACCATCTTACCAATCACAACCTGTTACTGTTGTGTCTCCTCTGTATAGTCTCCGATACCCCATGAAGGAACTTTTCTTCATGTTATCACCCTGTTACCAATCACAGCCTGTTGCTGTTGTGTCTCCTCAGTACAGCCTCCGATACCCCATGAAGGAACTTTTCTTCATGTTATCACCCTCTTACCAATCACAGCCTGCTACTGTCCTGTCTCCTCTGTACAGAGTCTGATTCTCCCAGAAGGAACTTTTCTTCATGTTATCACCTTCTTAGCAATCACACCAATCATAGCCTGTTATTGCCCTATCTCCTCTGTACAGCCTCCAATAACCCCAGGCGGGTGTGATAACTTTTCTTTAAGTTATCATCCTCTTATCAATCACAGCCTGTTATTGTCCTGTCTCCTCTGTACAGCCTCCATTACCCCCAGAAGGAACTTTTCTTCATGTTATCACCCTCTTACCAATCACAGCCTGTTACGGTCTTATCACTTCTGTACAGCCTCCGGTCCCCCAGAAGGAACTTTTTTTCATGTTATCACCCTCTTACCAATCACAGCCTGTTACGGTCTTATCACTTCTGTACAGCCTCCGGTACCCCAGAAGGAACTTTTTTTCATGTTATCACACTCTTACCAATCACAGCCTTTTACTGTCCTGTCTCCTCTGTACATAGCCTCCGATACCCCATGAAGGAACTTATCTTCATGTTATCACCCTCTTACCAATCACAGCCTGTTATTGTTGTGTCTCCTCTGTACAGCCTCCAATACCCCATGAAGGAACTTCTCTTCATGTTATCACCCTCTTACCAATCACAACCTGTTATTGTCGTGTCTACTCTGTACAGCCTCTGATACCCCATGAAGGAACTTTTCTTCATGTTATCACCCTCTTATCAGTCACATCTTGTTAATGTTGTGTGTCCTCTGTACAGCCTACGATACCCCATGAAGGAACTTTTCTTCATATTATCACCTTCTTAGCAATCACACCAATCACAGCCTGTTATTGCCCTATCTCCTCTGTACAGCCTCCAATAACCCCAGGTGGGTGTAAGAACTTTTCTTCAAGTTATCATCCTCTTATCAATCACAGCCTTTTACTGTCCTGTCTCCTCTGTACATAGCGTCCGATACCCCATGAAGGAACTTTTCTTCTTGTTATCACCCTCTTACCAATCACAGCCTGTTACTGTTGTGTCTCCTCTGATCAGCCTCCAATACCCCATGAAGGAACTTTTCTTCATGTTATCACCCTTTTACCAATCACAACCTACTATTTTTGTGTCCACTCCGTACAGCCTCCGATACACCATGAAGCACCTTTACTTCATGTTATCACCCTCTTACAAATCACATCCTGTTACTGTTGTGTCTCCTCTGATCAGCCTCCAATACCCCCAGAAGGAACTTTTCTCCATGTTGCCACCCTCTTACCAATCACAGTCTGTTACTGCTGAGTCTCCTCTGTACAGCCTCCGATACCACATGAAGGTACTTTTCTTCATGTTATCACCCTCTTACCAATCACATCCTATTACTGTCCTGTCTCCTCTGTACAGCCTCTGATACCCTCAGAAGGAGCTCTTCTTCATGTTATTACCCTCTTACCAATCACAGCCTTTTACTGCCCTGTCTCCTCTCTACATAGCCTCTGATACCCCCAGAGGGAACTTTTCTTCACGTTATCACCTTCTTAGCAATCACACCAATCACGGCCTGTTATTGCCCTGTCTCCTCTGTACAGCCTCCAATAACCCCACGGGAGTGTAAGAACTTTTCTTCATGTTATCACTCTTACAATCACAGTCTGTTACTGTCCTGTCTCCTCTGTATGGCCTCCGATACCTCCAGATGGAATTTTTCTTCATGTTATCACCCTCTTACCAATCGTAGCCTGTTACTGTTCTGTCTCCTCTGTACAGCCTCCGATACCCCATGAAGGAACTTTGCTTCATGCTATCACTCTCTTACCAATCACAGCCTGTTATTGCCCTATCTCCTCTGTACAGCCTCCAATAACCCCAGGCGGGTGTAAGAACTTTTCTTTAATTTATCATGCTCTTATCATTCACAGCCTGTTACTGTCCTGTCTCCTCTGTACAGCCTCCATTACCCCCAGAAGGAACTTTTCTTCATGTTATCATCCTCTTACCAATCACAGCCTGTTACTGTCTTATTACTTCTGTACAGCCTCCGGTCCCCCAGTAGGAACTTTTCTTAATGTTATCATCCTCTTACCAATCGCAGCCTGTTACTGTCTTATCTCTTCTGTACAGCCTCCGGTCCCCCAGAAGGAACTTTTCTTCATGTTATCACACTCTTACCAATCACAGCCTTTTACTGTCCTGTCTCCTCTGTACATAGCCTCCGATACCCCATGAAGGAACTTTTCTTCATGTTATCACCCTTTTACCAATCACAGCCTGTTATTGATGTGTATCCTCTGTACAGCCTCCAATACCCCATGAAGGAACTTTTCTTCATGTTATCACCCTCTTACCAATCACAACCTGTTACTGTCGTGTCTCCTCTGTACAGCCTCCGATGCCCCATGAAGGAACTTTACTTCATGCTATCACCCTCTTACCAATCACAACCTGTTACTGTTGTGTCTCCTCTGTACAGCCTCTGATACCCCATGAAGGAAATTTTCTTCATGTTATTACCATCTTATCAGTCACATCCTGTTACTGTTGTGTCTCCTCTGAACAGCCTTGGATACCCCATGAAGGAACTTTTCTTCATATTATTACGTTCTTAGCAATCACAGCCTGTTATTGCCCTCTCTACTCTGTACAGCCTCCAATAACCCCAGGCGGGTGTAAGAACTTTTCTTCAAGTTATCATCCTCTTATCAATCACAGCCTGTTACTGTCCTGTCTCCTCTGTACAGCCTCCATTACCCCCAGAATTAACTTCTCTTCATGTTATCACCCTCTTACCAATTACAGCCTTTTACTATTTTATCACTGCTGTACAGCCTCCGGTCCCTCAGAATGAACTTTTCTTCATGTTATCAAACTCTTACCAATCACAGCCTTTTACTGTCCTGTCTCCTCTATACATAGCCTCCGATACCCCATGAAGGAAATTTTCTTCTTGTTATTACCCTCTTACCAATCACATCCTGTTACTGTTGTGTCTCCTCTGATCAGCCTCCAATACCCCATGAAGGAACTTTTCTTCATGTTATCACCCTTTTACCAATCACAACCTGTTATTGTTGTGTCTACTCTGTACAGCCTCCGATACTCCATGAAGGACCTTTTCTTCATGTTATCACCCTCTTACCAATCACATCCTGTTACTGTTGTGTCTCCTCTGATCAGCCTGCAAAACCCCCAGAAGGAACTTTTCTTCATGTTACCACCCTCTTACCAATCACAGCCTGTTACAGTTGTGTCTCCTCTGTACAGCCTCCGATACCCCATGACGGAACATTTCTTCATGTTATCACCCTCTTACCAATCACAGCCTGTTACTGTTGTGTCTCCTATGTACAGCCTCTGATTCCCCCAGAAGGAACTTTTCTTCATGTTATCACACTATTACCAATCTCAGTCGTTTACTGTTCTGTCTCCTCTGTATATAGCCTCCGCTACCCCATGAAGGAACTTTTCTTCATGTTATCACCCTCTTACCAATCACAGCCTGTTATTGTTGTGTCTCCTCTGTACAGCCTCCAATACCCCATGAAGAAACTTTTATTCATGTTATCACCCTCTTACCAATCACAACCTGTTATTGTCGTGTCTCCTCTGTACAGACTCCGATACCCCATGAAGGAACTTTTCTTCATGTTATCACCCTCTTACCAATCACAACCTTTTACTGTTGTATCTCCTCTGTACAGCCTTCGATACCCCATGAAGGAACTTTTCTTCATGTTATCACCCTCTAATCAATCACATCCTGTTACTGTTGTGTCTCCTCTGTACAGCCTCCGATACCCCATGAAGGAACTTTTCTTCATGTTATCACCCTCTTATCAATCACATTTTGTTACTGTTTTGTCTCCTCTGTACAGCCTCTGATTCCCCAAGAAGGAACTTTTCTTCATGTTATCACCTTCTTAGCAATCACACCAATCACAGCCTGTTATTGCCCTATCTCCTCTGTACAGCCTCCAATAACCCACAGCGGGCGTAAGAACTTTTCTTCATGTTATCATCCTCTTATCAATCACAGCCTGTTACTGTCCTGTCTCCTCTGTACAGCCTCCATTACCCCCGGAAGCAACTTTTCTTCGTGTTATCACCCTCTTACCAATCACAGCCTTTTACTGTCTTATCACTTCTGTTCAGCCTCCGGTGACCCTGAATGAACTTTTCTTTATGTTATCACATTCTTAGCAATCACAGCCTTTTACTGTCCTGTCTCCTCTGTACATAGCCTCCGATACCCCATGAAGGAACTTTTCTTCTTATTGTCACCCTCTTACCAATCACAGCCTGTTAATGTTGTGTCTCCTCTGATCAGCCTCCAATACCCCCGAATGTACTTTTCTTCATGTTACCACCCTCTTAGCAATCACAGCCTGTTACTGTTTTGTCTCCTCTGTACAGCCTCCGAAACCACATGAAGGAACTTTTCTTCATGTTATCACCCACTTACCAATCACATCCTGTTACTGTCCTGTCTCCTCTGTACAGCATCTGATACCCCCAGAAGGAACTTTTCTACATGTTATCACCCTCTTACCAATCACAGCCTTTTTCTGTCCTGTCTCCTCTGTACATAGCCTCTGATACCCCCAGAGGGAACTTTTCTTCACGTTATCACCTTTTTAGCAATCACACCAATCACGGCCTGTTATTGTCCTATCTCCTCTGTACAGCCTCCAATAACCCCAGGGGAGTGTAAGAACTTTTCTACATGTTATCACTCTCTTACCAATCACAGCCTATTACTGTCTTGTCTCCTCTGTATGGCCTCCGATACCTCCAGAAGAAATTTTTCTTCATGTTATCACCCTCTTACTAATTGCAGCCTCTTACTGTCCTGTCTCCTCTGTACATGGCCTTTGATACCCCCAGAGGGAAATTTTCTTCATGTTATCACTTTCTTAGCAATCACACCAATCACAGACTGTTATTGCCCTATCTCCTCTTTACAGCCTCCAATAACCCCAGGCGGGTGTAAGAACTTTTCTTCATGTTATCATCCTCTTATCAATCACAGCCTATTACTGTCCTGTCTCCTCTGTACAGCCTCCATTACCCCCAGAAGGTACTTTTCTTCATGTTATCACCCTCTTACCAATCACAGCCTGTTACTGTCTTATCACTTCTGTACAGCCTCTGGTCCCCCAGAATGAACTTTTCTTCATGTTATCACACTCTTACCAATCACAGACTTTTACTGTTCTGTCTCCTCTGTACATAGCCTCTGATACCCCCAAAGGGAACTTTTCTTCATGTTATCACCTTCTTAGCAATCACACCAATCACAGCCTGTTATTGCACTATCTCCTCTTTACAGCACCCAATAACCCCAGGCGGGTGTAAGAACTTTTCTTCATGTTATCATCCTCTTATCAATCACAGCCTTTTACTGTCCTGTCTCCTCTGTACAGCCTCTATTACCCCCAGAATGTACTTTTCTTCATGTTATCACCCTCTTACCAATCACAGCCTGTTATTGTTGTGTCTCCTCTCTACAGCCTCTGATACCCCATGAAGAAACTTTTCTTCATGTTATCACCCTCTTACCAATAACAGCCTGTTACTGTCCTGTCTCCTCTGTACAGCCTCCATTATCCCCAGAAGGAACTTTTCTTCATGTTATCACCCTCTTACCAATCACAGCCTGTTACTGTCTTATCACTTCTACACAGCCTCCGGTCCCCCAGAATGAACTTTTCTTCATGTTATCACACACTTACAAATCACAGACTTTTACTGTCCTGTCTCCTCTGTCCATAGCCTCTGATACCCCCAGAGGGAACTTTTCTTCATGTTATCACCTTCTTAGCAATCACACCAATCACAGACTGTTATTGCCCTATCTCCTCTTTACAGCACCCAATAACCCCAAGCGGGTGTAAGAACTTTTCTTCATGTTATCATCCTCTTATCAATCACAGCCTTTTACTGTCCTGTCTCCTCTGTACAGTCTCTATTACCCACAGAAGGTACTTTTCTTCATGTTATCACCCTCTTACCAATCACAGCCTGTTACTGTCTTATCACTTCTGTGCAGCCTCTGGTACCCCAGAATGAACTTTTCTTCATGTTATCACACCCTTACCAATCTCAGCCTTTTACTGTCCTGTCTCCTCTGTACATAGCCTCTGATACCCCATGAAGGAACTTTTCGACATGTTATCACCCTGTTACCAATCACAGCCTGTTACTGTTGTGTTTCCTCTGATCAGTCTCCAATACCCCCAGAAGGAACTTTTCTTCATGTTACCACCCTCTAACCTATGACAGCCTGTTACTGTTGTGTCTTCTCTGTACAGCCCCCGATACCACATGAAGGAGCTTTTCTTCATGTTATCACCCTCTTACCAATCACAGCCTGTTACTCTCTTTTCACTTCTGTACAGCCTCCAGTCCCCCAGAATGAACGTTTCTTCATGTTATCACCCTCTTTCCAATCACAGCCTTTTACTGTCCTGTCTCCTCTGTACATAGCCTCTGATACCCCCAGAGGGAACTTTTTTTCACGTTATCACCTTCTTAGCAATCACACCAATCACGGCCTGTTATTGCCCTATCTCCTTTTTACAGCCTCCAATAACCAAAGGGAAGTGTAAGAACTTTTCTTCATACTATCACTCTCTTACCA
This sequence comes from Phyllobates terribilis, assembly GCF_046119375.1. Taxonomy (NCBI): domain Eukaryota; kingdom Metazoa; phylum Chordata; class Amphibia; order Anura; family Dendrobatidae; genus Phyllobates; species Phyllobates terribilis. The sequence goes on along the minus strand of NW_027362761.1, from coordinate 588,742,826 downwards.
ATCACAGAGTGTTACTGTCCTGTCTCCTCTGTATGGCCTCAGATAACTCCAGAAGGAATTTTTCTTCATGTTATCACCCTCTTACCAATCGCAACCTGTTACTGTTGTGTCTCCTCTGTACAGCCTCCGATATCCCATGAAGGAACTTTTCTTCATGTTATCACCCTCTTACCAATCGCAGCCTGTTACTGTTGTGTCTCCTCTGTACAGCCTCCGATACCCCATGAAGGAACTTTTCTTCATGTTATCACCCTCTTACCAATTGAATACTGTTCCTGTTTGTCTCCTCTGTACAGCCTCTGATACCCCATGAAGGAACTTTTCTTCATGTTATCACCCTCCTATCAATCACATCCTGTTACAGTTGTGTCTCCTCTGTACAACCTCCGATATCCCATGAAGGAACTTTTCTTCATGTTATCACCCTCTTACCAATCGCAGCCTGTTAATGTTGTGTCTCCTCTGTACAGCCTCCGATACACCATGAAGGAACTTTTCTTCATGTTATCACCCTCTTATCAATCACATCCTGTTATTGTTGTGTCTCCTTTGTACAGCCTCCGATACCCCATGAAGTAACTTTTCTTCATGTTATCACTCTCTTACCAATCACATCCTGTTACTGTCCTGTCTCCTCTGTACAGCCTCTGATACCCCCAGAAGGAACTTTTCTTCATGTTATCACCCTCTTACCAATCACAGCCTTTTACTGTCCTATCTCCTCTGTATATTGTCCCTGATACCCCCCAGAGGGAAATTTTCTTCTCGTTTTCACCTTCTTAGCAATCACACCAATCACGGCCTGTTATTGCCCTATCTCCTCTGTACAGAATCCAATAACCCAAAATGAGTGTAAAAACTTTTCTTCATGTTATCACTCTCTTACCAATCGCAGCCTGTTACTGTTGTGTCTCCTCCGTACAGCCTCTTATACCCCATGAAGGAACTTTTCTGCATGTTATCACCCTCTTACAAATCACAACCTGTTACTGTTGTGTCTCCTCTGTACCGCCTCAGATACCCCATGGAGGAACTTTTATTTATGTTATCACCCTCTAATCAACCACATCCTCTTACTATTGTGTCTCCTCTGTACAGCCTCCGATACCCCATGAAGGAACTTTTCTTCATGTTATCACCCTCTTACCAATCTCTGAATGTTACTGTCCTGTCTCCTCTGTACAGCCTCTGATTCCCCAAGAAGGAACTTTTCTTCATGTTATCACCTTCTTAGCTATCACACCAATCACAGCCTGTTATTTCCCTATATACTCTGTACAGCCTCTAATAACCCCAGGCTGGTGTATGAACTTTTCTTCATGTTATCCTCCTCTTACCAATCTCAGCCTGTTATATGTCCTGTCTCCTCTGTACAGCCTCCGGTACCCCAGTAGGAACTTTTCTTCATGTTATCACCCTCTTACCAATAACAACATGTTACTGTTGTGTCTCCTCTGTACAGCCTCCAATACCCCATGAAGGAACTTTTCTTCATTTTATCACCCTCTTATCAATCACATCCTGTTACTGTTGTGTCTCCTCTGTACAGCCTCCGATACCCCATAAAGCAACTTTTCTTCATATTATAACTCTCTTACCAATCGAAGCCTGTTACTGTTGTGTCTCCTCTGTACAGCCTCTGATACCCCATGAAGGAACTTTTCTTCATGTTATCACCCTCTTATCAATCACAACCTGTTACTGTTGTGTCTCCTCTGTACAGCCTCCGATACCCCATGAAGGAACATTTCTTCATGTTATCACCCTCTTACCTATCGCAGCATGTTACTAATGTGCCTCCTCTGTACAGACTCTGATACCCCATGAAGTAACTTTTCTTCATGTTATCACTTCTTATCAATCACATCCTGTTACTCTTGTGTCTCCTTTGTACAGCCTCCGATACCACATGATGGAACTTTTCTTCATGTTATCACCCTCTTACCAATCACATCCTGTTACTGTCCTGTCTCCTCTGTACAGCCTCCGATACACCATGAAGGAACTTTTCTTCATGTTATCACCCTCTTACCAATCACAACCTTTTACTGTCCTGTCTCCTCTGTACGTAGCCTCTGATACCCCCAGAGGGAAATTTTCTTCACGTTATCACCTTCTTAGCAATCACACCATTCACGGCCTGTTATTGCCCTATCTACTCTGTATAGCCTCCAATAACGCCAGGCTGGTGTAAGAACTTTTCTTCATGTTATCATCCTCTTATCAATCTCAGCCTGTTACTGTCCTCTCTCCTCTGTAGAACCTCCATTACCCCCAGAAGGAACTTTTCTTCACTTTATCGCCCTCTTACCAATCACAACATGTTACTGTTGTGTCTCCTCTGTACAGCCTCCAATACCACATGAAGGAACTTTTCTTCATGTTATCACCCTCTTATTAATCACATCCTGTTACTGTTGTGTCTCCTCTGTACAGCCTCCGATACCCCATGAAGGAACTTTTCTTCATGTTATCACCCTCTTACCAATCGCAGCCTGTTACTGTTGTGTCTCCTCTGTACAGCCTCTGATGCCCCATGAAGGAACTTTACTTCATGTTATCACCCTCTTACCAATCAAATCCTGTTACTGTTGTGCCTCCTCTGTACAGCCTACGATACCCCATGCAGGAAATTTTCTTCATGTTATCACCCTCTTACCAATCACAGCCTGTTACTGTTGTGTCTCCTCTGTACAGCCTCCGATGCCCCATGAAGGAACTTTTCTTCATGTTATCACCCTCTTACCAATCACATCCTGTTACTGTTGTGCCTCCTCTGTACAGCCTACGATACCCCAGGCAGGAAATTTTCTTCATGTTATCACCCTCTTACCAATCACAGCCTGTTACTGTCCTGTCTCCTCTGCAGCCTCTGATTCCCCCAGAAGGAACTTTTCTTCATGTTATCACCTTCTTAGCAATCACACAAATCACAGCCTGTTATTGCACTATCTCCTCTCTACAGCCTCCAAAAACCCCGGGCGGGTGTAAGAACTTTTCTTCATGTTATCACCCTCTTATCAATCACATCCTGTTACTGTTGTGTCTCCTTTGTACAGCCTCCGATACCACATGATGGAACTTTTCTTCATGTTATCACCCTCTTACCAATCACTTCCTGTTACTGTCCTGTCTCCTCTGTACAGCCTCCGATACACCATGAAGGAACTTTTCTTCATGTTATCACCCTCTTACCAATCACAGCCTGTTACTGTCCTGTCTCCTCTGCAGCCTCTGATTCCCCCAGAAGGAACTTTTCTTCATGTTATCACCTTCTTAGCAATCACACCAATCACAGCCTGTTATTGCCCTATCTCCTCTCTACAGCCTCCAATAACCCCAGGCGGGTGTAAGAACTTTTCTTCATGTTATCACCCTCTTACCAATCACAACATGTTACTGTTGGGTCTCCTCTGTACAGTCTCCAATACCCTATGAAGGAAATTTTCTTGATGTTATCACCCTCTTACCAATCGCAGTCTGTTACTGTTGTGTCTCCTCTGTACAGCCTCCGATACCCCATGAAGGAACTTTTCTTTATGTTATCACCCTCTTACCAATTACACCCTGTTACTGTTGTGTCTCCTCTGTACAGCCTTTGAAACCCCATGAAGGAACTCTTCTTCATGTTATCATTCTCTTACCAGTCACAGAGTTTTACTGTCCTTTCTCCTCTGTATGGCCTCAGATAACTCCAGAAGGAATTTTTCTTCATGTTATCACCCTCTTACCAATCGCAGCCTGTTACTGTTGTGTCTCCTCTGTACAGCCTCCGATATCCCATGAAGGAACTTTTCTTCATGTTATCACCCTCTTACCAATCGCAGCCTGTTACTGTTGAGTCTCCTCTGTACAGCCTCCGATACCCCATGAAGGAACTTTTCTTCATGTTATCACCCTCTTACCATTCACAACCTCTTTCTGTTGTGTCTCATCTGTACAGCCTCAGATACCGCATGAAGGAACTTTTCTTCATGTTATCAATCTCTTATCAATCACATCCTGTTAATGTTGTGTCTCCTCTGTACAGCCTCCGATACCCCATGAAGGAACTTTTCTTCATGTTATCGCCTTCTTAGCAATCACACCAATTGCAGCATGTTATTGCCCTTTCTCCTCTATACAGCCTCCAATAATCCCAGGCGCGTGTAAGAACTTTTCTTCATGTTATCATCGTCTTATCAATCACAGCCTGTTACTGTCCTTTCTCGTCTGTACAGCATCGATTACCCCATGAAGTAACTTTTCTTCATGTTATCACCCTCTTACCAATTGCAGCCTGTTACTGTTGTGTCTCCTCTGTACAGCCTGCATTACCCCATGAAGGAACTTTTCTTCATGATATCACCCTCTTACCAATCACAACCTCTTACTGTTGTGTCTCCTTTGTATAGCCTCCGATACCCCATGAAGTAACTTTTCTTCATGTTATCACCCTCTTATCAATCACATCCTTTTACTGTCCTGTCTCCTCTGTACAGCCTCTGGTTTCCCAAGAAAGAACTTTTCTTCATGTTATCACCTTCTTAGCACACCAATTACAGCCTGTTATTGCCCTATCTCCTCTGTGCAGCCTCCAATAACCCCAGGCGTGTGTAAGAAATTTTCTTCATGTTATCATCCTCTTACCAATCTCAGCCTGTTATATGTCCTCTCTCCTCTGTACAACCTCCATTACCCCCAGAAGGAACTTTTCTTCATGTTATCACCCTCTTACCAATCACAATATGTTAGTGTTGTGTCTCCTCTGTACAGCTTCCAATACCCCATGAAGGAACTTTTCTTCATGTTATCACCCTCTTGTCAATCACATCCTGTTACTGTTGTGTTTCCTCTGTACAGCCTCCGATACCCCATGAAGGAACTTTTCTTCATATTATCACCCTCTTATCAATCACATCCTGTTACTGTTGTGTCTCCTCTGTACAGCCTCCGATACCCCATGAAGGAACATTTCTTCATGTTATCACCCTCTTACCAATCGCAGCATGCTACTAATGTGTCTCCTCTGTACAGCCTCTGATACCCCATGAAGGAGCTTTTCTTCATGTTATCACCCTCTTATCAATCACATCCTGTTACTGTTGTGTCTTCTCTGTACAGCCTCCGATACCCCATGAAGGAACATTTCTTCATGTTATCACCCTCTTACCAATCGCAGCATGTTACTAATGTGTCTCCTCTGTACAACCTCTGATTCCCCAAGAAGGAACTTTTCTTCATGTTATCACCTTCTAAGCAATCACACCAATCACAGCCTGTTATTTCCCTATCTACTCTGTACAGCCTCCAATAACCCCAGGCTGGTGTAAGAACTAATCTTCATGTTATCATTCTCTTATCAATCTCAGCCTGTTATTGTCCTCTTTCCTCTGTAGAACCTCCATTACCCCCAGAAGGAACTTTTCTTCACGTTATCGCCCTCTTACTAATCACAACATGTTACTGTTGTGTCTCCTCTGTACAGCCTCCATTACCCCATGATTGAACTTTTCTTCATGTTATCACCCTCTTAATAATCACATCCTGTTACTGTTGTGTCTCTTCTGTACAGCCTCCGATACCCCATGAAGGAACTTTTCTTCATGTTATCACCCTCTTACCAATCGCAGCCTGTTACTGTTGTGTCTCCTCTGTACAGCCTCCGATGCCCCATGAGGGATCTTTTCTGCATGTTATCACCCTCTTACCAATGACATCCTGTTACTGTTGTGCCTCCTCTGTACAGCCTACGATACCCCATGAAGGAACTTTTCTTCATGTTATCACCCTCTTACCAATCACAGCCTGTTACTGTCTTTCTCCTCTGTACAGGCTCTGATTCCCCCAGAAGGAAATTTTCTTCATGTTATCACCTTCTTAGCAATCACACCAATCACAGCCTGTTATTGCCCTATCTCCTCCTACAGCCTCCAATAACCCCAGGCGGGTGTAAGAACTTTTCTTCATGTTATCACCCTCTTACCAATCACAACATGTTACTGTTGTGTCTCCTCTGTACAGCCTCCAATACCCTGTGAAGGAACTTTTCTTCATGTTATTACCCTCTAACCAATCGCAGTCTGTTACTGTTGTGTCTCCTCTGTACAGCTTCCGATACCCCATGAAGGAACTTTTCTTTATGTCATCACCCTCTTACCAATTACAACCTGTTACTGTTGTGTCTCCTCTGTACAGCCTTTGAAACCCCATGAAGGAACTTTTCTTCATGTTATCACCCTCTTATCAATCACATCCTGTTACAGTTGTGCCTCCTCTGTACAGCCTCCGATTCCCCATGAAGGAACTTTTCTTCATGTTATCACCATCTTACCAATCACAGCCTGTTACTGTCCTGTCTCCTCTGTACAGGCTCTGATTCCCCCAGAAGGAAATTTTCTTCATGTTATCACCTTCTTAGCAGTCACAACATGTTACTGTTGTATCTCCTCTGTACAGCCTCCAATACCCTATGAAGGATCTTTTCTTCATGTTATTACCCTCTTACCAATCGCAGTCTGTTACTGTTGTGTCTCCTCTGTACAGCCTCCGATACCCGTTGAAGGAACTTTTCTTCATGTTATCATCCTCTTACCAATCACAGCCTGTTACTGTTCTGTCTCCTCTGTACAGGCTCTGATTCCCCCAGAAGGACCTTTTCTTCATGTTATCACCTTCTTAGCAATCACACCAATCACAGCCGATTATTGCCCTATCTACTCTGTACAGCCTCCAATAAACCCAGGCGGGTGTAAGAACTTTTCTTCATGTTATCACCCTCTTACCAATCACAACATGTTACTGTTGTGTCTCCTCTGTACAGCCTCCGATACTCCATGAAGAAACTTTTCTTCATGTTATCACCCTCTTACCAATCACAACCTGTTACTGTTTTGTCTCCTCTGTACAGCCTCTGGTACGCCATGAAGGAATTTTTCTGCATGTTATCACCCTCTTACCAATCACAGCCTGTTACTGTTGTGTCGCCTCTGATCTGCTCCAATACCCTCAGAATGAACTTTTCTTCATGTTATCACCCTCTTTCCAATCACAGCCTTTTACTGTCCTGTCTCCTCTGTACATAGCCTCTGATACCCCCAGAGGGAACTTTTCTTCACGTTATCACCTTCTTAGCAATCACACCAATTACGGCCTGTCATTGCCCGATCTCATTTTTTACAGCCTCCAATAACCCCAGGGGAGTGTAAGAACTTTTCTTCTCTTACCAATCACAGAGTGTTACTGTCCTTTCTCCTCTGCATGGCCTCAGATAACTCCAGAAGGAATTTTTCGTCATGTTATCACCCTCTTACCAATCGCAGTCTGTTACTGTTGTGTCTCCTCTGTACAGCCTCCGATATCCCTTGAAGGAACTTTTCTTCATGTTATCACCCTCTTACCAATCACAGCCTGTTACTGTTGTGTCTCCTCTGTACAGCCTCCGATACCCCATGAAGGAACTTTTCTTCATGTTATCACCCTCTTACCATTCACAACCTCTTACTGTTGTGTCTCCTCTGTACAGCCTCCGATACCCTATGAAGGAACTTTTCTTCATGTTATCAATCTCTTATCAATCACTTCCTGTTATTGTTGTGTCTCCTCTGTACAGCCTCCGATACCCCATGAAGGAACTTTTCTTCATGTTATCACCCTCTTACCAATCACAGCCTGTTACTGTACTGACTCCTCTGTGCAGCCTCTGATTCCCCAAGAAGGAACTTTTTATCATGTTATCACCTTCTTAGCAATCACACCAATTACAGCCTGTTATCGCACTATCTCCTCTGTACAGTCTCCAATAACCCCAGGCGGGTGTAAGAACTTTTCTTCATGTTATCATCCTCTTATCATTCACAGCCTGTTACTGTCCTATCTCGTCTGTACAGCATACATTACCCCATGAAGGAACTTTTCTTTATGTTATCACCCTCTTACCAATCAAAACCTGTTACTGTTGTGTCTCCTCTGTACAGCCTCTGATACTCCATTAACAAACTTTTCTTCATGTTATCACCCTATTACCAATCGCAACCTGTTACTGTTTTGTCTCCTCTGTACAGCCTTTGGTACCCCATGAAGGAACTTTTCTTCATGTTATCACCCTCATATCAATCATATCCTGTTACTGTTGTACCTCCTCTGTACAGCCTCCGATAACCCATCAAGGAACTTTTCTTCATGTTATCACCCTCTTGCCAATCACAGCGTGTTACTGTCCTGTCTCCTCTGTACAGCCTCTGATTCCACCAGAGCGAACTTTTATTCATGTTATCACCTTCTTAGCAATCACACCAATCACAGCCTGTTATTGCCATATCTCCTCTGTACAGGTTCCAATAACCCCAGGCGGGTGTAAGAACTTTTCTTCATGTTATCACCCTCTTACCAATCGAAGCCTCTTACTGTTGTGTCTCCTCTATACAGCCTCCGATACCCCATGAATGAACTTTTCTTCATGTTATCACCTTATTAACAATCACACCAATCACAGCATACAATTGCCCTATGTACTCTGTACAGCCTCCAATGACCCCAGGCGGGTGTAAGAACTTTTCTTCATGTTATCACCCTCTTACCAATCACAACATGTTACTGTTGTGTCTCCTCTGTACAGCGTCCGATACTCCATTAACGAACTTTTCTTCATGTTATCACCCTCTTACCAATCACAACCTGTTACTGTTTTGTCTCCTCTGTACAGCCTTTGATACCCCATGAAGGAACTTTTCTTCATGTTATCACCCTCTTATCAATCATAGCCTGTTACTGTTGTGCCTCCTCTGTACATCCTCCGATACCACATAAAGGAACTTTTCTTCATGTTATCACTCTCTTAGCAATCACAACCTGTTAGTGTTGTTTCTCCTCTGTACAGCCATTGAAACCCCATGAAGGAACTTTTCTTCATGTTATCACCCTCCTATCAATCACATCATGTTACTGTTGTACCTCCTCTGTACAGCCTCCGATAACCCATCAAGGAACTTTTCTTCATGTTATCACCCTCTTGCCAATCACAGCGTGTTACTGTCCTGTCTCCTCTGTACAGCCTCTGATTCCACCAGAGCGAACTTTTATTCATGTTATCACCTTCTTAGCAATCACACCAATCACAGCCTGTTATAGCCCTATCTCCTCTGTACAGGTTCCAATAACCCCAGGCCGGTGTAAGAACTTTTCTTCATGTTATCACCCTCTTACCAATCACAGCATGTTACTGTTGTGTCTCCTCTGTACAGCCTTCGATACCCCATGAAGGAACTTTTCTTCATGTTATCACCCTCTTATCAATCGCAGCCTCTTACTGTTGTGTCTCCTCTATACAGCCTTCGATACCCCATGAAGGAACTTTTCTTCATGTTATCACCCTCTTATCAATCGCAGCCTCTTACTGTTGTGTCTCCTCTACACAGCCTCCGATACACCATGAAGGAAATTTTCTTCATGTTATCACCCTCTTACCAATTATGCCTGTTACTGTCCTGACTCCTCTGTACAGCCTCTGATTCCCCAAGAAGGAACTTTTCTTCATGTTATCACCTTCTTAGCAATCACACCAATCACAGCCTGTTATTTCCCTATCTACTCTGTACAGCATCCAATAACCCCAGGCTGGTGTAAGAACTTTTCTTCATGTTATCATCCTCTTATCAATCTCAGCCTGTTACTGTCCTGTCTCCTCTGTACAGCCTTCGATACTCCATGAAGAAACATTTCTTCATGTTAACACCCTCTTACCAATCACAACCTGTTACTGTCTTATCACTTCTGTACAGCCTCCGGTACCATAGAATGAACTTTTCTTCACGTTATCACCCTCTTACCAATCACAACATGTTACTGTTGTGTCTCCTCTGTACAGCCTTCAATATCCCATGAAGGAACTTCTCTTCATGTTATCACCCTCTTATTAATCACATTCTGTTAATGTTGTGTCTCCTCTGTAGAGCCTCCGATACCCCATGAAGGAACTTTTCTTCTTGTTATCACCCTCTTACCAATCACAGCCTGTTACTGTCCAGTCTCCTCTGTACAGGCTCTGATTCCCCCAGAAGGAACTTTTCTTCACGTTATCACCTTCTTATCAATCACATCAATCACAGCCTATTATTGCCCTATCTACTCTGTGCAGCCTCCAAGAACCCCAGGCTGGTGTAAGAACTTTTCTTCATGTTATCATCCTCTTATCAATCTCAGCCTGTTACTGTCCTGTCTCCTCTGTACAGCGTCCGATACTCCATGAAGAAACTTTTCTTCATGTTATCACCCTCTTACCAATCGCAGCCTCTTACTGTTGTGTCTCCTCTATACAGCCTCCGATACCCCATGAATGAACTTTTCTTCATGTTATCACACTCTTATCAATCACATCCTGTTACTGTTGTTTCTCCTCTGTACAGCCTCCGATACACCATGAAGGAACTATTCTTCATGTTATCACCCTCTTACCAATTACTGCCTGTTACTGTCCTGACTCCTCTGTACAGCCTCTGATTCCCCAAGAAGGAACTTTTCTTCATGTTATCACCTTCTTAGCAATCACATCAATCACAGCCTGTTATTTCCCTATCTACTCTGTACAGCATCCAATAACCCCAGGCTGGTGTAAGAACTTTTCTTCATGTTATCATCCTCTTATCAAACTCAGCCTGTTACTGTCCTGTCTCCTCTGTACAGCCTCCGATACTCCATGAAGAAACTTTTCTTCATGTTACCACCCTCTTACCAATCACAACCTGTTACTGTCTTATCACTTCTGTACAGCCTCCGGTACTATAGAATGAACTTTTCTTCACGTTATCACCCTCTTACCAATCACAACATGTTACTGTTGTGTCTCCTCTGTACAGCCTTCAATACCCCATGAAGGAACTTCTCTTCATGTTATCACTCTCTTATTAATCACATCCTGTTAATGTTGTGTCTCCTCTGTACAGCCTCCGACATCCCATGAAGGAATTTTTCTTCTTGTTATCACCCTCTTACCAATCACAGCCTGTTACTGTCAAGTATCCTCTGTACAGGCTCTGATTCCCCCAGAAGGAACTTTCCTTCACGTTATCACCTTCTTATCAATCACATCAATCACAGCCTATTATTTCCCTATCTACTCTGTGCAGCCTCCAAGAACCCCAGGCTGGTGTAAGAACTTTTCTTCATGTTATCATCCTCTTATTAATCTCAGCCGGTTACTGTCCTGTCTCCTCTGTACAGCCTCCGATACTCCATGAAGAAACATTTCTTCATGTTACCACCCTCTTACCAATCACAACCTGTTACTGTCTTATCACTTCTGTACAGCCTCCGGTACCATAGAATGAACTTTTCTTCACGTTATCACCCTCTTACCAATCACAACATGTTACTGTTGTGTCTCCTCTGTACAGCCTTCAATATCCCATGAAGGAACTTCTCTTCATGTTATCACCCTCTTATTAATCACATTCTGTTAATGTTGTGTCTCCTCTGTACAGCCTCCGATACCCCATGAAGGAACTTTTCTTCTTGTTATCACCCTCTTACCAATCACAGCCTGTTACTGTCCAGTCTCCTCTGTACAGGCTCTGATTCCCCCAGAAGGAACTTTTCTTCATGTTATCACCTTCTTATCAATCACATCAATCACAGCCTATTATTGCCCTATCTACTCTGTGCAGCCTCCAAGAACCCCAGGCTGGTGTAAGAACTTTTCTTCATGTTATCATCCTCTTATCAATCTCAGCCTGTTACTGTCCTGTCTCCTCTGTACAGCGTCCGATACTCCATGAAGAAACTTTTCTTCATGTTATCACCCTCTTACCAATCGCAGCCTCTTACTGTTGTGTCTCCACTATACAGCCTCCGATACCCCATGAATGAACTTTTCTTCATGTTATCACACTCTTATCAATCACATCCTGTTACTGTTGTTTCTCCTCTGTACAGCCTCCGATACACCATGAAGGAACTATTCTTCATGTTATCACCCTCTTACCAATTACTGCCTGTTACTGTCCTGACTCCTCTGTACAGCCTCTGATTCCCCAAGAAGGAACTTTTCTTCATGTTATCACCTTCTTAGCAATCACATCAATCACAGCCTGTTATTTCCCTATCTACTCTGTACAGCATCCAATAACCCCAGGCTGGTGTAAGAACTTTTCTTCATGTTATCATCCTCTTATCAAACTCAGCCTGTTACTGTCCTGTCTCCTCTGTACAGCCTCCGATACTCCATGAAGAAACTTTTCTTCATGTTACCACCCTCTTACCAATCACAACCTGTTACTGTCTTATCACTTCTGTACAGCCTCCGGTACCATAGAATGAACTTTTCTTCACGTTATCACCCTCTTACCAATCACAACATGTTACTGTTGTGTCTCCTCTGTACAGCCTTCAATACCCCATGAAGGAACTTCTCTTCATGTTATCACTCTCTTATTAATCACATCCTGTTAATGTTGTGTCTCCTCTGTACAGCCTCCGACATCCCATGAAGGAATTTTTCTTCTTGTTATCACCCTCTTACCAATCACAGCCTGTTACTGTCAAGTATCCTCTGTACAGGCTCTGATTCCCCCAGAAGGAAATTTCCTTCACGTTATCACCTTCTTATCAATCACATCAATCACAGCCTATTATTTCCCTATCTACTCTGTGCAGCCTCCAAGAACCTCAGGCTGGTGTAAGAACTTTTCTTCATGTTATCATCCTCTTATTAATCTCAGCCGGTTACTGTCCTGTCTCCTCTGTACAGCCTCCGATACTCCATGAAGAAACTTTTCTTCATGTTACCACCCTCTTACCAATCATAACCTGTTACTGTCTTATCACTTCTCTACAGCCTCCGGTACCATAGAATGAACTTTTCTTCACGTTATCACCCTCTTACCAATCACAACATGTTACTGTTGTGTCTCCTCTGTACAGCCTTCAATACCCCATGAAGGAACTTCTCTTCATGTTATCACCCTCTTATTAATCACATCCTGTTAATGTTGTGTCTCCTCTGTACAGCCTCCGATACCCCATGAAGGAACTTTTCTTCATGTTATCACCCTCTTACCAATCACAGCATGTTACTGTCCAGTCTCCTCTGTACAGTCTCTGATTCCCCCAGAAGGAACTTTTCTTCACGTTATCACCTTCTTATCAATCACATCAATCACAGCCTATTATTGCCCTATCTACTCTGTGCAGCCTCCAATAACCCCAGGCGGGTGTAAGAACTTTTCTTCATGTTATCACCCTCTTACCAATCACAACATGTTACTGTTGTGTCTCCTCTGTACAGCCTCCGATACTCCATGAAGAAACTTTTCTTCATGTTACCACCCTCTTACCAATCACAACCTGTTACTGTTTTGTCTCCTCTGTACAGCCTTTGATACCCCATGAAGGAACTTTTCATATTATCACCCTCTTATCAATCACATGCTGTTACTGTTGTGCGTCCTCTGTACAGCCTCCGATTTCCCATAAAGGAAATTTTCTTCATGTTATCACTCTCTTACAAATCACAACCTGTTTCTGTTGTGTCTCCTCTGTACAGCCTTTGATTCCCCATGAAGGAACTTTTCTTCATGATATCACCCTCTTACCATTCACAACATGTTACTGTTTTGTCTGCTCTGTACAGCCTTTGATACCCCATGAAGGAACTTTTCTTCATGTCATCACCTTCTTAGCAATCACACCAATCACAGACTGTTATTGCCCTATCTCCTCTGCACAGCCTCCAATATCCCCAGGCGGTTGTAAGAATTTTTCGTCATGTTATCCTCCTCTTACCAAAGCCTATTATTGTCCTGTCTCCTCTGTACAGCCTCCATTACCCCCAGAAGGAACTTTTCTTCCTGTTTTCACCCTCTTACCAATCACAACATGTTACTGTTGTGTCTCTTGTGTACAGCGTCCAATACCCCATGAAGGAACTTTTCTTCATGTTATCACTCTATAATCAATCACATCCTGTTACAGTTGTTTCTCCTCTATACAGCCTCCGATACCCCATGAAGGAACTTTTCTTCATGTTATCACCCTCTTACCAATCGCAGCCTGTTACTGTTGTGTCTCCTCTTTACAGACTCCGATACCCCATGAAGGAACTTTTCTTCATGCTATCACCCTCTTATCAATCACATCCTATTACTTTTGTGTCTCCTCTGTACAGGCTCCGGTCCCCCCAGAATGAACTTTTTTTCATGTTATCACACTCTTACTAATCACAGCCTTTTACTGTCCGGTCTCCTCTGTATATAGTATCCGATACCCCATGAAGGAACTTTTCTTCATGTTGTCACCCTCTTATCAATCACATCCTGTTACTGTCCTGTCTCCTCTGTACAGCCTCTGATTCCCCAAGAAGGAACTTTTCTTCATGTTATCACCTTCTTAGCACACCAATTACAGCCTGTTATTGCCCTATCTCCTCTCTACAGCCTCCAATAACCCCAGGCGGGTGTAAGAACTTTTCTTCATGTTATCATCCTCTTACCAATCTCAGCCTGTTATATGTCCTGTCTCCTCTGTACAATGTCCATTACCCCCAGAAGGAACTATTCTTCATGTTATCACCCTGTTAGCAATCACAGCCTGTTACTGTCTTATCACTTCTGTATAGCCTCCGGTACCCCAGAAGGAACTTTTCTTCATGTTATCACCCTCTTACCAATCACAATATGTTACTGTTGTGTCTCCTCTGTACAGCCTCCAATACCTCATGAAGGAAATTTTCTTAATGTTATCACCCTCTTATCAATCACATCCTGTTACTGTTGTGTCTCCTCTGTACAGCCTCCGATACCCCATGAAGGAACTTTTCTTCATATTATCACCCTCTTACCAATCGCAGCATGTTACTGTTGTGTCTCCTCTGTACAGCCTCCGATACCCCATGAAGGAACTTTTCTTCATGTTATCACCGACTTATCAATCACATCCTGTTACTGTTGTGTCTCCTCTGTACAGCCTCCAATACCTCATGAAGGAAATTTTCTTAATGTTATCACCCTCTTATCAATCACATCCTGTCACTGTTGTGTCTCCTCTGTACAGCCTCCGATACCCCATGAAGGAACTTTTCTTCATATTATCACCCTCTTACCAATCGCAGCATGTTACTGTTGTGTCTCCTCTGTACAGCCTCCGATGCCGAATGAAGGAACATTTCTTCATGTTATCACCCTCTTACCAATCGCAGCATGTTACTAATGTGTCTCCTCTGTAAAGCCTCTGATACCCCATGAAGGAACTTTTCTTCATGTTATCACCCTCTTATCAATCACATACTGTTACTGTTGTGTCTCCTCTGTACAGCCTCCGATACCCCATGAATGAACATTTCTTCATGTTATCACCCTCTTACCAATCGCAGCATGTTACTAATGTGTCTCCTCTGTACAGCCTCTGATACCCCATGAAGGAACTTTTCTTCATGTTATCACCCTCTTATCAATTACATCCTGTTACTGTTGTGTCTCCTCTGTACAGCCTCCGATACCCCATGAATGAACATTTCTTCATGTTATCACCCTCTTACCAATCGCAGCATGTTACTAATGTGTCTCCTCTGTACAGCCTCTGATACCCCATGAAGGATCTTTTCTTCATGTTATCACCATCTTATCAATCACATCCTGTTCCTGTGGTGTCTTCTCTGTACAGCCTCCGATACACCATGAAGGAACTTTTCTTCATGTTATCACCCTCTTACCAATCACTGCCTGTTACTGTCCTGTCTCCTCTGTACAATCTCTGATTCCCCAAGAAGGAACTTTTCTTCATGTTATCACCTTCTAAGCAATCACACCAATCACAGCCTGTTATTTCCCTATCTACTCTGTACAGCCTCCAATAACCCCAGGCTGGTGTAAGAACTATTCCTCATGTTTTCATCCTCTTATCAATCTCAGCCTGTTACTGTCCTCTGTAGAAACTCCATTACCCCCAGAAGGAACTTTTCTTCACGTTATCACCCTCTCACCAATCACAACATGTTACTGTTGTGTCTCCTCTGTACAGCCTCCAATACCCCATGATTGAACTTTTCTTCATGTTATCACCCTCTTAATAATCACATCCTGTTACTGTTGTGTCTCCTCTGTACAGCCTCCGATACCCCATGAAGGAACTTTTCTTCATGTTATCACCCTCTTACCAATCGCAGCCTGTTACTGTTGTGTCTCCTCTGTACAGCCTCCGATGCCCCATGAGGGATCTTTCCTTCATGTTATCACCCTCTTACCAATGACATCCTGTTACTGTCCTGTGTCCTCTTCAGCATCTGATTACCCCAGAAGGAACTTTTCTTCATGTTATCACCTTCTAAGCAATCACACCAATCACAGCCTGTTATTGCCCTATCTCCTCTCTACAGCCTCCAATAACCCCAGGCGGGTGTAAGAACTTTTCTTCATGTTATCACCCTCTTACCAATCACAACATGTTACTGTTGTGTCTGCTCTGTACAGCCTCCAATACCCTGTGAAGGAACTTTTCTTCATGTTATTACCCTCTTACCAATCGCAGTCTGTTACTGTTGTGTCTCCTCTGTACTACCTCCGATACTCAATGAAGGAACTTTTCTTTATGTTATCACCCTCTTACCAATTACAACCTGTTACTGTTGTGTCTCCTCTGTACATCCTTTGAAACCCCATGAAGGAACTTTTCTTCATGTTCTCACCTGCTTATCAATCACATCCTGTTACTGTTGTGCCTCCTCTGTACAGCCTCCGATTCCCCATGAAGGAACTTTTCTTCATGTTATCACCCTCTTACCAATCACAGCCTGTTACTGTCCTGTCTCCTCTGTACAGGCTCTGATTCCCCCAGAAGGAAATTTTCTTCATGTTATCACCTTCTTAGCAATCACAACATGTTACTGTTGTGTCTCCTCTGTACAGCCTCCAATACCCTATGAAGGAACTTTTCTTCATGCTATTACCCTCTTACCAATTACAACATGTTACTGTTGTGTCTCCTCTATACAGCCTCCGATACCCCATGAATGAACTTTTCTTCATGTTATCACACTCTTATCAATCACATCCTGTTACTGTTGTTTCTCCTCTGTACAGCCTCCCATACACCATGAAGGAACTTTTCTTCATGTTATCACCCTCTAACCAATTACTGCCTGTTATTGTCCTGACTCCTCTATACAGCCTCTGATTCCCCAAGAAGGAACTTTTCTTCACGTTATTACCTTCTTAGCAAACACACCAATCACAGCCTGTTATTTCCCTATCTACTCTGTACAGCATCCAATAACCCCAGGCTGGTGTAAGAACTTTTCTTCATGTTATCATCCTCTTATCAATCTCAGCCTGTTACTGTCCTGTCTCCTCTGTACAACCTCCGATACTCCATGAAGAAACTTTTCTTCATGTTACCACCCTCTTACCAATCACAACCTGTTACTGTCTTATCACTTCTGTACAGCCTCCGGTACCATAGAATGAACTTTTCTTCACGTTATCACCCTCTTACCAATCACAACATGTTACTGTTGTGTCTCCTCTGTACAGCCTTCCATACCCCATGAAGGAAATTCTCTTCATGTTATCACCCTCTTATTAATCACATCCTGTTAATGTGTCTCCTCTGTACAGCCTCCGATACCCCATGAAGGAACTTTTCTTCATGTTATCACCTTCTTACCAATCACAGCCTGTTACTGTCCAGTCTCTTCTGTACAGGCTCTGATTCCCCCAGAAGGAACTTTTCTTCACGTTATCACCTTCTTATCAATCACATCAATCACAGCCTATTATTGCCCTATCTACTCTGTGCAGCCTCCAATAACCCCAGGCGGGTGTAAGAACTTTTCTTCATGTTATCACCCTCTTACCAATCACAGCATGTTACTGTTGTGTCTCCTCTGTACAGCCTCCGATACTCCATGAAGAAACTTTTCTTCATGTTACCACCCTCTTACCAATCACAACCTGTTTCTGTTGTGTCTCCTTTGTACAGCCTTTGATACCCCATGAAGGAACTTTTCTTCATGTTATCACCCTCTTACCATTCACAACATGTTACTGTTGTGTCTGCTCTGTACAGCCTTTGATACCCCATAAGGGAACTTTTCTTCATGTTATCACCTTCTTAGCAATCACAACAATCACAGACTGTTATTGCCCTATCTCCTCTGCACAGCCTCCAATAACCCCAGGCGGTTGTAAGAATTTTTCGTCATGTTTTCCTCTTCTTACCAAAGCCTATTATTGTCCTGTCTCCTCTGTACAGCCTCCATTACCCCCAGAAGGAACTTTTCTTCCTGTTTTCACCCTCTTACCAATCACAACATGTTACTGTTGTGTCTCTTCTGTACAGCCTCCAATACCCCATGAAGGAACTTTTCTTCATGTTATCACTCTATTATCAATCACATCCTGTTACAGTTGTTTCTCCTCTATACAGACTCCGATACCCCATGAAGGAACTTTTCTTCATGTTATCACCCTCTTACCAATCGCAGCCTGTTACTGTTGTGTCTCCTCTGTACAGACTCCGATACCCCATGAAGGAACTTTTCTTCATGTTATCACCCTCTTGTCAATCACATCCTATTACTTTTGTGTCTCCTCTGTACAGGCTCCTGTCCCCCAGAATGAACTTTTTTTCATGTTATCACACTCTTACTAATCACAGCCTTTTACTGTCCGGTCTCCTCTGTATATAGTATCCGATACCCCATTAAGGAACTTTTCTTCATGTTATCACCCTCTTATCAATCACATCCTGTTACTGTCCTGTCTCCTCTGTACAGCCTCTTATTCCCCAAGAAGTAACTTTTCTTCATGTTATCACCTTCTTAGCACACCAATTACAGCCTGTTATTGCCCTATCTCCTCTATACAGCCTCCAATAACCCCAGGCGGGTGTAAGAACTTTTCTTCATGTTATCATCCTCTTACCAATCTCAGCCTGTTATATGTCCTGTCTCCTCTGTACAATCTCCATTACCCCCAGAAGGAACTTTTCTTCATGTTATCACCCTCTTACCAATCACAATATGTTACTGTTGTGTCTCTTCTGTACAGCCTCCATACCCCATGAAGGAACTTTTTTTCATGTTATCACCCTCTTATCTATCACATCCTGTTACTGTTGTGTCTCCTCTGTACAGCCTCCGATACTCCATGAAGGAACTTTTCTTCATATTATCACCCTCTTACCAATCGCAGCATGTTACTGTTGTGTTTCCTCGTACAGCCTCCGATACCCCATGAAGGAACTTTTCTTCATGTTGTCACCCAGTTATCAATCACATCCTGTTACTGTTGTGTCTCCTCTGTACAGCCTCCGATACCCCATGAAGGAACATTTCTTCATGTTATCACCCTCTTACCAGTCGCAGCATGTTACTAATGTGTCACCTCTGTACAGCCTCTGATACCCCATGAAGGAACTTTTCTTCATGTTATCACCCTCTTATCAATCACATCTTGTTACAGTTGTGTCTCCTTTGTACAGCCTCCGATACCCCATGAATGAACATTTCTTCATGTTATCACCCTCTTACCAATCGCAGCATGTTACTAATGTGTCTCCTCTGTACAGCCTCTGATACCCCATGAAGGAACTTTTCTTCATGTTATCACCCTCTTATCAATCACATCCTGTTACTGTTGTGTCTCCTTTGTACAGCCTCCGATACCCTATGAAGGATCTTTTCTTCATGTTATCACCATCTTATCAATCACATCCTGTTCCTGTTGTGTCTTCTCTGTATAGCCTCCGATACACCATGAAGGAACTTTTCTTCATGTTATCACCCTCTTACCAGTCACTGCCTGTTACTGTCCTGTCTCCTCTGTACAACCTCTGATTCCCCAAGAAGGAACTTTTCTTCATGTTATCACCTTCTAAGCAATCACACCAATCACAGCCTGTTATTTCCCTATCTACTCTGTACAGCCTCCAATAACCCCAGGCTGGTGTAAGAACTATTCGTCATGTTATCATCCTCTTATCAATCTCAGCCTGTTACTGTCCTCTGTAGAACCTCCATTACCCCCAGAAGGAACTTTTCTTCACGTTATCGCCCTCTTACCAATCACAACATGTTACTGTTGTGTCTCCTCTGTACAGCCTCCAATACCCCATGATTGAACTTTTCTTCATGTTATCACCCTCTTAATAATCACATCCTGTTACTGTTGTGTCTCCTCTGTACAGCTTCCGATACCCCATGAAGGAACTTTTCTTCATGTTATCACCCTCTTACCAATCGCAGCCTGTTACTGTTGTGTCTCCTCTGTACAGCCTCCGATGCCCCATGAGGAATCTTTCCTTCATGTTATCACCCTCTTGCCAATGACATCCTGTTACTGCTGTGCCTCCTCTGTACAGCCTACGATACCCCATGAAGGAACTTTTCTTCATGTTATCACCGTCTTACCAATCACAGCCTGCTACTGTCCTGTGTCCTCTTCAGCCTCTGATTACCCCAGAAGGAACTTTTCTTCATGTTATCACCTTCTTAGCAATCACACCAATCACAGCCTGTTATTGCCCTATCTCCTCTCTACAGCCTCCAATAACCCCAGGCGGGTGTAAGAACTTTTCTTCATGTTATCACCCTCTTACCAATCACAACATGTTACTGTTGTGTCTCATCTGTACAGCCTCCAATACCCTGTGAAGGAACTTTTCTTCATGTTATTACCCTCTTACCAATCGCAGTCTGTTACTGTTGTGTCTCCTCTGTACAGCCTCCGATACCCCATGAAGGAACTTTTCTTTATGTTATCACCCTCTTACCAATTACAACCTGTTACTGTTGTGTCTCCTCTGTACAGCCTTTGAAACCCCATGAAGGAACTTTTCTTCATGTTATCACCCTCTTATCAATCACATCCTGTTACTGTTGTGCCTCCTCTGTACAGCCTCCGATTCCCCATGAAGGAACTTTTCTTCATGTTATCACCCTCTTACCAATCACAGCCTGTTACTGTCCTGTCTCCTCTGTACAGGCTCTGATTCCCCCAGAAGGAAATTTTCTTCATGTTATCACCTTCTTAGCAATCACAACATGTTACTGTTGTGTCTCCTCTGTACAGCCTCCAATACCCTATGAAGGAACTTTTCTTCATGTTATTACTCTCTTACCAATCGCAGTCTGTTACTGTTGTGTCTCCTCTGTACAGCCTCCGAAACCCCTTGAAGGAACTTTTCTTTATGTTATCACCCTCTTACCAATTACAACCTGTTACTGTTGTGTCTCCTCTGTACAGCCTTTGAAACCCCATGAAGGAACTTTTCTTCATGTTATCACCCTCTTATCAATCACATCCTGTTACTGTTGTGCCTCCTCTGTACAGCCTCCGATACCCCATGAAGGAACATTTCTTCATGTTATCATCCTCTTACGAATCACAGCCTGTTACTGTTCTGTCTCCTCTGTACAGGCTCTGATTCCCCCAGAAGGAACTTTTCTTCATGTTATCACCTTCTTAGCAATCACACCAATCACAGCCTATTATTGCCCTATCTACTCTGTACAGCCTCCAATAAACCCAGGCGGGTGTAAGAACTTTTCTTCATGTTATCACCCTCTTACCAATCACAACCTGTTACTGTTTTGTCTCCTCTGCTCAGCCTCTGGCACGCCATGAAGGAATTTTTTTGCATGTTATCACCCTCTTACCAATCACAGCCTGTTACTGTTGTGTCGCCTCTGATCAGCCTCCAATACTCCCAGAATGAACTTTTCTTCATGTTATCACCCTTTTTCCAATCACAGCCTTTTACTGTCCTGTCTCCTCTGTACATAGCCTCTGATACTCCCAGAGGGAACTTTTCTTCACGTTATCACCTTCTTAGCAATCACACCAATCACGGCCTGTTATTGCCCGATCTCCTTTTTTACAGCCTCCAATAACCCCAGGGGAGTGTAAGAACTTTTCTTCATGTTATCATTCTCTTACCAATCACAGAGTGTTACTGTCCTTTCTCCTCTGTATGGCCTCAGATAACTCCAGAAGGAATTTTTCGTCATGTTATCACCCTCTTGCCAATCGCAGCCTGCTACTGTTGTGTCTCCTCTGTACAGCCTCCGATATCCCATGAAGGAACTTTTCTTCATGTTATCACCCTCTTACCAATCGCAGCCTGTTACTGTTGTGTCTCCTCTGTACAGCCTCCGATACCCCATGAAGGAACTTTTCTTCATGTTATCACCCTCTTACCATTCACAACCTCTTACTGTTGTGTCTCCTCTGTACAGCCTCCGATACCCTATGAAGGAACTTTTCTTCATGTTATCAATCTCTTATCAATCACATCCTGTTATTGTTGTGTCTCCTCTGTACAGCCTCCTATACAACATGAAGGAACTTTTCTTCATGTTATCACCCTCTTACCAATCACAGCCTGTTACTGTACTGTCTCCTCTGTACAGCCTCTGATTCCCCAAGAAGGAACTTTTTATCATGTTATCACCTTCTTAGCAATCACACCAATTACAGCCTGTTATTGCCCTATCTCCTCTATACAGCCTCCAATAACCCTAGGTGGGTGTAAGAACTTTTCTTCATGTTATCATCCTCTTATGATTCACAGCCTGTTACTGTCCTGTCTCGTCTGTACAGCATACATTACCCCATGAAGGAACTTTTCTTCATGTTATCAACCTTTTACCAATTGCAACCTGTTACTATTGTGTCTCCTCTGTACAGCCTCCGATACCCCATGAAGGAACTTTTCTTCATGTTATCACCCTCCTGTCAATCACATTCTGTTACTGTTGTGTCTCCTCTGTACAACCTCCGATGCCCCGTGAAGAAACTTTTCTTCATGCTATCACCCTCTTACCAATCGCAGCCTGTTACTGTTGTGTCTCCTCTGTACAGACTCCGATATCCCATGAAGGAACTTTTCTGCATGTTATCACACTGTTACCAATCACAACCTGTTACTGTTGTGTCTCCTCTGTACAGCCTACGATACCCCATGAAGGAACTTTTCTTCATGTTATCACCCTCTTACCAATCACTGAATGTTACTATCCTGTCTCCTCTGTACAGCCTCTTATTCCCCCAGAAGGAACTTTTCTTCATGTTATCCCCTTCTTAGCAATCACACCAATTACAGCCTGTTATTGCCCTATCTCCTCTCTACAGCCTCCAATAACTCCAGGCGGGTGTAAGAACTTTTCTTCATGTTATCACCCTCTTACCAATCACAACATGTTACTGTTGTGTCTCCTCTGTACAGCCTCCAATACCCTATGAAGGAACTTTTCTTCATGTTATCACCCTCTTACAAATCACAGTCTGTTACTGTTGTGTCTCCTCTGTACAGCCTCCGATACCCCATGAAGGAACTTTTCTTTTTTTTATCCCCCTCTTACCAATCAAAACCTGTTACTGTTGTGTCTCCTCTGTGCAGCCTTTGAAACCCCATGAAGGAGCTTTTCTTCATGTTATCACCCTCTTAACAATCACAACCTGTTACTGTCCTGTCTCCTCTGTACAGGCTCTGATTCCCCCAGAAGGAACTTTTCTTCATGTTATCACCTTATTAGCAATCACACCAATCAAAGCCTATTATTGCCCTATCTACTCTGTACAGTCTCCAATAACCCCAGGCGAGTGTAAGAACTTTTCTTCATGTTGTCACCCTCTTACCAATCACAACATGTTACTGTTGTGTCTCCTCTGTACAGCCTCCGGTACTCCATTAACAAACTTTTCTTCATGTTATCACCCTCTTACCAATCACAACCTGTTACTGTTTTGTCTCCTCTGTACAGCCTTTGATACCCCATGAAGGAACTTTTCTTCATGTTATCACCCTCTTATCAATCATATCCTGTTACTGTTGTGCCTCCTCTGTACAGCCTCCGATACCCCATGAAGGAACTTTTCTTCATGTTATCACTCTCTTACCAATCACAACCTGTTACTGTTGTGTCTCCTCTGTAGAGCCTTTGAAACCCCATGAAGGAACTTTTCTTCATGTTATCACCCTCCTATCAATCACATCATGTTACTGTTGTGCCTCCTCTGTACAGCCTCCGATAACCCATCAAGGAACTTTTCTTCATGTTATCACCCTCTTGCCAATCACAGCGTGTTACTGTCCTGTCTCCTCTGTACAGCCTCTGATTCCCCAAGAACGAACTTTTATTCATGTTATCACCTTCTTAGCAATCACACCAATCACAGCCTGTTATTGCCCTATCTCCTCTGTACAGGTTCCAATAACCCCAGGCGGGTGTAAGAACTTTTCTTCATGTTATCACCCTCTTACCAATCACAACATGTTACTGTTGTGTCTCCTCTGTACAGCCTTCGGTACCCCATGAAGGAACTTTTCTTCATGTTATCACCCTCTTACCAATCGCAGCCTCTTACTGTTGTGTCTCCTCTATACAGCCTCCAATACCCCATGAATGAACTTTTCTTCATGTTATCACCCTCTTATCAATCTCATCCTGTTACTGTTGTTTCTCCTCTGTACATCCTCCGTTACAACATGAAGGAACTTTTCTACATGTTATCACCCTCTTACCAGTTACTGCCTGTTACTGTCCTGACTCCTCTGTACAGCCTCTGATTCCCCAAGAAGGAACTTTTCTTCATGTTATCACCTTCTTAGCAATCACACCAATCACAGCCTGTTATTTCCCTATCTACTCTGTACAGCATCCAATAACCCCAGGCTGGTGTAAGAACTTTTCTTCATGTTATCATCCTCTTATCAATCTCAGCCTGTTACTGTCCTGTCTCCTCTGTACAGCCTCCGATGCTCCATGAAGAAACTTTTCTTCATGTTACCACCCTCTTACCAATCACAACCTGTTACTGTCTTATCACTTCTGTACAGCCTCCGGTACCCCAGAAGGAACTTTTCTTCATGTTATCACCCTCTTACCAATCACAACATGTTACTGTTTTTTCTCCTCTGTACAGCCTCCGATACCCCATGAAGGAACTTTTCTTCATGTTATCACCCTCTTACCAATCACAACCTGTTACTGTTGTGTCTCCTCTGTACAGCCTTCAATACCCCATGAAGGAACTTCTCTTCAGGTTATCACCCTCTTATTAATCACATCCTGTTAATGTTGTGTCTCCTCTGTACAGCCTCCGATACCCCATGAAGGAACTTTTCTTCATGTTATCACCCTCTTACCAATCACAGCCTGTTACTGTCCTGTCTCCTCTGTACAGTCTCTGATTCCCCCAGAAGGAACTTTTCTTCACGTTATCACCTTCTTATTAATCACATCAATCACAGCCTATTATTGCCCTATCTACTCTGTGCAGCCTCCAATAACCCCAGGCTGGTGTAAGAACTTTTCTTCATGTTATCACCCTCTTACCAATCACAACATGTTACTGTTGTGTCTCCTCTGTACAGCCTCCGATACTCCATGAAGAAACTTTTCTTCATGTTACCACCCTCTTACCAATCACAACCTGTTACTGTTTTGTCTCCTCTGTACAGCCTTTGATACTCCATGAAGGAACTTTTCTTCATGTTATCACCCTCTTATCAATCACATGCTGTTACTGTTGTGCCTCCTCTGTACAGCCTCCGATATCCCATAAAGGAACTTTTCTTCATGTTATCACCTTCTTAGCAATCACACCAATCACAGTTTGTTATTGCTCTATCTCCTTTGTACAACCTCCAATAACCCCTGGCGGGTGTAAGAACTTTTCTTCGTGTTATCATCCTCTTATCAATCAGAGTCTATTTCTGCCCTGTCTCCTCTGTACAGCCTCCATTACCCCCAGAAGGAACTTTTCTTCCTGTTATCACCCTCTTACCAATCACAACATGTTACTGTTGTGTCTCTTCTGTACAGCTTCCAATACCCCATGAAGGAACTTTGCTTCATGTTATCACTCTATTATCAATCACATCCTGTTACAGTTGTTTCTCCTCTATACAGCCTCCGATACCCTATGAAGGAACTTTTCTTCATGTTATCACCCTCTTACCAATCTCAGCCTGTTACTGTTGTGTCTCCTCTGTACAGACTTCGATACCCCATGAAGGAACTTTTCTTCATGTTATCACCCTCTTATCAATCACATCCTGTTACTGTTGTGTCTCCTCTGTACAGCCTCCAGTCCCCCTGAATGAACATTTTTTCATGTTATCACCCTCTTACCAATCACAGACTGTTACTGTCTTATCACTTTTGTACAGCCTCCGGTCCCCCAGACTGAACTTTTCTTCATGTTATCACCCTCTTATTAATCCCATCCTGTTACTGTTGTGTCTCCTCTGTACAGCCTCCGGTCCCCAAGAATGAACATTTCTTCATGTTATCACACTCTTAATAATCACAACCTTTTACTGTCCTGTCTCCTCTATACAGCCTCTGATACCCCCAGAAGGAACTTTTCTTCATGTTATCACTCTCTTACCAATCACAGCCTTTTACTGTCCTGTCCCCTCTGTACATAGCCTCTGATACCCCCAGAGGGAACTTTTCTTCACGTTATCACCTTCTTAGCAATCACAACAATCACGGCCTGTTAATGCCCTATCTCCTCTGTACAGCCTCCAATAACCCCAGGGGAGTGTAAGAACTTTTCTTCATGTTATCACTCACTTACCAATCGCAGTCTGTTACTGTTGTGTCTCCTCTGTACAGCCTCCGATACCCCATGAAGGAACTTTTCTTCATGTTATCACCCTCTTTTCAATCACATCCTGTTACTGTTGTGTCTCCTCTGTACAGCCTCCGATACCCTATGAAGGAAATTTTCTTCATGTTATCACCTTCTTAGCAATCACACCAATCACAGCCTGTTATTGCCCTATCTCCTCTGTACAGCCTCCAATAACCTCAGGCAGGTGTAAGAATTTTTCTTCATGTTATCATCCTCAAATCAATCACAGCTTGTTACTGTCTTGTCTCATCTGTACAGCCTCCATTACCCCCAGAAGGAACTTTTCTTGATGTTATCACCCTCTTATCAATCACAGCCTTTTTCTGTCTTATCACTTCTGTACAGCCTCCGGTCCCCCATAAGGAACTTTTCTTCATGTTATCACTTCCTTACCAATCACAACATGTTACTGTTGTGTCTCCTCTGTACAGCCTCGGATACCCCATGAAGGAACTTTTCTTCATGTTAACACCCTCTTACCAATCGCAGCCTGTTACTGTTGTGTCTCCTCTCTACAGCCTCCGATACCCCATGAAGGAACTTTTCTTCATGTTATCACCCTCTTATCAGTCACATCCTCTTAATGTTGTGTCTCCTCTGTACAGCGTCTGATACCCCATGAAGGAACTTTTCTTCAGGTTAGCACCCTTTTACCAATCACAGCCTGTTTCTGTCCTGTCTCCTCTGTACAGGCTTTGATTCCCCCAGAAGGAACTTTTCTTCATGTTATCACCTTCTTAGCAATCACAGCAATCACAGCCTGTTATTGCCCTATCTCCTCTGTACAGCCTCCAATAACCCCAGATGGGTGTAAGAACTTTTCTTCATGTTATCATTCTCTTATCAATCACAGCCTTTTACTGTACTGTCTTTTCTGTAGAGCCTCCATTACCTCCAGAAGGAACTTTTCATCATGTTATCACCCTCTTACAAATCACAGCCTGTTACTGTCTCATCACTTCTGTACAGCCTCCGGTCCCCCAGAAGGAACTTTTCTTCATGTTATCACCCTCTTACCAATCACAACATGTTACTGTTGGGTCTCCTCTGTACAGCATCGGATACCCCATGAAGGAACTTTTCATAATGTTATCACCCTCTTACCAATCGCAGCCTGTTACTGTTGTGTCTCCTCTTTGCAGCCTCCGATACCCCATGAAGGAACTTTTCTTCATGTTATCACCCTCTTACCAATCACAACATGTTACTGTTGTGCCTCCTCAGTACAGCCTCCGATACCCCATGAATGAACTTTTCTTCATGTTATCACCCTCTTATCAATCACATCCTGTTACTATTGTGTCTCCTTTGTACAGCCTCCGATACCCCATGAAGGAACTTTTCTTCATGTTATCATCCTCTTATCAATCACATCCTGTTACTGTTGTTTCTCCTCTGTACAGCCTCCGATACCCCATGAAGGAACTTTTCTTCATGTTATCACACTCTTACCAATCACAACCTGTTACTGTTGTGTCTACTCTGTACAGCCTCCGATACCCCATGAAGGAACTTTTCTTCATGCTATCACCCTTTTATCAATCACATCCTGTTACTGTTGTGTCTCCTCTGTACAGTCTCCGATACCCCATGAAGTAACTTTTCTTCATTTTATCACCCTCTTACCAATCACAGCCTGTTACTGTCCTGTCTTCTCTGAGCAGCCTCTGATTCCCCCAGAAGGAACTTTTCTTCATGTTATCACCTTTTTAGCAATCACACCAATCACAGCCTGTTATTGCCCAATCTCCTTTGTACAACCTCCAATAACCCCTGGCGGGTGTAAGAACTTTTCTTCATGTTATCATTCTCTTATAAATCAGAGCCTGTTACTGTCCTGTCTCCTCTGCACAGCCTCCATTAGCCCCAGAAGGAACTTTTTTTTCATGTTATCACACTCTTACCAATCACAGCCTTTTACTGTCCTGTCTCCTCTGTGCATATTCTCCGATACCCCATGAAGGAACATTTCTTCATGTTATCACCCTCTTACCAATTACAACCTGTTACTGTTGTGTCTCCTCTGTACAGCCTCCGATACCACATGAAAGAACTTTTCTTCATGTTAGCACCCTTTTACCAATCACAGCCTGTTTCAGTCCTGTCTCCTCTGTACAGGCTTTGATTCCCCCAGAAGGAACTTTTATTCATGTTATCACCTTCTTAGCAATCACAGCAATCACAGCCTGTTATTGCCCTATCTCCTATGTACAGCCTCCAATAACCCCAGAAGGGTGTAAGAACTTTTCTTCATATTATCATTCTCTTATCAATCACAGCCTTTTACTGTACTGTCTTCTCTGTAGAGCCTCCATTACCCCCAGAAGGAACTTTTCTTGATGTTATCACCCTCTTATCAATCACAGCCTGTTTCTGTCTTATCACTTCTGTACAGCCTCCGGTCCCCCATAAGGAACTTTTCTTCATGTTATCACCCTCTTACCAATCACAACATGTTACTGTTGTGTCTCCTCTGTACAGCCTCGGATACCCCATGAAGGAACTTTTCTTCATGTTATCACCCTCTTACCAATCGCAGCCTGTTACTGTTGAGTCTCCTTTCTACAGCCTCCGATACCCCATGAAGGAACTTTTCTTCATGTTATCACCCTCTTATCAATGACATCTTGTTACTGTTGTTTCTCTTCTGTACAGCCGCCGATACCCAATGAAGAAACTTTTCTTCATGTTATCACCCTCTTACCAATCACAACCTGTTACTGTTGTGTTTCCTCTGTACAGCCTCCGATACCCCATGATGGAACTTTTCTTCATGCTATCACCCTTTTATCAATCACATCCTGTTACTGTTGTGTCTCCTCTGTACAGCCTCCGATACCCCATGAAGGAACTTTTCTTCATGTTATCAACCCTCTTACCAATCACAGCCTGTTACTGTCCTGTCTTCTCTGAAAAGCCTCTGATTCCCCCAGAAGGAACTTTTCTTCATGGTATCACCTTTTTAGCAATCACACCAATCACAGCCTGTTATTGCCCAACCTCCTTTGTACAACCTCCAATAACCCCTGGAGGGTGTAAGAACTTTTCTTCATGTTATCATCCTCTTATCAATCAAAGCCTGTTACTGTCCTGTCTCCTCTGTACAGCCTCCATTACCCCCAGAAGGAACATTTTTTCATGTTATTACACTCTTACCAATCACAGCCTTTTACTGTCCTGTCTCCTCTGTACATATTCTCCGATACCCCATGAATTATCTTTTCTTCATGTTATCACCCTCTTATCAATCACATCCTGTTACTGTTGTGTCTCCTTTGTACAGCATCCGATACCCCATGAAGGAACTTTTCTTCATGTTATCACCCTCCTATCAATCACATCCTGTTACTGTTGTTTCTCCTCTGTACAGCCTCCGATACCCCATGAAGGAACTTTTCTTCATGTTATCACCCTCTTACCAATCACAACCTGTTACTGTTGTGTCTCCTCTGTACAGCCTCCGATACCCCATGAAGAAACTTTTCTTCATGCTATCACCCTTTTATCAATCACATCCTGTTACTGTTGTGTCTCCTCTGTACAGCCTCCGATACCTCATGAAGGAACTTTTCTTCATGTTATCACCCTCTTACCAATCACAGCCTGTTACTGTCCTGTCTTCTCTGAGCAGCCTCTGATTCCCCCAGAAGGAACTTTTCTTCATGTTATCACCTTTTTAGCAATCACACCAATCACAGCCTGTCATTGCCCAATCTCCTTTGTACAAGCTCCAATAACCCCTAGCGGGTGTACACACCTTTCTTCATGTTATCATCCTCTAATCAATCAGAGCCTGTTACTGTCCTGTCTCTTCTGTACAGCCTCCATTAGCCCCAGAAGGAACTTTTTTTCATGTTATCACACTCTTACCAATCACAGCCTTTTACTGTCCTGTCTCCTCTGTACATATTCTCCGATACCCCATGAAGGAACTTTTCTTCATGTTATCACCCTCTTACCAATCACAACCTGTTACTGTTGTGTCTCCTCTGTACAGCCTCCGATAACACATGAAGGAACTTTTTTTCATGTTATCACCCTCTTATCAGTCACATCCTCTTAATGTTTTGTCTCCTCTGTACAGCTTCCGATACCACATGAAAGAACTTTTCTTCATGTTAGCACCCTTTTACCAATCACAGCCTGTTTCTGTCCTGTCTCCTCTGTACAGGCTTTGATTCCCCCAGAAGGAACTTTTCTTCATGCTATCACCCTCTTACCAATCACAACCTGTTACTGTTGTGTCTCCTCTGTACAGCGTCCGATACCCCAGTAAGGAACTTTTCTTCATGTTATCACCCTCTTACCAATCGTAGCCTGTTACTGTTGTGTCTCCTCTGTACAGCCTCCGATACCCCATGAAGGAACTTTTCTTCATGTTATCACCCTCTTACCAATCGCAGCCTGTTATTGTTGTGTCTCCTTTCTACAGCCTCCGATACCCCATGAAGGAACTTTTCTTCATGTTATCACCCTCTATTCAATGACATCCTGTTAATGTTGTTTCTCCTCTGTACAGCCTCCGATACCCAATGAAGGAACTTTTCTTCATGTTATCACCCTCTTACCAATCACAACTTGTTACTGTTGTGTTTCCTCTGTACAGCCTCCTATACCCCATGATGGAACTTTTCTTCATGCTATCACCCTTTTATCAATCACATCCTGTTACTGTTGTGTCTCCTCTGTACAGCCTCCGATACCCCATGAAGGAACTTTTCTTCATGTTATCAACCCTCTTACCAATCACAGCCTGTTACTGTCCTGTCTTCTCTGAACAGCCTCTGATTCCCCCAGAAGAAACTTTTCTTCATGGTATCACCTTTTTAGCAATCACACCAATCACAGCCTGTCATTGCCCAATCTCCTTTGTACAAGCTCCAATAACCCCTAGCGGGTGTACACACCTTTCTTCATGTTATCATCCTCTAATCAATCAGAGCCTGTTACTGTCCTGTCTCTTCTGTACAGCCTCCATTAGCCCCAGAAGGAACTTTTTTTCATGTTATCACACTCTTACCAATCACAGCCTTTTACTGTCCTGTCTCCTCTGTACATATTCTCCGATACCCCATGAAGGAACTTTTCTTCATGTTATCACCCTCTTACCAATCACAACCTGTTACTGTTGTGTCTCCTCTGTACAGCCTCCGATAACACATGAAGGAACTTTTTTTCATGTTATCACCCTCTTATCAGTCACATCCTCTTAATGTTTTGTCTCCTCTGTACAGCTTCCGATACCACATGAAAGAACTTTTCTTCATGTTAGCACCCTTTTACCAATCACAGCCTGTTTCTGTCCTGTCTCCTCTGTACAGGCTTTGATTCCCCCAGAAGGAACTTTTCTTCATGCTATCACCCTCTTACCAATCACAACCTGTT
This sequence comes from Phyllobates terribilis, assembly GCF_046119375.1. Taxonomy (NCBI): domain Eukaryota; kingdom Metazoa; phylum Chordata; class Amphibia; order Anura; family Dendrobatidae; genus Phyllobates; species Phyllobates terribilis. The sequence continues at coordinate 588,710,832 of NW_027362761.1, read as the reverse complement.
ACTGTTGTGTCTCCTCTGTACAGCGTCCGATACCCCAGTAAGGAACTTTTCTTCATGTTATCACCCTCTTACCAATCGTAGCCTGTTACTGTTGTGTCTCCTCTGTACAGCCTCCGATACCCCATGAAGGAACTTTTCTTCATGTTATCACCCTCTTACCAATCGCAGCCTGTTATTGTTGTGTCTCCTTTCTACAGCCTCCGATACCCCATGAAGGAACTTTTCTTCATGTTATCACCCTCTATTCAATGACATCCTGTTAATGTTGTTTCTCCTCTGTACAGCCTCCGATACCCAATGAAGGAACTTTTCTTCATGTTATCACCCTCTTACCAATCACAACTTGTTACTGTTGTGTTTCCTCTGTACAGCCTCCTATACCCCATGATGGAACTTTTCTTCATGCTATCACCCTTTTATCAATCACATCCTGTTACTGTTGTGTCTCCTCTGTACAGCCTCCGATACCCCATGAAGGAACTTTTCTTCATGTTATCAACCCTCTTACCAATCACAGCCTGTTACTGTCCTGTCTTCTCTGAACAGCCTCTGATTCCCCCAGAAGAAACTTTTCTTCATGGTATCACCTTTTTAGCAATCACACCAATCACAGCCTGTTATTGCCCAACCTCCTTTGTACAACCTCCAATAACCCCTGAAGGGTGTAAGAATTTTTCTTCATGTTATCATCCTCTTATCAATCAAAGCCTGTTACTGTCCTGTCTCCTCTGTACAGCCTCCATTATCCCCAGAAGGAACATTTTTTCATGTTATTACACTCTTACCAATCACAGCCTTTTACTGTCCTTTCTCCTCTGTACATATTGTCCGATACCCCATGAATGAACTTTTCTTCATGTTATCACCCTCTTATCAATCAAATCCTGTTACTGTTGTGTCTCCTTTGTACAGCATCCGATACCACATGAAGGAACTTTTCTTCATGTTATCACCCTCCTATCAATCACATCCTGTTACTGTTGTTTCTCCTCTGTACAGCCTCCGATACCCCATGAAGGAACTTTTCTTCATGTTATCACCCTCTTACCAATAACAACCTGTTACTGTTGTGTCTCCTCTGTACAGCCTCCGATACCCCATGAAGAAACTTTTCTTCATGCTATCACCCTTTTATCAATCACATCCTGTTACTGTTGTGTCTCCTCTGTACAGCTTCCGATACCTCATGAAGGAACTTTTCTTCATGTTATCACCCTCTTACCAATCACAGCCTGTTACTGTCCTGTCTTCTCTGAGCAGCCTCTAATTCCCCCAGAAGGAACTTTTCTTCATGTTATCACCTTTTTAGCAATCACACCAATCACAGCCTGTTATTGCCCAATCTCCTTTGTACAAGCTCCAATAACCCCTAGCGGGTGTACACACCTTTCTTCATGTTATCATCCTCTAATCAATCAGAGCCTGTTACTGTCCTGTCTCCTCTGTACAGCCTCCATTAGCCCCAGAAGGAACTTTTTTTCATGTTATCACACTCATACCAATCACAGCCTTTTACTGTCCTGTCTCCTCTGTACATATTCTCCGATACCCCATGAAGCAACTTTTCTTCATGTTATCACCCTCTTACCAATCACAACCTGTTACTGTTGTGTCTCCTCTGTACAGCCTCCGATACCCCATGAAGGAACTTTTCTTCATGTTATCACCCTCTTATCAGTCACATCCTCTTAATGTTGTGTCTCCTCTGTACAGCTTCCGATACCACATGAAAGAACTTTTCTTCATGATAGCACCCTTTTACCAATCACAGCCTGTTTCTGTCCTGTCTCCTCTGTACAGGCTTTGATTCCCCCAGAAGGAACTTTTCTTCATGTTATCACCCTCTTACCAATCACAACCTGTTACTGTTGTGTCTCCTCTGTACAGCGTCCGATACCCCAGTAAGGAACTTTTCTTCATGTTATCACCCTCTTACCAATCGTAGCCTGTTACTGTTGTGTCTCCTCTGTACAGCCTCCGATACCCCATGAAGGAACTTTTCTTCATGTTATCACCCTCTTACCAATCACAACCTGTTACTGTTGTGTCTCCTCTGTACAGCCTCCGATACCTCATGAAGGAACTTTTCTTCATGTTATCACCCTCTTACCAATCACAGCCTGTTACTGTCCTGTCTTCTCTGAGCAGCCTCTAATTCCCCCAGAAGGAACTTTTCTTCATGTTATCACCTTTTTAGCAATCACAACAATCACAGCCTGTTATTGCCCAATCTCCTTTGTACAAGCTCCAATAACCCCTAGCGGGTGTACACACCTTTCTTCATGTTATCATCCTCTAATCAATCAGAGCCTGTTACTGTCCTGTCTCCTCTGTACAGCCTCCATTAGCCCCAGAAGGAACTTTTTTTCATGTTATCACACTCATACCAATCACAGCCTTTTACTCTCCTGTCTCCTCTGTACATATTCTCCGATACCCCATGAAGGAACTTTTCTTCATGTTATCACCCTCTTACCAATCACAACCTGTTACTGTTGTGTCTCCTCTGTACAGCCTCCGATACCCCATGAAGGAACTTTTCTTCATGTTATCACCCTCTTATCAGTCACATCCTCTTAATGTTGTGTCTCCTCTGTACAGCTTCCGATACCACATGAAAGAACTTTTCTTCATGTTAGCACCCTTTTACCAATCACAGCCTGTTTCTGTCCTGTCTCCTCTGTACAGGCTTTGATTCCCCCAGAAGGAACTTTTCTTCATGTTATCACCCGCTTACCGATCACATCCTGTTACTGTCCAGTCTCCTCTCTAAAACCTCTGATACCCCCAGAAGGAACTTTTCTTTATGTTATCACCCTCTTACCAATCACAGACTTTTACTGTCCTGTCTCCTCTGTACAGCCTCCAATAACCACAGGTGGGTGTAAGAACTTTTCTTCATGTTATCATCCTCTTATTAATCACAGCCTGTTACTGTCCTGTCTCCTCTGTACAACCTCCATTACCCCCAGAAGGAACTTTTCTTCATGTTATCACTTTGTTACCAATCACAGCCTGTTACTGTCTTATCACTTCTGTACAGCCTCTGGTCCCCCAGAAGGAACTTTTCTTCATTTTATCACCCTCTTACCAATCACAACATGTTACTGTTGTGTCTCCTCTGTACAGCCTCTAATACCCCATGAAGAAACTTTTCTTCATGTTATCACACTCTTACCAATCACAGCCTGTTACTTTCCTGTCTCCTCTGTACAGCCTCTGATTCCCCAAGAAGGAACTCTTCTTCATCTTATCTCCTTCTTAGCAATCACACCAATCACAGCCTGTCATTGCCCTATCTCCTCTGTACAGCCTCCAGTAACCCCAGAGGGGTGTAAGAACTTTTCTTCATGTTATCATCCTCTTATCAATCACAGGCTGTTACTGTCCTGTCTCATCTGTACAGCCTCCATTACAGCCAGAAGGAACTTTTCTTCATCTTATCACCCTCTTACCAATCACAGCCTGTTTCTGTCATATCACTTCTGTACAGCCTTCTGTCCCCCAGAAGGAACTTTTCTTCATGTTATCACCCTCTTACCAATAACAACATGTTACTGTTTTTCCTCCTCTATACAACCTCCCATATCCCATGAAGCAACTTTTCTTCAGGTTATCACCCTCTTATCAATCACATCCTGTTACTGTTGTGTCTCCTCTGTACAGTCTCCGATACCACATGAAGGAACTTTTCTTCATGCTATCACCCTCTTACCAATCACATCCTGTTACTGTCCTGTCTCCTCTGTACAGCCTCTGATACCCCCAGAAGGAACTTTTCTTCATGTTATCATCCTCTTACCAATCACAACCTGTTACTGTTGCGTCTCCTCTGTACCGCATCTGATACCCCATGAAGGAACTTTTATTCATGTTGTCAACCTCTTACCAATCAGAACATGTTACTGTTTTTTCTCCTCTGTACAGCCTCCGATACCCCATGAAGGAACTTTTCTTCATGTTATCACCCTCTTACCAATCACAACCTGTTACTGTTGTGTCTCCTCTGCACAGCCTCCGATACCCCATGAAGGAACTTTTCTTCATGTTATCACCCTCTTATCAGTCACATCCTCTTAATGTTGGGTCTCCTCTGTGCAGCCTCCGATACCCCATGAAGGAACTTTTCTTCATGTTAGCACCCTTTTACCAATCATAGTCTGTTTCTGTCCTGTCTCCTCTGTACAGCCTCTGATACCCCCAGAAGGAACTTTTCTTCATGTTATCACCCTCTTACTAATCACAGCCTTTTACTGTCCTGTCTCCTCTGTACATAGCCTCTGATACCCCCAGAGGGAACTTTTCTTCACGCTATCACCTTCGTAGCAATCACACCAATCACGGCCTGCTATTGCCCTATCTCCTCTGTACAGCCTCCAATAACCCCATGGGAGTGTAAGAACTTTTCTTCATGTTATCATTCTCTTACCATTCACAGCCTGTTACTGTCCTGTGTCCTCTGTATGGCCTCCGATAACTCCGGAAGGAATTTTTCTTCATGATATAACCCTCTTATCAATCGCAGCCTGTTACTGTTGTGTCTCCTATGTGCAGCCTCCGATACCCCATGAAGGAACTTTTCTTCATGTTATCATCCTCTTACCAATCACAACCTGTTACTGTTGTGTCTCCTCTGTACCGCATCTGATACCCCATGAAGGAACTTTTATTCATGTTGTCAACCTCTTACCAATCACAACATGTTACTGTTTTTTCTCCTCTGTACAGCCTCTGATACCCCATGAAGGAACTTTTCTTCATGTTATCACCCTCTTACCAATCACAACATGTTACTGTTGAGTCTCCTCTGCACAGCCTCCGATACCCCATGAAGGAACTTTTCTTCATGTTATCACCCTCTTATCAGTCACATCCTCTTAATGTTGTGTCTCCTCTGTACAGCCTCCGATACCCCATGAAGGAACTTTTCTTCATGTTAGCACCCTTTTACCAATCACAGTCTGTTTCTGTTCTGTCTCCTCTGTGCAGGCTCTGATTCCCCCATAAGGAACTTTTCTTCATGTTATCGCCTTCTTAGGAATCACAGCAATCACAGCCTGTTATTGCCCTATCTCCTCTGTACAGCCTCCAATAACCCCAGACGGGTGTAAGAACTTTTCTTCATGTTATCATTCTCTATCAATCACAGCCTTTTACTGTCCTGTGTCCTCTGTACAGCCTCCATTACCCCCAGAAGGAACTTTTCTTCATGTTATCACCCTGTTACCAATCACAGCCTGTTACTGTCTTATCACTTCTTTACAGCCTCCGGTCCCCCAGAAGGAACATTTCTTCATGTTATCACCCTCTTACCAATCACAACATGTTACTGTTGTGTCTCCTCTGTACAGCCACCGATACCCCATGAAGTAACTTTTCTTCATGTTATCACCCTCTTATCAATCACATCCTGTTACTGTTGTGTCTCCTCTGTACAGCCTTCGATACCCCATGAAGGAACTTTTCTTCATGTTATCACCCTCTTACCAATCACAACCTGGAACTGTTGTGTCTCCTCTGTACAGCCTCCAATACCCAATGAAGGAACTTTTCTTCATGTTATCACCCTCTTACCAATCACAACCTGTTAGTGTCCTGTCTCCTCTGTAGAGCCTCTCATTCACCCAGAAGGAACTTTTCTTCATGTTATCACCCTGTTACCAATCACAGCCTGTTACTGTCCTGTCTCCTCTGTACATAGCGTCCGATACCCCATGAAGTAACTTTTCTTCATGTTATCACCTTCTTAGCAATCACACCAATCACAGCCTGTTATTGCCCTATCTCCTCTGTACAGCCTCCAATAACCCCAGGCGGGTGTAAGAACTTTTCGTCATGTTATCATCCTTTTATCAATCAGAGCCTGTTACTGTCCTGTCTCATCTGTACATCGCCTCCGATACCCCATGAAGGACATTTTCTTCGTGTTATCACCCTTTTACCAATCACAACCTATTATTGTTGTGTCTCCTCTGTACAGCCTCCGATACCCCATGAAGGAACTTTTCTTCATGTTATCACTCTCCTACAAATCACATTCTGTTACTGTTGTGTCTCCACTGATCAGCCTCCAATAACTCCATAAGGAACTTTTCTTCATGTTATCACCCTCTTACCAATCACAGCCTGTTACTGTCCTGTCTCCTGTGTGCAGTCTCCATTATCCATAGACAAAACTTTTTTCCAAGTTATCACTCTCTTACCAATCACAACTTGTTACTGTTGTGTCTCCTCCGTACAGCCTCCAATACCCCATGAAGGAACTTTTCTTCATATTATCACCCTCTTACCAATAGCAGTCTGTTACTGTTGTGTCTCCTCTGTACAGCCTCCGATACCCCATGAAGGAACATTTGTTCATGTTATCACCCTCTTACCAATAACATCCTGTTATTGTCGTGTCTCCTCTGATCAGCCTTCAATACCCACAGAAGGAACTTTTCTTCATGTTACCACCCTATTACCAATCACAGCCTGTTACTGTTGTGTCTCCTCTGTACAGCCTCCGATACCACATAATTGAACTTTTCTTCATGTTGTCACCCTCTTACCAATCACATCCTGTTACTGTCCTGTCTCCTCTTTAAAGCCTCTGATACCCCCAGAAGGATCTTTTCTTCATGTTATCACCCTCTTACAAATCACAGCCTTTTACTGTCCTGTCTCCTCTGTACATAGCCTCTGATACCCCCAGAGGGAAATTTTCTTCACGTTATCACATTCTTAGCAATCACACCAATCATGGCCTGTTATTGACCTCTCTCCACTGTACATCCTCCAATAACCCCAGGGGAGTGTAAGAACTTTTCTTCATGTTATCAATCTCTTACCAATTGCAGCCTTGTTACTGTTGTGTCTCCTCCGTACAGCCTCCGATACCCCATGAAGGAACTTTTCTTCATGTTATCACCATCTTACCAATCACAACCTGTTACTGTTGTGTCTCCTCCGTACAGCCTCCGATACCCCATGAAGGAACTTTTCTTCATGTTATCACCCTCTTATCAATCGCATCCTGTTACTGTTGTGTCTTCTCTCTACAGCCTCCAATACCCCATGAAGGAATTTTTCTTCATGTTATCACCCTTTTACCAATCACTGCCTGTTACTGTCCTGTCTCCTCTGTACAGCCTCTGATTCCCCAAAAAGTATCTTTTCTTCATGTCATCACCTTCTTAGCAATGACACCAATCACAGCCTATTATTGCCCTATCTCCTCTGTACAGCCTCTAATAACCCCAGGTGGGTGTAAGAACTTTTCTTCATGTTATCATCCTCTTATCAATCACAGTCTGTTACTGTCCTGTCTCCTCTGTACAACCTCCATTACCCCCAGAAGGAAATTTTCTTCATGTTATAACTCTGTTACCAATCAAAGCCTGTTACTGTCTTATCACATCTGTTCAGCCTCCGGTACCCCAGAAGGAACTTTTCTTCATGTTATCACCCTCTTACCAATTACAACATGTTACTGTTGTGTCTCCTCTGTACAGCCTCCAATACCCCATGAAGGAACTTTTCTTCATGTTATCACCCTCTTATCAATCACATCCTGTTACTGTTGTGTCTCCTCTGTACAGCCTCCGATACCCCATGAAGGAACATTTCTTCATGTTATCACCCTCTTACCAATCGCAGCCTGTTTCTGTTGTGCCTCCTCTGCACAGCCTCCGATACCCCATGAAGGAACTTTTCTTCATGTTATCACCCTCTTACCAATCGCAGAATGTTACTGTTGTGTCTCCTCTGTACAACCTTTGATACCCCATGAAGGACCTTTTCTTCATGTTATCACCCTCTTACCAATCACAACCTGTTACTGTTGTGTCTCCTCCGCAGAGCATCCGATACCCCATGAAGGAACTTTTCTTCATGTTATCACCCTCTTATCAATCACATCCTGCTACTGTTGTGCATCCTCTGTACTGCCTCTGATACCCCACGAAGGAACTTTTCTTCATGTTATCACGCTCTTACCAATCACAGCCTATTACTGTCCTGTCTCCTCTGTACAGTCTCTGATTCCCCAAGAGGGAACTTTTCTTTTTGTTATCACCCTCTTACCAATCACATGTTACTGTTGTGTCTCCTCTGTTCAGTCTCCAATACCCCATAAAGGAACTTTTCTTCATGTTATCACACTCTTACCAATCGCAACCTGTCAATGTTTTGTCTCCTCTATACAGTCTCCAATACCCCATGAAGGAACTTTTCCTCATGTTATCAGCCTCTTGCCAATCACAACCTGTTTCTAATGTGTCTCCTCTGTACAGCCTTTGATACCACATGAAGGAACTTTTCTTCAAGTTATCGCCCTCTTACCAATCACAACCTGTTACTGTACTATCTCCTCTGTACAGCCTCTGATTCCCCTAGAAGGAAATTTTCTTCATGTTGTCACCTTCGTAGCAATCATACCAATAACTGCCAGTTATTGCCCTTTCTCCTCTGTACAGCCTCCAATAACCCCAGGCGGGTGTAAGAACTTTTCTACATGTTATCACCCTCTTACCAATCACAACATGTTACTGTTGTGTCTCCTCTGTGCAGCCTCCAATACTCCATGAGTGAACTTTTCTTCATGTTATCACCCTCTTACCAATCACATTCTGTTACTGTTGTGTCTCCTCTTATCAGCCTTCAGTACCCCCAGAAGGAACTTTTCTTCATGTTACCACCCTCTTACCAATCACAGCCTGTTACTGTTGTGTCTCCTCTGTACAGCCTGCGATACCATTCGATTGAACTTTTCTTCATGTTATCACCCTCTTACCAATCACATCCTGTTACTGTGCTGTCTCCTCTGTAAAACTTCTGATACCCTCAGAAGTAACTTTTCTTCATGTCATCACCCACTTATCAATCACATCCTGTTACTGTTGTTCCTCCTCTGTACAGCCTCCGATACCCCAAAAAGGAACTTTTCTTCATGTTATCGCTCTCTTACCAGTCACAGCCTGTTACTGTCCTGTCTCCTCTGCACAGCCTCTGCTTAACCTAGAAGGAACTTTCCTTCATGTTATCACCTTCGTAGCAATCACACCAATCACAGCCTGTTATTACCCTATCTCCTCTGTACAGCCTCCTATAACCCTAGGCGGGTGTCAGAACTTTTCTTCATGTTATCGCCCTCTTACCAATCACAACATGTTACTGTTGTGTCTCCTCTGTGCAGCCTCCAATACCCCATGAAGGAACTTTTCTTCATGTTATCACCCTCTTACCAATCACAACCTGTTACTGTTTTGTCTCCTCTGTATAGCCTTTGATACCCTATGAAGGAACTTTTCTTCATGTTATCACCCTCTTATCAATCGCATCCTGTTACTGTTGTGCCTCCTCTGTACAACCTCCGAAACCCCATGAAGGAACTTTTCTTCATGTTATCACCCTCTTACCAATCACAGCGTGTTACTGTCCTGTCTCCTCTGTAAAGCCTCTGGTTCCCCCAGAAGGAACTTTTCTTCATATTTTCACCTTCTTAGTAATCACACCAATCACAGCCTTTTGTTGCCCTATCCCCTCTGTACAGCCTCCAATAACCCCAGCCTGGTGTAAGAACTTTTCTTCATGTTATCACCCTCTTACCAATCACAACCTGTTTCTGCTGTGTCTCCTCTGTACAGCCTTTGATACCCCATGAAGGAACTTTTCTTCATGTTACCGCCCTCTTACCAATCACAACCTGTTACTGTCCTATCTCCTCTGTACAGCCTCTGATTCCCCTAGAAGGAACTTTTCTTCATGTTATCACCTTCGTAGCAATCATACCAATCACAGCCTGTTATTGCCCTATTTCCTCTGTACAGCCTCCAATAACCCCAGGCTGGTGTAAGAACTTTTCTACATGTTATCACACTCTTATCAATCACATCCTGTTACTGTTCTGTCTCATCTGTACAGCCTCCGATACCACATGAAGGAACTTTTCTTCATGTTATCACCCTTTAACCAATCTCAACCTGTTACTGTTGTGTCTCCTCTGTACAGCCTCCGATACCCCATGAAGGAACTTTTCTTCATGTTATCAGCCTCTTACCAATAACAACCTGTTACTGGTGCGTCTCCTCTTTACAGCCTTTGATACCCCATGAAGGAACTATTCTTCATGTTATCACCCACTTATCAATCACATCCTGTTACTGTTGTGCCTCCTCTGTACAGCCTCCGATACCCCATGAAGGATCTTTTCTTCATGTTATCAGCCTCTTACCAATAACAACCTGTTACTGTTGCGTCTCCTCTTTACAGCCTTTGATACCCCATGAAGGAACTATTCTTCATGTTATCACCCACTTATCAATCACATTCTGTTACTGTTGTGCCTCCTCTGTACAGCCTCCGATACCCCATGAAGGAAGTTTTCTTCATGTCATCGCTCTCTTACCAATCACAGCCTGTTACTGTCCTGTCTCCTCTGTGCAGCCTCTGATTCCCCTAGAAGGAACTTTTCTTCATGTTATCACCTACGTAGCAATCACACCAATCACAGCCTGTTATTGCCCTATCTCCTCTGTACAGCCTCCAATAATCCTGGGCGGGTGTAAGAACTTTTCTTCATGTTATCACCCTCTTACCAATCACAACATGTTACTGTTGTGTCTCCTCTGGGCAGCCTCCAATACCCCATGAAGGAACTTTTCTTCATGTGATCACCCTCTTACCAATCACAACCTGTTACTGTTGTGTCTCCTCTGTATAGCCTTTGATACCCCATGAAGGAACTTTTCTTCATGTTATCACCCTCTTATCAATCACATCCTGATACTGTTGTGCCTCCTCTGTACAACCTCCGATACCCCATGAAGGAACTTTTCTTCATGTTATCACCCTCTTACTCATCACAGCGTGTTACTGTCCTGTCTCCTCTGTACAGCCTCTGATTCCCCCAGAAGGAACTTTTCTTCATGTTCTCACCTTCTTAGGAGTCACACCAATCACAGCCTATTATTGCCCTATCTCCTCTGTACAGCCTTCAATAACCACAGGCTGGTGTAAGAACTTTTCTTCATGTTATCACCCTCTTACCAATCACAACATATTACTGTTGTGTCTCCTCGGTGCAACCTCCAATACCCCATGAAGGAACTTTTCTTCATGTTATCACCCTCTTATCAATCACATCCTGTTACTGTTGTGCCTCCTCTGTACAGCCTCCGATACCCCATGAAGGAATTTTTTTTCATGTTATCACCGTCTTACCAATCATGGCCTGTTACGATCTTTTCACTTCTGTACAGCCTCCGGTCCACCAGAATGAACTTTTCTTCATGTTATCACACTCTTACAAATCACAACCTGTTACTGTTGTGTCTCCTCTGTACAGCCTTCGATACCCCATGAAGGAACTCTTCTTCATGTTATCACCTTCTTACCAATCACAGCCTGTTAATGTCCTGTCTCCTCTGTACAGCCTCTGATTCCCCCAGAAGGAACTTCTCTTCATGTTATCACCTTCTTACCAATCACACCAATCACAGACTGTAATTGCCCTATCTCGTCTGTACCGCCTCCCATAACCCCATGCGGGTGTAAGAACTTTTCTACATGTTATCACCCTCTTACCAATCACAACATGTTACTGTTGTGTCTCCTCTGTGCAGCCTCCAATACTCCATGAAGGAACTTTTCTTCATTTTATCACCCTCTTACCAATCACAACCTGTTACTGCTGTGTCTCCTCTTATCTGCCTTCAGTACCCCCAGAAGCAACTTTTCTTCATGTTACCACCCTCTTACCAATCACAGCCTGTTACTGTTGTGTCTCCTCTGTACAGCCTGTGATACCACATGATTGAACTTTTTTTCATGTTATCACCCTCTTACCAATCACACCCTGTTACTGTCCTGTCATCTCTCTAAAATCTCTGATACCCCCAGAAGGAACTTTTCTTCATGTTATCACCCTCTTACCAATCACAGACTTTTACTGTCCTGTCTCCTCTGTACAGCCTCCAATAACCCCAGGTGGGTGTAAGAACTTTTCTTCATGTTATCATCCTCTTATCAATCACAGCCTGTTACTGTCCTGTCTCCTCTGTACAACCTCCATTACCCCCAGAAGGAACTTTTCTTCATGTTATCACCCTGTAACCAATCACAGCCTGTTACTGTCTTATCACTTCTGTATAGCCTTCCGTCCCCCAGAATGAACTTTTCTTCATGTGATCACACTCTTACAATCACAACCTGTTACTGTTGTGTCTCCTCTGTACAGCCTTCGATACCCCATAGAACGAACTTTTCTTCATGTTATCACCTTCTCACCAATCACAGCCTGTCACTGTCTTATCACTTCTGTACAGCCTCTGGTCCCCCAGAAGGAACTTTTCTTCATGTTATCACCCTCTTACCAATCACAACATGTTACTGTTGTGTCTCCTCTGTACAGCCTCTAATACCCCAAGAAGGAACTTTTCTTCATGTTATCACCCTCTTACCAATCGCAGCCTGTTACTGTTGTTCCTCCTCTGTACAGCCTCCGATACCCCATGAAGGAATTTTTTTTCATGTTATCACCCTCTTACCAATCACAGTCTGTCACTATCTTTTCACTTCTGTACAGCCTCCGGTCCACCAGAATGAACTTTTCTTCATGTTATCACCCTCTTATCAATCACATCCTGTTACTGTTGTGCCTCCTCTGTACAACCTCCGATACCCCATGAAGGAACTTTTCTTCATGTTATCACCGTCTTACCAATAACAGCTTGTTACTGTCCTGTCTCCTCTGTACAGCCTCTGATTCCCCCAGAAGGAACTTTTCTTCATGTTATCACCGTCTTACCAATCACAACCTGTTACTGTTGTGTCTCCTCTGTACAGCCTTCGATATCCCATAGAGGGAACTTTTATTCATGTTATCACCTTCTTACCAATCACAGCCTGTTACTGTCCTTTCTCCTCTGTACATCCTCTGATTCCCCCAGAAGGAGCTTCTCTTCATGTTATCACCTTCTTAACAATCACACCAATCACAGCCTGTAATTGCCCTATCTCCTCTGTACAGCCTCCCATAACCCCATGCGGGTGTAAGAACATTTCTACATGTTATCACCCTCTTACCAATCACAACATGTTACTGTTGTGTCTCCTCTATGCAGCCTCCAATACTCCATGAAGGAACTTTTCTTCATGTTATCACACTCTTACCAATCACATCCTGTTATTGCTGTGTCTCATTTTATCTGCCTTCAGTACCCCCAGAAGTAACTTTTCTTCATGTTACCACCCTCTTACCAATCACAGCCTGTTACTGTTGTGTCTCCTCTGTACAGCCTGTGATACCATATGATTGAACTTTTCTTTATGTTATCACCCGCTTACCGATCACATCCTGTTACTGTCCTGTCTCCTCTGTAAAACCTCTGATACCCCCAGAAGGAACTTTTCTTTATGTTATCACCCTCTTACCAATCACAGACTTTTACTGTCCTGTCTCCTCTGTACAGCCTCCAATAAACCCAGGTGGGTGTAAGAACTTTTCTTCATGTTATCATCCTCTTATCAATCACAGCCTGTTACTTTCCTGTCTCCTCTCTACAACCTCCATTACCCCCAGAAGGAACTTTTCTTCATGTTTTCACTCTGTTACCAATCACAGCCTGTTACTGTGTTATCACTTCTGTACAGCCTCCGGTCCCCCAGAAGGAACTTTTCTTCATGTTATCACCCTCTTACCAATCACAACATGTTACTGTTGTGTCTCCTCTGTACAGCCTCTAATACCCCATGAAGTAACTTTTCTTCATGTTATCACCCTCTTACCAATCGCAGCCTGTTACTGTTGTGCCTCCTCTGTACAGCCTCCGATACCCCATGAAGGAATTTTTTTTCATGTTATCACCCTCTTACCAATCACAGCCTGTCACTATCTTTTCACTTCTGTACAGCCTCCGGTCCACCAGAATGAACTTTTCTTCATGTTATCACCCTCTTATCAATCACATCCTGTTACTGTTGTGCCTCCTCTGTACAACCTCCGATACCCCATGAAGGAACTTTTCTTCATGTTATCACTGTCTTACCAATAACAGCGTGTTACTGTCCTGTCTCCTCTGTACAGCCTCTGATTCCCCCAGAAGGAACTTTTCTTCATGTTATCACCTTCTTACTAATCACAACATGTTACTGTTGTGTCTCCTCGGTACAACCTCCAATACCCCATGAAGGAACTCGTCTTCATGTTATCACCCTCTTACCAATCACAACCTGTTACTGCTGTGTCTCCTCTGTACTTCCTCCGATACCCCATGAAGGAACTTTTCTTCATGTTATCACCCTCTTACCAATCACAACCTGTTACTATTGTGTCTCCTCTGTACAGACTTTCATACCCCATGAAGGAACTTTTCTTCATGTTATCACCCTCTTATCAATCACATCCTGTTACTGTTGTGCCTCCTCTGTACAGCCTCCGATACTCCATGAAGGAATTTTTTTTCATGTTATCACCCTCTTTCCAATCACAGCCTGTCACTATCTTTTCACTTCTGTACAGCCTCCGGTCCACCAGAATGAACTTTTCTTCATGTTATCACCCTCTTATCAATCACATCCTGTTACTGTTGTGCCTCTTCTGTACAACCTCCGATACCCCATGAAGGAACTTTTCTTCATGTTATCACTGTCTTACCAATAACAGCGTGTTACTGTCCTGTCTCCACTGTACAGCCTCTGATTCCCCCAGAAGGAACTTTTCTTCATGTTATCACCTTCTTACCAATCACAACATGTTACTGTTGTGTCTCCTCGGTACAACCTCCAATACCCCATGAAGGAACTCGTCTTCATGTTATCACCCTCTTACCAATCACAACCTGTTACTGCTGTGTCTCCTCTGTACTTCCTCTGATACCCCATGAAGGAACTTTTCTTCATGTTATCACCCTCTTACCAATCACAACCTGTTACTATTGTGTCTCCTCTGTACAGACTTTCATACCCCATGAAGGAACTTTTCTTCATGTTATCACCCTCTTATCAATCGCATCCTGTTACTGTTGTGCCTCCTCTGTACAGCCTCCGATACTCCATGAAGGAATTTTTTTTCATGTTATCACCCTCTTTCCAATCACAGCCTGTCACTATCTTTTCACTTCTGTACAGCCTCCGGTCCACCAGAATGAACTTTTCTTCATGTTATCACCCTCTTATCAATCACATCCTGTTACTGTTGTGCCTCTTCTGTACAACCTCCGATACCCCATGAAGGAACTTTTCTTCATGTTATCACTGTCTTACCAATAACAGCGTGTTACTGTCCTGTCTCCACTGTACAGCCTCTGATTCCCCCAGAAGGAACTTTTCTTCATGTTATCACCTTCTTACCAATCACAACATGTTACTGTTGTGTCTCCTCGGTACAACCTCCAATACCCCATGAAGAAACTCGTCTTCATGTTATCACCCTCTTACCAATCACAACCTGTTACTGCTGTGTCTCCTCTGTACTGCCTCCGATACCCCATGAAGGAACTTTTCTTCATGTTATCACCCTCTTACCAATCACAACCTGTTACTATTGTGTGTCCTCTGTACAGACTTTCATACCCCATGAAGGAACTTTTCTTCATGTTATCACCCTCTTATCAATCACATCCTGTTACTGTTGTGCCTCCTTTGTACAGCCTCCGATACTCCATGAAGGAATTTTTTTTCATGTTATCACCCTCTTTCCAATCACAGCCTGTCACTATCTTTTCACTTCTGTACAGCCTCCGGTCCACCAGAATGAACTTTTAATCATGTTATCACCCTCTTACCAATCACAACCTGTTACTGTTATGTCTCCTCTGTACAGCCTTCGATACCCCATGAAGGAACTCTTCTTCATGTTACCACCCTCTTACCAATCACAGCCTGTTACTGTCCTGTCTCCTCTGTACAGCCTCTGATTCCCCCAGAAGCAACTTCTCTTCATGTTATCACCTTCTTACCAATCACAGCCTGTAATTGCCCTATCTTGTCTGTACCGCCTCCCATAACCCCATGCTGGTGTAAGAACTTTTCTACATGTTATCACCCTCTTACCAATCACAACATGTTACTGTTGTGTCTCCTCTGTGCAGCCTCCAATACTCCATGAAGGAACTTTTCTTCATGTTATCACCCTCTTAGCAATCACAACCTGTTACTGTTGTGTCTCCTCTTATCTGCCTTCAGTACCCCCAGAAGCAACTTTTCTTCATGTTACCACCCTCTTACCAATCACAGCCTGTTACTGTTGTGTATCCTCTGTACAGCCTGTGATTCCATATGATTGAACTTTTCTTCATGTTATCACCCTCTTACCAATCACACCCTGTTACTGTCCTGTCACCTCTGTAAAATCTCTGATACCCCCAGAAGGAACTTTTCTTCATGTTATCACCCTCTTACCAATCACAGACTTTTACTGTCCTGTCTCCTCTGTACAGCCTCCAATAACTCCAGGTGGGTATAAGAACTTTTCTTCATGTTATCACCCTCTTACCAATCACACCCTGTTACTGTCCTGTCACCTCTGTAAAATCTCTGATACCCCCAAAAGGAACTTTTCTTCATGTTATCACCCTCTTACCAATCACAGACTTTTACTGTCCTGTCTCCTCTGTGCAACCTCCATTACCCCCAGAAGGAACTTTTCTTCATGTTATCACCCTGATACCAATCACAGCCTGTTACTGTCTTATCACTTCTGTACAGCCTCCGGTCCCCCAGAAGGAACTTTTCTTCATGTTATCACCCTCTTACCATTCACAACATGTTACTGTTGTGTCTCCTCTGTACAGCCTCTAATACCCCATGAAGGAACTTTTCTTCATGTTATCACCCTCTTACCAATCGCAGCCTGTTACTGTTGTGCCTCCTCTGTACAGCCTCCGATACCCCATGAAGGAATTTTTTTTCATGTTATCACCCTCTTACCAATCACTGCCTGTTACTGTCCTGTCTCCTCTGTACAGCCTCTGATTCCCGCAGAAGGAATTTTCTTCAAGTTATCGCCTTCTTAGGAATCACACCAATCACAGCCTGTTATTGCCCTATCTCCTCTGTACAGCCTCCAATAACCCCAGGCTGGTTTAAGAACTTTTCTTCATGTTATCACCCTCTTACCAATCACAACATGTTACTGTTGTGTCTCCTCGTTACAACCTCCAATACCCCATGAAGGAACTCATCTTCATGTTATCACCCTGTTACCAATCACTGCTCGTTACTGTCCTGTCTCCTCTGTACAGCCTCCGATACCCCATGAATGAACTATTCTTCATGTTATCACCCTCTTATCAATCACATCCTGTTACTGTTGTGTCTCCTTTGTACAGCCTCCGGTACCCCATGAAGGAGCTTTTCTTCATGTTATCACCCTCTTACCAATCGCAGCTTGTTACTGTTGTGTTTCCTCTGCACAGCCTCCGATACCCCATGAAGGAACTTTTCTTCATGATATCACCCTCTTACCAATCACAACCTGTTACTGTTGTGTCTCCTCTGTACAGCCTCCGATACCCCATGAAGGAACTTTTCTTCATGTTATCACCCTCTTATCAATCACATCCTGGAACTGTTGTGCCTCCTCTGTACAGCCTCCGCTACCCCATGAAGGAACTTTTCTTCATGTTATCACACTCTTACCAATTACAGTCTTTTACTGTCCTGCCTCCTCTGTACATAGCCTCCGATAACCCATGAAGGAACTTTTCTTCATGTTATCACCGTTTTACCAATCACAACCTGTTACTGTTGTGTCTCCTCTGTACAGCCTTCGATACCCCATGAAGGAACTTTTCTTCATGTTATCACCTTCTTACCAATCACAGCCTGTTGCTGTCCTGCCTCCTCTGTACAGCCTCTGATTCCCACAGATGGAACTTTTCTTCATTTTATCTCCTTCTTAGCAATCACACCAATCACATTCTGTTATTGCCCTATCTCCTCTGTACAGCCTCCAATAACCCCAGGCGGGTGTAAGAACTTTTCTTCATGTTATCACCCTCTTATCAATCACATCCTGTTACTGTTGTGTCTCCTCTGTACAGCCTCAGATACCCCATGAAGGAACTTTTCTTCATGTTTTCACCCTCTTACCAATCACAACATGTTACTGTTGTGTCTCCTCTGTACAGCCTCCAATACCCCATGAAGGAACTTTTCTTCATGCTATCACCGTCTTAACAGTCACAACCTATTACTGTTGTGTCTCCTCTGTACAGCCTTTAATACCCAATGAAGGAACTTTTCTTCATGTTATCACCCTCTTATCAATCACAACCTGTTACTGTTGTGCCTCCTCTGTACAGCCTCCGATACCCCATGAAGTAACTTTTCTTCATGTTATCACCCTCTTACCAATCACTGCCTGTTACTGTCCTGTCTCCTCTGTACAGCCTCTGATTCCCCCAGAAGGAACTTTTCTTCATGTTATGACCTTCTTAGCAATCACACCAATCACAGCCTGTTATTGCCCTTTCTCCTCTGTACAGCCTCCAATAACCCCAGGCATGTGTAAGAACTTTTCTCCATGTTATCACCCTCTTACCAATCACAACATGTTACTGTTGTGTCTCCTCGGTACAGCCTCCAATACCCCATGAAGGAACTTTTCTTCATGTTATCACCCTGTTATCAATCACATCCTGTTACTGTTGTTTCTCCACTGTACAGCCTCCGATACCGCATGAAGGAACTTTTCTTCATGTTATCACCCTCTTACCAATTGCAGCCAGTTACTGTTGTGTCTCCTCTGTACAGCTTCCGATACCCCATGAAGGGACTTTTCTTCATGTTATCACCCTCTTAACAATCACAGCCTGTTGCTGTCCTGTCTCCTCTGTACAGTCTCTCATTCCCCAAGAGGGAACTTTTCTTCATGTTATCACCTTCTTAGCAATAACACCAATCACAGCCTGTTATTGCACTATCTCCTCTGTACAGCCCCCAATAACCCGAGGCGGGTGTAAGAACTTTTCTTCATGTTATCACCCTCTTACTAATCACAACATGTTACTGTTGTGTCCCCTCTGTACAGCCTCCAATACCACATAAAGGAACTTTTCTTCATGTTATTACACTCTTACCAATCGCAGCCTGTCACTGTTGTGTCTCCTCTGTACAGCCTCTAATACCCCATGAAGTAACTTTTCTTCATGTTATCACCCTCTTACCAATCGCAGCCTGTTACTGTTGTGCCTCCTCTGTACAGCCTCCGATACCCCATGAAGGAATTTTTTTTCATGTTATCACCCTCTTACCAATCACAGCCTGTCACTATCTTTTCACTTCTGTACAGCCTCCGGTCCACCAGAATGAACTTTTCTTCATGTTATCACCCTCTTATCAATCACATCCTGTTACTGTTGTGCCTCCTCTGTACAACCTCCGATACCCCATGAAGGAACTTTTCTTCATGTTATCACTGTCTTACCAATAACAGCGTGTTACTGTCCTGTCTCCTCTGTACAGCCTCTGATTCCCCCAGAAGGAACTTTTCTTCATGTTATCACCTTCTTACTAATCACAACATGTTACTGTTGTGTCTCCTCGGTACAACCTCCAATACCCCATGAAGGAACTCGTCTTCATGTTATCACCCTCTTACCAATCACAACCTGTTACTGCTGTGTCTCCTCTGTACTTCCTCCGATACCCCATGAAGGAACTTTTCTTCATGTTATCACCCTCTTACCAATCACAACCTGTTACTATTGTGTCTCCTCTGTACAGACTTTCATACCCCATGAAGGAACTTTTCTTCATGTTATCACCCTCTTATCAATCACATCCTGTTACTGTTGTGCCTCCTCTGTACAGCCTCCGATACTCCATGAAGGAATTTTTTTTCATGTTATCACCCTCTTTCCAATCACAGCCTGTCACTATCTTTTCACTTCTGTACAGCCTCCGGTCCACCAGAATGAACTTTTCTTCATGTTATCACCCTCTTATCAATCACATCCTGTTACTGTTGTGCCTCTTCTGTACAACCTCCGATACCCCATGAAGGAACTTTTCTTCATGTTATCACTGTCTTACCAATAACAGCGTGTTACTGTCCTGTCTCCACTGTACAGCCTCTGATTCCCCCAGAAGGAACTTTTCTTCATGTTATCACCTTCTTACCAATCACAACATGTTACTGTTGTGTCTCCTCGGTACAACCTCCAATACCCCATGAAGGAACTCGTCTTCATGTTATCACCCTCTTACCAATCACAACCTGTTACTGCTGTGTCTCCTCTGTACTTCCTCTGATACCCCATGAAGGAACTTTTCTTCATGTTATCACCCTCTTACCAATCACAACCTGTTACTATTGTGTCTCCTCTGTACAGACTTTCATACCCCATGAAGGAACTTTTCTTCATGTTATCACCCTCTTATCAATCGCATCCTGTTACTGTTGTGCCTCCTCTGTACAGCCTCCGATACTCCATGAAGGAATTTTTTTTCATGTTATCACCCTCTTTCCAATCACAGCCTGTCACTATCTTTTCACTTCTGTACAGCCTCCGGTCCACCAGAATGAACTTTTCTTCATGTTATCACCCTCTTATCAATCACATCCTGTTACTGTTGTGCCTCTTCTGTACAACCTCCGATACCCCATGAAGGAACTTTTCTTCATGTTATCACTGTCTTACCAATAACAGCGTGTTACTGTCCTGTCTCCACTGTACAGCCTCTGATTCCCCCAGAAGGAACTTTTCTTCATGTTATCACCTTCTTACCAATCACAACATGTTACTGTTGTGTCTCCTCGGTACAACCTCCAATACCCCATGAAGAAACTCGTCTTCATGTTATCACCCTCTTACCAATCACAACCTGTTACTGCTGTGTCTCCTCTGTACTGCCTCCGATACCCCATGAAGGAACTTTTCTTCATGTTATCACCCTCTTACCAATCACAACCTGTTACTATTGTGTGTCCTCTGTACAGACTTTCATACCCCATGAAGGAACTTTTCTTCATGTTATCACCCTCTTATCAATCACATCCTGTTACTGTTGTGCCTCCTTTGTACAGCCTCCGATACTCCATGAAGGAATTTTTTTTCATGTTATCACCCTCTTTCCAATCACAGCCTGTCACTATCTTTTCACTTCTGTACAGCCTCCGGTCCACCAGAATGAACTTTTAATCATGTTATCACCCTCTTACCAATCACAACCTGTTACTGTTATGTCTCCTCTGTACAGCCTTCGATACCCCATGAAGGAACTCTTCTTCATGTTACCACCCTCTTACCAATCACAGCCTGTTACTGTCCTGTCTCCTCTGTACAGCCTCTGATTCCCCCAGAAGCAACTTCTCTTCATGTTATCACCTTCTTACCAATCACAGCCTGTAATTGCCCTATCTTGTCTGTACCGCCTCCCATAACCCCATGCTGGTGTAAGAACTTTTCTACATGTTATCACCCTCTTACCAATCACAACATGTTACTGTTGTGTCTCCTCTGTGCAGCCTCCAATACTCCATGAAGGAACTTTTCTTCATGTTATCACCCTCTTAGCAATCACAACCTGTTACTGTTGTGTCTCCTCTTATCTGCCTTCAGTACCCCCAGAAGCAACTTTTCTTCATGTTACCACCCTCTTACCAATCACAGCCTGTTACTGTTGTGTATCCTCTGTACAGCCTGTGATTCCATATGATTGAACTTTTCTTCATGTTATCACCCTCTTACCAATCACACCCTGTTACTGTCCTGTCACCTCTGTAAAATCTCTGATACCCCCAGAAGGAACTTTTCTTCATGTTATCACCCTCTTACCAATCACAGACTTTTACTGTCCTGTCTCCTCTGTACAGCCTCCAATAACTCCAGGTGGGTATAAGAACTTTTCTTCATGTTATCACCCTCTTACCAATCACACCCTGTTACTGTCCTGTCACCTCTGTAAAATCTCTGATACCCCCAGAAGGAACTTTTCTTCATGTTATCACCCTCTTACCAATCACAGACTTTTACTGTCCTGTCTCCTCTGTGCAACCTCCATTACCCCCAGAAGGAACTTTTCTTCATGTTATCACCCTGATACCAATCACAGCCTGTTACTGTCTTATCACTTCTGTACAGCCTCCGGTCCCCCAGAAGGAACTTTTCTTCATGTTATCACCCTCTTACCATTCACAACATGTTACTGTTGTGTCTCCTCTGTACAGCCTCTAATACCCCATGAAGGAACTTTTCTTCATGTTATCACCCTCTTACCAATCGCAGCCTGTTACTGTTGTGCCTCCTCTGTACAGCCTCCGATACCCCATGAAGGAATTTTTTTTCATGTTATCACCCTCTTACCAATCACTGCCTGTTACTGTCCTGTCTCCTCTGTACAGCCTCTGATTCCCGCAGAAGGAACTTTTCTTCAAGTTATCGCCTTCTTAGGAATCACACCAATCACAGCCTGTTATTGCCCTATCTCCTCTGTACAGCCTCCAATAACCCCAGGCTGGTTTAAGAACTTTTCTTCATGTTATCACCCTCTTACCAATCACAACATGTTACTGTTGTGTCTCCTCGTTACAACCTCCAATACCCCATGAAGGAACTCATCTTCATGTTATCACCCTGTTACCAATCACTGCTCGTTACTGTCCTGTCTCCTCTGTACAGCCTCCGATACCCCATGAATGAACTATTCTTCATGTTATCACCCTCTTATCAATCACATCCTGTTACTGTTGTGTCTCCTTTGTACAGCCTCCGGTACCCCATGAAGGAGCTTTTCTTCATGTTATCACCCTCTTACCAATCGCAGCTTGTTACTGTTGTGTTTCCTCTGCACAGCCTCCGATACCCCATGAAGGAACTTTTCTTCATGATATCACCCTCTTACCAATCACAACCTGTTACTGTTGTGTCTCCTCTGTACAGCCTCCGATACCCCATGAAGGAACTTTTCTTCATGTTATCACCCTCTTATCAATCACATCCTGGAACTGTTGTGCCTCCTCTGTACAGCCTCCGCTACCCCATGAAGGAACTTTTCTTCATGTTATCACACTCTTACCAATTACAGTCTTTTACTGTCCTGCCTCCTCTGTACATAGCCTCCGATAACCCATGAAGGAACTTTTCTTCATGTTATCACCGTTTTACCAATCACAACCTGTTACTGTTGTGTCTCCTCTGTACAGCCTTCGATACCCCATGAAGGAACTTTTCTTCATGTTATCACCTTCTTACCAATCACAGCCTGTTGCTGTCCTGCCTCCTCTGTACAGCCTCTGATTCCCACAGATGGAACTTTTCTTCATTTTATCTCCTTCTTAGCAATCACACCAATCACATTCTGTTATTGCCCTATCTCCTCTGTACAGCCTCCAATAACCCCAGGCGGGTGTAAGAACTTTTCTTCATGTTATCACCCTCTTATCAATCACATCCTGTTACTGTTGTGTCTCCTCTGTACAGCCTCAGATACCCCATGAAGGAACTTTTCTTCATGTTTTCACCCTCTTACCAATCACAACATGTTACTGTTGTGTCTCCTCTGTACAGCCTCCAATACCCCATGAAGGAACTTTTCTTCATGCTATCACCGTCTTAACAGTCACAACCTATTACTGTTGTGTCTCCTCTGTACAGCCTTTAATACCCAATGAAGGAACTTTTCTTCATGTTATCACCCTCTTATCAATCACAACCTGTTACTGTTGTGCCTCCTCTGTACAGCCTCCGATACCCCATGAAGTAACTTTTCTTCATGTTATCACCCTCTTACCAATCACTGCCTGTTACTGTCCTGTCTCCTCTGTACAGCCTCTGATTCCCCCAGAAGGAACTTTTCTTCATGTTATGACCTTCTTAGCAATCACACCAATCACAGCCTGTTATTGCCCTTTCTCCTCTGTACAGCCTCCAATAACCCCAGGCATGTGTAAGAACTTTTCTTCATGTTATCACCCTCTTACCAATCACAACATGTTACTGTTGTGTCTCCTCGGTACAGCCTCCAATACCCCATGAAGGAACTTTTCTTCATGTTATCACCCTGTTATCAATCACATCCTGTTACTGTTGTTTCTCTACTGTACAGCCTCCGATACCGCATGAAGGAACTTTTCTTCATGTTATCACCCTCTTACCAATTGCAGCCAGTTACTGTTGTGTCTCCTCTGTACAGCTTCCGATACCCCATGAAGGGACTTTTCTTCATGTTATCACCCTCTTAACAATCACAGCCTGTTGCTGTCCTGTCTCCTCTGTACAGTCTCTCATTCCCCAAGAGGGAACTTTTCTTCATGTTATCACCTTCTTAGCAATAACACCAATCACAGCCTGTTATTGCACTATCTCCTCTGTACAGCCCCCAATAACCCGAGGCGGGTGTAAGAACTTTTCTTCATGTTATCACCCTCTTACTAATCACAACATGTTACTGTTGTGTCCCCTCTGTACAGCCTCCAATACCACATAAAGGAACTTTTCTTCATGTTATTACACTCTTACCAATCGCAGCCTGTCACTGTTGTGTCTCCTCTGTACAGCCTCCGATACCCCATGAAGGAACTTTTCTTCATGTTATCAGCCTCTTACCAATCACAACCTGTTACTGTTGCGTCTCCTCTTTACAGCCTTTGATACCCCATGAAGGAACTATTCTTCATGTTATCACCCTCTTACCATTCACAACCTGTTACTATCCTTTCACTTCTGTACAGCCTCTGGTCCACCAGAATGAACTTTTCCTCATGTTATCACACTCTTACCAATCACAACCTGTTACTGTTGTGTCTCCTCTGTACAGCCTTCGATACCCCATGAAGGAACTTTTCTTCATGTTATCACCTTATTACCAATCACAGCCTGTTACTGTCCTGTCTCCTCTGTACATCCTCTGATTCCCCCAGAAGGAACTTCTCTTCATGTTATCACCTTCTTAACAAACACAGCAATCACAGCCTGTAATTGCCCTATCTCCTCTGTAAAGCCTCCCATAACCCCATGCGGGTGTAAGAACTTTTCTACATGTTATCACCCTCTTACCAATCACCACATGTTACTGTTGTGTCTCCTCTGTGCAGGCTCCAATACTCCATGAAGGAACTTTTCTTCATGTTATCACCCTCTTACCAATCACAGACTTTTATTGTCCTGTCTCCTCTGTACAGCCTCCAATAACCCCAGGTGGGTGTAAGAACTTTTCTTCATGTTCTCATCCTCTTATCAATCACAGCCTGATACTGTCCTGTCTCCTCTGTGCAACCTTCATTACCCCCAGAAGGAACTTTTCTTCATGTTATCACCCTGTTACCAATCACAGCCTGTTACTGTCTTAGCACTTCTGTACACCCTCCTGTCCCCCAGAAGGAACTTTTCTTCATGTTATCACCCTCTTATCAATCGCAGCCTGTTACTGTGTCTCCTCTGTACAGCCTCCGATATCCCATGAAGGAACTTTTCTCCATGCTATCACCCTCTTACCAATCACAACCTGTTACTGTTGTGTCTCCTCTGTACAGCCTTTGATACCCCATGAAGGAACTTTTCTTCATGTTATCACCCTCTTATCAATCACATCCTGTTACTGTTGTGCCTCCTCTCTACAGCCTCCAATACCCCATGAAGGAATTGTTCTTCATGTTATCACCCTCTTACCAATCACAGCCTGTGGCTGTCCTGTCTCCTCTGCACAGTCTCTGATTCCGCAAGAGGGAACTTTTCTTCATGTTATCACTCTCTTAGCAATAGCACCAATCACAGCCTGTTATTGCCCTATGTCCTCTGTACAGCCTCCAATAACCACAGGCGGGTGTAAGAACTTTTTTTCATGTTATCACCCTCTTACCAATCACAACATGTTACTGTTGTGTCCCCTCTGTACAGGCTCCAATACCACATAAAGGAACTTTTCTTCATGTTATCACACTCTTACCAATCGCAGCCTGTCACTGTTGTGTCTCCTCTGTACAGAGTCCGATACCCCATGAAGGAACTTTTCTTCATGTTATCAGCCTCTTACCAATCACAACCTGTTACTATTGCGTCTCCTCTTTACATCCTTTGATACCCCATGATGGAACTTTTCTTCATGTTATCACCCACTTATCAATCACATCTTGTTACTGTTGTGCCTCCTCTGTACAGCCTTCGGTACCCCATGAAGGAACTTTTCTTCATGTTATCGCTCTCTAACCAATCACAGCCTGTTACTGTCCTGTCTCCTCTGTGCAGCCTCTGATTCCCCTAGAAGGAACTTTTCTTCATGTTGTCACCTTCGTAGCAATCACACCAATCACTGCCTGTTATTGCCCTATCTCTTCTGTACAGCCTCCTGTAACCCTAGGCGGATGTAAGAACTTTTCTTCATGTTATCACCCTCTTACCAATCGCAGCCTGTTACTGTTGTGTCTCCTCTGTACAGCCTCCGATACCCCATGAAGGAACTTTTCTTCATGTTATCACCCTCTTTTCAATCATATCCTGTTACTGTTGTGTCTCCTCTGTACAGCATCCCATACCCCATGAAGTAACTTTTCTTCACGTTATCACCCTCTTACCAATCACAGCCTGTTACTGTTGTGTCTCCTCTGTACAGCCTCCGATACCACATGAAGGAACTTTTCTTCATGTTATCACCATCTTATCAATCACATCCTGTTACTGCTGTGTCTCCTCTGTACAGCCTTCGATACCCCATAAAGGAACTTTTCTTCATGTTATTACACTCTTACCAATCGCAGCCTGTCACTGTTGTGTCTCCTCTGTACAGCCTCCGATACCCCATGAAGGAACTTTTCTTCATGTTATCAGCCTCTTACCAATCACAACCTGTTACTGTTGCGTCTCCTCTTTACAGCCTTTGATACCCCATGAAGGAACTATTCTTCATGTTATCACCCTCTTACCATTCACAACCTGTTACTATCCTTTCACTTCTGTACAGCCTCTGGTCCACCAGAATGAACTTTTCCTCATGTTATCACACTCTTACCAATCACAACCTGTTACTGTTGTGTCTCCTCTGTACAGCCTTCGATACCCCATGAAGGAACTTTTCTTCATGTTATCACCTTCTTACCAATCACAGCCTGTTACTGTCCTGTCTCCTCTGTACATCCTCTGATTCCCCCAGAAGGAACTTCTCTTCATGTTATCACCTTCTTAACAAACACAGCAATCACAGCCTGTAATTGCCCTATCTCCTCTGTAAAGCCTCCCATAACCCCATGCGGGTGTAAGAACTTTTCAACATGTTATCACCCTCTTACCAATCACCACATGTTACTGTTGTGTCTCCTCTGTGCAGGCTCCAATACTCCATGGAGGAACTTTTCTTCATGTTATCACCCTCTTACCAATCACAGACTTTTATTGTCCTGTCTCCTCTGTACAGCCTCCAATAACCCCAGGTGGGTGTAAGAACTTTTCTTCATGTTCTCATCCTCTTATCAATCACAGCCTGATACTGTCCTGTCTCCTCTGTGCAACCTCCATTACCCCCAGAAGGAACTTTTCTTCATGTTATCACCCTGTTACCAATCACAGCCTGTTACTGTCTTAGCACTTCTGTACACCCTCCTGTCCCCCAGAAGGAACTTTTCTTCATGTTATCACCCTCTTATCAATCGCAGCCTGTTACTGTGTCTCCTCTGTACAGCCTCCGATATCCCATGAAGGAACTTTTCTCCATGCTATCACCCTCTTACCAATCACAACCTGTTACTGTTGTGTCTCCTCTGTACAGCCTTTGATACCCCATGAAGGAACTTTTCTTCATGTTATCACCCTCTTATCAATCACATCCTGTTACTGTTGTGCCTCCTCTCTCCAGCCTCCAATACCCCATGAAGGAATTGTTCTTCATGTTATCACCCTCTTACCAATCACAGCCTGTGGCTGTCCTGTCTCCTCTGTGCAGTCTCTGATTCCGCAAGAGGGAACTTTTCTTCATGTTATCACTCTCTTAGCAATAGCACCAATCACAGCCTGTTATTGCCCTATGTCCTCTGTACAGCCTCCAATAACCACAGGCGGGTGTAAGAACTTTTTTTCATGTTATCACCCTCTTACCAATCACAACATGTTACTGTTGTGTCCCCTCTGTACAGGCTCCAATACCACATAAAGGAACTTTTCTTCATGTTATCACACTCTTACCAATCGCAGCCTGTCACTGTTGTGTCTCCTCTGTACAGCCTCCGATACCCCATGAAGGAACTTTTCTTCATGTTATCAGCCTCTTACCAATCACAACCTGTTACTGTTGCGTCTCCTCTTTACATCCTTTGATACCCCATGATGGAACTTTTCTTCATGTTATCACCCACTTATCAATCACATCCTGTTACTGTTGTGCCTCCTCTGTACAGCCTTCGGTACCCCATGAAGGAACTTTTCTTCATGTTATCGCTCTCTAACCAATCACAGCCTGTTACTGTCCTGTCTCCTCTGTGCAGCCTCTGATTCCCCTAGAAGGAACTTTTCTTCATGTTGTCACCTTCGTAGCAATCACACCAATCACTGCCTGTTATTGCCCTATCTCTTCTGTACAGCCTCCTATAACCCTAGGCGGATGTAAGAACTTTTCTTCATGTTATCACCCTCTTACCAATCGCAGCCTGTTACTGTTGTGTCTCCTCTGTACAGCCTCCGATACCCCATGAAAGAACTTTTCTTCATGTTATCACCCTCTTTTCAATCATATCCTGTTACTGTTGTGTCTCCTCTGTACAGCATCCCATACCCCTTGAAGGAACTTTTCTTCACGTTATCACCCTCTTACCAATCACAGCCTGTTACTGTTGTGTCTCCTCTGTACAGCCTCCGATACCACATGAAGGAACTTTTCTTCATGTTATCACCATCTTATCAATCACATCCTGTTACTGCTGTGTCTCCTCTGTACAGCCTCCGATACCCCATAAAGGAACTTTTCTTCATGTTATTACACTCTTACCAATCGCAGCCTGTCACTGTTGTGTCTCCTCTGTACAGCCTCCGATACCCCATGAAGGAACTTTTCTTCATGTTATCAGCCTCTTACCAATCACAACCTGTTACTGTTGCGTCTCCTCTTTACAGCCTTTGATACCCCATGAAGGAACTATTCTTCATGTTATCACCCTCTTACCATTCACAACCTGTTACTATCCTTTCACTTCTGTACAGCCTCTGTTCCACCAGAATGAACTTTTCCTCATGTTATCACACTCTTACCAATCACAACTTGTTACTGTTGTGTCTCCTCTGTACAGCCTTCGATACCCCATGAAGGAACTTTTCTTCATGTTATCACCTTCTTACCAATCACAGCCTGTTACTGTCCTGTCTCCTCTGTACATCCTCTGATTCCCCCAGAAGGAACTTCTCTTCATGTTATCACCTTCTTAACAAACACAGCAATCACAGCCTGTAATTGCCCTATCTCCTCTGTAAAGCCTCCCATAACCCCATGCGGGTGTAAGAACTTTTCTACATGTTATCACCCTCTTACCAATCACCACATGTTACTGTTGTGTCTCCTCTGTGCAGGCTCCAATACTCCATGGAGGAACTTTTCTTCATGTTATCACCCTCTTACCAATCACAGACTTTTATTGTCCTGTCTCCTCTGTACAGCCTCCAATAACCCCAGGTGGGTGTAAGAACTTTTCTTCATGTTCTCATCCTCTTATCAATCACAGCCTGATACTGTCCTGTCTCCTCTGTGCAACCTCCATTACCCCCAGAAGGAACTTTTCTTCATGTTATCACCCTGTTACCAATCACAGCCTGTTACTGTCTTAGCACTTCTGTACACCCTCCTGTCCCCCAGAAGGAACTTTTCTTCATGTTATCACCCTCTTATCAATCGCAGCCTGTTACTGTGTCTCCTCTGTACAGCCTCCGATATCCCATGAAGGAACTTTTCTCCATGCTATCACCCTCTTACCAATCACAACCTGTTACTGTTGTGTCTCCTCTGTACAGCCTTTGATACCCCATGAAGGAACTTTTCTTTATGTTATCACCCTCTTATCAATCACATCCTGTTACTGTTGTGCCTCCTCTCTACAGCCTCCAATACCCCATGAAGGAATTGTTCTTCATGTTATCACCCTCTTACCAATCACAGCCTGTGGCTGTCCTGTCTCCTCTGTACAGTCTCTGATTCCGCAAGAGGGAACTTTTCTTCATGTTATCACTCTCTTAGCAATAGCACCAATCACAGCCTGTTATTGCCCTATGTCCTCTGTACAGCCTCCAATAACCACAGGCGGGTGTAAGAACTTTTTTTCATGTTATCACCCTCTTACCAATCACAACATGTTACTGTTGTGTCCCCTCTGTACAGGCTCCAATACCACATAAAGGAACTTTTCTTCATGTTATCACACTCTTACCAATCGCAGCCTGTCACTGTTGTGTCTCCTCTGTACAGCCTCCGATACCCCATGAAGGAACTTTTCTTCATGTTATCAGCCTCTTACCAATCACAACCTGTTACTGTTGCGTCTCCTCTTTACATCCTTTGATACCCCATGATGGAACTTTTCTTCATGTTATCACCCACTTATCAATCACATCCTGTTACTGTTGTGCCTCCTCTGTACAGCCTTCGGTACCCCATGAAGGAACTTTTCTTCATGTTATCGCTCTCTAACCAATCACAGCCTGTTACTGTCCTGTCTCCTCTGTGCAGCCTCTGATTCCCCTAGAAGTAACTTTTCTTCATGTTGTCACCTTCGTAGCAATCACACCAATCACTGCCTGTTATTGCCCTATCTCTTCTGTTCAGCCTCCTTTAACCCTAGGCGGATGTAAGAACTTTTCTTCATGTTATCACCCTCTTACCAATCGCAGCCTGTTACTGTCCTGTCTCCTCTGTACAGCCTCCGATACCCCATGAAGGAACTTTTCTTCATGTTATCACCCTCTTTTCAATCATATCCTGTTACTGTTGTGTCTCCTCTGTACAGCATCCCATACCCCATGAAGGAACTTTTCTTCACGTTATCACCCTCTTACCAATCACAGCCTGTTACTGTTGTGTCTAATCTGTACAGCCTCCGATACCACATGAAGGAACTTTTCTTCATGTTATCACCATCTTATCAATCACATCCTGTTACTGCTGTGTCTCCTCTGTACAGCCTCCGATACCCCATGAAGGAATTGTTCTTCATGTTATCACCCTCTTACCAATCACAGCCTGTGGCTGTCCTGTCTCCTCTGTACAGTCTCTGATTCCGCAAGAGGGAACTTTTCTTCATGTTATCACTCTCTTAGCAATAGCACCAATCACAGCCTGTTATTGCCCTATGTCCTCTGTACAGCCTCCAATAAACACAGGCGGGTGTAAGAACTTTTTTTCATGTTATCACCCTCTTACCAATCACAACATGTTACTGTTGTGTCCCCTCTGTACAGGCTCCAATACCACATAAAGGAACTTTTCTTCATGTTATCACACTCTTACCAATCGCAGCCTGTCACTGTTGTGTCTCCTCTGTACAGCCTCCGATACCCCATGAAGGAACTTTTCTTCATGTTATCAGCCTCTTACCAATCACAACCTGTTACTGTTGCGTCTCCTCTTTACATCCTTTGATACCCCATGATGGAACTTTTCTTCATGTTATCACCCTCTTACCAATCACGGCCTGTGGCTGTCCTGTCTCCTCTGTACAGTCTCTGATTCCGCAACAGGGAACTTTTCTTCATGTTATCACTCTCTTAGCAATAGCACCAATCACAGCCTGTTATTGCCCTATGTCCTCTGTACAGCCTCCAATAACCACAGGCGGGTGTAAGAACTTTTTTTCATGTTATCACCCTCTTACCAATCACAACATGTTACTGTTGTGTCCCCTCTGTACAGGCTCCAATACCACATAAAGGAACTTTTCTTCATGTTATTATTATGTTCTGCTACCAGAGCTAAGGAAAGAGAGGAGATCTGTCCCTACGATAGAACTCAACTTAATCCCTACGATGTAACAGGGGACCTGATCCTGCGATCAGACCTGCTAAAGTCCTAAGCTAGTCTGTACGGAGACCTATAGATGTGGGGAAGGAATCCCTACAAGTACTAAGGACTGGGAGGAAAATGGGACACCTCCTAACAGAAATAGTAGCAGACAGACGAACAAA
This sequence comes from Phyllobates terribilis, assembly GCF_046119375.1. NCBI lineage: Eukaryota > Metazoa > Chordata > Amphibia > Anura > Dendrobatidae > Phyllobates > Phyllobates terribilis. The sequence goes on along the minus strand of NW_027362761.1, from coordinate 588,678,763 downwards.
CAAAATATATAGAACATAGAGGTCCGTAGACCAAGCAAACTAACAGAGTTAGATACAGAGCACAGGCTAGCTAGAAAGTAGATATACAATGAAGTCCAGCAAAGCCAGAAGGGCGGAGCAGGATTAAATAGGCCAACAAGGTCATGTGACCAGCAAAGGAAAAAACCTAAGAGCAAGGTTCTAACAGTACCCCCCCTTCTAAGAGGATCCTCCGGATCCCCTAGGACCAGGCTTATCAGGAAATCTCCTGTGAAACGCTCTGATAAGTCTGGACGCGGAAACATCATCCGACCTCACCCAAGAGTTATCCTCGGGTCCGAAACCTTTCCAGGCCACAAGATACTGCAAACTACCTCTATACCGTCTAGAGTTAAGGATGCGAGAAATTTCATATTCCCCGTCCTCCACCACCGGGGAAACAGAGGCAGAGGCGTCACAATCCGATACAACAGCTTTTTTCAACAGAGAGACATGAAATACCGGATTAATTCTCCAGGAGGTAGGAACCTCCAACCTAACAGCAGATTGGTTGACAACCTGAAGCACCTTAAAGGGCCCTACAAACTTGGGACCCAATTTCTTAGAAGGAATCCTCAACCGCAGATTCCTAGAGGACAACCAAACCATGTCACCAACAGCGAACAAAACCTCCTGTCGTTTCCTATCAAAGTAGTCTTTAGATTTTCTGTTGGCCTCCTGAAGATTACCACGCACATCCGTCCAAACTCTCTCCAAATCACCGGAAAAATTCTCCTCCTCAGGCACGGCAGATCCCAACTTGGAGAACGACCCAAACGACGGATGTCTCCCAGAACAACAAAAAAAAGGCGAACAACCAGCAGAAGAAGATGTATGATTGTTCAGAGCAAATTCAGCAAGTGGCAGAAACTCAGACCACCCCTCTTGATTGTCTGCCACAAAACAACGCAAGAATTGCTCAACATCCTGGTTTTTCCTTTCTGTCTGGCCATTAGATTCAGGATGATATCCGGACGAAAACGACAAATGAACTCCCAACCTGTCACAAAAGGCACGCCAAAAACGAGCCACGAACTGAGGTCCCCTATCAGAAACAATGTCAGTAGGAACGCCATGAAGTCTGACAATTTCCTTGACAAAGGCCTTAGCGAGAGTTTTAGCGCAGGGCAGTTTGACGAAGGGAACCAAGTGACACATCTTGCTAAAACGGTCCACGACTACCCAGATGACAGTAAAACCCTCAGAGGGGGGAAGGTCAGTTATAAAGTCCATAGCCAAATGTGTCCAAGGAGCACTGGGAACCTCCAAAGGACAAAGCAACCCCGCAGCAGGAGTATGTGAGGACTTAGATCTAGCACATATAGTACATTGACGCACCCACTTAATGACTTCCTTCTGCCATCCAGGCCACCAAAAACTGCGACCCACCAGTCTCTTGGTCTCAGAGATTCCGGGATGACCTGCCAACCGAGATTCGTGACACTCAACAAACAAATCTCTCCTAAAGGTCCCAGGCACAAACAACCTCCCATGAGGAGTGTTAGATGGGGCATTCTCCTGTGCTTTAAGAATCTCATCTTCCAAAACGGAGTCCAAAGCAGCTATCACAACACCTTCTTGTAAAATGTTCTCCTCTTTCTCAGCACCGACTATGGGAGAAAAACTGCGAGACAAGGCATCCGCCTTAACATTCTTAGTACCAGGGATGTAAGTAACGGAGAAATTAAACCGCGAGAAAAACAGTGCCCACCTAGCCTGACGGGCATTCAGGCGCTTGGCAGCATCAAGATATATCAGATTTTTATGATCCGTAAGAACCTGAACGGGAAATTCCGCACCTTCCAAGAAGTGGCGCCAGTGTTCAAATGCGAGTTTAATAGCCAATAATTCCCGATTACCAATATCGTAATTCAGTTCAGTCTCCGAAAAATTTTTTGAAAAAAAGGCACAGGGATGTAATCCATCCCTGTTATCCTGAGACAATACTGCGCCAACCCCCACAGAGGAAGCATCAACCTCAACCAAAAACGGCTTAGTCACATCAGGCTGCATAAGGATGGGAGCAGAGGTGAACCTCTCCTTGAGATACACAAAAGCTTCAATGGCCTCAGAAGACCACTGAACCGCATCAGCACCTTTCCTGGTGAGATCGGTCAGAGGTTTGACAATACTAGAAAAATTTTTTATGAATTTTCTGTAATAATTGGCGAAACCTAAAAACCTCTGTATCGATTTCAAACCAATAGGCCTAGGCCATTCCTGTACAGCTTGAACTTTAACCGGGTCCATCTCAAAACCTTCGCTGGAGATAATGTAGCCCAAAAAACTAATTCTCTGTACAGCGAACTCACATTTCTCCAACTTAGCAAAAAGCGAATTGTCCATTAATAACTGTAATACCTCACGTACGCTCCGCCAATGAGACTCCAGATCCGGCGAATAAATCAAAATGTCATCCAAATACACAACCACATTTTTGCCGATCAAAGGTCTAAGGATGTCATTAATAAGATTCTGAAAAAATGCAGGAGCATTAGTAAGACCAAAAGGCATAACCAGATTCTCAAAATGACCCACAGGAGTGTTAAAAGCAGTCTTCCATTCGTCACCCTCCTTCATGCGCAACAGATTGTATGCCCCCTTAAGGTCAATTTTAGAGAACCACTTGGCCCCCATTAACTGGTTAAACAGATTAGGAATCAATGGCAGTGGGTAAGGATTACGTACAGTAATTTTGTTAATCTCACGAAAATCCAGACAAGGACGTAAACCGCCGTCCTTTTTTTTTACAAAAAAAAATCCTACCGCCACAGGAGACTTAGAGGGCCTAATGTGACCGGCGGCCAAACTTGTCTGTATGTATTCCTCCAAAGCCTTCCTCTCAGGAATAGTAAGATTAAATAAACGACTTTTAGGAAGAGTCGCTCCAGGGACAAATTCAATAGAACAATCATAGTCTCTATGGGGAGGCAAAACCTGCGATTCCTTCTCAGAAAAAACTCTCCAAAAATCCTGAATAGGAACAGGCAATTCTCCCCTATCCAAAGCTGCAATACGCCCGTTACAACACTTGTCATAACATTTATGGCTCCAGGATTTAATTTCACTGGTAGACCAATCCAGTACAGGATTGTGAAATTTTAACCAGGGCAATCCCAATATTACTGGAGAAGGCAAGTTATTCAAAACTACCAAATCCAATTTCTCATGGTGAACACCATTAATAGTGAGAGGAAATTCACAGACCTTGAGAGTAATATTCTTCAAAGGGGAACCATCCACAGAAACCACAGCAATGGGGGATGATAAAGGTTCGGGTTTTAAATTGAGTCTTTCCAAGAATCCCCCATCAATTACATTCAGAGTAGACCCACAATCAACAAACACCCGAAATTCCATTAATTTTTCCTGAGCAATCGTGGAAGCAGCTAAAAATACACCCTTGGAATTTAAACAGGCAATACGGGCATGACTGACCATTTTTTTTTCTTTCTTCATACGAAGCTCACAGCCTTTAATCAAATGACCAGATTTTCCGCAATAGAAACACAAGCCTTCAGAAAATCTACGGTCTTTTTCTTGAGAGCGAGGTGCCACCGATCCAATCTCCATCGGTTCACCATTGTTAGTACACACATTCTCATAACCAGAAACTGACATAGCAGAGGATTTGCTCTCATTAACCCTTGCACGCAGTCTCCTATCCACCCGTATAGCTAATTGCATAGCCTGTTGCAAATCTTCAGGTGTAGGATAAGCAATTAGCAGGTCTTTAACCCTTTCATTGAGCCCAGCAAGAAATAGACTTTTCAGAGCAGAATCGTTCCACCCTGTTTGAGTAGACCAACGACGGAAATGAGTACAATATTTTTCCACATTACCTGATCCCTGTTTCAAACGTCTCAACTCAGTCTCAGCTGATGAGACACGGTCAGGATCATCATATAATAGTCCCAAAGCAGAAAAAAAACTATCCACTGATCTGAAGCATGTATCACTAGGTTGCAAAGAAAAGGCCCACTCCTGAGGCTCTTTGCGCAAAAGTGACATTATGAACCCTATGCGCTGGGATTCATCCCCAGAGGACTTGGGTCTCAAACGAAAATACAATAAGCAAGCATTTTTAAATGAAAAAAATTCTCGGTGTTCACCAAAAAATAAATCCGGCAAACATACCTTAGGCTCCAAGAAATGTGCTCCAGGACAGTTACTCACGTGCTGACGGAGCTCGGCCACCTCCAGAGAGAGTCCCTGCAGGCGATGAGCCAAATCCTGAACCGACACCATGATGGAACAGAAAAATCTTTCCTTAGAGAATTTGCAGGCTGGACTTACTATTATGTTCTGCTACCAGAGCTAAGGAAAGAGAGGAGATCTGTCCCTACGATAGAACTCAGCTTAATCCCTACGATGTAACAGGGGACCTGATACTGCGATCAGACCTGCTAAAGTCCTAAGCTAGTCTGTACGGAGACCTATAGATGTGGGGAAGGAATCCCTACAAGTACTAAGGACTGGGAGGAAAATGGGACACCTCCTAACAGAAATAGTAGCAGACAGACGAACAAACAAAATATATAGAACATAGAGGTCCGTAGACCAAGCAAACTAACAGAGTTAGATACATAGCACAGGCTAGCTAGAAAGTAGATATACAATGAAGTCCAGCAAAGCCAGAAGGGCGGAGCAGGATTAAATAGGCCAACAAGGTCATGTGACCAGCAAAGGAAAAAACCTAAGAGCAAGGTTCTAACAGTTATCACCCTCTTTTCAATCATATCCTGTTACTGTTGTGTCTCCTCTGTACAGCATCCCATACCCCATGAAGGAATTTTCTTCATGTTATCACCCTCTTACCAATCACATCCTGTTACTGTTGTGTCTCCTCTGTACAGCCTCTGATTCTCCCAGAAGGAACTTTTCTTCATGTTATCACCTTCTTAATAATCACACCAAACACAGCCTGTTATTGCCCTATCTCCTCTGTACTGCCTCCCATAAACCCAGGCGGGTGTAAGAACTTTTCTTCATGTTATCACCCTCTTACCAATCACATCCTGTTACTGTTGTGTCTCCTCTGTACAGCCTCCGATACCACATGAAGGAACATTGCTTCATATTATCAACCTCTTACCAATCACAACATGTTACTGTTGTGTATCCTATGTACTGCCTCCAAAACCCCATGAAGGAACTTTTATTCATGTTATCACCCTCTTACCAATCGCAGCCTGTTACTATTTTGTCTCCTCTGTACAGCCTCCGATAGCCCATGAAGGAACTTTTCTTCATGTTATCACCTTCTTAGCAATCACAACCTGTTACTGTTGTGTCTCCTCTGTACAGCCTTTGATACCCCATGAAGGAACTTTTCTTCATATTATCACCCTCTTATCAATCACAACCTGTTACTGTTGTGCCTCCTCTGTACAGCCTCCGATACCCCATGAAGGAACTTTTCGTCATGTTATAACCCTCTTACCAATCACTGCCTGTTACTGTCCTGTCTTCTCTGTACAGCCTCTGATTCCCCCAGAAGGAACTTTTCTTCATGTTATCACCTGTTATCAATCACATCCTGTTACTGTTGAGTCTCCTCTGTACAGCCTCCGATACCCCATGAAGGAACTTTTCTTCATGTTATCACCCTCTTACCAATCGCAGCCTGTTACTGTTGTCTCCTCTGTACAACCTCTGATACCCCAAGAAGGAACTTTTCATCATGTTTCACCCTCTTACCAATCGCAGCCTGTTACTGTTGTGTCTCCTCTGTACAGCCTCCGATACCCCATGAAGGAACTTTTCATCTTGTTATCACCCTCTTACCAAACACAACCTGTTACTGTTGTGTCTACTCTGTACTGCCTGTGATTCCCAAAGAAGGAACTTTTCTTCATGTTATCACCTTCTTAGCAATAACACCAATCACAGTCTGTTATTACCCTATCTCCTCTGCACAGCCTCCAATAACCCCAGGTGGTTGTAAGAAATTTTCTACATGTTATCACCCTCTTACCAATCGCAGCCTGTTACTGTTGTGTCTCCTCTGTACAGCCTCCAATACCCCATGAAGGAACTTTTCTTCATGTTATCACCTGTTATCAAACACATCCTGTTACTGTTGTGCCTCCTTTGTACAGCCTCCGATACCCCTTGAATGAACTTTTCTTCATGTTATCACCCTCTTAACAATCACAGCCTGTTACTGTCTTATCACTTCTGTACAGCCTCCGGTCCACCAGAGTGAACTTTCCTTCATGTTATCACACTCTTACCAATCACAACCAGTTACTGTTGTGTCTCCTCTGTACAGTCTTCGATACCCCATGAAGGAACTTTTCTTCATGTTATCACCTTCTTACAAATCACAGACTGTTACTGTCCTGTCTCCTCTGTACAGCCTCTGATTCTCCCAGAAGGAACTTTTCTTCATGTTATCACCTTCTTAATAATCACACCAATCACAGCCTGTTATTGCCCTATCTCCTCTGTACTGCCTCCCATAACCCCAGGCGGGTGTAAGAACTTTTCTTCATGTTATCACCCTCTTACCAATCACATCCTGTTACTGTTGTGTCTCCTCTGTACAGCCTCCGATACCACATGAAGGAACATTGCTTCATATTATCAACCTCTTACCAATCACAACATGTTACTGTTGTGTATCCTATGTACTGCCTCGAATACCCCATGAAGGAACTTTTATTCATGTTATCACCCTCTTACCAATCGCAGCCTGTTACTATTTTGTCTCCTCTGTACAGCCTCCGATAGCCCATGAAGGAACTTTTCTTCATGTTATCACCTTCTTAGCAATCACAACCTGTTACTGTTGTGTCTCCTCTGTACAGTCTTTGATACCCCATGAAGGAACTTTTCTTCATATTATCACCCTCTTATCAATCACAACCTGTTACTGTTGTGCCTCCTCTGTACAGCCTCCGATACCCCATGAAGGAACTTTTCTTCATGTTATAACCCTCTTACCAATCACTGCCTGTTACTGTCCTGTCTTCTCTGTACAGCCTCTGATTCCCCCAGAAGGAACTTTTCTTCATGTTATCACCTGTTATCAATCACATCCTGTTACTGTTGAGTCTCCTCTGTACAGCCTCCGATACCCCATGAAGGAACTTTTCTTCATGTTATCACCCTCTTACCAATCGCAGCCTGTTACTGTTGTGTCTCCTCTGTACAACCTCTGATACCCCAAGAAGGAACTTTTCTTCATGTTATCACCCTCTTACCAATCGCAGCCTGTTACTGTTGTGTCTCCTCTGTACAGCCTCCGATACCTCATGAAGGAACTTTTCGTCATGTTATCACCCTCTTACCAATCACAACCTGTTACTGTTGTGTCTCCTCTGTACTGCCTGTGATTCCCAAAGAAGGAACTTATCTTCATGTTATCACCTTCTTAGCAATAACACCAATCACAGTCTGTTATTACCCTATCTCCTCTGCACAGCCTCCAATAACCCCAGGTGGTTGTAAGAAATTTTCTTCATGTTATCACCCTCTTACCAATCGCAGCCTGTTACTGTTGTGTCTCCTCTGTACAGCTTCCAATACCCCATGAAGGAACTTTTCTTCATGTTATCACCTGTTATCAATCACATCCTGTTACTGTTGTGTCTCCTCTGTACAGCCTCCGATACCCCATGAAGGAACTTTTCTTCATGTTATCACCCTCTTACCAATCGCAGCCTGTTACTGTTGTGTCTCCTCCGTACAGCTTCCGATACCCCATGAAGAGACTTTTCTTCATGTTATCACCCTCTTATCAATCACATCCTATTACTGTTGTGTCTCCTCTGTACAGCCTCCGATACCCCATGAGGGAGCTTTTCTTCATGTTTTCTCCCTCTTACCAATCGCAACCTCTTACTCTTGTGTCTCCTCTGTACAGCCTCCGATACCCCATGAATGAACTTTTCTTCATGTTATCACCCTCTTACCAATCACAGCCTGTTACTGTTGTGTGTCTTCTGTACAGCCTCCGATACCCCATGAAGGAACTTTTCGTCATGTTATCACCCTCTTACCAATCACAACCTGTTACTGTTGTGTCTCCTCTGTACAGACTTTGATACCCCATGAAGGAACTTTTCCTCATGTTATCACCCTCTTATCAATCACATCCTGCTACTGTTGTGCCTCCTTTGTACAGCCTCCGATACCCCTTGAATGAACTTTTCTTCATGTTATCACCCACTTAACAATCACAGCCTGTTACTGTCTTATCACTTCTGTACAGCCTCTGGTCCACCAGAGTGAACTTTCCTTCATGTTATCACACTCTTACCAATCACAACCTGTTACTGTTGTGTCTCCTCTGTACAGTCTTCGATACCCCATGAAGGAACTTTTCTTCATGTTATCACCTTCTTACAAATCACAGACTGTTACTGTCCTGTCTCCTCTGTACAGCCTCTGATTCTCCCAGAAGAAACTTTTCTTCATGTTATCACCTTCTTAACAATCACACCAATCACAGCCTGTTATTGCCCTATCTCCTCTGTACTGCCTCCCATAACCCCAGGCGGGTGTAAGAACTTTTCTTCATGTTATCACCCTCTTAACAATCACATCCTGTTACTGTTGTGTCTCCTCTGTACAGCCTCCGATACCACATGAAGGAACATTGCTTCATATTATCACCCTCTTACCAATCACAACATGTTACTGTTGTGTATCCTATGTACTGCCTCCAATACCCCATGAAGGAACTTTTATTCATGTTATCACCCTCTTACCAATCGCACCCTGTTACTGTTTTGTCTCCTCTGTACAGCCTCCGATAGCCCATGAATCAACTTTTCTTCATGTTATCACCTTCTTAGCAATCACAACCTGTTACTGTTGTGTCTCCTCTGTACAGCCTTTGATACCCCATGAAGGAACTTTTCTTCATATTATCACCCTCTTATCAATCACAACCTGTTACTGTTGTGCCTCCTCTGTACAGCCTCCGATACCCCATGAAGGAACTTTTCTTCATGTTATAACCCTCTTACCAATCACTGCCTGTTATTGTCCTGTCTTCTCTGTACAGCCTCTGATTCCCCCAGAAGGAACTTTTCTTCATGTTATCACCTGTTATCAATCACATCCTCTTACTGTTGAGTCTCCTCTGTACAACCTCTGATACCCCAAGAAGGAACTTTTCTTCATGTTATCACCCTCCTACCAATCGCAGCCTGTTACTGTTGTGTCTCCTCTGTACAGCCTCCGATACCCAATGAAGGAACTTTTCGTCATGTTATCACCCTCTTACCAATCACAAACTGTTACTGTTGTGTCTCCTCTGTACTGCCTGTGATTCCCAAAGAAGGAACTTTTCTTCATGTTATCACCTTCTTAGCAATAACACCAATCACAGTCTGTTATTACCCTATCTCCTGTGCACAGCCTCCAATAACCCCAGGTGGTTGTAAGAACTTTTCTTCATGTTATCACCCTCTTACCAATCGCAGCCTGTTACTGTTGTGTCTCCTCTGTACAGAGTCCGATACCCCATGAAGGAACTTTTCTTCATGTTATCACCCTCTTACCAATCACAACCTGTTACTGTTGTGTCTCCTCTGTACAGACTTTGATACCCCATGAAGGAACTTTTCTTCATGTTATCACCCTCTTATCAATCACATCCTGTTACTGTTGTGCCTCCTTTGTACAGCCTCCGATAGCCCGTGAATGAACTTTTCTTCATGTTATCACCCTCTTACCAATCACAGCCTGTTACTGTCTTATCACTTCTGTACAGCCTCCGGTCCACCAGAATGAACTTTCCTTCATGTTATCACACTCTTACCAATCACAACCTGTTACTGTTGTGTCTCCTCTGAACAGCCTTCGATACCCCATGAAGGAACTTTTCTTCAGGTTATCACCTTCTTACAAATCACAGACTGTTACTGTCCTGTCTCCTCTGTACAGCCTCTGATTCTCCCAGAAGGAACTTTTCTTCATGTTATCACCTTCTTAACAATCACACCAATCACAGCCTGTTATTGCCCTATCTCCTCTGTACTGCCTCCCATAACCCCAGGCGGGTGTAAGAACTTTTCTTCATGTTATCACCCTCTTACCAATCACAACATGTTACTGTTGTGTCTCCTGTGTACAGCCTCCAATACCCCATGAAGGAACTTTTCTTCATGTTATCACCTTCTTGTCAATCACATCCTGTTACTGTTGTGTCTCCTCTGTACAGCATCCGATACCACATGAAGGAACATTGCTTCATATTATCACCCTCTTACCAGTCACAACATGTTACTGTTGTGTATCCTATGTACTGCCTCCAATACCCCATGAAGGAACTTTTCTTCATGTTATCACCCTCTTACCAATCACAGCCTGTTACTGTTTTGTCTCCTCTGTACAGCCTCCGATACCCCATGAAGGAACTTTTCTTCAAGGTATCACCCTCTTACCAATCACAAACTGCTACTGTTGTGTCTCCTCTGTACAGCCTTTGTTACCCCCTGAAGGAACTTTTCTTCATGTTATCACCCACTTATCAATCACAACCTGTTACTGTTGTGCCTCCTCTGTACAGCCTCCGATACCCTAAAAAGGAACTTTTCTTCATGTTATCACCCTCTTACCAATTACATGCTGTTACTGTCCTGTCTCCTCTGTACAGCCTCTGATTCCCCCAGAAGGAACTTTTCTTCATTTTATCTCCTTCTTAGCAATCACACCAATCACAGCCTGTTATTGCCCTATCTCTTCTGTTCAGCCTTCAACAACCACAGGCGGGTGTAAGAACTTTTCTTCATGTTATCACCCTCTTACCAATCACAACATGTTACTGTTGTATCTCCTCTGTACAGCCTCCAATACCCTATGTATGAGCTTTTCTTCATGTTATCACCCTCTCATCAATCACAACCTGTTACTGTTGTGTATCCTCTGTACAGCCTTCGATACCCCATGAAGGAACTTTTCTTCATGTTATCACCCTCTTACCAATCACAACGTGTTACTGTTGTGTCTCCTCTGTACAGCCTCCAATACCCCATGAAGGAACTTTTCTTCAGGTTATCACCCTCTTACCAATCGCAGCCTGTTACTGTTGTGTCTCCTCTGTGCAGCCTCTGATACCCCATGAAGGAACTTTTCCTCATGTTATCACCGTCTTACCAATCACAACCTGTTACTGTTGTGTCTCCTCTGTATAGCCTTTGATACCCCATGAAGGAACTTTTCTTCATGTTATCACCCACTTATCAATCACATCCAGTTACTGTCCTGTCTCCTCTGTACAGCCTCTGATTCCCCCAGAAGGAACTTTTCTTCATGTTATCACCTTCTTAGCAATCACACCAATCACAGCCTGTTATTGCCCTATCTTCTCTGTACAGCCTCCATTAACCCCAGGCAGGTGTAAGAACTTTTCGTCATGTTATCATGCTCTTACCTATCACAACACGTTGCTGTTGTCTCTCCTCTGCACAGTCTCCGATACCCCATGAAGGAACTTTTCTTCATGTTATCACCCTCTTACCAATCACAACCTGTTACTGTTGTGTCTCCTCTGTACAGCCTTTGATACCCCATGAAGGAACTTTTCTTCATGTTATCACCCTCTTATCAATCACATCCTGTTACTGTTGTGACTCCTCTGTACAGCCTCCGATACCCCATGAAGGAACTTTTCTTCATGTTATCTCCCTCTTACGAATCACAGCGTGTTACTGTCCTGTCTCCTCAGTATAGCCTCTGATTCCCCCAGAAGGAACTTTTCTTCATGTTATCACCTTCTTAGCAATCAAACCATTCACAGCCTGTTATTGCCCTATCTCCTGTGTACAGTCTCCAATAACCCCAGGCGGGTGTAAGAACTTTTCTTCATGCTATCACCCTCTTACCAATCACAACATGTTACTGTTGTGTCTCCTCTATACAGCCTCCAATACCCCATGAAGGAACTTTTCTTCATGTTATCACCCTCTTATCAATCACATCCTGTTACTGTTGTGTCTCCTCTGTACAGCCTCCGATACCCCATGAAGGAACTTTTCCTCATGTTATCACCGTCTTACCAATCACAACCTGTTACTGTTGTGTCTCCTCTGTACAGCCTTTGATACCCCATGAAGGAACTTTTCTTCATGTTATCACCCTCTTATCAATTACATCCAGTTACTGTCCTGTCTCCTCTGTACATCCTCTGATTTCCCCAGAAGGAACTTTTCTTCATGTAATCACCTTCTTAGCAATCACACCAATCACTGTCTGTTTTTGCCCTATCTCCTCTGTACCGCCTCCAATAACCCCAGGAGGGTGTAAGAACTTTTCTTCATGTTATCACCCTCTTACCAATCACAACATGTTACTGTTATGTCTCCTCTGTACTTCCTCCAATACCCCATTAAGGAACTTTTCTTCTTGTTATCACCCTCTTATCAATCACATCCTGTTACTGTTGTGTCTCCTCTGTACAGCCTACGATACCCCAAGAAGGAACTTTTCTTCATGTTATCACCCTCTTACCAATCGCAGCCTGTTACTGTTGTGTCTCCTCTGTACAGCCTCCGATACCCCATGAAGGGACTTTTCTTCATGTTATCATCCTCTTATCATTTACATCCTGTTACTGTTGTGTCTCCTCTGTACAGCCTCCGATACACCATGAAGGAAATTTCCTTCATGTTATCACCCTATTACCAATCGCAACCTCTTACTGTTGTGTCTCCTCTGTACAGCCTCCGATACCCCATGAATGAACTGTTCTTCATGTTATCACCCTCTTATCAATCACATCCTGTTACTGTTGTGTCTCCTCTCTACAACGTCCGATGCCCCATGAAGGAACTTTTCTTCATATTATAACCCTCTTACCAATCGCAACCTCTTTATCTTGTGTCTCCTCTGTACAGCTTCCGATACCCCATGAATGAACTTTTCTTCATGTTATCACCCTCTTATCAACCACATCCTGTTACTGTTGTGTCTCCTCTGTACAACGTCCGATACCCCATGAAGGAACTTTTTTTCATGTTATCACGCTCTTACCAATCGCAGCCTGTTACTGTTGTGTCTCCTCTGTACTGCCTCCGATACCCCATGAAGAAACTTTTCTTCATGTTATCACCCTCTTACCAATCAAAACCTGTTACTGTTGTGTCTCCTCTGTACAACATCCGATACCCCATGAAGTAACTTTTCTTCATTTTATCACCCTCTTACTAATCACAACCTATTACTGTCCTGTCTCCTCTGTACAGCCTCTGATTCCCCAAGAAGGAACTTTTCTTCATGTTATCACCTTCTTAGCAATAACACCAATCACAGCCTGTTATTGCCCTATCTCCTCTGTACAGCCTCCAATAACCACAGGCGGGTGTAAGAACTTTTCTTCATGTTATCACCCCCTTACCAATCGCAGCCTGTTACTGTTGTGTCTCCTCTGTATAGCCTCCGATACCCCATGAAGGAACTTTTCTTCATGTTATCACCCTCTTACCAATCACAACCTGTTACTGTTGTGTCTCCTCCGTACAGACTTTGATACCCCATGAAGGAACTTTTCTTCATGTTATCACCCTCTTATCAATCACATCCTGTTACTATTGTGCCTCCTCTGTACAGCCTCTGATACCCCATGACGGAACTTTTCTTCATGTTATCACCCTCTTACCAATCACAGCCTGTTACTGTCATGTCTCCTCTGTACAGTCTCTGATTCCCCCAGAAGGAACATTTCTTCATGTTATCACCTTCTTAGCAATCACACCAATCACAACCTGCTATTGCCCTATCTTCCCTGTACAGCCTCCAATAACCCCAGGTGGGTGTAAGAACTTTTTTTCATGTTATCATCCTCTTACCTATCACAACATATTAGTGTTGTGTCTCCTTTGTGCAGCCTCCAATACCCCAAGAAGGAACTTTTCTTCATATTATCACCCTCTTATCAATCACATCCTGTTACTGTCGTGTCTCCTCTGTACAGCCTTTGATACCCCATGAAGGAACTTTTCTTCATGTTATCACCCTCTAATCAATCACATCCTGTTCCTGTTGTGCTTCCTCTGTACAGCCTCCGATACCCCTTGAAGGAACTTTTCTTCATGATATCACCCTCTTACCAATCACCTCCTGTTACTGTCCTGTCTACTCTGTACAGCCTCTGATTCCCCAAGAAGGAACTTTTCTTCATGTTATCACCTTCTTAGCAATAACACCAATCACAGCCTGTAATTTCCCTATCTCCTCTGTACAGCCTCCTATAACCCCAGGTGTATGTAAGACCTTTTCTTCATGTTATCACCCTCTTACCAATCACAACATGTTACTGCTGTGTCTCCTCTATACAGCCTCCAATACCCCATGAAAGAACTTTTCTTCATGTTATCACCCTCTTATCAATCACATCCTCTTACTGTTGTGTCTCCTCTGTACAGCCTCCGATACCACATGAAGGAACTTTTCTTCATGTTATCACCCTCTTACCAATCGCAGCCTTTTACTGTTGTGTCTCCTCTGTACAGCCTCCGATACCCCATGAAGGAACTTTTCTTCATGTTATCACCCTCTTACCAATCACAACCTGTTACTGTTGTGTCTCCTCTGTACAGCCTTTGATACCCCATGAAGGAACTTTTCATGTTATCACCCTCTTATCAATGACATCCTGTTACTGTTGTGCCTCCTCTGTACAGCCACCGATACCCCATGAAGGAACTTTTCTTCATGTTATTTCCCTCTTACCAATCACAGCGTGTTACTGTCCTGTCTCCTCAGTACAGGCTCTGATTCCCCCAGAAGGAACTTTTCTTCATGTTATCACCTTTTTAGCAATCACACCATTCACAGCCTGTAATTGCCCTAGCTCCTCTGTACAGTCTCCAATAACCCCAGGCGGGTGTAAGAACTTTTCTTCATGTTATCACCCTCTTACCAATCACAACATGTTACTGTTGTGTCTCTTCTATACAGCCTCCAATACCCCATGAAGGAACTTTTCTTCATCTTATCACCCTCTTATCAATCACATCCTGTTACTGTTATGTCTCCTCTGTACAACGTCCGATACCCCATGAAGGAACTTTTTTCATGTTATCACGCTCTTACCAATCGCAGCCTGTTACTGTTGTGTCTCCTCTGTACTGCCTCCGATACCCCATGAAGAAACTTTTCTTCATGTTATCACCCTCTTACCAATCAAAACCTGTTACTGTTGTGTCTCCTCTGTACAACATCCGATACCCCATGAAGTAACTTTTCTTCATTTTATCACCCTCTTACTAATCACAACCTATTACTGTCCTGTCTCCTCTGTACAGCCTCTGATTCCCCAAGAAGGAACTTTTCTTCATGTTATCACCTTCTTAGCAATAACACCAATCACAGCCTGTTATTGCCCTATCTCCTCTGTACAGCCTCCAATAACCACAGGCGGGTGTAAGAACTTTTCTTCATGTTATCACCCCCTTACCAATCGCAGCCTGTTACTGTTGTGTCTCCTCTGTATAGCCTCCGATACCCCATGAAGGAACTTTTCTTCATGTTATCACCCTCTTACCAATCACAACCTGTTACTGTTGTGTCTCCTCCGTACAGACTTTGATACCCCATGAAGGAACTTTTCTTCATGTTATCACCCTCTTATCAATCACATCCTGTTACTATTGTGCCTCCTCTGTACAGCATCTGATACCCCATGACGGAACTTTTCTTCATGTTATCACCCTCTTACCAATCACAGCCTGTTACTGTCATGTCTCCTCTGTACAGCCTCTGATTCCCCCAGAAGGAACATTTCTTCATGTTATCACCTTCTTAGCAATCACACCAATCACAACCTGCTATTGCCCTATCTTCCCTGTACAGCCTCCAATAACCCCAGGTGGGTGTAAGAACTTTTTTTCATGTTATCATCCTCTTACCTATCACAACATATTAGTGTTGTGTCTCCTTTGTGCAGCCTCCAATACCCCAAGAAGGAACTTTTCTTCATATTATCACCCTCTTATCAATCACATCCTGTTACTGTCGTGTCTCCTCTGTACAGCCTTTGATACCCCATGAAGGAACTTTTCTTCATGTTATCACCCTCTAATCAATCACATCCTGTTCCTGTTGTGCTTCCTCTGTACAGCCTCCGAAACCCCTTGAAGGAACTTTTCTTCATGATATCACCCTCTTACCAATCACCTCCTGTTACTGTCCTGTCTACTCTGTACAGCCTCTGATTCCCCAAGAAGGAACTTTTCTTCATGTTATCACCTTCTTAGCAATAACACCAATCACAGCCTGTTATTTCCCTATCTCCTCTGTACAGCCTCCTATAACCCCAGGTGTGTGTAAGAACTTTTCTTCATGTTATCACCCTCTTACCAATCACAACATGTTACTGCTGTGTCTCCTCTATACAGCCTCCAATACCCCATGAAAGAACTTTTCTTCATGTTATCACCCTCTTATCAATCACATCCTCTTACTGTTGTGTCTCCTCTGTACAGCCTCCGATACCACATGAAGGAACTTTTCTTCATGTTATCACCCTCTTACCAATCGCAGCCTTTTACTGTTGTGTCTCCTCTGTACAGCCTCCGATACCCCATGAAGGAACTTTTCTTCATGTTATCACCCTCTTACCAATCACAACCTGTTACTGTTGTGTCTCCTCTGTACAGCCTTTGATACCCCATGAAGGAACTTTTCTTCATGTTATCACCCTCTTATCAATGACATCCTGTTACTGTTGTGCCTCCTCTGTACAGCCACCGATACCCCATGAAGGAACTTTTCTTCATGTTATTTCCCTCTTACCAATCACAGCGTGTTACTGTCCTGTCTCCTCAGTACAGGCTCTGATTCCCCCAGAAGGAACTTTTCTTCATGTTATCACCTTTTTAGCAATCACACCATTCACAGCCTGTAATTGCCCTAGCTCCTCTGTACAGTCTCCAATAACCCCAGGCGGGTGTAAGAACTTTTCTTCATGTTATCACCCTCTTACCAATCACAACATGTTACTGTTGTGTCTCTTCTATACAGCCTCCAATACCCCATGAAGGAACTTTTCTTCATCTTATCACCCTCTTATCAATCACATCCTGTTACTGTTGTGTCTCCTCTGTACAACGTCCGATACCCCATGAAGGAACTTTTTTTCATGTTATCACCCTCTTACCAATCGCAGCCTGTTACTGTTGTGTCTCCTCTGTACTGCCTCCGATACCCCATGAAGAAACTTTTCTTCATGTTATCACCCTCTTACCAATCACAACCTGTTACTGTTGTGTCTCCTCTGTACAACATCCGATACCCCATGAAGGAACTTTTCTTCATGTTATCACCCTCTTAACAATCACAACCTGTTACCGCCCTGTCTCCTCTGTACAGCCTCTGATTCCACAAGAAGGAACTTTTCTTCATGTTATCACCTTCTTAGCAATAACACCAATCACAGCCTGTTATTGCCCTATCTCCTCTGTACAGCCTCCAATAACCACAGGCGGGTGTAAGAACTTTTCTTCATGTTATCACCCTCTTACCAATCGCAGCCTGTTACTGTTGTGTCTCCTCTGTACAGCCTCCGATACCCCATGAATGAACTTTTCTTCATGTTATCACCCTCTTACCAATCACAACCTGTTGCTGTTGTGTCTCCTCTGTACAGACTTTGAGACCCCATGAGGGAACTTTTCTTCATGTTATCAACCTCTTACCAATCACATCCTCTTACTCTCCTGTCTCCTCTGTACAGCCTCTGATTCCCCCAGAAGGAACATTTCTTCATGTTATCACCTTCTTAGCAATCACACCAATCACATCCTTTTATTGCCCTATCTTCTCTGTACAGCCTCCAATAACCCCAGGCGGGTGTAAGAACTTTTCTTCATGTTATCATCCTCTTACCTATCACAACATGTTACTGTTATGTCTCCTTTGTGCAGCCTCCAATACCCCAAGAAGGAACTTTTCTTCAGGTTATCACCCTCTTATCAATCACATTGTGTTACTGTTGTGTCTCCTCTGTACAGCCTCCGATACCCCATGAAGGAACTTTTCTTCATGTTATCACCCTCTGACCAATCACAACCTTCTACTGTTGTGTTTCCTCTGTACAGCCTTTGATACCCCATGAAGGAACTTTTCTTCATGTTATCACCCTATAATCAATCACATCCTGTTACTGTTGTGCTTCCTCTGTACAGCCTCCGATACCCCATGAAGGAACTTTTCTTCATGTTATCACCCTCTTACCAATCACCTCCTGTTACTGTCCTGTCTACTCTGTACAGCCTCTGGTTCCCCAAGAATGAAATTTTCTTCATGTTATCACCTTCTTAGCAATAACACCATTCACAGCCTGTTATTGCCCTATCTCCTCTGTACAGCCGCCTATAACCCCAGGTGGGTGTAATAACTTTTCTTCATGTTATCACCCTCTTACCAATCACAACATGTTACTGTTGTGTCTCCTCTATACAGTCTTCAATACCCCATGAAGGAACTTTTCTTCATGTTATCACCCTCTTATCAATCACATCCTGTTACTGTTGTGTCTCCTCTGTACAGCCTCCGATACCACATGAAGGAACTTTTCTTCATGTTATCACCCTCTTACCAATCGCAGCATTTTACTGTTGTGTCTCCTCTGTACAGCCTCC
Source organism: Phyllobates terribilis (assembly GCF_046119375.1). Classification (NCBI taxonomy): domain Eukaryota; kingdom Metazoa; phylum Chordata; class Amphibia; order Anura; family Dendrobatidae; genus Phyllobates; species Phyllobates terribilis. The sequence continues at coordinate 588,660,149 of NW_027362761.1, read as the reverse complement.
GATACCCCATGAAGGAACTTTTCTTCATGTTATCAACCTCTTATCAATCACATCCTGTTACTATTGTGTCTCCTCTGTACAGCCTCCGAAACCCCATGAAGGAACTTTTCTTCATGTTATCACCCTCTTAACAATCGCAGCCTTTTACTGTTGCGTCTCCTCTGTACAGCCTCCGATACCCCATGCAGGAACTTTTCTTCATGTTATCACCCTCTTACCAATCACAACCTGTTACTGTTGTGTCTCCTCTGTAAAGCCTCCGATACCCCATGAAGGAACTTTTCTTCTTGTTATCACCCTCTTATCAATCACATCCTCTTACTGTTGTGTTTCCTCTTTACATCCTCTGATACCCCATGTAGGTACTTTTCTTCATGTTAGCACCCTCTTACCAATCACAGCCTGTTACTGTCCTGTCTCCTCTGTATAGGCTCTGATTCCCCAAGAAGGAAATTTTCTTCATGTTATCACATTCTTAGCAATCACACCAATCACAGCCTTTTACTGTCCTGTCTCCTCTGTACAGCCTCCATTACCCTCAGAAGGAACTTTTCTTCATGTTATCACCCTCTTACCAATCACAACCTGTTACTGTTGTGTCTCCTCTGTACAGCTTTTGATACCCCATGAAGGAACTTTTCTTCATGTTATCACCCTCTTATGAGTCACATCCTGTTACTGTTGTGCCTCCTCTTTACAGCCTTCGATACCCCATGAAGGAACTTTTCTTCATGTTATCACCCTCTCACAAATAACAGCCTGTTACTGTCCTGTCTTCTCTGTACAGCCTCTGATTCCCCAAGAAGGAACTTTTCTTCATGGTATCACCTTCTTAGCAGTGACACCAATCACAGCCTGTTATTTCTCTGTCTCCTCTGTACAGACTCCTATAAACCCAGGTGGTTGTAAGAACTTTTCTTCATGTTATCACTCTCTTACCAATCACAACATGTTACTTTTGTGTCTCCTCTGTACAGCCTCGAATACCCTGTGAAGGAACTTTTCTTCATGTTATCACCCTCTTACCCATCGCAGCCTTTTACTGTTGTGTCTCCTCTGTACAGCCTCCGATACCCCATGAAGGAACTTTTCTTCATGTTATCACCCTCTTGTCAATCACATCCTGTTACTGTTGTGTCTCCTCTGTACAGCCTCCGATACCCCATGAAGGAATTTTTCTTCATGTTATCACACTCTTACCAATCGCAGCCTCTTACTGTTGTGTCTCCTCTGTACAGCCTCCAATACCCCATGAATGAACTTTTCTTCATGTTATCAGCCTCTTATCAATCGCATCCTGTTACTGTTGTGTCTCCTCTGTACAGCCTCCGATACCCCATAAAGGAACTTTTCTTCATGTTATCACCCTCTTACCAATCGCAGCCTTTTACTGTTGTGTCTCCTCTGCTCAGCCTCCGATACCCCATGAAGGAACTTTCTCCATGTTATCACTCTCTTACCAATCACAACCTGTTACTGTTGTGTCTTCTCTGTACAACCTCAGATACCCCATGAAGGAACTTTTCTTCATGTTATCACCCTCTTATCAATCACATCCTGTTACTGTTGTGCCTCCTCTGTACAGCCTCCGATACCCCATGAAGGAACTTTTCTTCATGTTATCACCCTCTTACGAATCACAACCTGTTACTGTCCTGTCTCCTCTGTACAGCCTCTGATTCCCCGATAAGGAACTTTTCTTCATGTTATCACCTTCTTAGCAATCACACCAATCACAGCCTGTTATTGCCATATCTCCTCTGTACAGCCTCCAATAACCCCAGGCGGGTGTAAGAACTTTTCGTCATGTTATCATCCTCTTATCAATCACAGCCTGTTACTGTCCTGTCTCCTCTGTACAGCCTCCATTGCCCCTAGAAGGAACTTGTCTTCATGTTATCATCCTCTTACCAATCACAGCCTGTTACTGTCTTATCACTGCTGTACAGCTTCTGGTCCACCAGAATGAACTTTTCTTCATGTTATCACACTCTTACCAATCACAGACTTTTACTGTCCGGTCACCTCTGTACATAACCTCCGATACCCCATGAAGGAACTTTTCTTCATGTTATCACCCTCTTACCAATCACAGTTTGTTATTGTCCTGTCTCCTCTGTTATCAATCACATCCTGTTACTGTTGTGTCTCCTCTATACAGCCTCCGATACCCCATGAAGGAACTTTTCTTCATGTTATCACCCTCTTACCAATCACATCCTGTTACTGTTGTGTCTCCACTGATCAGCCTCCAATACCCCATAAGGAACTTTTCTTCATTTTACCACCCTCTTACCAATCACAGCCTGTTACTGTTGTCTCTCCTCTGTACAGCCTCCGATACCACATGAAGGAACTTTTCTTCATGTTATCACTCTCTTACTAATCACAGCCTGTTACTGTCCTGTCTCCTATGTAGGGCCTCCAATACCTCTAGAAGGAATTTTTCTTCATGTTATCACCCACTTACCAATCACAACCTGTTACTGTTGTGTCTCCTCTGTACAGCCTCCGATACCCCATGAAGGAACTTTTCTTCTTGTTATCACCCTCTTATCAATCACATCCTCTTACTGTTGTGTCTCCTCTGTACAGCCTCCGATACCCCATGAAGGAACTTTTCTTCATGTTAGCACCCTGTTACCAATCACAGCCTGTTACTTTCCAGTCTCCTCTGTACAGACTCTGATTCCCCAAGAAGGAACTTTTCTTCATGTAATCACGTTCTTAGCAATCACACCAATCACAGCCTGTTATTGCCCTATCTCCTTTGTACAGCCTCCAATACTCCCAGACGGGTGTAAGAACTTTTCTTCATGTTATCATCCTCTTATCAATCACAGCCTTTTACTGTCCTGTCTCCTCTGTACAGCCTCCATTACCACCAAAAGAAACTTTTCTTCATGTTATCACCCTCTTACCAATCACAGCCTGTTTCTGTCTTATCACTTCGGTACGGCCTCCATTCCCCCAGAAGGAACTTTTCTTCATGTTATCACCCTCTTACCAATCACAACATGTCACTGTTGTGTCTCGTCTGTACAGCCTCCGATACCCCATGAAGGAACTTTTCTTCATGTTATCACCCTCTTACCAATCGCAGCCTGTTACTGTGGTGTCTCCTCTGTACAGCCTCCGATACCCCATGAAGGAACTTTTCTTCATGTTATCACCCTCTTACCAATCACAACCTGTTACTGTTGTGACTCCTCAATACAGCCTCCGTTACCCCGTGAAGGAACTTTTCTTCATGCTGTCACCCTCTTATCAATCACATCCTGTTACTGTTGTGTCTCCTCTGTACAGCCTCCGATACCCCATGAAGGAACTTTTCTTCATGTTATCACCCTCTTACCAATCACAGCCTGTTACTGTCCTGTCTTCTCTGTACAGCCTCTGATTCCCCAAGAAGGAACTTTTCTTCATGTTATCACCTTCTTAGCAATAACACCAATCACAGCCTGTTATTGCCCTATCTCCTCTGTACAGCCTCCAATAACCCCAGACGGGTGTAAGAACTTTTCTTGACGTTTTCATCCTCTTATCAATCACAGCCTGTTACTGTCCTGTCTCCTCTGTACAGCCTCCATTACCCCCAGAAGGAACTTTTCTTCATGTTATCACCCTCTTACCAATCACAACCTGTTACTGTTGTGTCTCCTGTGTACAGCCTCCGATACCCCATGAAGGAACTTTTCTTCATGTTATCACTCTCTTATCAATCACAGGATCTTAATGTTTTGCTTCCTCTGTACATCCTCCGATACCCCATGTAGGTACTTTTCTTCATGTTAGCACCCTCTTACCAATCACAGCCTGTTACTGTCCTGTCTCCTCTGTATAGGCTCTGATTCCCCAAGAAGGAACTTTTCTTCATGTTATCACCTTCTTAGCAATCACACCAATCACAGCCTGTTATTGCCCTATCTCCTCTGTACAGCCTCCAATAACCCCAGACGGGTGTAAGAACTTTTCTTCATGCTATCACCCTCTTACCAATCACAACATGTTACTGTTGTGTCTCATCTATACAGCCTCCAATACCCCATGAAGGAACTTTTCTTCATGTTCTCACCCTCTTATCAATCACATCCTGTTACTGTTGTGTCTCTCCTGTACAGCCTCCGATACCCCATGAAGGAACTTTTCTTCATGTTATCACCCTCTTACCAATCGCAACCTCTTAATCTTGTGTCTCCTCTACAGCTTCCGATACCACATGAATGAACTTTTCTTCATTTTATCACCCTCTTATCAATCACATCCTGTTACTGTTGTGTCTCCTCTGTACAATGTCCGATGCCCCATGAAGGAACTTTTCTTCATGTTATCACCCTCTTACCAATCGCAGCCTGTTACTGTGGTGTCTCCTCTGTACAGCCTCCGATACCCCATGAAGGAACTTTTCTTCATGTTATCACCCTCTTACCAATCACAACCTGTTACTGTTGTGTCTCCTCTGTACAACATCCGATACCCCATGAAGGAACTTTTCTTTATGTTATCACCCTCTTACCAATCACAACCTGTTACTGTCCTGTCTCCTCTGTACAGCCTCTGATTCCCCAAGAAGGAACTTTTCTTCATGTTATCACCTTCTTAGCAATAACACCAATCACAGCCTGTTATTGCCCTATCTCCTCTGTACAGCCTCCAATAACCACAGGCGGGTGTAAGAACTTTTCTTCATGTTATCACCTTCTTACCAATCGCAGCCTGTTACTGTTGTGTCTCCTCTGTACAGCCTCCGATACCCTATGAAGGAACTTTTCTTCATGTTATCACCCTCTTACCAATCACAACCTGTTACTGTTGTGTCTCCTCTGTACAGAATTTGATACCCCATGAAGGAACTTTTCTTCATGTTATCACGCTCTTATCAATCACATCCTGTTACTATTGTGCCTCCTCTGTACAGCCTCTGATACCCCATGATGGAACTTTTCTTCATGTTATCACCCTCTTACCAATCACAGCCTGTTACTGTCCTGTCTTCTCTGTACAACCTCTGATTCCCCCAGAAGGAACATTTCTTCATGTAATCACTTTCTTAGCAATCACACCAATCACAGCCTGTTATTGCCTTATTTTCTCTGTACAGCCTCCAATAACCCCAGGCGGGTGTAAGAACTTTTCTTCATGTTATCATCCTCTTACCTATCACAACATGTTACAGTTGTGTCTCCTTTGAGCAGCCTCCAATACCCCAAGAAGGAACTTTTCTTCATGTTATCACCCTCTTATCAATCACATCCTGTTACTGTTGTGTCTCCTCTGTACAGCCTCCGATACCCCATGAAGGAACTTTTCTTCATGTTATCACCCTCTTACAAATCACAACCTTTTACTGTTGTGTTTCCTCTGGACAGCCTTTGATACCCCATGAAGGAACTTTTCTTCATGTTATCACCCTCTAATCAACCACATCCTGTTCCTGCTGTGCTTCCTCTGTACAGCCTCCGATACCCCATGAAGGAACTTTTCTTCATGTTATCACCCTCTTACCAATCACCTCCTGTTACTGTCCTGTCTACTCTGTACAGCCTCTGATTCCCCAAGAAGGAACTTTTCTTCATGTTATCACCTTCTTAGCAATAACACCAATCACAGCCTGTTATTTCCCTATCTCCTCTGTACAGCCTCCAATAACCCCAGACGGGTGTAAGAACTTTTCTTCATGCTATCACCCTCTTACCAATCACAACATGTTACTGTTGTGTCTCATCTATACAGCCTCCAATACCCCATGAAGGAACTTTTCTTCATGTTCTCACCCTCTTATCAATCACATCCTGTTACTGTTGTGTCTCTCCTGTACAGCCTCCGATACCCCATGAAGGAACTTTTCTTCATGTTATCACCCTCTTACCAATCGCAACCTCTTAATCTTGTGTCTCCTCTACAGCTTCCGATACCCCATGAATGAACTTTTCTTCATTTTATCACCCTCTTATCAATCACATCCTGTTACTGTTGTGTCTCCTCTGTACAATGTCCGATGCCCCATGAAGGAACTTTTCTTCATGTTATCACCCTCTTACCAATCGCAGCCTGTTACTGTGGTGTCTCCTCTGTACAGCCTCCGATACCCCATGAAGGAACTTTTCTTCATGTTATCACCCTCTTACCAATCACAACCTGTTACTGTTGTGTCTCCTCTGTACAACATCCGATACCCCATGAAGGAACTTTTCTTCATGTTATCACCCTCTTACCAATCACAACCTGTTACTGTCCTGTCTCCTCTGTACAGCCTCTGATTCCCCAAGAAGGAACTTTTCTTCATGTTATCACCTTCTTAGCAATAACACCAATCACAGCCTGTTATTGCCCTATCTCCTCTGTACAGCCTCCAATAACCACAGGCGGGTGTAAGAACTTTTCTTCATGTTATCACCTTCTTACCAATCGCAGCCTGTTACTGTTGTGTCTCCTCTGTACAGCCTCCGATACCCTATGAAGGAACTTTTCTTCATGTTATCACCCTCTTACCAATCACAACCTGTTACTTTTGTGTCTCCTCTGTACAGAATTTGATACCCCATGAAGGAACTTTTCTTCATCTTATCACGCTCTTATCAATCACATCCTGTTACTATTGTGCCTCCTCTGTACAGCCTCTGATACCCCATGATGGAACTTTTCTTCATGTTATCACCCTCTTACCAATCACAGCCTGTTACTGTCCTGTCTTCTCTGTACAACCTCTGATTCCCCCAGAAGGAACATTTCTTCATGTAATCACTTTCTTAGCAATCACACCAATCACAGCCTGTTATTGCCCTATTTTCTCTGTACAGCCTCCAATAACCCCAGGCGGGTGTAAGAACTTTTCTTCATGTTATCATCCTCTTACCTATCACAACATGTTACTGTTGTGTCTCCTTTGAGCAGCCTCCAATACCCCAAGAAGGAACTTTTCTTCATGTTATCACCCTCTTATCAATCACATCCTGTTACTGTTGTGTCTCCTCTGTACAGCCTCCGATACCCCATGAAGGAACTTTTCTTCATGTTATCACCCTCTTACAAATCACAACCTTTTACTGTTGTGTTTCCTCTGGACAGCCCTTGATACCCCATGAAGGAACTTTTCTTCATGTTATCACCCTCTAATCAACCACATCCTGTTCCTGCTGTGCTTCCTCTGTACAGCCTCCGATACCCCGTGAAGGAACTTTTCTTCATGCTGTCACCCTCTTATCAATCACATCCTGTTACTGTTGTGTCTCCTCTGTACAGCCTCCGATACCCCATGAAGGAACTTTTCTTCATGTTATCACCCTCTTACCAATCACAGCCTGTTACTGTCCTGTCTTCTCTGTACAGCCTCTGATTCCCCCAGAAGGAACTTTTCTTCATGTTATCACCTTTTTAGCAATCACACCAATTACAGCCTGTTATTGCCCTAACTACTTTGTACAACCTCCAATAACCCCTGGCGGGTGTAAGAACTTTTCTTCGTGCTATCATCCTCTTATCAATCAAAGCCTATTTCTGTCCTGTCTCCTCTGTACAGCCTCTATTACCCCCAGAAGGAACTTTTCTTCATGTTATCACCCTCTTACCAATCACAACCTGTTACTGTTGTGTCTCCTCTGTACAGCCTCCGATACCCCATGAAGGAACTTTTCTTCATGTTATCACTCTCTTATCAATCACATGATCTTACTGTTTTGCTTCCTCTGTACATCCTCCGATACCCCATGTAGGTACTTTTCTTCATGTTAGCACCCTCTTACCAATCACAGCCTGTTACTGTCCTGTCTCCTCTGTATAGGCTCTGATTCCCCAAGAAGGAACTTTTCTTCATGTTATCACCTTCTTAGCAATCACACCAATCACAGCCTGTTATTGCCCTATCTCCTCTGTACAGCCTCCAATAACCCCAGACGGGTGTAAGAACTTTTCTTCATGCTATCACCCTCTTACCAATCACAACATATTACTGTTGTGTCTCATCTATACAGCCTCCAATACCCCATGAAGGAACTTTTCTTCATGTTCTCACCCTCTTATCAATCACATCCTGTTACTGTTGTTTCTCTCCTGTACAGCCTCCGATACCCCATAAAGGAACTTTTCTTCATGTTATCACCCTCTTACCAATCGCAACCTCTTAATCTTGTGTCTCCTCTGTACAGCTTCCGATACCCCATGAATGAACTTTTCTTCATTTTATCACCCTCTTATCAATCACATCCTGTTACTGTTGTGTCTCCTCTGTACAACGTCCGATGCCCCATGAAGGAACTTTTTTTCATGTTATCACCCTCTTACCAATCGCAGACTGTTACTGTTGTGTCTCCTCTGTACTGCCTCCGATACCCCATGAAGAAACTTTTCTTCATGTTATCACCCTCTTACCAATCACAACCTGTTACTGTTGTGTCTCCTCTGTACAACATCCGATACCCCATGAAGGAATTTTTCTTCATGTTATCACCCTCTTACCAATCACAACCTGTTACTGTCCTGTCTCCTCTGTACAGCCTCTGATTCCCCCAGAAGGAACTTTTCTTCATGTTTTCACCTTCTTAGCAATAACACCAATCACAGCCTGTTATTGCCCTATCTCCTCTGTACAGCCTCCAATAACCACAGGCGGGTGTAAGAACTTGTCTTCATGTTATCACCTTCTTACCAATCGCAGCCTGTTACTGTTGTGTCTCCTCTGTACAGCCTCCGATACCCCATGAAGGAACTTTTCTTCATGTTATCACCCTCTTACCAATCACAACCTGTTACTGTTGTGTCTCCTCTGGACAGACTTTGATACCCCATGAAGGAAATTTTCTTCATGTTATCACCCTCTTATCAATCACATCCTGTTACTATTGTGCCTCCTCTGTACAGCCTCTGATACCCCATGATGGAACTTTTCTTCATGTTATCACCCTCTTACCAATCACAGCCTGTTACTGTCCTGTCTCCTCTGTACAACCTCTGATTCCCCCAGAAGGAACATTTCTTCATGTAATCACTTTCTTAGCAATCACACCAATCACAGCCTGTTATTGCCCTAATTTCTCTGTACAGCCTCCAATAACCCCAGGCGGGTGTAAGAACTTTTCTTCATGTTATCATCCTCTTACCTATCACAACATGTTACTGTTGTGTCTCCTTTGAGCAGCCTCCAATACCCCAAGAAGGAACTTTTCTTCATGTTATCACCCTCTTATCAATCACATCCTGTTACTGTTGTGTCTCCTCTGTACAGCCTCCGATACCCCATGAAGGAACTTTTCTTCATGTTATCACCCTCTTACAAATCACAACCTTTTACTGTTGTGTTTCCTCTGGACAGCCTTTGATACCCCATGAAGGAACTTTTCTTCATGTTATCACCCTCTAATCAACCACATCCTGTTCCTGTTGTGCTTCCTCTGTACAACATCCGATACCCCATGAAGGAACTTTTCTTCATGTTATCACCCTCTTACCAATCACCTCCTGTTACTGTCCTGTCTACTCTGTACAGCCTCTGATTCCCCAAGAAGGAACTTTTCTTCATGTTATCACCTTCTTAGCAATAACACCAATCACAGCCTGTTATTTCCCTATCTCCTCTGTACAGCCTCCTATAACCCCAGGTGGGTGTAAGAACTTTTCTTCATGTTATCACCCTCTTACCAATCACAACCTGTTACTGTTGTGTCTCCTCTGTACAGCCTCCGATACCCCATGAAGGAACTTTTCTTCTTGTTATCACCCTCTTATCAATCACATCCTCTTACTGTTGTGTTCCTCTGTACATCCTCCGATACCCAATGTAGGTACTTTTCTTCATGTTAGCACTCTCTTACCAATCACAGCCTGTTACTGTCCTGTCCCCTCTGTATAGGCTCTGATTCCCCAAGAAGGAAATTTTCTTCATGTTTTCACATTCTTAGCAATCACACCAGTCACAGCCTGTTATTGTCTTATCTCCTCTGTACAGCCTCCAATAACCCCAGACGGGTGTAAGAACTTTTCTTCATGTTATCATCCTCTTATCAATCACAGCCTTTTACTGTCCTGTCTCCTCTGTACAGCCTCCATTACCCTCAGAAGGAACTTTTCTTCATGTTATCACCCTCTTACCAATCACAGCCTGTTACTGTCTTATCACTTCTGTACAGCCTCCCATCCCCCAGTAGAAACTTTTCTACAAGTTATCACCCTCTTACCAATCACAACATGTTACTGTTGTGTCTCCTCTGTACAGCCGCCGATACCCCATGAAGGAACTTTTCTTCATGTTATCACCCTCTTACCAATCGAAGCTTGTTACTGTTGTGTCTCCTCTGAACAGCCTCCGATACATCATGAAGGGACTTTTCTTCATGTTATCACCCTCTTATCAATCACATCCTGTTACTGTCGTGTGTCCTCTGTACAGCCTCTGATACCCCATGAAGTTACTTTTCTTCATGTTATCACCGTCTTACCAATCACATCCTGTTACTGTCCTGTCTCCTCTGTACTGTCTCTGATACCCCCAAAAGTAACTTTTCTTCATGTTATCACCCTCTTACAAATCACAGCCTTTTACTGTCCTGTCTCCTCTGTACATAGCCTCTGATACCCCCAGAGGGAACTTTTCTTCATGTTATCACCTTCTTAGCAATCACACCAATCACGGCCTGTTATTGCCCTATCTCCTCTGTACAGCCTCCAATAACCCCAGGGGAGTTTAAGAACTTTTCTTCATGTTATCACTCTCTTACCAATCACAGCCTGTTGCTGTCCTGTCTCCTCTGTATGGCCTCCGATACCTCTAGAAGGAATTTTTCTTCATTTTATCACCCTCTTACCAATCACAACCTGTTACTGTTGTGTCTTTTCTGTACAGCCTCCGAAGACCCATGAATTAACTTTTCTTTATGTTATCACCCTCTTTTCAATCACATCCTGTTACTGTTGTGTCTTCTCTGCACAGCCTCCGATTACCCATGAAGGAACTTTTATTTATGTTATAACCCTCTTTTCAATCACGTCCTGTTACTGTTGTGTCTCCTCTGTACAGCCTCCGATACCCCATGAAGGAACTTTTCTTCATGTTATCACCCTCTTACCAATCACAGCCTGTTTCTGTCCTGTCTCCTCTCTACAGCCTCTGATTCCCCAAGAAGGAACTTTTCTTCATGTTATCACCTTCTTAGCAATCACACCAATCACAGCCTGTTATTTAGAGATGAGCGTTGTTCTACTCGAACTGTTCGCCAATCTCAAATTCGAGCTGTTTTGGGCGGTGTTCGAGCCGGTCGGCGAACACGAACAATTTGAGAAAAATTCGGCTGTTCGAGGTTATGTTCGATAACTGTTCGTGCACCAAAATCATAACTGGATTTTTTCTCAGTAATGATGAAAATTAATGTTAATACGCAGTTTGAGTGTACAGCGGGGCGGGGGGAGGGGCAGGGGATGGATCTCTGCAGGAACAATGAAGATCTCCATTTTTTTTTCTCTTTCCCGCTTTTGCAGTGGGGAGGTGCAATCTGTCAGCCTATCAGCAGCGCACACACGGAGCGAAGTGCTTTTTTTCACACAAGCAAGGGCATGTGTGATTGGCAGTGTATGTCACATGTCCTTGCCCTATAAGACCAAGCCATTTTCCCCGTCGCCACCATTTTCTCACTGCTGCAGCTGCGTGTTAGACGGCACCGCTGTTGCTGTGTGCGCTATACCTTGTTAATTTCAAGCCAATTTTCGCACAAATATACAGATAGCTTGGGAGTAGGGAATAGTTGTGATTGCAGTCCTTTTAAGGACTAGGTTACAGCATTTCCTACGACTTTTATCAGGCAGGTCTGTGCTCTTAAATAGATAGATTGTGGGAGTAAAGACTAATTGTAATTGGAGTCCTTTTCAGGACTAGGTTACATCAGTTCCTATCAGTTTTTGCCAGGCAGGTCTGTGCCAGTGCTGTGCAAGTTTTTTTCACAGCATTTGGCTGAATCTAGCAAAGCTAATCCTTTTTGGCCTATTGCAGAGTGTGTTAGTCAGTGGAGTAGCCTATCTGTGTTGCAAGATATACCACCTGTGTATAGAATACCAATTTTTTTACTGCACCTAGTGAAGTAAAATCTTTTGGGCATAGCATCATTCTATTAGTCCATCTATACTGACCTCCATCAGGTTGCAAACTGAATATAATTTTTTTCTGCATCTAGCTCTGAAAAAATATTTGGGCTTCTAGCAGTGTGTGGGACTTGGTCTATTAGTCCATCTATACTGACCTCCATCAGGTTGCAAATTAAAAATAATTTTTTTCTTCATTTAGCTCTGAAAAAATATTTGGGCTTCTAGCGGTGTGTGGGACTTGTTCTATTAGTCCTTCTATACTGACCTCCAGCAGGTTGCAAATTGAATATAATTTTTTTCTGCATCTAGCTCTGAAAAAATATTTGGGCTTCTAGCTGTGTGTGGGTCTTGGTCTATTAGTCCATCTATACTGACCTCCATCAGGTTGCAAATTAAAAATAATTTTTTTCTGCATCTAGCTCTGAAAAAATATTTGGGCTTCTAGCAGTGTGTGGGACTTGGTCTATTAGTCCATCTATACTGACCTCCATCAGGTTGCAAATTAAAAATAATTTTTTTCTTCATTTATCTCTGAAAAAATATTTGGGCTTCTAGCAGCGTGTGGGACTTGTTCTATTAGTCCATCTATACTGACCTCCATCAGGTTGCAAATTAAAAATATTTTTTTTCTTCATTTAGCTCTGAAAAAATATTTGGGCTTCTAGCAATGTGTGGGACTTGTTCTATTAGTCCTTCTATACTGACCTCCAGCAGGTTGCAAATTGAATATAATTTTTTTCTGCATCTAGCTCTGAAAAAATATTTGGGCTTCTAGCGGTGTGTGGGACTTGGTCTATTAGTCCATCTATACTGACCTCCATCAGGTTGCAAATTAAAAATAATTTTTTTCTGCATCTAGCTCTGAAAAAATATTTGGGCTTCTAGCAGTGTGTGGGACTTGGTCTATTAGTCCATCTATACTGACCTCCATCAGGTTGCAAATTAAAAATAATTTTTTTCTTCATTTATCTCTGAAAAAATATTTGGGCTTCTAGCAGCGTGTGGGACTTGTTCTATTAGTCCATCTATACTGACCTCCATCAGGTTGCAAATTAAAAATAATTTTTTTCTGCATCTAGCTCTGAAAAAATATTTGGGCTTCTAGCAGTGTGTGGGACTTGGTCTATTAGTCCATCTATACTGACCTCCATCAGGTTGCAAATTGAATAAAAAAAAATTCTGCATCTAGCTCTGAAAAAATATTTGGGCTTCTAGCGGTGTGTGGGACTTGGTCTATTAGTCCATCTATACTGACCTCCATCAGGTTGCAAATTAAAAATAATTTTTTTCTGCATCTAGCTCTGAAAAAATATTTGGGCTTCTAGCAGTGTGTGGGACTTGGTCTATTAGTCCATCTATACTGACCTCCATCAGGTTGCAAATTAAAAATAATTTTTTTCTTCATTTAGCTCTGAAAAAATATTTGGGCTTCTAGCAGTGTGTGGGACTTGTTCTATTAGTCCTTCTATACTGACCTCCAGCAGGTTGCAAATTGAATATAATTTTTTTCTGCATCTAGCTCTGAAAAAATATTTGGGCTTCTAGCGGTGTGTGGGACTTGGTCTATTAGTCCATCTATACTGACCTCCATCAGGTTGCAAATTAAAAATATTTTTTTTCTGCATCTAGCTCTGAAAAAATATTTGGGCTTCTAGCGGTGTGTGGGACTTGGTCTATTAGTCCATCTATACTGACCTCCATCAGGTTGCAAATTAAAAATAATTTGTATCTGCATCTAGCTCTGAAAAAATATTTGGGCTTCTAGCAGTGTGTGGGACTTGGTCTATTAGTCCATCTATACTGACCTCCATCAGGTTGCAAATTGAATAAAAAAAATTTCTGCATCTAGCTCTGAAAAAATATTTGGGCTTCTAGCGGTGTGTGGGACTTGGTCTATTAGTCCATCTATACTGACCTCCATCAGGTTGCAAATTAAAAATAATTTTTTTCTGCATCTAACCCAGCCAATAGTTTTGGCCTAATACCACAGTTTGGCCACTCAGCTCTGCTCGGTTACCATCCATTGTTTTTTTGTGCAAACAACTCCAGAGTTGTGAATTAGTTAACCACCAAAATGAGTGGAAAAAGGCCTGCTGCTGGTGGAAAGGGGAATAGGCGTGTTGGGAAGGGGAAAAAAGGTTGTGTCCGTGGGGTAGGTGCAGAAGAAAGACCATCTTCCAGCCAAACTAAAATGTCTACTTCTTTTAGCGGACAATGTGATAAGATCCCTTTCTTACGGCCACGCCAATCGCTACAAATTCCAGATGAGGCACAAAAACAGCAGGTGCTTCAACGGATATCAAGTGCTCCTTTAAGTGGGCTCTCCTCCACATCAACTTCAACATCACAAATACTCCAGTCCTCAAAGGTGTCACCCAAATCGCACTTGCTTCCTCACAGCTCCCAAATCTCCAGCTGCCCGTCTGAGTATGAGGTAGAACAGATGGTTGAGTCTGCAGAGCTGTTTACTCATACTATAGCCTGGGAATCAGAGGTCGACTCCAGCGCTTCTGTGAATCCAGACGAGGAAATGATCTGCACTGATGCCCAGAATCTTTATGAGTCGGATCCAGGACCAGACGCAGAAGGTTCTGACCATAATGTAGACCCTCATTCCCAAACTGTAACTCCTGTTGGTGGAGACAATGAGGAAGACGATGATAAGACTCAAATACCTGATTGGAGCGACAACTTTAGTTTTTTGTCAGGGCAGGAACAGGTTGGCTCTGAGGACGACGGGTGTGATAACGCACAGGGTGATGATGATGAGGTCGGAGATCCCACTTACTGTCAAACCACAGTCAGCCAAGAGATGAGGTCAGCAGAGGAGGTGGAGGAAGATGCTAGTGACGACGAGGTCAGGTTGCGCCTTCCTGGACAGAGACGTAGTACTGGAAGCACGTCAACAACTGCATCCTCAAACACAACTCTGCCTCTCACCACAAGTCGTGGTGGCTCTTCAGGTCGCATGGGTGCTAAGCCTTGCATAGCCTGGGCATTTTTTCAGATCGATAAAGATGACCCAACTCGTGTTATCTGTAACATTTGTCAGCAAAAGCTAAGTAGAGGCCAAAAAATACATAGTTTGAGTACTTCATGCATGAACCGGCACATGGACATGAAGCATAAGTTGCAGTGGGAAGCTCAGTGTGCTACAATGCGGTCTAGCCGGCCGGGCCAACCACCGTCTGCCATATCTTGTGCATCCGCGGCCTCTTCATCCTCTGTGACTGGGGGGACAGCAGTCACACCTGTTTTGGGGCGCAGACCTGCCACCTCTTTACCCGCAACAGCCAGCGTGATTGGCAGGTCATCATTTTCTTTGGAGGTGGTAACACCAGCTGGTCTTGAGCGCTGTCCGACATCGATAGCACCACCTTTGGATCAAGGCAACCTAACATGTCCGCCTGCATCTTCCTCACAGACCGGCAGTTTGCCGGGGACACCCTTATCAACCCCGTCTAAGCACAATAGCCAGCCCTCGGTCCCTCAGATGTGGACAAGTAAAAGACCATTTCCTCCTAGCCATGAGAAAGCTAAGAGGTTGAATTTCACCATCTGCAAGCTCTTGGCTACAGAAATGCTGCCTTTCCGCCTGGTGGACACAGAGGATTTTCGAGACCTTATGTCCGTCGCAGTGCCCCAGTACCAGATGCCCAGTCGGCACTACTTCTCAAAGAAAGGTGTGCCTGCGCTCCACCAGCATGTCGCACACAACATCACCGCTTCTTTGAGAAACTCTGTGTGTGACAGGGTGCATTTCACCACAGACACTTGGACGAGTAGGCATGGACAGGGGCGTTACATGTCGCTGACTGGGCACTGGGTAACTATGGTGACAGCAGGACAAGGGGCTGCTGTCCAAGTCTTGCCGTCCCCACGAGTTGTGCGTCAATCCTCTTTATGTCATTTTTCCTCCACTGCTTCTGCCTCCTCAACCTCCTCTTGGTCTTCCACCTGCACCCAAAGCCTGTCTGGTCATGCCACAAGCTTTCTAACTGCGCAGAAGGGATCCTGCACACCTCCTTACTATGCTGGCAGTAGGGCTCAACGTCATCAGGCGGTTTTTACATTGAAATGTCTGGGAAATGTGAGTCACACAGCTGAGGAGTTGTGGTCAGCTCTGGAGAACCAATTTCATGAATGGTTGTCTCCACTGGACCTGAAACCAGGGAAGGCCGTGTGCGACAATGCTGCAAACCTGGGTGCGGCCCTTCGCCGGGGCAATGTCACACACGTGCCTTGTATGGCTCACGTGTTGAACCTGGTTGTCCAGCAATTTTTAGCCCACTATCCCAGACTAGATGGCCTTCTGCAGAGGGCACGGTCGCTGTGTGCTCACTTCCGCCGTTCGCATCCCGCAGCTCAGCGACTTACATCTCTACAGAAGTCGTTGGGCCTGCCACTTCACCGGCTAAAATGCGATGTGCCTACCCGGTGGAATTCAACTCTGCACATGTTGCAGCGACTGTGGCAGCACCGACAAGCCCTGGTGCAATACGTTCTGACGTATAGCCTGGGCCAACGAGATTCAGAGGTGGGGCAAATCACGCTGGAGGAGTGGTCTCAGATCAGGGACCTATGCACCCTTCTGCACAGTTTTGAAATGGCGACGAAGATGTTTAGTGCTGACGATGCCATTATCAGCATGACTATTCCGGTGATTTACATGCTGGAGCACATGTTAAACAGAATTCGGAGTCAGGTGGTGGCACAAGAGGAGGTGGAGGAAGTAGAGGAGGAGGAGTTGTATGCGGAAGGGCTAACATCTGCAAGGTCCAGACGGTCGGCAGCACCAGGGCGGCAGGCATGTGAGGGTGGGGGAGATGGTTTTACCAGGGCGCATGGTAGCAGCCAAACTAGTGAGGAAGGTGCAGGAGCCCAGGAAGAAGTGGAGGACGAACTGATGGAAGACTCATCAGATGAGGGAGACCTTGATCACATTTCTGTTGTGCGAGGTTGGGGGGAGAGGACAGAGGAAGGAAGCATGATTGTTACCTCGCCACCAACACAACAGGGACTTGGTGCTCCTGGATGCGCAACACACATGAGTGCCTTCTTGCTGCACTACCTGCAACATGACCCTCGAATTGTGAGAATTAGAAATAATCCTGACTACTGGGTTGCCACACTGTTAGATCCCCGGTACAAAAGTAAATTTGCAGAAATTATTCCTGCCATAGAAAGGGATGCACGCATGCAGGAGTATCAGCAGAGACTGTTGCAGAATCTTACATGTGCTTTTCCACAAAATACCAGTGGTGCACGTAGTGAATCTCACAGTTCCAACTTGCCAACCGTGGTCTGTATGGAATTGTTCAATAAAGGGCCCAAAATTAAGATAACATAGATGGGAGAGGTCTCTATGAATAGGAATTCCTAAGTATTTGATACCCTGTGAGGGCCAGGCAAAGGGAAAGTTGGACTGGATGGAATCCTATATGGATTTAGGGAGGGAGACATCGAGGGCCTCAGACTTCGCTGCATTGATTTTAAAATTTTACCATGTAACAAAGTGATCTATTTCAGCCATAACAGCAGGGATGGATATATGTGATTGAGTGATATATACTAGGACATCATCAGCAAATAGAGAGCACTTGTACTCGGTGCCTCCCACCTCAATCCACCTAATATTGGGGTTATGGCGAATTGATGAGAGCAGGTGCTCCGTCACTAGGATGTATAAGAGAGGGGACAGAGGACATCCCTGCCTTGTCCCATTGGTGATTGTGAAAGGTGATGAAAATGTTCTGACGCACCCCCTGGGCCTTGGGACACCCGGAGCCGGACCCTTTTTGGTGGATGCTGGTGGTTGTAGTCTTCGTGGCGGCGATCCGGTTCCGTGGCTCAAACCAGTGGCGGAACTATTTATGTGGTTTTGATGTTTAAATGTCCGACTACGCCACCCGTGGATTGCGGTCAGAGTGAACCGCCGCTACAGGGCAGACCGCTAAGGCTGGTGTTGTGGGTGCAGCAGAGCGTAGCATAACTCCCCACGGGAGGAGTATAGCCTCAGGGCAGTGTATGCGGAGGATGGGGGTGATGGTGCAGGGCAGCAGCAGTAACGACACGGAGTCAGTGATGCAGTTCAGGGCCTTTACTCACAGTTCTTATTATCCAGACCACGTCTGCAGGTAACGGCTGCCCACGTCATACTGTGCTCACCAGGTGAGGGGCTCAGACAACTCCCAGATAACTTTGGAGTGCTTCACAGGACCCCCTTTGTGTGTCCTTTGTCTGGCCTTTCTTACCAACACTTCTGTCCGGCTGCCTCGGGCCTCCTCTTGGTAAACTTGGCGCCAGTTTCCCTGACCCTATGTGGTGCCTTCCTAGCGGGTGGAGCAAGGGGCTGCGCCACATAAAATGTCAGAGCCTCCGGTTTCTAGCTGAGGGTCGTTTCCTGCCTCCACTAGTTCGGGGACCGGTCTCCCCCTTTGGCCTGACCCCTCCACGCAGGTGGATTCGGGCGTGCGGTGGCGACTCGCCCGTCCGCACCCCTGGGATCCCTTCATTCCTCGTTCCTGGAGCCTTCTCCGCTCCTCTTCCTTCCTTCTCCCTCTTGCAGGCCTGGGCCTCTGTTACTAGGCCCGCCTCCGGAGCAGAACTCATGCAGAGCCCCTGCTCCCTGCCACTTCTGCTCAGACTTCTCTGCACTGAACTAAGATGGTGCCCACCTTTTATACTCCCTTCTCAATGCACCCAGGAACTGCTTCCTCCCTGCTCCTGCACTGCAGGGTTCCCCTTCCTCAGTGTTCCCTCCCCCCACTCCAGCCAGGGACAGGGACTGTCGTGCCCATCTCAGGGGCATATTAGTCGCCCTGCCCCACGGCAATGTGGTGTAATGCATGCAGGTGTCGGGTCCTGATCCACACTCCATCCTTATCTGAGAGTGAGATATCACACCTCTGGGTGAGGTGCAATACGTCTGTAGCAACCGAGCCCTCGGTGCTACAGTTCCATTTATCTTCAGCCTAGGTGACGTATTGTGATACAGGGCCGTGATTTTGGCTATAAAAGGGTCCCCTAGACCCCTACCCCAAGCTTTTTAAGAGAATCATATATGGCGTGCCAGGAGACTCTATGGAATGCTTTCTCAGCATCCAACGAGAGTATCTACTTACAAATTTTTAACTGCATCTAGCCCAGGAAATACTTTGTGCCTAGTAGCAGTGTCTGCTAGTCAGCGGATTATCCCGGCTGTTAAGCAAGCTACACCACCTGTAGTTTAGACACTTAATTTTTTCAAAGGAAATGCTTCGGGACCACGGGATACTTAGTGAAGAGCATCAGGAGGCACCCCAAGGCATAGGGGCTGGGACTGGCACTAGGATGCCTTGCGGTGGACAGCCGAGCTCGATCCTTATAAAAGCTTTTTAACTGCAGCAGCTTTAGTGGACGCTACTGGAGCTGGAATTACGCGGCTGCTGGCATGAGACTTGCCCTCCAATAGATCCTTGTAAATGGATTTAAAGTGTATTCATTCAAATTAGAGGGACAACTTAAATTAAAAAGCTTAGAGCTGCCTCCACCACAGGGGGGCTCTCTCGACCCACCAGCGGACAGGCACCAGTATTGGGAGAGGGGGGCTGGCCGTCAGGGTTCACCGCGGCTCTGGCACAAACCCGGCGACACGGAGGTGGCACGGGCAGGAGCGGACTGGCCGTCTCGGCTTCTCACTTTTTGGATTTTAGAAGGGCATGACATGCCTATATCTGTGTCTCCCCCTCCTTTTACTCCTCCACCTCTTTTCTTTTCGCATGACTATATGTACTTGTCACTTTTCCATGTGTTAGTTGTGTCTTCTGAGCAGTTTGTCAGCTTTTGGACACCTTTGAAGGTGTTTTCTATGTGTTTCTATGTGTTTTTGTTTGCCTGCCATTGGTTTTAACGGTGTTCGAAGGTGTTCGACGAACAGTTCGACGAACAGTTCGGCGAACACACGGGTGTTCGACGAACCGAACCGAACTCGAACACTACGGGGGTGGCTCAACACTACTGTTATTACCTTCTGTCCTCTGTACAGCCTCCAATAACCCCAGGCAGGTGTAAGAATTTTTCTTCTTGTTATCATCCTCTTATCAAGCACAGGCTGTTACTGTCTTGTCTCCTCTGTACAGCCTCCATTACCCCCAGAAGGAACTTTTCTTGATGTTATCACCCTCTTACCAATCACAGCCTGTTTCTGTCTTATTGTAACATACCTGGCGGCGTCCTTGCATGGTGGTCCATCTCCCACTGTGCAAGAGGGCGCACTTGATCTCCTGTCCAGAATGTCTCTCTGGCTTCCCTCCATGCTGTCTGTTTGTGTCTGTTTCTGCTGCTTAAGGGCGGCGCCCGATCACTTCCTGCCTTTTGTACCTGCTGTGGGTCACACCCCTTGTGCGTCCTCAGCCTATTGCTGTCTGTCACTTGGTATATAGCTCAGCAGCTCCCTTCTATCCCGGCCTGAGCATAGTGTTTCCTTCAGTGTGTGCTTGCACTCTGAAGGTGCCAGGTCCCGTCTCTTGTCTCCTGCTTTTTGTATCAGTTCCCGTGTCTGAACTGAGTCCTGTATGTCTCCTGCTTTGCGGTATCAGCTCCCGTGTCTGAACTGAGTCCTTTCTGTGTTCTCTTGTCTGTCCTGTCTGAACACGCTCCTGCCTGTTCCTCCGCCTTCTAGTGGCCGATTTCCTAGACCCGCTCCTGTGTCTGGTCTGTCCTGTCTGAACACGCTCCTTGCCTGTTCGTTCCGCCTCTCTGGGGGCCGTATTCCCGGACCCGCTCCTGTGTCTGGTCTGTCCTGTCTGAACACTCTCCTTGCCTGTTCGTTCCGCCTTCTAGTGGCCGATTTCCTAGACCCGCTCCTGTGTCTGGTCTGTCCTGTCTGAACACGCTCCTTGCCTGTTCGTTCCGCCTCTCTGGGGGCCGTATTCCCGGACCCGCTCCTGTGTCTGGTCTGTCCTGTCTGAACACGCTCCTTGCCTGTTCGTTCCGCCTTCTAGTGGCCGATTTCCTAGACCCGCTCCTGTGTCTGGTCTGTCCTGTCTGAACACGCTCCTTGCCTGTTCGTTCCGCCTCTCTGGGGGCCGTATTCCCGGACCCGCTCCTGTATCCCTCTGCAGTGTCGGTCTCCTCCGTACACTCAGTTCCAGTCTGAACTCTCTCCTGTCCTTTACCTGTTTTGCCTCTATGTCCGTTCCCTTCCTTTTTCTGCAGAGTCTGAACTCGTACCTAACTCCTGCTTGTTGTCTCTGCAAGTACTGTGTGAGTATCTGGCTCTGTCTTTCCCTTCCTGTCTGTTCCGTGTGAACAGAGCCCTGTCCTCCCTGCTCAGCCTTGTCTGCACTCTAGCTGTGCTTGCCTGTAACCCTCTGCCTGTATTGTTCCTGAGTCCCGGTGTGTACTGGGTCCTATCCCGCCTGTGTTCCTACCTGCTAGTGCCTTCCTGTCTGCACTCTAGCTGTGCTTGCCTTTACCCCCCTGCCTGCATACCCGCCTGCCTGCATACCAGTCGTGCCTGCCTATACCCACCAGTCTGTGTGCCAGCCTACCAGCCTGTTCCTGTATTCCCCTGTGTGGGTCAACAGCCGTGTCCGGGGTCTGTCCTGGAGTAGCACCTGGTCCCTCTGCTCGGTTCCTCCTTGGTGCACTGGCGTCGTATGCCGTCGTGCGACCCTGGTCGGATCGGGTGAATACTTAGTCACGCCCCTCCAGGCATTCACTCTCCGGCACGGTCCAGTGGAATCACTACCAATCACACGCACACGCCGCTTAGCCCGGGCGTGTGCATAACAGCATGCTCAGGCCATGGTTCCCGTTGAGCCCCACGGCCCTCGCTCTTTGAGAAGTTTTTCCAGCGAATACATGCATTAAAATAAAATAAATAAATTTTTTTTTCCCCCTTTAGCTGAGTTCCAGGCGAGTTACGCACCCGTCCAGATGGATCTATCAGCCCTCGTTCCTGCGGATCCGCCACGTTACTATGGGGATCCAAGACAGTGTCGTGCATTTGTGGAGCAATGCATGCTACACTTTAAGGCCTACCCTCTCTATTTTCCTTCCGATTGGGCTAAAGTGGCCTTTATGATTGACTACCTAGCGGGTGATGCCTTGAAATGGGTCACCCCCCTATGGGAAGCATGGGATCCTGTCATCCTTGACCTGCAGGCCTTCCTGGTGGCCTTTCGTATGGTCTTCGAGGACCCTAACTCTGAAGCCCCTGCTGAAGCTTCACTTCCCAATATCCCGGAGCAGCCCCGACGGGTAATGTGTGTGGGTAGCGCAATAGTCCTCCAGCCCAATGAGACTACTGCCCACCCAGAATCCTCACAGGGTGACTACGCTTTCCGGAATACTTCTCTCAACCTCAAGAGGCAGTCCAGACGTGCTAGACTTAGAGGCAAGCCGTCACGCCAGGGTCTGTCCTCCCTGAGACCTCCTGACCCCAACCTTGAAGTCCCTACTGAAGCTTCATCTCCCTGTATCCCGGAGAAACCCCAATGGGTAATGTGCGTGGGTAGTGCACCAGTTCTCCTGGCCGAAGAGACTTCTGCCCATCCAGACTCCACACAGGAGAACTTCCTGCACCCGGCATCAGATGCTTCTTTCTCTTTAACCGGTGTGCATGTCCAAGGATGCTCCAAAGTGGTAGTTACCTCCGAGTCTCTACACCCCTCCGACCAGGCGGAGGATCCCCTGTTGCCTCCTGAACCCTCCGGGATACCACTCGATGACAAATGGAGAGAGACTTCTCTACACCCGGTACTCAATACTTTGTCCGCTTCGTCCTGTGAGCCTGACAATGGGTACCCCAAAGTGGTAGTTACCTCCGAGTCTCTACACCCCTCCGACCAGGCGGAGGACCTCCAGTTGTCTCCTGAACCCTTCGGGGTGCTACCTGGTAGCGAAAGGACAGAGACTCTCCTATACTCTGTACCTGATACCTCGCCTGCTTCCTCCAGTGAGTCCGACCTAGTGTACTCTGAAGCAGAGGTTACCCGTGAGTCTCTACACCCCTCTGACCAGGCGGAGGTCCGCCAGCTGTCTCCAGAACCCTTCGGGGTGCCACCTGGTGGTGAATGGACAGAGACTTTCCTATACTCGGTACCCGATACCTCGCCTGCTTCCTCCAGTGAGTCCGACCTAGTGTACTCTGGAGCAGTTGTTTTCTCTGAGCCTCTGCACTCTTCTGACCCGGCGGAGGACCTCCAGTTGTTTCCTGAATCCTCCGGGATATCACCAGATAACAAAGAGACAGTGACTTTTCCTCATTATGTACCTGATAACCCGTCTATTTCTTCCTGTGAGCTTGACAAGATGTACCTCGAAGCAGAGATTACCCTTAAGTCTCTGTCCCCCTCCAACCCAGTGAACGACTGGCCCTCGAATTCCCTGCGGAAGATTCTGGCAGGCCTGAAGAAGAGGGGGCGTAAGGGGGGAGGTACTGTAACATACCTGGCGGCGTCCTTGCATGGTGGTCCATCTCCCACTGTGCAAGAGGGCGCACTTGATCTCCTGTCCAGAATGTCTCTCTGGCTTCCCTCCATGCTGTCTGTTTGTGTCTGTTTCTGCTGCTTAAGGGCGGCGCCCGATCACTTCCTGCCTTTTGTACCTGCTGTGGGTCACACCCCTTGTGCGTCCTCAGCCTATTGCTGTCTGTCACTTGGTATATAGCTCAGCAGCTCCCTTCTATCCCGGCCTGAGCATAGTGTTTCCTTCAGTGTGTGCTTGCACTCTGAAGGTGCCAGGTCCCGTCTCTTGTCTCCTGCTTTTTGTATCAGTTCCCGTGTCTGAACTGAGTCCTGTATGTCTCCTGCTTTGCGGTATCAGCTCCCGTGTCTGAACTGAGTCCTTTCTGTGTTCTCTTGTCTGTCCTGTCTGAACACGCTCCTGCCTGTTCCTCCGCCTTCTAGTGGCCGATTTCCTAGACCCGCTCCTGTGTCTGGTCTGTCCTGTCTGAACACGCTCCTTGCCTGTTCGTTCCGCCTCTATGGGGGCCGTATTCCCGGACCCGCTCCTGTGTCTGGTCTGTCCTGTCTGAACACTCTCCTTGCCTGTTCGTTCCGCCTTCTAGTGGCCGATTTCCTAGACCCGCTCCTGTGTCTGGTCTGTCCTGTCTGAACACGCTCCTTGCCTGTTCGTTCCGCCTCTCTGGGGGCCGTATTCCCGGACCCGCTCCTGTGTCTGGTCTGTCCTGTCTGAACACGCTCCTTGCCTGTTCGTTCCGCCTTCTAGTGGCCGATTTCCTAGACCCGCTCCTGTGTCTGGTCTGTCCTGTCTGAACACGCTCCTTGCCTGTTCGTTCCGCCTCTCTGGGGGCCGTATTCCCGGACCCGCTCCTGTATCCCTCTGCAGTGTCGGTCTCCTCCGTACACTCAGTTCCAGTCTGAACTCTCTCCTGTCCTTTACCTGTTTTGCCTCTATGTCCATTCCCTTCCTTTTTCTGCAGAGTCTGAACTCGTACCTAACTCCTGCTTGTTGTCTCTGCAAGTACTGTGTGAGTATCTGGCTCTGTCTTTCCCTTCCTGTCTGTTCCGTGTGAACAGAGCCCTGTCCTCCCTGCTCAGCCTTGTCTGCACTCTAGCTGTGCTTGCCTGTAACCCTCTGCCTGTATTGTTCCTGAGTCCCGGTGTGTACTGGGTCCTATCCCGCCTGTGTTCCTACCTGCTAGTGCCTTCCTGTCTGCACTCTAGCTGTGCTTGCCTTTACCCCCCTGCCTGCATACCCGCCTGCCTGCATACCAGTCGTGCCTGCCTATACCCACCAGTCTGTGTGCCAGCCTACCAGCCTGTTCCTGTATTCCCCTGTGTGGGTCAACAGCCGTGTCCGGGGTCTGTCCTGGAGTAGCACCTGGTCCCTCTGCTCGGTTCCTCCTTGGTGCACTGGCGTCGTATGCCGTCGTGCGACCCTGGTCGGATCGGGTGAACACTTAGTCACGCCCCTCCAGGCATTCACTCTCCGGCACGGTCCAGTGGAATCACTACCAATCACACGCACACGCCGCTTAGCCCGGGCGTGTGCATAACACTTATCACTTCTGTACAGCCTCCGGTCCCCCAGAAGGAACATTTCTTCATGTTACCACCCTCTTACCAATCACAACATGTTACTGTTGTGTCTCCTCTGTACAGCCTCCGATACCCCATGAAGGAAATTTTCTTCATGTTATCACCCTCTTACCAATCGTAGCCTGTTACTGTTGTGTCTCCTCTGTACAGCCTCCGATACCCCATGAAGGAACTTTTCTTCATGTTATCACCCTCTTACCAATCACAACCTGTTACTGTTGTGTCTCCTTTGTACAGCCTCCGATACCCCATGAAGGAACTTTTCTTCATGTTATCACCCTCTTATTAATCACATCCTGTTACTGTTGTGTCTCATCTGTACAGCCTCCGATACCTCATGAAGAAACTTTTCTTCATGTTATCACCCTCTTACCAATCGCAACCTGTTACTGTTGTGTCTCCACTGTACAGCTTCCGATACCCCATGAAGGAACTTTTCTTCATGTTATCTCCCTCTTACCAATCACAACCTGTTACTGTTGTGTCTCCTCTGTACAGCCACCGATAACCCATGAAGGAATTTTTCTTCATGCTATCACCCTCTTATTAATCACATCTTGTTACTGCTGTGTCTCCTCTGTACATAGCCTCCGATACCCAATGAAGGAACTTTTCATCATGTTATCACCCTCTTACCAATCACAACCTGTTACTGTTGTGTCTCTTCTGTACAGCCTCCGATACCCCATGAAGGTACTTTTCTTCATGTTAGCACCCTCTTACCAATCACAGCCTGTTACTGTCCTGTCTCCTCTGTACAGGCTCTGATTCCCCAAGAAGGAACTTTTCTTCTCGTTATCACCTTCTTAGCAATCACACCAATCACAGCCTGTTATTGCCCTATCTCCTCTGTACAGCCTCCAATAACCACAGGCGGGTGTAAGAACTTTTCTTCATGTTATCACCCTCTTACCAATCGCAGCCTGTTACTGTTATGTCTCCTCTGTACAGCATCCGATACCCCATGAAGGAACTTTTCTTCATGTTATCAACCTCTTACCAATCACAACCTGTTACTGTTGTGTCTCCTCTGTACAGACTTTGATACCCCATGAAAGAACTTTTCTTCATGTTATCACCCTCTTATCAATCACATCCTGTTACTATTGTGCCTCCTCTGTACAGCCTCTGATACCCCATGATGGAACTTTTCTTCATGTTATCACCCTCTTACCAATCACAGCCTGTTACTGTCCTGTCTCCTCTGTACAGCCTCTGATTCCCCCAGAAGGAACATTTCTTCATGTTATCACCTTCTTAGCAATCACACCAATCACAGCTTGTTATTGCCCTATCTTCTCTGTACAGCCTCCAATAACCCCAGGCGGGTGTAAGTACTTTTCTTCATGATATCATCCTCTTACCTATCACAACATGTTACTGTTGTGTCTCCTTTGAGCAGCCTCCAATACCCCAAGAAGGAACTTTTCTTCATGTTATCACCCTCTTATCAATCACATCCTGTTACTGTTGTGGCTCCTCTGTACAGCCTCTGATGCCCCATGAAGGAACTTTTCTTCATGTTATCACCCTCTTACAAATCACAACCTTTTACTGTTGTGTTTCCTCTGGACAGCCTTTGATACCCCATGAAGGAACTTTTCTTCATGTTATCACCCTCTAATCAACCACATCCTGTTCCTGTTGTGCTTCCTCTGTACAGCCTCCGATACCCCATGAAGGAAATTTTCTTCATGTTATCACCCTCTTACCAATCGTAGCCTGTTACTGTTGTGTCTCCTCTGTGCAGCCTCCGATACCCCATGAAGGAACTTTTCTTCATGTTATCACCCTCTTACCAATCACAACCTGTTACTGTTGTGTCTCCTTTGTACAGCCTCCGATACCCCATGAAGGAACTTTTCTTCATGTTATCACCCTCTTATTAATCACATCCTGTTACTGTTGTGTCTCATCTGTACAGCCTCCGATACCTCATGAAGAAACTTTTCTTCATGTTATCAACCGCTTACCAATCGCAGCCTGTTACTGTTGTGTCTCCACTGTACAGCTTCCGATACCCTATGAAGGAACTTTTCTTCATGTTATCACCCTCTTACCAATCACAACCTGTTACTGTTGTGTCTCCTCTGTACAGCCACCGATACCCCATGAAGGAACTTTTCTTCATGTTATCACCCTCTTATCAATCAGAACCTGTTTCTTTCCTGTCTCCTCTGTACAGCCACCATTACCCCAGAAGAAACTTTTCTTCATGTTATCAAACTCTTACCAATCATAGCCATTTACTGTCCTGTCTCCTCTGTACATAGCCTCCGATACCCAATGAAGGAACTTTTCTTCATGTTATCACCCTCTTACCAATCACAACCTGTTACTGTTGTGTCTCCTCTGTACAGCCTCCGATACCCCATGAAGGAACTTTTCTTCATGTTATCACCCTCTTATCAATCACATCCCCTTACTGTTGTGTCTCTTCTGTACAGCCTCCGATACCCCATGAAGGAACTTTTCTTCATGTTATCACCCTCTTACCAATCACAGCCTGTTACTGTCCTGTCTTCTCTGTACAGCCTCTGATTCCCCCAGAAGGAACTTTAATTCATGTTATCACCTTTTTAGCAATCACACCAATCACAGCCTGTTATTGCCCTATCTACTTTGTACAACCTCCAATAACCCCTGGCGGGTGTAAGAACTTTTCTTCATGTTATCATCCTCTTATCAATCAGAACCTGTTTCTTTCCTGTCTCCTCTGTACAGCCTCCATTACCCCCAGAAGGAACTTTTCTTCATGTTATCAAACTCTTACCAATCATAGCCATTTACTGTCCTGTCTCCTCTGTACATAGCCTCCGATACCCAATGAAGGAACTTTTCTTCATGTTATCACTCTCTTATCAATCACATCCCCTTACTGTTGTGTCTCTTCTGTACAGCCTCTGACACCCCATGAAGGTACTTTTCTTCATGTTAGCACCCTCTTACCAATAACAGCCTGTTACCGTCCTGTCTCCTCTGTACAGGCTCTGATTCCCCAAGAAGGAACTTTTCTTCTCGTTATCACCTTCTTAGCAATCACACCAATCACAGCCTGTTATTGCCCTATCTCCTCTGTACAGCCTCTAATAACCACAGGCGGGTGTAAGAACTTTTCTTCATGTTATCACCCTCTTACCAATCGCAGCCTGTTACTGTTATGTCTCCTCTGTACAGCATCCGATACCCCATGAAGGAACTTTTCTTCATGTTATCACCCTCTTACCAATCACAGCCTGTTACTGTCCTGTCTTCTCTGTACAGCCTCTGATTCCCCCAGAAGGAACTTTAATTCATGTTATCACCTTTTTAGCAATCACACCAATCACAGCCTGTTATTGCCCTATCTACTTTGTACAACCTCCAATAACCCCTGGCGGGTGTAAGAACTTTTCTTCATGTTATCATCCTCTTATCAATCAGAACCTGTTTCTTTCCTGTCTCCTCTGTACAGCCTCCATTACCCCCAGAAGGAACTTTTCTTCATGTTATCAAACTCTTACCAATCATAGCCATTTACTGTCCTGTCTCCTCTGTACATAGCCTCCGATACCCAATGAAGGAACTTTTCTTCATGTTATCACTCTCTTATCAATCACATCCCCTTACTGTTGTGTCTCTTCTGTACAGCCTCTGATACCCCATGAAGGTACTTTTCTTCATGTTAGCACCCTCTTACCAATAACAGCCTGTTACTGTCCTGTCTCCTCTGTACAGGCTCTGATTCCCCAAGAAGGAACTTTTCTTCTCGTTATCACCTTCTTAGCAATCACACCAATCACAGCCTGTTATTGCCCTATCTCCTCTGTACAGCCTCCAATAACCACAGGCGGGTGTAAGAACTTTTCTTCATGTTATCACCCTCTTACCAATCGTAGCCTGTTACTGTTGTGTCTCCTCTGTACAGCCTCCGATACCCCATGAAGGAACTTTTCTTCATGTTATCACCCTCTTACCAATCACAACCTGTTACTGTTGTGTCTCCTTTGTACAGCCTCCGATACTCCATGAAGGAACTTTTCTTCATGTTATCACCCTCTTATTAATCACATCCTGTTACTGTTGTGTCTCATCTGTACAGCCTCCGATACCTCATGAAGAAACTTTTCTTCATGTTATCAACCGCTTACCAATCGCAGCCTGTTACTGTTGTGTCTCCACTGTACAGCTTCCGATACCCTATGAAGGAACTTTTCTTCATGTTATCACCCTGTTACCAATCACAACCTGTTACTGTTGTGTCTCCTCTGTACAGCCACCGATAACCCATGAAGGAACTTTTCTTCATGCTATCACCCTCTTATTAATCACATCCTGTTACTGCTGTGTCTCCTCTATACAGCTTCCGATACCCCATGAAGGAACTTTTCTTCATGTTATCACCCTCTTACCAATCACAGCGTGTTACTGTCCTGTCTTCTCTGTACAGCCTCTGATTCCCCCAGAAGGAACTTTAATTCATGTTATCACCTTTTTAGCAATCACACCAATCACAGCCTGTTATTGCCCTATCTACTTTGTACAACCTCCAATAACCCCTGGCGGGTGTAAGAACTTTTCTTCATGTTATCATCCTCTTATCAATCAGAACCTGTTTCTTTCCTGTCTCCTCTGTACAGCCACCATTACCCCAGAAGAAACTTTTCTTCATGTTATCAAACTCTTACCAATCATAGCCATTTACTGTCCTGTCTCCTCTGTACATAGCCTCCGATACCCAATGAAGGAACTTTTCTTCATGTTATCACCCTCTTACCAATCACAACCTGTTACTCTTGTGTCTCCTCTGTACAGCCTCCGATACCCCATGAAGGAACTTTTCTTCATGTTATCACCCTCTTATCAATCACATCCCCTTACTGTTGTGTCTCTTCTGTACAGCCTCCGATACCCCATGAAGGTACTTTTCTTCATGTTAGCACCCTCTTACCAATCACAGCCTGTTACTGTCCTGTCTCCTCTGTACAGGCTCTGATTCCCCAAGAAGGAACTTTTCTTCTCGTTATCACCTTCTTAGCAATCACACCAATCACAGCCTGTTATTGCCCTATCTCCTCTGTACAGCCTCCAATAACCACAGGCGGGTGTAAGAACTTTTCTTCATGTTATCACCCTCTTACCAATCGCAGCCTGTTACTGTTATGTCTCCTCTGTACAGCCTCCGATACCCCATGAAGGAACTTTTCTTCATGTTATCACCCTCTTATCAATCACATCCCCTTACTGTTGTGTCTCTCCT
This sequence comes from Phyllobates terribilis, assembly GCF_046119375.1. Lineage (NCBI taxonomy): Eukaryota > Metazoa > Chordata > Amphibia > Anura > Dendrobatidae > Phyllobates > Phyllobates terribilis. The sequence goes on along the minus strand of NW_027362761.1, from coordinate 588,629,795 downwards.
GTACAGCCTCCGATACCCCATGAAGGTACTTTTCTTCATGTTAGCACCCTCTTACCAATCACAGCCTGTTACTGTCCTGTCTCCTCTGTACAGGCTCTGATTCCCCAAGAAGGAACTTTTCTTCTCGTTATCACCTTCTTAGCAATCACACCAATCACAGCCTCTTATTGCCCTATCTCCTCTGTACAGCCTCCAATAACCACAGGCGGGTGTAATGAAGGAACTTTTCTTCATGTTATCACCCTCTTACCAATCATAACCTGTTTCTGTTGTGTCTCCTCTGTACAGCCTCAGATACCCCATGAAGGAACTTTTCTTCATGTTATCACCCTCTTATCAATCACATCCCCTTACTGTTGTGTCTCTTCTGTACAGCCTCCGATACCCCATGAAGGTACTTTTCTTCATGTTAGCACCCTCTTACCAATCACAGCCTGTTACTGTCCTGTCTCCTCTGTACAGGCTCTGATTCCCCAAGAAGGAACTTTTCTTCTCGTTATCACCTTCTTAGCAATCACACCAATCACAGCCTGTTATTGCCCTATCTCCTCTGTACAGCCTCCAATAACCACAGGCGGGTGTAAGAACTTTTCTTCATGTTATCACCCTCTTACCAATCATAACCTGTTACTGTTGTGTCTCCTCTGTACAGCCTCCGATACCCCATGAAGGAACTTTTCTTCATGTTATCACCCTCTTACCAATCACAGCCTGTTACTGTCCTGTCTTCTCTGTACAGCCTCTGATTCCCCCAGAAGGAACTTTAATTCATGTTATCACCTTTTTAGCAATCACACCAATCACAGCCTGTTATTGCCCTATCTACTTTGTACAACCTCCGATAACCCCTGGCGGGTGTAAGAACTTTTCTTCATGTTATCATCCTCTTATCAATCAGAACCTGTTTCTTTCCTGTCTCCTCTGTACAGCCTCCATTACCCCCAGAAGGAACTTTTCTTCATGTTATCAAACTCTTACCAATCATAGCCATTTACTGTCCTGTCTCCTCTGTACATAGCCTCCGATACCCAATGAAGGAACTTTTCTTCATGTTATCACCCTCTTACCAATCACAACCTGTTACTGTTGTGTCTCCTCTGTACAGCCTCCGATACCCCATGAAGGAACTTTTCTTCATGTTATCACTCTCTTATCAATCACATCCCCTTACTGTTGTGTCTCTTCTGTACAGCCTCCGATACCCTATGAAGGTACTTTTCTTCATGTTAGCACCCTCTTACCAATCACAGCCTGTTACTGTCCTGTCTCCTCTGTACAGGCTCTGATTCCCCAAGAAGGAACTTTTCTTCTCGTTATCACCTTCTTAGCAATCACACCAATCACAGCCTGTTATTGCCCTATCTCCTCTGTACAGCCTCCAATAACCACAGGCGGGTGTAAGAACTTTTCTTCATGTTTTCACCTTCTTACCAATCGCAGCCTGTTACTGTTATGTCTCCTCTGTACAGCATCCGATACCCCATGAAGGAACTTTTCTTCATGTTATCACCCTCTTACCAATCACAACCTGTTACTGTTGTGTCTCCTCTGTACAGACTTTGATACCCCATGAAGGAACTTTTCTTCATGTTATCACCCTCTTATCAATCACATCCTGTTACCATTGTGCCTCCTCTGTACAGCCTCTGATACCCCATGATGGAACTTTTCTTCATGTTATCACCCTCTTACCAATCACAGCCTGTTACTGTCCTGTCTCCTCTGTACAGCCTCTGATTCCCCCAGAAGGAACATTTCTTCATGTTATCACCTTCTTAGCAATCACACCAATCACAGCTTGTTATTGCCCTATCTTCTCTGTACAGCCTCCAATAACCCCAGGCGTGTGTAAGAACTTTTCTTCATGTTATCATCCTCTTACCTATCACAACATGTTACTGTTGTGTTTCCTTTGAGCAGCCTCCAATACCCCAAGAAGGAACTTTTCTTCATGTTATCACCCTCTTATCAATCACATCCTGTTACTGTTGTGTCTCTTCTGTACAGCCTCCGATGCCCATGAAGGAACTTTTCTTCATGTTATCACCCTCTTACAAATCACAACCTTTTACTGTTGTGTTTCCTCTGGACAGCCTTTGATACCCCATGAAGGAACTTTTCTTCATATTATCACCCTCTAATCAACCACATCCTGTTCCTGTTGTGCTTCCTCTGTACAGCCTCCGATACCCCATGAAGGAAATTTTCTTCATGTTATCACCCTCTTACCAATCGTAGCCTGTTACTGTTGTGTCTCCTCTGTACAGCCTCCGATACCCCATGAAGGAACTTTTCTTCATGTTATCACCCTCTTACCAATCACAACCTGTTACTGTTGTGTCTCCTTTGTACAGCCTCCGATACCCCATGAAGGAACTTTTCTTCATGTTATCACCCTCTTATTAATCACATCCTGTTACTGTTGTGTCTCATCTGTACAGCCTCCGATACCTCATGAAGAAACTTTTCTTCATGTTATCACCCTCTTACCTATCACAACATGTTACTGTTGTGTTTCCTTTGAGCAGCCTCCAATACCCCAAGAAGGAACTTTTCTTCATGTTATCACCCTCTTATCAATCACATCCTGTTACTGTTGTGTCTCTTCTGTACAGCCTCAGATGCCCATGAAGGAACTTTTCTTCATGTTATCACCCTCTTACAAATCACAACCTTTTACTGTTGTGTTTCCTCTGGACAGCCTTTGATACCCCATGAAGGAACTTTTCTTCATATTATCACCCTCTAATCAACCACATCCTGTTCCTGTTGTGCTTCCTCTGTACAGCCTCCGATACCCCATGAAGGAAATTTTCTTCATGTTATCACCCTCTTACCAATCGTAGCCTGTTACTGTTGTGTCTCCTCTGTACAGCCTCCGATACCCCATGAAGGAACTTTTCTTCATGTTATCACCCTCTTACCAATCACAACCTGTTACTGTTGTGTCTCCTTTGTACAGCCTCCGATACCCCATGAAGGAACTTTTCTTCATGTTATCACCCTCTTATTAATCACATCCTGTTACTGTTGTGTCTCATCTGTACAGCCTCCGATACCTCATGAAGAAACTTTTCTTCATGTTATCACCCTCTTACCAATCGCAGCCTGTTACTGTTGTGTCTCCACTGTACAGCTTCCGATACCCCATGAAGGAACTTTTCTTCATGTTATCACCCTCTTACCAATCACAACCTGTTACTGTTGTGTCTCCTCTGTACAGCCACCGATAACCCATGAAGGAACTTTTCTTCATGCTATCACCCTCTTATTAATCACATCCTGTTACTGCTGTGTCTCCTCTATACAGCTTCCGATACCCCATGAAGGAACTTTTCTTCATGTTATCACCCTCTTACCAATCACAGCGTGTTACTGTCCTGTCTTCTCTGTACAGCCTCTGATTCCCCCAGAAGGAACTTTAATTCATGTTATCACCTTTTTAGCAATCACACCAATCACAGCCTGTTATTGCCCTATCTACTTTGTACAACCTCCAATAACCCCTGGCGGGTGTAAGAACTTTTCTTCATGTTATCATCCTCTTATCAATCAGAACCTGTTTCTTTCCTGTCTCCTCTGTACAGCCACCATTACCCCAGAAGAAACTTTTCTTCATGTTATCAAACTCTTACCAATCATAGCCATTTACTGTCCTGTCTCCTCTGTACATAGCCTCCGATACCCAATGAAGGAACTTTTCTTCATGTTATCACCCTCTTACCAATCACAACCTGTTACTGTTGTGTCTCCTCTGTACAGCCTCCGATACCCCATGAAGGAACTTTTCTTCATGTTATCACCCTCTTATCAATCACATCCCCTTACTATTGTGTCTCTTCTGTACAGCCTCCGATACCCCATGAAGGTACTTTTCTTCATGTTAGCACCCTCTTACCAATCACAGCCTGTTACTGTCCTGTCTCCTCTGTACAGGCTCTGATTCCCCAAGAAGGAACTTTTCTTCTCGTTATCACCTTCTTAGCAATCACACCAATCACAGCCTGTTATTGCCCTATCTCCTCTGTACAGCCTCCAATAACCACAGGCGGGTATAAGAGCTTTTCTTCATGTTATCACCCTCTTACCAATCGCAGCCTGTTACTGTTATGTCTCCTCTGTACAGCCTCCGATACCCCATGAAGGAACTTTTCTTCATGTTATCACCCTCTTACCAATCACAGCCTGTTACTGTCCTGTCTTCTCTGTACAGCCTCTGATTCCCCCAGAAGGAACTTTAATTCATGTTATCACCTTTTTAGCAATCACACCAATCACAGCCTGTTATTGCCCTATCTACTTTGTACAACCTCCGATAACCCCTGGCGGGTGTAAGAACTTTTCTTCATGTTATCATCCTCTTATCAATCAGAACCTGTTTCTTTCCTGTCTCCTCTGTACAGCCTCCATTACCCCCAGAAGGAACTTTTCTTCATGTTATCAAACTCTTACCAATCATAGCCATTTACTGTCCTGTCTCCTCTGTACATAGCCTCCGATACACAATGAAGGAACTTTTCTTCATGTTATCACCCTCTTATCAATCACAACCTGTTACTGTTGTGTCTCCTCTGTACAGCCTCCGATACCCCATGAAGGAACTTTTCTTCATGTTATCACTCTCTTATCAATCACATCCCCTTACTGTTGTGTCTCTTCTGTACAGCCTCCGATACCCCATGAAGGTACTTTTCTTCATGTTAGCACCCTCTTACCAATAAGAGCCTGTTACTGTCCTGTCTCCTCTGTACAGGCTCTGATTCCCCAAGAAGGAACTTTTCTTCTCGTTATCACCTTCTTAGCAATCACACCAATCACAGCCTGTTATTGCCCTATCTCCTCTGTACAGCCTCCAATAACCACAGGCGGGTGTAAGAACTTTTCTTCATGTTATCACCCTCTTACCAATCGCAGCCTGTTACTGTTATGTCTCCTCTGTACAGCATCCGATACCCCATGAAGGAACTTTTCTTCATGTTATCACCCTCTTACCAATCACAACCTGTTACTGTTGTGTCTCCTCTGTACAGACTTTGATACCCCATGAAGGAACTTTTCTTCATGTTATCACCCTCTTATCAATCACATCCTGTTACCATTGTGCCTCCTCTGTACAGCCTCTGATACCCCATGATGGAACTTTTCTTCATGTTATCACCCTCTTACCAATCACAGCCTGTTACTGTCCTGTCTCCTCTGTACAGCCTCTGATTCCCCCAGAAGGAACATTTCTTCATGTTATCACCTTCTTAGCAATCACACCAATCACAGCTTGTTATTGCCCTATCTTCTCTGTACAGCCTCCAATAACCCCAGGCGGGTGTAAGAACTTTTCTACATGTTATCATCCTCTTACCTATCACAACATGTTACTGTTGTGTCTCCTTTGAGCAGCCTCCAATACCCCAAGAAGGAACTTTTCTTCATGTTATCACCCTCTTATCAATCACATCCTGTTACTGTTGTGTCTCCTCTGTACAGCCTCCGATGCCCCATGAAGGAACTTTTCTTCATGTTATCACCCTCTTACAAATCACAACCTTTTACTGTTGTGTTTCCTCTGGACAGCCTTTGATACCCCATGAAGGAACTTTTCTTCATGTTATCACCCTCTAATCAACCACATCCTGTTCCTGTTGTGCTTCCTCTGTACAGCCTCCGATACCCCATGAAGGAAATTTTCTTCATGTTATCACCCTCTTACCAATCACAACCTGTTACTGTTGTGTCTCCTTTGTACAGCCTCCGATACCCCATGAAGGAACTTTTCTTCATGTTATCACCCTCTTATTAATCACATCCTGTTACTGTTGTGTCTCATCTGTACAGCCTCCGATACCTCATGAAGAAACTTTTCTTCATGTTATCACCCTCTTACCAATCGCAGCCTGTTACTGTTGTGTCTCCACTGTACAGCTTCCGATACCCCATGAAGGAACTTTTCTTCATGTTATCACCCTCTTACCAATCACAACCTGTTACTGTTGTGTCTCCTCTGTACAGCCACCGATAACCCATGAAGGAACTTTTCTTCATGCTATCACCCTCTTATTAATCACATCCTGTTACTGCTGTGTCTCCTCTATACAGCTTCCGATACCCCATGAAGGAACTTTTCTTCATGTTATCACCCTCTTACCAATCACAACCTGTTACTGTCCTGTCTCCTCTGTACAGCCTCTGATTCCCCCAGAAGGAACATTTCTTCATGTTATCACCTTCTTAGCAATCACACCAATCACAGCTTGTTATTGCCCTATCTTCTCTGTACAGCCTCCAATAACCCCAGGCGGGCGTAAGAACTTTTCTTCATGTTATCACCCTCTTACCAATCACAACATATTACTGTTGTGTCTCCTCGGTGCAACCTCCAATACCCCATGAAGTTACTTTTCTTCATGTTATCACCCTCTTGCCAATCACATCCTGTTACTGTCCTGTCTCCTCTGTACAGTCTCTAATACCCCCAAAAGGAACTTTTCTTCATGTTATCACCCTCTTACCAATCACAGCCTTTTACTGTCCAGTCTCCTCTGTACATAGCCTCTGATACCCCCAGAGGGAACTTTTCTTCATGTTATCACCTTCTTAGCAATCACACCAATCACGACCTGTTATTGCCCTATCTCCTCTGTACAGCCTCCAATAAACCCAGGGGAGTGTAAGAACTTTTCTTCATGTTTTCACTCTCTTACCAATCACAGCCTGTTACTGTCCTGTCTCCTCTGTATGGCCTCCGATACCTCCAAAAGGAATTGTTCTTCATGTTATCACCCTCTTATCAATCACAACCTGTTACTGTTGTGTATTCTCTGTACAGCCTCCGATAACACATGAAGGAAATTTTCTTTATGTTATCACCCTCTTTTCAATCACATCCTGTTACTGTTGTGTCTTTTCTGTACAGCCTCCGATAACCTATGAAGGAACTTTTATTTATGTTATAACCCTCTTTTCAATCACATCCTGTTACTGTTGTGTCTCCTCTGTACAGCCTCCGATACCACATGAAGGAACTTTGCTTCATGTTATCACACTCTTACCAATCACAGCCTGTTACTGTCCTGTCTCCTCTCTACAGCCTCTGATTCCCCAAGAAGGAACTTTTCTTTATGTTATCACCTTCTTAGCAATCACACCAATCACAGCCTGTTATTGCCCTATCTCCTCTGTACAGCCTCCAATAACCCCAGGCAGGTGTTAGAATTTTTCTTCATGTTTTCATCCTCTTATCAAACACAGGCTGTTACTGTCTTGTCTCCTCTGTACAGCCTCCATTACCCCCAGAAGGAACTTTTCTTGATGTTATCACCCTCTTACCAATCACAGCCTGTTTCTGTCTTATCACTTCTGTACAGCCTCCGGTCCCCCAGAAGGAACTTTTCTTCATGTTATCACCCTCTTACCAATCACAACATGTTACTGTTGTGTCTCCTCTGTACAGCCTCCGATACCCCATGAAGTTACTTTTCTTCATGTTATCACCCTCTTACCAATCACAACCTGTTACTGTTGTGTCTCCTTTGTACAGCCTCCGATACCCCATGAAGGAACTTTTCTTCATGTTATCACCCTCCTACCAATCACAACCTGTTACTGTTGTGTCTCCTCTGTACAGCCTCCGATACCCCATGAAGGTACTTTTCTTCATGTTAGCACCCTCTTACCAATCACAGCCTGTTACTGTCCTGTCTCCTCTGTACAGGTTCTGATTCCCCAAGAAGAAACTTTTCTTCTTGTTATCACCTTCTTAGCAATCACACCAATCACAGCCTGTTATTGCCCTATCTCCTCTGTACAGCCTCCAATAACCCTAGACGGGTGTAAGAACTTTTGTTCATGTTATCATCCTCTTATCAATCACAGCCTTTTACTGTCCTGTCTCCTCTGTACAGCCTCCATTGCCCCCAGAAGGAACTTTTCTTCATGTTATCACCCTCTTACCAATCACAGCCTGTTACTGTCTTATCACTTCTGTACAGCCTCCGGTCCCCCAGAAGAAACTTTTCTCCATGTTATCACCCTCTTACCAACTACAACATGTTACTGTTGTGTCTCCTCTGTACAGCCGCCGATACCCCATGAATGAACTTTTCTTCATGTTATCACCCTCTTACCAATCGAATATTGATACAGTTGTGTCTCCTCTGAACAGCCTCCGATACACCATTAAGGAATTCTTCTTCATGTTACCACACTCTTACCAATCATCATAACCTGTTACTGTTGTGTCTCCTCTGTACAGACTCCGATACCCCATGAAGTAACTTTTCTTCATGTAATCACCCTCTTATCAATCACATCTTGTTACTGTTGTGTCTCCTCTGTACAGCCTCCGATACCCCATGAAGGAACTTTTCTTTATGTTATCACCCTCTTACCAATCGCAGCCTGTTACTGTTGTGTCTCCTCTGTACAGCGTCCGAAACCCCATGAAGGAACTTTTCTTCATGTTATCACCCTCTTACCAATCGCAGCCTGTTACTGTTGTGTCTCTTCTGTACAGCCTCAGATACTCCATGAAGGAACTTTTCTTCATGTTATCACCCTCTTACCAATCCCAACCTGTTACTGTTGTGTCTCCTCTGTACAGCCTCTGATACACCATGAATGAACTCTTCTTCATGTTATCACCCTCTAACCAATCATAACCTGTTACTGTTGTGTCTCCTCTGTACAGCCTCCGATACCCCATGAAGGAACTTTTCTTCATGTTATCACCCTCTTATCAATCACATCCATTTACTGTTGTGTCTCCTCTGTACAGCCTCCGATACACCAGGAAGGAACTTTATTCATGTTATCACCCTTTTGCCAATCACAGCTTGTTACTGTCCTGTCTCCTCTGTACAGCCTCTGATTGCCCAAGAAGGAACTTTTCTTCATGTTATCACCTTCTTAGCAATCACACCAATCACAGCCTGTTATTGACCTATCTCCACTGTACAGCATCCAAATGCCCCAGAGGGGTGTAAGATCTTTTCTTCATGTTATCATCCTCTTATCAATCACAGCCTGTTATTGTCCTGTCTCCTCTGTACAGCCTCCATTACCCCCAGACGGAACTTTTCTTCATGTTATCACCCTCTTACCAATCACAGCCTGTTTCTCTCTTATCACTTCTGTACAGCCTCCGGTCCCTCAGAAGGAACTTTTCTTCATGTTATCACCCTCATACCATTCACAACATGTTACTGTTGTGTCTCCTTTGTACAGACTCCGATACCCCATGAAGGAACATTTCTTCATGTTATCACCATCTTACCATTCACAACATGTTACTGTTGTGTCTCCTTTGTACAGCCTCCGCTACCCATTGAGGGAACTTTTCTTCATGTTATCACCATCTTACCAATCACAACCTGTTACTGTTGTGTCTCCTCTGTACAGCGTCCGATACCCGAGTAAGGAACTTTTCTTCATGTTATCACCCTCTTACCAATCGTAGCCTGTTACTGTTGTGTCTCCTCTGTACAGCCTCCGATACCACATGAAGGAACTTTTCTTCATGTTATCACCCTCTTACCAATCACAACCTGTTACTGTTGTGTCTCCTTTGTACAGCCTCCGATACCCCATGAAGGAACTTTTGTTCATGTTATCACCCTCTTATCAATCACATCCTGTTATTGTTGTGTCTCATCTGTACAGCCTCCGATACCTCATGAAGGAACTTTTCTTCATGTTATCACCCTCTTACCAATCGCAGCCTGTTACTGTTGTGTCTCCACTGTACAGCCTCCGATACCCCATGAAGGAACTTTTCTTCATGTTATCACCCTCTTACCAATCACAACCTGTTACTGTTGTGTCTCCTTTGTACAGCCTCCGATACCCCATGAAGGAACTTTTCTTCATGTTATCACCCTCTTATCAATCACATCCTGTTATTGTTGTGTCTCATCTGTACAGCCTCTGAAACCTCATGAAGGAACTTTTCTTCATGTTATCACCCTCTTACCAATCGCAGCCTGTTACTGTTGTGTCTCCACTGTACAGCCTCCGATACCCCATGAAGGAACTTTTCTTCATGTTATCACCGTCTTATCAATCACATCCTGTTACTGTTGTGTCTCCTCTATACAGCCTCCGCTACCCCATGAAGGAATTTTTCTTCATGTTATCACCCTCTTACCAATCACAGCCTGTTACTGTCCTGTCTTCTCTGTACAGCCTCTGATTCCCCCAGAAGGAACTTTTCTTCATGTTATCACCTTTTTTAGCAATCACACCAATCACAGCCTGTTATTGCCCTATCTACTTTGTGCAACCTTCAATAACCCCTGGCGGGTGTAAGGACTTTTCTTCATGTTATCATCCTCTTATCAATCAGAGCCTGTTTCTTTCCTGTCTCCTCTGTACAGCCTCCATTACCCCAAAAGGAACTTTTCTTCATGTTATCACACTCTTACCAATCACAGCCATTTACTGTCCTGTCTCCTCTGTACATAGCCTCCGATACCCAATGAAGGAACTTTTCTTCATGTTATCACCCTCTTACCAATCACAACCTGTTACTGTTGTGTCTCCTCTGTACAGCCTCCGATACCCCATGAAGGAACTTTTCTTCATGTTATCACCCTCTTATCAATCACATCCTCTTACTGTTGTGTCTCCTCTGTACAGCCTCCGATACCCCATGAAGGTACTTTTCTTCATGTTAGCACCCTCTTACGAATCACAGCCTGTTACTGTCCTGTCTCCTCTGTACAGGCTCTGATTCTCCAAGAAAGAACTTTTCTTCTTGTTATCACCTTCTTAGCAATCACACCAATCACAGCCTGTTATTGCCCTATCTCCTCTGTACAGCCTCCAATAACCCTAGACGGATGTAAGAACTTTTGTTCATGTTATCATCCTCTTATCAATCACAGCCTTTTACTGTCCTGTCTCCTCTGTACAGCCTCCTTTACCCTCAGAAGAAACTTTTCTTCATGTTATCACCCTCTTACCAATCACAGCCTGTTACTGTCTTATCACTTCTGTACAGCCTGCCATCCCCCAGAAGAAACTTTTCTACATGTTATCACACTCTTACCAATCACATCATGTTACTGTTGTGTCTCCTCTGTACAGCCTCCGATACCCCATGAAGGAACTTTTCTTCATGTTATCACCCTCTTACCAATCAAAGCTTGTTACTGTTGTGTCTCCTCTGAACAGCCTCTGATACCCCATGAAGGTACTTTTCTTCATGTTAGCACCCTCTTACCAATCACAGCCTGTTACTGTCCTGTCTCCTCTGTACAGGCTCTGATTCCCCAAGAAGGAACTTTTCTTCTCGTTATCACCTTCTTAGCAATCACACCAATGACAGCCTGTTATTGCCCTATCTCCTCTGTACAGCCTTCAATAACCCTAGACGGGTGTAAGAACTTTTCTTCATGTAATCATCCTCTTATCAATCACAGCCTTTTACTGTCCTGTCTCCTCTGTACAGCCTCCTTTACCCTCAGAAGGAACTTTTCTTCATGTTATCACCCTCTTACCAATCACAGCCTGTTACTGTCTTATCACTTCAGTACTGCCTCCCGTCCCCCAGAAGAAACTTGTCTACATGTTATCACCCTCTTACCAATCACAACATGTTACTGTTGTGTCTCCTCTGTACAGCCGCCGATACCCCATAAAGGATCTTTTCTTCATGTTATCACCCTCTTACCAATCGAAGCTTGTTACTGTTGTGTCTCCTCTGAACAGCCTCCGATACACCATGAAGGAACTTTTCTTCATGTTATCACCTTCTTAGCAATCACACCAATCACAGCCTGTTATTACCCTCTGTCCTCTGTACAGCCTCCAATAACCCCAGGCAGGTGTAAGAATTTTTCTTCATGTTATCATCCTCTTATCAAGCACAGGCTGTTACTGTCTTGTCTCCTCTGTACAGCCTCCATTACCCCCAGAAGGAACTTTTCTTGATGTTATCACCCGCTTACCAATCACAGCCTGTTTCTGTCTTATCACTTCTGTACAGCCTCCGGTCCCCAGAAGGAACATTTCTTCATGTTACCACCCTCTTACCAATCACAACATGTTACTGTTGTGTCTCCTCTGTACAGCCTCCGATACCCCATGAAGGAACTTTTCTTCATGTTTTCACCCTCTTACCAATCACAACCTGTTACTGTTGTGTCTCCTTTGTACAGCCTCCGATACCCCATGAAGGAACTTTTCTTCATGTTATCACCCTCTTATTAATCACATCCTGTTACTGTTGTGTCTCATCTGTACAGCCTCCGATACCTCATGAAGAAACTTTTCTTCATGTTATCACCCTCTTACCAATCGCAGCCTGTTACTGTTGTGTCTCCACTGTACAGCTTCCGATACCCCATGAAGGAACTTTTCTTCATGTTATCACCCTCTTACCAATCACAGCCTTTTACTGTCCAGTCTCCTCTGTACATAGCCTCTGATACCCCCAGAGGGAACTTTTCTTCATGTTATCACCCTCTTACCAATCAAAGCTTGTTACTGTTGTGTCTCCTCTGAACAGCCTCCGATACACCATGAAGGAACTTTTCTTCATGTTATCACCCTCTTACCAATCACAACCTGTTACTGTTGTGTCTCCTCTGTACAGCCTCCGATACCCCATGAAGGAACTTTTCTTCATGTTATCACCCTCTTATCAATGACATCCTCTTACTGTTGTGTCTCTTCTGTACAGCCTCCGATACCCCATGAAGGTACTTTTCTTCATGTTAGCACCCTCTTACCAATCACAGCCTGTTACTGTCCTGTCTCCTCTGTACAGGCTCTGATTCCCCAAGAAGAAACTTTTCTTCACGTTATCACCTTCTTAGCAATCACACCAATCACAGCCTGTTATTGCCCTATCTCCTCTGTACAGCCTTCAATAACCCTAGACGGGTGTAAGAACTTTTCTTCATGTAATCATCCTCTTATCAATCACAGCCTTTTACTGTCCTGTCTCCTCTGTACAGCCTCCTTTACCCTCAGAAGGAACTTTTCTTCATGTTATCACCCTCTTACCAATCACAGCCTGTTACTGTCTTATCACTTCTGTACTGCCTCCCGTCCCCCAGAAGAAACTTTTCCACATGTTATCACCCTCTTACCAATCACAACATGTTACTGTTGTGTCTCCTCTGTACAGCCGCCGATACCCCATGAAGGATCTTTTCTTCATGTTATCACCCTCTTACCAATCGAAGCTTGTTACTGTTGTGTCTCCTCTGAACAGCCTCCGATACACCATGAAGGAACTTTTCTTCATGTTATCACCCTCTTATCAATCACATCCTGTTACTCTTGTGTGTCCTCTGTACAGCCTCTGATACCCCATGAAGTAACTTTTCTTCATGTTATCACCCTCTTACCAATCACATCCTGTTACTGTCCTGTCTCCTCTGTACAGTCTCTAATACCCCCAAAAGGAACTTTTCTTCATGTTATCACCCTCTTACCAATCACAGCCTTTTACTGTCCAGTCTCCTCTGTACATAGCCTCTGATACCCCCAGAGGGAACTTTTCTTCATGTTATCACCTTCTTAGCAATCACACCAATCACGGCCTGTTATTGCCCTATCTCCTCTGTACAGCCTCCAATAAACCCAGGGGAGTGTAAGAACTTTTCTTCATGTTTTCACTCTCTTACCAATCACAGCCTGTTACTGTCCTGTCTCCTCTGTATGGCCTCCGATACCTCCAAAAGGAATTGTTCTTCATGTTATCACCCTCTTACCAATCACAGCCTGTTACTGTCCTGTCTCCTCTCTACAGCCTCTGATTCCCCAAGAAGGAACTTTTCTTTATGTTATCACCTTCTTAGCAATCACACCAATCACAGCCTGTTATTGCCCTATCTCCTCTGTACAGCCTCCAATAACCCCAGGCAGGTGTTAGAATTTTTCTTCATGTTATCATCCTCTTATCAAGCACAGGCTGTTACTGTCTTGTCTCCTCTGTACAGCCTCCATTACCCCCAGAAGGAACTTTTCTTGATGTTATCACCCTCTTACCAATCACAGCCTGTTTCTGTCTTATCACTTCTGTACAGCCTCCGGTCCCCCAGACGGAACATTTCTTCATGTTATCACCCTCTTACCAATCACAACATGTTATTGTTGTGTCTCCTCTGTACAGCCTCCGATACCCCATGAAGTTACTTTTCTTCATGTTATCACCCTCTTACCAATCACAACCTGTTACTGTTGTGTCTCCTTTGTACAGCCTCCGATACCCCATGAAGGAACTTTTCTTCATGTTATCACCCTCTTACCAATCACAACCTGTTACTGTTGTGTCTCCTCTGTACAGCCTCCGATACCCCATGAAGGTACTTTTCTTCATGTTAGCACCCTCTTACCAATCACAGCCTGTTACTGTCCTGTCTCCTCTGTACAGGTTCTGATTCCCCAAGAAGGAACTTTTCTTCTTGTTATCACCTTCTTAGCAATCACACCAATCACAGCCTGTTATTGCCCTATCTCCTCTGTACAGCCTCCAATAACCCTAGACGGGTGTAAGAACTTTTGTTCATGTTATCATCCTCTTATCAATCACAGCCTTTTACTGTCCTGTCTCCTCTGTATAGCCTACATTACCCTCAGAAGGAACTTTTCTTCATGTTATCACCCTCTTACCAATCACAGCCTGTTACTGTCTTATCACTTCTGTACAGCCTCCGGTCCCCCAGAAGAAACTTTTCTCCATGTTATCACCCTCTTACCAACTACAACATGTTACTGTTGTGTCTCCTCTGTACAGCCGCCGATACCCCATGAATGAACTTTTCTTCATGTTATCACCCTCTTACCAAACGAAGATTGATACTGTTGTGTCTCCTCTGAACAGCCTCCGATACACCATTAAGGAATTCTTCATGTTACCACACTCTTACCAATCATCATAACCTGTTACTGTTGTGTCTCCTCTGTACAGACTCCGATACCCCATGAAGCAACTTTTCTTCATGTAATCACCCTCTTATCAATCACATCTTGTTACTGTTGTGTCTCCTCTGTACAGCCTCCGATACCCCATGAAGGAACTTTTCTTCATGTTATCACCCTCTTACCAATCGCAGCCTGTTACTGTTGTGTCTCCTCTATACAGCCTCCGATACTCCATGAAGGAACTTTTCTTCATGTTATCACCCTCTTACCAATCCCAACCTGTTACTGTTGTGTCTCCTCTGTACAGCCTCCGAAACACCATGAATGAACTCTTCTTCATGTTATCACCCTCTAACCAATCATAACCTGTTACTGTTGTGTCTCCTCTGTACAACCTCCGATACCCCATGAAGGAACTTTTCTTCATGTTATCACCCTCTTATCAATCACATCCATTTACTGTTGTGTCTCCTCTGTACAGCCTCCGATACCCCAGGAAGGAACTTTTATTTATGTTATCACCCTTTTACCAATCACAGCTTGTTACTGTCCTGTCTCCTCTGTACAGCCTCTGATTCCCCAAGAAGGAACTTTTCTTCATGTTATCACCTTCTTAGCAATCACACCAATCACAGCCTGTTATTGACCTATCTCCACTGTACAGCCTCCAAATGCCGAAGACGGGTGTAAGATCTTTTCTTCTTGTTATCATCCTCTTATCAATCACAGCCTGTTATTGTCCTGTCTCCTCTGTACAGCCTCCATTACCCCCAGACGGAACTTTTCTTCATGTTATCACCCTCTTACCAATCACAGCCTGTTTCTCTCTTATTACTTCTGTACAGCCTCCGTTCCCTCAGAAGGAACTTTTCTTCATGTTATCACCCTCATACCATTCACAACATGTTACTGTTGTGTCTCCTTTGTACAGACTCCGATACCCCATGAAGGAACTTTTCTTCATGTTCTAACCCTTTTACCATTCGCAGCCTGTTACTGTTGTGTCTCCACTGTACAGCCTCCGCTACCCATTGAGGGAACTTTTCTTCATGTTATCACCCTCTTACCAATCACCACCTGTTACTGTTGTGTCTCCTCTGTACAGCGTCCGATACCCCAGTAAGGAACTTTTCTTCATGTTATCACCCTCTTACCAATCGTAGCCTGTTACTGTTGTGTCTCCTCTGTACAGCCTCCGATACCCCATGAAGGAACTTTTCATCATGTTATCACCCTCTTACCAATCACAACCTGTTACTGTTGTGTCTCCTTTGTACAGCCTCCGATACCCCATGAAGGAACTTTTCTTCATGTTATCACCCTCTTATCAATCACATCCTGTTATTGTTGTGTCTCATCTGTACAGCCTCCGATACCTCATGAAGGAACTTTTCTTCATGTTATCACCCTCTTACCAATCGCAGCCTGTTACTGTTGTGTCTCCACTGTACAGCCTCCGATACCCCATGAAGGAACTTTTCTTCATGTTATCACCCTCTTACCAATCACAACCTGTTACTGTTGTGTCTCCTTTGTACAGCCTCCGATACCCCATGAAGGAACTTTTCTTCATGTTATCACCCTCTTATCAATCACATCCTGTTATTGTTGTGTCTCCTCTATACAGCCTCCGATACCCCATGAAGGAACTTTTCTTCATGTTATCACCCTCTTACCAATCACAGCCTTTTACTGTCCTGTCTCCTCTGTACATAGCCTCTGATACCGCCAGAGGGAACTTTTCTTCATGTTATCACCTTCTTAGCAATCACACCAATCCCGGCCTGTTATTGCCCTATCTCCTCTGTACAGCCTCCAATAACCCCAGGGGAGTGTAAGAACTTTTCTTCATGTTTTCACTCTCTTACCAATCACAGCCTGTTTCTGTCCTGTCTTCTCTGTACAGCCTCTGATTCCCCCAGAAGGAACGTTTCTTCATGTTATCATCTTTTTAGCAATCACACCAATCACAGCCTGTTATTGCCCTATCTACTTTGTACAACCTTCAATAACCCCTGGCGGGTGTAAGGACTTTTCTTCATGTTATCATCCTCTTATCAATCAGAGCCTGTTTCTTTCCTGTCTCCTCTGTACAGCCTACATTACCCCCAAAAGGAACTTTTCTTCATGTTATCACACTCTTACCAATCACAGCCATTTACTGTCCTGTCTCCTCTGTACATAGCCTCCGATACCCAATGAAGGAACTTTTCTTCATGTTATCACCCTCTTACCAATCACAACCTGTTACTGTTGTGTCTCCTCTGTACAGCCTCCGATACCCCATGAAGGTACTTTTCTTCATGTTAGCACCCTCTTACGAATCACAGCCTGTTACTGTCCTGTCTCCTCTGTACAGGCTCTGATTCCCCAAGAAAGAACTTTTCTTCTTGTTATCACCTTCTTAGCAATCACACCAATCACAGCCTGTTATTGCCCTATCTCCTCTGTACAGCCTCCAATAACCCTAGACGGATGTAAGAACTTTTCTTCATGTTATCATCCTCTTATCAATCACAGCCTTTTACTGTCCTGTCTCCTCTGTACAGCCTCCTTTACACTCAGATGAAACTTTTCTTCATGTTATCACCCTCTTACCAATCACAGCCTGTTACTGTCTTATCACTTCTGTACAGCCTCCCGTCCCCCAGAAGAAACTTTTCTACATGTTATCACACTCTTACCAATCACAACATGTTACTGTTGTGTTTCCTCTGTACAGCCGCCGATACCCCATGAAGGAACTTTTCTTCATGTTATCACCCTCTTACCAATCGAAGCTTGTTACTGTTGTGTCTCCTCTGTACAGCCTCCGATACACCATGAAGGAACTTTTCTTCATGTTATCACCCTCTTATCAATCACATCCTGTTACTGTCCTGTCTCCTCTGTACAGTCTATGATACCCCCAAAAGGAACTTTTCTTCATGTTATCACCCTCTTACCAATCACAGCCTTTTACTGTCCTGTCTCCTCTGTACATAGCCTCTGATACCGCCAGAGGGAACTTTTCTTCATGTTATCACATTCTTAGCAATCACACCAATCACGGCCTGTTATTGCCCTATCTCCTCTGTACAGCCTCCAATAACCCCAGGGGAATGTAAGAACTTTTCTTCATGTTTTCACTCTCTTACCAATCACAGCCTGTTTCTGTCCTTTCTCCTCTGTATGGCCTCCGATACCTCCAGAAGGAATTTTTCTTCATTTTATCACCCTCTTACCAATCAAAACCTGTTACTGCTGTGTCTTCTCTGTACAGCCTCCGATAACCCATGAAGAAACTTTTCTTCATGTTATCACCCTCTTACCAATCACAACCTGTTACTGTTGTGTCTCCTCTGTACAACATCCGATACCCCATGAAGGAACTTTTCTTCATGTTCTAACGCTTTTACCATTCGCAGCCTGTTACTGTTGTGTCTCCACTGTACAGCCTCCGCTACCCATTGAGGGAACTTTTCTTCATGTTATCACCCTCTTACCAATCACAACCTGTTACTGTTGTGTCTCCTCTGTACAGCGTCCGATACCCCAGTAAGGAACTTTTCTTCATGTTATCACCCTCTTACCAATCGTAGCCTGTTACTGTTGTGTCTCCTCTGTACAGCCTCCGATACCCCATGAAGGAACTTTTCTTCATGTTATCACCCTCTTACCAATCACAACCTGTTACTGTTGTGTCTCCTTTGTACAGCCTCCGATACCCCATGAAGGAACTTTTGTTCATGTTATCACCCTCCTATCAATCACATCCTGTTATTGTTGTGTCTCATCTGTACAGCCTCCGATACCTCATGAAGGAACTTTTCTTCATGTTATCACCCTCTTACCAATCGCAGCCTGTTACTGTTGTGTCTCCACTGTACAGCCTCCGATACCCCATGAAGGAACTTTTCTTCATGTTATCACCCTCTTA
This sequence comes from Phyllobates terribilis, assembly GCF_046119375.1. Classification (NCBI taxonomy): domain Eukaryota; kingdom Metazoa; phylum Chordata; class Amphibia; order Anura; family Dendrobatidae; genus Phyllobates; species Phyllobates terribilis. The sequence continues at coordinate 588,611,011 of NW_027362761.1, read as the reverse complement.
CCAATCACAACCTGTTACTGTTGTGTCTCCTTTGTACAGCCTCCGATACCCCATGAAGGAACTTTTCTTCATGTTATCACCCTCTTATCAATCACATCCTGTTATTGTTGTGTCTCATCTGTACAGCCTCCGATACCTCATGAAGGAACTTTTCTTCATGTTATCACCCTCTTACCAATCGCAGCCTGTTATTGTTGTGTCTCCACTGTACAGCCTCCGATACCCCATGAAGGAACTTTTCTTCATGCTATCATCGTCTTATCAATCACATCCTGTTACTGTTGTGTCTCCTCTATACAGCCTCCGCTACCCCATGAAGGAATTTTTCTTCATGTTATCACCCTCTTACCAATCACAGCCTGTTACTGTCCTGTCTTCTCTGTACAGCCTCTGATTCCCCCAGAAGGAACTTTTCTTCATGTTATCACCTTTTTAGCAATCACACCAATCACAGCCTGTTATTGCCCTATCTACTTTGTGCAACCTTCAGTAACCCCTGGCGGGTGTAAGGACTTTTCTTCATGTTATCATCCTCTTATCAATCAGAGCCTGTTTCTTTCCTGTCTCCTCTGTATAGCCTCCATTACCCCCAAAAGGAACTTTTCTTCATGTTATCAAACTCTTACCAATCACAGCCATTTACTGTCCTGTCTCCTCTGTACATAGCCTCCGATACGCAATGAAGGAACTTTTCTTCATGTTATCACCCTCTTACCAATCACAACCTGTTACTGTTGTGTCTCCTCTGTACAGCCTCCGATACCCCATGTAGGAACTTTTCTTCATGTTATCACCCTCTTATCAATCACATCCTCTTACTGTTGTGTCTCCTCTGTACAGCCTCCGATACCCCATGAAGGTACTTTTCTTCATGTTAGCACCCTCTTACGAATCACAGCCTGTTACTGTCCTGTCTCCTCTGTACAGGCTCTGATTCTCCAAGAAAGAACTTTTCTTCTTGTTATCACCTTCTTAGCAATCACACCAATCACAGCCTGTTATTGCCCTATCTCCTCTGTACAGCCTCCAATAACCCTAGACGGATGTAAGAACTTTTCTTCATGTTATCATCCTCTTATCAATCACAGCCTTTTACTGTCCTGTCTCCTCTGTACAGCCTCCTTTACCCTCAGAAGAAACTTTTCTTCATGTTATCACCCTCTTACCAATCACAGCCTGTTACTGTCTTATCACTTCTGTACAGCCTGCCGTCCCCCAGAAGAAACTTTTCTACATGTTATCACACTCTTACCAATCACATCATGTTACTGTTGTGTCTCCTCTGTACAGCCTCCGATACCACATGAAGGAACTTTTCTTCATGTTATCACCCTCTTACCAACCGAAGCTTGTTACTGTTGTGTCTCCTCTGAACAGCCTCCGATACACCATGAAGGAACTTTTCTTCATGTTATCACCCTCTTATCAATCACATCCTGTTACTGTTGTGTGTTCTCTGTACAGCCTCCGATACCCCATGAAGGTACTTTTCTTCATGTTAGCACCCTCTTACCAATCACAGCCTGTTACTGTCCTGTCTCCTCTGTACAGGCTCTGATTCCCCAAGAAGGAACTTTTCTTCTCGTTATCACCTTCTTAGCAATCACACCAATCACAGCCTGTTATTGCCCTATCTCCTCTGTACAGACTTCAATAACCCTAGACGGGTGTAAGTACTTTTCTTCATGTAATCATCCTCTTATCAATCACAGCCTTTTACTGTCCTGTCTCCTCTGTACAGCCTCCTTTACCCTCAGAAGGAACTTTTCTTCATGTTATCACCCTCTTACCAATCACAGCCTGTTACTGTCTTATCACTTCTGGACTGCCTCCCGTCCCCCAGAAGAAACTTTTCTACAAGTTATCACCCTCTTACCAATCACAACATGTTACTGTTGTGTCTCCTCTGTACAGCCGCCGATACCCCATGAAGGATCTTTTCTTCATGTTATCACCCTGTTACCAATCGAAGCTTGTTACTGTTGTGTCTCCTCTGAACAGCCTCCCATACACCATGAAGGAACTTTTCTTCATGTTATCACCCTCTTATCAATCACATCCTGTTACTGTTGTGTGTCCTCTGTACAGCCTCTGATACCCCATGAAGTAACTTTTCTTCATGTTATCACCCTCTTACCAATCACATCCTGTTACTGTCCTGTCTCCTCTGTACAGTCTCTAATACCCCCAAAAGGAACTTTTCTTCATGTTATCACCCTCTTACCAATCACAGCCTTTTACTGTCCAGTCTCCTCTGTACATATCCTCTGATACCCCCAGAGGGAACTTTTCTTCATGTTATCACCTTCTTAGCAATCACACCAATCACGGCCTGTTATTGCCCTATCTCCTCTGTACAGCCTCCAATAAACCCAGGGGAGTGCAAGAACTTTTCTTCATGTTTTCACTCTCTTACCAATCACAGCCTGTTACTGTCCTGTCTCCTCTGTATGGCCTCCGATACCTCCAAAAGGAATTGTTCTTCATGTTATCACCCTCTTACCAATCACAACCTGTTACTGTTGTGTCTTCTCTGTACAGCCTCCGATAACCCATGAAGGAAATTTTCTTTATGTTATCACCCTCTTTTCAATCACATCCTGTTACTGTTGTGTCTTCTCTGTACAGCCTCCGATAACCCATGAAGGAACTTTTATTTATGTTATAACCCTCTTTTCAATCACATCCTGTTACTGTTGTGTCTCCTCTGTACAGCCTCCGATACCCCATGAAGGAACTTTGCTTCATGTTATCACCCTCTTACCAATCACAGCCTGTTACTGTCCTGTATCCTCTCTACAGCCTCTGATTCCCCAAGAAGGAACTTTTCTTCTCGTTATCACCTTCTTAGCAATCACACCAATCACAGCCTGTTATTGCCCTATCTCCTCTGTACAGCCTTCAATAACCCTAGACGGGTGTAAGAACTTTTCTTCATGTAATCATCCTCTTATCAATCACAGCCTTTTACTGTCCTGTCTCCTCTGTACAGCCTCCTTTACCCTCAGAAGGAACTTTTCTTCATGTTATCACCCTCTTACCAATCACAGCCTGTTACTGTCTTATCACTTCTGGACTGCCTCCCGTCCCCCAGAAGAAACTTTTCTACAAGTTATCACCCTCTTACCAATCACAACATGTTACTGTTGTGTCTCCTCTGTACAGCCGCCGATACACCATGAAGGATCTTTTCTTCATGTTATCACCCTCTTACCAATCGAAGCTTGTTACCGTTGTGTCTCCTCTGAACAGCCTCCGATACACCATGAAGGAACTTTTCTTCATGTTATCACCCTCTTATCAATCACATCCTGTTACTGTTGTGTGTCCTCTGTACAGCCTCTGATACCCCATGAAGTAACTTTTCTTCATGTTATCACCCTCTTACCAATCACATCCTGTTACTGTCCTGTCTCCTCTGTACAGCCTCCTTTACCCTCAGAAGAAACTTTTCTTCATGTTATCACCCTCTTACCAATCACAGCCTGTTACTGTCTTATCACTTCTGTACAGCCTCCCGTCCCCCAGAAGAAACTTTTCTACATGTTATCACACTCTTACCAATCACAACTTGTTACTGTTGTGTTTCCTCTGTACAGCCGCCGATACCCCATGAAGGAACTTTTCTTCATGTTATCACCCTCTTACCAATCGAAGCTTGTTACTGTTGTGACTCCTCTGTACAGCCTCCGATACACCATGAAGGAACTTTTCTTCATGTTATCACCCTCTTATCAATCACATCCTGTTACTGTCCTGTCTCCTCTGTACAGTCTCTGATACCCCCAAAAGGAACTTTTCTTCATGTTATCACCCTCTTACCAATCACAGCCTTTTACTGTCCTGTCTCCTCTGTACATAGCCTCTGATACCGCCAGAGGGAACTTTTCTTCATGTTATCACCTTCTTAGCAATCACACCAATCACGGCCTGTTATTGCCCTATCTCCTCTGTACAGCCTCCAATAACCCCAGGGGAGTGTAAGAACTTTTCTTCATGTTTTCAGTCTCTTACCAATCACAGCCTGCTTCTGTCCTGTCTCCTCTGTATGGCCTCCGATACCTCCAGAAGGAATTTTTCTTCATTTTATCACCCTCTTACCAATCACAACCTGTTACTGCTGTGTCTTCTCTGTACAGCCTCCGATAACCCATGAAGAAACTTTTCTTTATGTTATCACCCTCTTTTCAATCACATCCTGTTACTGTTGTGTCTTCTCTGTACAGCCTCCGATAACACATGAAGGAACTTTTATTTATGTTATAACCCTCTTTTCCATGACATCCTGTTACTGTTGTGTCTCCTCTGTAAAGCCTCCGATACCCCATGAAGGAACTTTTCTTCATGTTATCACCCTCTTACCAATCACAGCATGTTACTGTCCTGTCTCCTCTCTACAGCCTCTGATTCCCCAAGAAGGAACTTTTCTTCATGTTATCACCTTCTTAGCAATCACACCAATCACAGCCTGTTATTGCCCTATCTCCTCTGTACAGCCTCCAATAACCCCAGGCAGGTGTTAGAATTTTTCTTCATGTTATCATCCTCTTATCAAGCACAGGCTGTTACTGTCTTGTCTCCTCTGTACAGCCTCCATTACCCCCAGAAGGAACTTTTCTTGATGTTATCACCCTCTTACCAATCACAGCCTTTTTCTGTCTTATCACTTCTGTACAGCCTCCGGTCCCCCAGAAGGAACATTTCTTCATGTTATCACCCTCTTACCAATCACAACATGTTACTGTTGTGTCTCCTCTGTACAGCGTCCGATACCCCATGAAGGAACTTTTCTTCATGTTATCACCCTCTTACCAATCGTAGCCTGTTACTGTTGTGTCTCCTCTGTACAGCCTCCGATACCCCATGAAGGAACTTTTCTTCATGTTATCACCCTCTTACCAATCACAACCTGTTACTGTTGTGTCTCCTTTGTACAGCCTCCGATACCCCATGAAGGAACTTTTCTTCATGTTATCACCCTCTTATAAATCACATCCTGTTACTGTTGTGTCTCATCTGTACAGCCTCCGATACCTCATGAAGGAACTTTTCTTCATGTTATCACCCTCTTACCAATCGCAGCCTGTTACTGTTGTGTCTCCACTGTATAGCCTCCGATACCCCATGAAGGAACTTTTCTTCATGTTGTCACCCTCTTACCAATCTCAACCTGTTACTATTGTGTCTCCTCTGTACAGCCACCGATGCCCCATGAAGGAACTTTTCTTCATGCTATCACTCTCTTATCAATCACATCCTGTTACTGTTGTGTCTCATCTGTACAGCCTCCGATACCTCATGAAGGAACTTTTCTTCATGTTATCACCCTCTTACCAATCGCAGCCTGTTACTGTTGTGTCTCCACTGTATAGCCTCCGATACCCCATGAAGGAACTTTTCTTCATGTTGTCACCCTCTTACCAATCTCAACCTGTTACTATTGTGTCTCCTCTGTACAGCCACCGATGCCCCATGAAGGAACTTTTCTTCATGCTATCACCCTCTTATCAATCACATCCTGTTACTGTTGTGTCTCCTCTATACAGCCTCCGATACCCGATGAAGGAACTTTTCTTCATGTTATCACCCTCTTTCCAATCACAGCCTGTTACTGTCCTGTCTTCTCTGTACAGCCTCTGATTCCCCCAGAAGGAACTTTTCTTCATGTTATCACCTTTTTAGCAATCACACCAATCACAGCCTGTTATTGCCCTATCTACTTTGTACAACCTCCAATAACCCCTGGCGGGTGTAAGAACTTTTCTACATGTTATCATCCACTTATCAATCAGAGCCTGTTTCTTTCCTGTGTCCTCTGTACAGCCTCCATTACCCCCAGAAAGAACTTTTCTTCATGTTATCACACTCTTACCAATCACAGCCATTTAGTATCCTGTCTCCTCTGTACATAGCCTCCGATACCCAATGAAGGAACTTTTCTTCATGTTATCACCCTCTTACCAATCACAACCTGCTACTGTTGTGTCTCCTCTGTACAGCCTCCGATACCCCATGAAGGAATTTTTCTTCATGTTATGACCCTCTTATCAATCACATCCTCTTACTGTTGTGTCTCCTCTGTACAGCCTCCGATACCCCATGAAGGTACTTTTCTTCATGTTAGCACCCTCTTACCAATCACAGCCGGTTACTGTCCTGTCTCCTCTGTACAGGCTCTGATTCCCCAAGAAGGAACTTTTCTTCTTGTTATCACCTTCTTAGCAATCACACCAATCACAGCCTGTTATTGCCCTATCTCCTCTGTACAGCCTCCAATAACCCTAGACGGGTATAAGAACTTTTGTTCATGTTATCATCCTCTTATCAATCACAGCCTTTTACTGTCCTGTCTCCTCTGTACAGCCTCCATTACCCCCAGAAGGAACTTTTCTTCATGTTATCACCCTCTTACCAATCACAGCCTGTTACTGTCTTATCACTTCTGTGCAGCCTCCGGTCCCCCAGAAGAAACTTTTCTTCATGTTATCACCCTCTTACCAATCACAACATGTTACTGTTGTGTCTCCTCTGTACAGCTGCCGATACCCCATGAAGGAACTTTTCTTCATCTTATCACCATCTTACCAATCGAAGATTGTTACTGTTGTGTCTCCTCTGAACAGCCTCCAGTACACCATTAAGGAATTCTTCTTCATGTTATCACACTCTTACCAATCATCATAACCTGTTACGGTTGTGTCTCCTCTGTACAGACTCCGATACCCCATGAAGTAACTTTTCTTCATGTAATCACCCTCTTATCAATCACATCCTGTTACTGTTGTGTCTCCTCTGAACAGCCTCCAATACACCATGAAGGAACTTTTCTTCGTGTTATCACCCTCTTATCAATCACATCCTGTTACTGTTGTGTGTCCTCTGTACAGCCTTTGATACCCCATGAAGTAACTTTTCTTCATGATATCACCCTCTTACCAATCACATCCTGTTACTGTCCTGTCTCGTCTGTACAGCCTCCTTTACCCTCAGAAGAAACTTTTCTTCATGTTATCACCCTCTTACCAATCACAGCCTGTTACTGTCTTATCACTTCTGTACAGCCTTCCGTCCCCCAGAAGAAACTTTTCTACATGTTATCACACTCTTAACAATCACAACATGTTGCTGTTGTGTTTCCTCTGTACAGCCGCCGATACCCCATGAAGGAACTTTTCTTCATGTTATCACCCTCTTACCAATCGAAGCTTGTTACTGTTGTGTCTCCTCTGTACAGCCTCCGATACACCATGAAGGAACTTTTCTTCATGTTATCACCCTCTTATCAATCACATCCTGTTACTGTCCTGTCTCCTCTGTACAGTCTCTGATACCCCCAAAAGGAACTTTTCTTCATGTTATCACCCTCTTACCAATCACAGCCTTTTACTGTCCTGTCTCCTCTGTACATAGCCTCTGATACCGCCAGAGGGAACTTTTCTTCATGTCATCACCTTCTTAGCAATTACACCAATCACGGCCTGTTATTGCCCTATCTCCTCTGTACAGCCTCCAATAACCCCAGGGGAGTGTAAGAACTTTTCTTCATGTTTTCACTCTCTTACCAATCACAGCCTGCTTCTGTCCTGTCTCCTCTGTATGGCCTCCGATACCTCCAGAAGGAATTTTTCTTCATTTTATCACCCTCTTACCAATCACAACCTGTTACTGCTGTGTCTTCTCTGTACAGCCTCCGATAACCCATGAAGAAACTTTTCTTTATGTTATCACCCTCTTTTCAATCACATCCTGTTACTGTTGTGTCTTCTCTGTACAGCCTCCGATAACACATGAAGGAAATTTTATTTATGTTATAACCCTCTTTTCCATGACATCCTGTTACTGTTGTGTCTCCTCTGTAAAGCCTCCGATACCCCATGAAGGAACTTTTCTTCATGTTATCACCCTCTTACCAATCACAACCTGTTACTGTTGTGTCTCCTTTGTACAGCCTCCGATACCCCATGAAGGAACTTTTCTTCATGTTATCACCCTCTTATCAATCACATCCTGTTATTGTTGTGTCTCCTCTATACAGCCTCCGATACCCCATGAAGGAACTTTTCTTCATGTTATCACCCTCTTACCAATCACAGCCTTTTACTGTCCTGTCTCCTCTGTACATAGCCTCTGATACCGCCAGAGGGAACTTTTCTTCATGTTATCACCTTCTTAGCAATCACACCAATCCCGGCCTGTTATTGCCCTATCTCCTCTGTACAGCCTCCGATACCCCATGAAGGAATTTTTCTTCATGTTATGACCCTCTTATCAATCACATCCTCTTACTGTTGTGTCTCCTCTGTACAGCCTCCGATACCCCATGAAGGTACTTTTCTTCATGTTAGCACCCTCTTACCAATCACAGCCGGTTACTGTCCTGTCTCCTCTGTACAGGCTCTGATTCCCCAAGAAGGAACTTTTCTTCTTGTTATCACCTTCTTAGCAATCACACCAATCACAGCCTGTTATTGCCCTATCTCCTCTGTACAGCCTCCAATAACCCTAGACGGGTATAAGAACTTTTGTTCATGTTATCATCCTCTTATCAATCACAGCCTTTTACTGTCCTGTCTCCTCTGTACAGCCTCCATTACCCCCAGAAGGAACTTTTCTTCATGTTATCACCCTCTTACCAAACACAGCCTGTTACTGTCTTATCACTTCTGTGCAGCCTCCGGTCCCCCAGAAGAAACTTTTCTTCATGTTATCACCCTCTTACCAATCACAACATGTTACTGTTGTGTCTCCTCTGTACAGCCGCCGATACCCCATGAAGGAACTTTTCTTCATCTTATCACCATCTTACCAATCGAAGATTGTTACTGTTGTGTCTCCTCTGAACAGCCTCCAGTACACCATTAAGGAATTCTTCTTCATGTTATCACACTCTTACCAATCATCATAACCTGTTACGGTTGTGTCTCCTCTGTACAGACTCCGATACCCCATGAAGTAACTTTTCTTCATGTAATCACCCTCTTATCAATCACATCCTGTTACTGTTGTGTCTCCTCTGAACAGCCTCCAATACACCATGAAGGAACTTTTCTTCGTGTTATCACCCTCTTATCAATCACATCCTGTTACTGTTGTGTGTCCTCTGTACAGCCTCTGATACCCCATGAAGTAACTTTTCTTCATGATATCACCCTCTTACCAATCACATCCTGTTACTGTCCTGTCTCGTCTGTACAGCCTCCTTTACCCTCAGAAGAAACTTTTCTTCATGTTATCACCCTCTTACCAATCACAGCCTGTTACTGTCTTATCACTTCTGTACAGCCTTCCGTCCCCCAGAAGAAACTTTTCTACATGTTATCACACTCTTAACAATCACAACATGTTGCTGTTGTGTTTCCTCTGTACAGCCGCCGATACCCCATGAAGGAACTTTTCTTCATGTTATCACCCTCTTACCAATCGAAGCTTGTTACTGTTGTGTCTCCTCTGTACAGCCTCCGATACACCATGAAGGAACTTTTCTTCATGTTATCACCCTCTTACCAATCACAGCCTTTTACTGTCCTGTCTCCTCTGTACATAGCCTCTGATACCGCCAGAGGGAACTTTTCTTCATGTCATCACCTTCTTAGCAATTACACCAATCACGGCCTGTTATTGCCCTATCTCCTCTGTACAGCCTCCAATAACCCCAGGGGAGTGTAAGAACTTTTCTTCATGTTTTCACTCTCTTACCAATCACAGCCTGCTTCTGTCCTGTCTCCTCTGTATGGCCTCCGATACCTCCAGAAGGAATTTTTCTTCATTTTATCACCCTCTTACCAATCACAACCTGTTACTGCTGTGTCTTCTCTGTACAGCCTCCGATAACCCATGAAGAAACTTTTCTTTATGTTATCACCCTCTTTTCAATCACATCCTGTTACTGTTGTGTCTTCTCTGTACAGCCTCCGATAACACATGAAGGAAATTTTATTTATGTTATAACCCTCTTTTCCATGACATCCTGTTACTGTTGTGTCTCCTCTGTAAAGCCTCCGATACCCCATGAAGGAACTTTTCTTCATGTTATCACCCTCTTACCAATCACAACCTGTTACTGTTGTGTCTCCTTTGTACAGCCTCCGATACCCCATGAAGGAACTTTTCTTCATGTTATCACCCTCTTATCAATCACATCCTGTTATTGTTGTGTCTCCTCTATACAGCCTCCGATACCCCATGAAGGAACTTTTCTTCATGTTATCACCCTCTTACCAATCACAGCCTTTTACTGTCCTGTCTCCTCTGTACATAGCCTCTGATACCGCCAGAGGGAACTTTTCTTCATGTTATCACCTTCTTAGCAATCACACCAATCCCGGCCTGTTATTGCCCTATCTCCTCTGTACAGCCTCCAATAACCCCAGGGGAGTGTAAGAACTTTTCTTCATGTTTTCACTCTCTTACCAATCACAGCCTGTTTCTGTCCTGTCTTCTCTGTACAGCCTCTGATTCCCCCAGAAGGAACGTTTCTTCATTTTATCATCTTTTTAGCAATCACACCAATCACAGCCTGTTATTGCCCTATCTACTTTGTACAACCTTCAATAACCCCTGGCGGGTGTAAGGACTTTTCTTCATGTTATCATCCTCTTATCAATCAGAGCCTGTTTCTTTCCTGTCTCCTTTGTACAGCCTCCATTACCTCCAGAAGGAAGTTTTCTTCATGTTATCACACTCTTACCAATCACAGCCATTTACTGTCCTGTCTCCTCTGTACATAGCCTCCGATACCCAATGAAGGAAATTTTCTTCATGTTATCACCCTCTTACCAATCACAACCTGTTACTGTTGTGTCTCCTCTGTACAGCCTCCGATACCCCATGAAGGTACTTTTCTTCATGTTAGCACCCTCTTACGAATCACAGCCTGTTACTGTCCTGTCTCCTCTGTACAGGCTCTGATTCCCCAAGAAAGAACTTTTCTTCTTGTTATCACCTTCTTAGCAATCACACCAATCACAGCCTGTTATTGCCCTATCTCCTCTGTACAGCCTCCAATAACCCTAGACGAATGTAAGAACTTTTCTTCATGTTATCATCCTCTTATCAATCACAGCCTTTTACTGTCCTGTCTCCTCTGTACAGCCTCCTTTACACTCAGAAGAAACTTTTCTTCATGTTATCACCCTCTTACCAATCACAGCCTGTTACCGTCTTATCACTTCTGTACAGCCTCCCGTCCCCCAGAAGAAACTTTTCTACATGTTATCACACTCTTACCAATCACAACATGTTACTGTTGTGTTTCCTCTGTACAGCCGCCGATACCCCATGAAGGAACTTTTCTTCATGTTATCACCCTCTTACCAATTGAAGCTTGTTACTGTTGTGTCTCCTCTGTACAGCCTCCGATACACCATGAAGGAACTTTTCTTCATGTTATCACCCTCTTATCAATCACATCCTGTTACTGTCCTGTCTCCTCTGTACAGTCTCTGATACCCCCAAAAGGAACTTTTCTTCATGTTATCACCCTCTTACCAATCACAGCCTTTTACTGTCCTGTCTCCTCTGTACATAGCCTCTGATACCGCCAGAGGGAACTTTTCTTCATGTTATCACATTCTTAGCAATCACACCAATCACGGCCTGTTATTGCCCTATCTCCTCTGTACAGCCTCCAATAACCCCAGGGGAATGTAAGAACTTTTCTTCATGTTTTCACTCTCTTACCAATCACAGCCTGTTTCTGTCCTGTCTCCTCTGTATGGCCTCCGATACCTCCAGAAGGAATTTTTCTTCATTTTATCACCCTCTTACCAATCACAACCTGTTACTGCTGTGTCTTCTCTGTACAGCCTCCGATAACCCATGAAGAAACTTTTCTTCATGTTATCACCCTCTTACCAATCACAACCTGTTACTGTTGTGTCTCCTCTGTACAACATCCGATACCCCATGAAGGAACTTTTCTTCATGTTCTAACCCTTTTACCATTCGCAGCCTGTTACTGTTGTGTCTCCACTGTACAGCCTCCGCTACCCATTGAGGGAACTTTTCTTCATGTTATCACCCTCTTACCAATCACAACCTGTTACTGTTGTGTCTCCTCTGTACAGCCTCCGATACCCCATGAAGGAACTTTTCTTCATGTTATCACCCTCTTACCAATCACAGCCTGTTTCTGTCCTGTCTTCTCTGTACAGCCTCTGATTCCCCCAGAAGGAACGTTTCTTCATTTTATCATCTTTTTAGCAATCACACCAATCACAGCCTGTTATTGCCCTATCTACTTTGTACAACCTTCAATAACCCCTGGCGGGTGTAAGGACTTTTCTTCATGTTATCATCCTCTTATCAATCAGAGCCTGTTTCTTTCCTGTCTCCTTTGTACAGCCTCCATTACCTCCAGAAGGAACTTTTCTTCATGTTATCACACTCTTACCAATCACAGCCATTTACTGTCCTGTCTCCTCTGTACATAGCCTCCGATACCCAATGAAGGAAATTTTCTTCATGTTATCACCCTCTTACCAATCACAACCTGTTACTGTTGTGTCTCCTCTGTACAGCCTCCGATACCCCATGAAGGTACTTTTCTTCATGTTAGCACCCTCTTACGAATCACAGCCTGTTACTGTCCTGTCTCCTCTGTACAGGCTCTGATTCCCCAAGAAAGAACTTTTCTTCTTGTTATCACCTTCTTAGCAATCACACCAATCACAGCCTGTTATTGCCCTATCTCCTCTGTACAGCCTCCAATAACCCTAGACGGATGTAAGAACTTTTCTTCATGTTATCATCCTCTTATCAATCACAGCCTTTTACTGTCCTGTCTCCTCTGTACAGCCTCCTTTACACTCAGAAGAAACTTTTCTTCATGTTATCACCCTCTTACCAATCACAGCCTGTTACTGTCTTATCACTTCTGTACAGCCTCCCGTCCCCCAGAAGAAACTTTTCTACATGTTATCACACTCTTACCAATCACAACATGTTACTGTTGTGTTTCCTCTGTACAGCCGCCGATACCCCATGAAGGAACTTTTCTTCATGTTATCACCCTCTTACCAATCGAAGCTTGTTACTGTTGTGTCTCCTCTGTACAGCCTCCGATACACCATGAAGGAACTTTTCTTCATGTTATCACCCTCTTATCAATCACATCCTGTTACTGTCCTGTCTCCTCTGTACAGTCTCTGATACCCCCAAAAGGAACTTTTCTTCATGTTATCACCCTCTTACCAATCACAGCCTTTTACTGTCCTGTCTCCTCTGTACATAGCCTCTGATACCGCCAGAGGGAACTTTTCTTCATGTTATCACATTCTTAGCAATCACACCAATCACGGCCTGTTATTGCCCTATCTCCTCTGTACAGCCTCCAATAACCCCAGGGGAATGTAAGAACTTTTCTTCATGTTTTCACTCTCTTACCAATCACAGCCTGTTTCTGTCCTGTCTCCTCTGTATGGCCTCCGATACCTCCAGAAGGAATTTTTCTTCATTTTATCACCCTCTTACCAATCACAACCTGTTACTGCTGTGTCTTCTCTGTACAGCCTCCGATAACCCATGAAGAAACTTTTCTTCATGTTATCACCCTCTTACCAATCACAACCTGTTACTGTTGTGTCTCCTCTGTACAACATCCGATACCCCATGAAGGAACTTTTCTTCATGTTCTAACCCTTTTACCATTCGCAGCCTGTTACTGTTGTGTCTCCACTGTACAGCCTCCGCTACCCATTGAGGGAACTTTTCTTCATGTTATCACCCTCTTACCAATCACAACCTGTTACTGTTGTGTCTCCTCTGTACAGCCTCCGATACCCCATGAAGGAACTTTTCTTCATGTTATCACCCTCTTACCAATCACAACCTGTTACTGTTGTGTCTCCTTTGTACAGCCTCCGATACCCCATGAAGGAACTTTTGTTCATGTTATCACCCTCCTATCAATCACATCCTGTTATTGTTGTGTCTCATCTGTACAGCCTCCGATACCTCATGAAGGAACTTTTCTTCATGTTATCACCCTCTTACCAATCGCAGCCTGTTACTGTTGTGTCTCCACTGTACAGCCTCCGATACCCCATGAAGGAACTTTTCTTCATGTTATCACCCTCTTACCAATCACAACCTGTTACTGTTGTGTCTCCTTTGTACAGCCTCCGATACCCCATGAAGGAACTTTTCTTCATGTTATCACCCTCTTATCAATCACATCCTGTTATTGTTGTGTCTCATCTGTACAGCCTCCGATACCTCATGAAGGAACTTTTCTTCATGTTATCACCCTCTTACCAATCGCAGCCTGTTATTGTTGTGTCTCCACTGTACAGCCTCCGATACCCCATGAAGGAACTTTTCTTCATGCTATCATCGTCTTATCAATCACATCCTGTTACTGTTGTGTCTCCTCTATACAGCCTCCGCTACCCCATGAAGGAATTTTTCTTCATGTTATCACCTTCTTACCAATCACAGCCTGTTACTGTCCTGTCTTCTCTGTACTGCCTCTGATTCCCCCAGAAGGAACTTTTCTTCATGTTATCACCTTTTTAGCAATCACACCAATCACAGCCTGTTATTGCCCTATCTACTTTGTGCAACCTTCTGTAACCCCTGGCGGGTGTAAGGACTTTTCTTCATGTTATCATCCTCTTATCAATCAGAGCCTGTTTCTTTCCTGTCTCCTCTGTACAGCCTCCATTACCCCCAAAAGGAACTTTTCTTCATGTTATCAAACTCTTACCAATCACAGCCATTTACTGTCCTGTCTTCTCTGTACATAGCCTCCGATACGCAATGAAGGAACTTTTCTTCATGTTATCACCCTCTTACCAATCACAACCTGTTACTGTTGTGTCTCCTCTGTACAGCCTCCGATACCCCATGTAGGAACTTTTCTTCATGTTATCACCCTCTTATCAATCACATCCTCTTACTGTTGTGTCTCCTCTGTACAGCCTCCGATACCCCATGAAGGTACTTTTCTTCATGTTAGCACCCTCTTACGAATCACAGCCTGTTACTGTCCTGTCTCCTCTGTACAGGCTCTGATTCTCCAAGAAAGAACTTTTCTTCTTGTTATCACCTTCTTAGCAATCACACCAATCACAGCCTGTTATTGCCCTATCTCCTCTGTACAGCCTCCAATAACCCTAGACGGATGTAAGAACTTTTCTTCATGTTATCATCCTCTTATCAATCACAGCCTTTTACTGTCCTGTCTCCTCTGTACAGCCTCCTTTACCCTCAGAAGAAACTTTTCTTCATGTTATCACCCTCTTACCAATCACAGCCTGTTACTGTCTTATCACTTCTGTACAGCCTGCCGTCCCCCAGAAGAAACTTTTCTACATGTTATCACACTCTTACCAATCACATCATGTTACTGTTGTGTCTCCTCTGTACAGCCTCCGATACCCCATGAAGGAACTTTTCTTCATGTTATCACCCTCTTACCAATCGAAGCTTGTTACTGTTGTGTCTCCTCTGAACAGCCTCCGATACACCATGAAGGAACTTTTCTTCATATTATCACCCTCTTATCAATTACATCCTGTTACTGTTGTGTGTTCTCTGTACAGCCTCCGATACCCCATGAAGGTACTTTTCTTCATGTTAGCACCCTCTTACCAATCACAGCCTGTTACTGTCCTGTCTCCTCTGTACAGGCTCTGATTCCCCAAGAAGGAACTTTTCTTCTCGTTATCACCTTCTTAGCAATCACACCAATCACAGCCTGTTATTGCCCTATCTCCTCTGTACAGCCTTCAATAACCCTAGACGGGTGTAAGAACTTTTCTTCATGTAATCATCCTCTTACCAATCACAGCCTGTTTCTGTCCTGTCTCCTCTGTATGGCCTCCGATACCTCCAGAAGGAATTTTTCTTCATTTTATCACCCTCTTACCAATCACAACCTGTTACTGCTGTGTCTTCTCTGTACAGCCTCCGATAACCCATGAAGAAACTTTTCTTTATGTTATCACCCTCTTTTCAATCACATCCTGTTACTGTTGTGTCTTCTCTGTACAGCCTCCGATAACACATGAAGGAAATTTTATTTATGTTATAACCCTCTTTTCCATGACATCCTGTTACTGTTGTGTCTCCTCTGTAAAGCCTTCGATACCCCATGAAGGAACTTTTCTTCATGTTATCACCCTCTTACCAATCACAACCTGTTACTGTTGTGTCTCCTTTGTACAGCCTCCGATACCCCATGAAGGAACTTTTCTTCATGTTATCACCCTCTTATCAATCACATCCTGTTATTGTTGTGTCTCCTCTATACAGCCTCCGATACCCCATGAAGGAACTTTTCTTCATGTTATCACCCTCTTACCAATCACAGCCTTTTACTGTCCTGTCTCCTCTGTACATAGCCTCTGATACCGCCAGAGGGAACTTTTCTTCATGTTATCACCTTCTTAGCAATCACACCAATCCCGGCCTGTTATTGCCCTATCTCCTCTGTACAGCCTCCAATAACCCCAGGGGAGTGTAAGAACTTTTCTTCATGTTTTCACTCTCTTACCAATCACAGCCTGTTTCTGTCCTGTCTTCTCTGTACAGCCTCTGATTCCCCCAGAAGGAACGTTTCTTCATTTTATCATCTTTTTAGCAATCACACCAATCACAGCCTGTTATTGCCCTATCTACTTTGTACAACCTTCAATAACCCCTGGCGGGTGTAAGGACTTTTCTTCATGTTATCATCCTCTTATCAATCAGAGCCTGTTTCTTTCCTGTCTCCTTTGTACAGCCTCCATTACCTCCAGAAGGAAGTTTTCTTCATGTTATCACACTCTTACCAATCACAGCCATTTACTGTCCTGTCTCCTCTGTACATAGCCTCCGATACCCAATGAAGGAAATTTTCTTCATGTTATCACCCTCTTACCAATCACAACCTGTTACTGTTGTGTCTCCTCTGTACAGCCTCCGATACCCCATGAAGGTACTTTTCTTCATGTTAGCACCCTCTTACGAATCACAGCCTGTTACTGTCCTGTCTCCTCTGTACAGGCTCTGATTCCCCAAGAAAGAACTTTTCTTCTTGTTATCACCTTCTTAGCAATCACACCAATCACAGCCTGTTATTGCCCTATCTCCTCTGTACAGCCTCCAATAACCCTAGACGAATGTAAGAACTTTTCTTCATGTTATCATCCTCTTATCAATCACAGCCTTTTACTGTCCTGTCTCCTCTGTACAGCCTCCTTTACACTCAGAAGAAACTTTTCTTCATGTTATCACCCTCTTACCAATCACAGCCTGTTACTGTCTTATCACTTCTGTACAGCCTCCCGTCCCCCAGAAGAAACTTTTCTACATGTTATCACACTCTTACCAATCACAACATGTTACTGTTGTGTTTCCTCTGTACAGCCGCCGATACCCCATGAAGGAACTTTTCTTCATGTTATCACCCTCTTACCAATTGAAGCTTGTTACTGTTGTGTCTCCTCTGTACAGCCTCCGATACACCATGAAGGAACTTTTCTTCATGTTATCACCCTCTTATCAATCACATCCTGTTACTGTCCTGTCTCCTCTGTACAGTCTCTGATACCCCCAAAAGGAACTTTTCTTCATGTTATCACCCTCTTACCAATCACAGCCTTTTACTGTCCTGTCTCCTCTGTACATAGCCTCTGATACCGCCAGAGGGAACTTTTCTTCATGTTATCACATTCTTAGCAATCACACCAATCACGGCCTGTTATTGCCCTATCTCCTCTGTACAGCCTCCAATAACCCCAGGGGAATGTAAGAACTTTTCTTCATGTTTTCACTCTCTTACCAATCACAGCCTGTTTCTGTCCTGTCTCCTCTGTATGGCCTCCGATACCTCCAGAAGGAATTTTTCTTCATTTTATCACCCTCTTACCAATCACAACCTGTTACTGCTGTGTCTTCTCTGTACAGCCTCCGATAACCCATGAAGAAACTTTTCTTCATGTTATCACCCTCTTACCAATCACAACCTGTTACTGTTGTGTCTCCTCTGTACAACATCCGATACCCCATGAAGGAACTTTTCTTCATGTTCTAACCCTTTTACCATTCGCAGCCTGTTACTGTTGTGTCTCCACTGTACAGCCTCCGCTACCCATTGAGGGAACTTTTCTTCATGTTATCACCCTCTTACCAATCACAACCTGTTACTGTTGTGTCTCCTCTGTACAGCCTCCGATACCCCATGAAGGAACTTTTCTTCATGTTATCACCCTCTTACCAATCACAGCCTGTTTCTGTCCTGTCTTCTCTGTACAGCCTCTGATTCCCCCAGAAGGAACGTTTCTTCATTTTATCATCTTTTTAGCAATCACACCAATCACAGCCTGTTATTGCCCTATCTACTTTGTACAACCTTCAATAACCCCTGGCGGGTGTAAGGACTTTTCTTCATGTTATCATCCTCTTATCAATCAGAGCCTGTTTCTTTCCTGTCTCCTTTGTACAGCCTCCATTACCTCCAGAAGGAACTTTTCTTCATGTTATCACACTCTTACCAATCACAGCCATTTACTGTCCTGTCTCCTCTGTACATAGCCTCCGATACCCAATGAAGGAAATTTTCTTCATGTTATCACCCTCTTACCAATCACAACCTGTTACTGTTGTGTCTCCTCTGTACAGCCTCCGATACCCCATGAAGGTACTTTTCTTCATGTTAGCACCCTCTTACGAATCACAGCCTGTTACTGTCCTGTCTCCTCTGTACAGGCTCTGATTCCCCAAGAAAGAACTTTTCTTCTTGTTATCACCTTCTTAGCAATCACACCAATCACAGCCTGTTATTGCCCTATCTCCTCTGTACAGCCTCCAATAACCCTAGACGGATGTAAGAACTTTTCTTCATGTTATCATCCTCTTATCAATCACAGCCTTTTACTGTCCTGTCTCCTCTGTACAGCCTCCTTTACACTCAGAAGAAACTTTTCTTCATGTTATCACCCTCTTACCAATCACAGCCTGTTACTGTCTTATCACTTCTGTACAGCCTCCCGTCCCCCAGAAGAAACTTTTCTACATGTTATCACACTCTTACCAATCACAACATGTTACTGTTGTGTTTCCTCTGTACAGCCGCCGATACCCCATGAAGGAACTTTTCTTCATGTTATCACCCTCTTACCAATCGAAGCTTGTTACTGTTGTGTCTCCTCTGTACAGCCTCCGATACACCATGAAGGAACTTTTCTTCATGTTATCACCCTCTTATCAATCACATCCTGTTACTGTCCTGTCTCCTCTGTACAGTCTCTGATACCCCCAAAAGGAACTTTTCTTCATGTTATCACCCTCTTACCAATCACAGCCTTTTACTGTCCTGTCTCCTCTGTACATAGCCTCTGATACCGCCAGAGGGAACTTTTCTTCATGTTATCACATTCTTAGCAATCACACCAATCACGGCCTGTTATTGCCCTATCTCCTCTGTACAGCCTCCAATAACCCCAGGGGAATGTAAGAACTTTTCTTCATGTTTTCACTCTCTTACCAATCACAGCCTGTTTCTGTCCTGTCTCCTCTGTATGGCCTCCGATACCTCCAGAAGGAATTTTTCTTCATTTTATCACCCTCTTACCAATCACAACCTGTTACTGCTGTGTCTTCTCTGTACAGCCTCCGATAACCCATGAAGAAACTTTTCTTCATGTTATCACCCTCTTACAAATCACAACCTGTTACTGTTGTGTCTCCTCTGTACAACATCCGATACCCCATGAAGGAACTTTTCTTCATGTTCTAACCCTTTTACCATTCGCAGCCTGTTACTGTTGTGTCTCCACTGTACAGCCTCCGCTACCCATTGAGGGAACTTTTCTTCATGTTATCACCCTCTTACCAATCACAACCTGTTACTGTTGTGTCTCCTCTGTACAGCCTCCGATACCCCATGAAGGAACTTTTCTTCATGTTATCACCCTCTTACCAATCACAACCTGTTACTGTTGTGTCTCCTTTGTACAGCCTCCGATACCCCATGAAGGAACTTTTGTTCATGTTATCACCCTCCTATCAATCACATCCTGTTATTGTTGTGTCTCATCTGTACAGCCTCCGATACCTCATGAAGGAACTTTTCTTCATGTTATCACCCTCTTACCAATCGCAGCCTGTTACTGTTGTGTCTCCACTGTACAGCCTCCGATACCCCATGAAGGAACTTTTCTTCATGTTATCACCCTCTTACCAATCACAACCTGTTACTGTTGTGTCTCCTTTGTACAGCCTCCGATACCCCATGAAGGAACTTTTCTTCATGTTATCACCCTCTTATCAATCACATCCTGTTATTGTTGTGTCTCATCTGTACAGCCTCCGATACCTCATGAAGGAACTTTTCTTCATGTTATCACCCTCTTACCAATCGCAGCCTGTTATTGTTGTGTCTCCACTGTACAGCCTCCGATACCCCATGAAGGAACTTTTCTTCATGCTATCATCGTCTTATCAATCACATCCTGTTACTGTTGTGTCTCCTCTATACAGCCTCCGCTACCCCATGAAGGAATTTTTCTTCATGTTATCACCTTCTTACCAATCACAGCCTGTTACTGTCCTGTCTTCTCTGTACTGCCTCTGATTCCCCCAGAAGGAACTTTTCTTCATGTTATCACCTTTTTAGCAATCACACCAATCACAGCCTGTTATTGCCCTATCTACTTTGTGCAACCTTCTGTAACCCCTGGCGGGTGTAAGGACTTTTCTTCATGTTATCATCCTCTTATCAATCAGAGCCTGTTTCTTTCCTGTCTCCTCTGTACAGCCTCCATTACCCCCAAAAGGAACTTTTCTTCATGTTATCAAACTCTTACCAATCACAGCCATTTACTGTCCTGTCTTCTCTGTACATAGCCTCCGATACGCAATGAAGGAACTTTTCTTCATGTTATCACCCTCTTACCAATCACAACCTGTTACTGTTGTGTCTCCTCTGTACAGCCTCCGATACCCCATGTAGGAACTTTTCTTCATGTTATCACCCTCTTATCAATCACATCCTCTTACTGTTGTGTCTCCTCTGTACAGCCTCCGATACCCCATGAAGGTACTTTTCTTCATGTTAGCACCCTCTTACGAATCACAGCCTGTTACTGTCCTGTCTCCTCTGTACAGGCTCTGATTCTCCAAGAAAGAACTTTTCTTCTTGTTATCACCTTCTTAGCAATCACACCAATCACAGCCTGTTATTGCCCTATCTCCTCTGTACAGCCTCCAATAACCCTAGACGGATGTAAGAACTTTTCTTCATGTTATCATCCTCTTATCAATCACAGCCTTTTACTGTCCTGTCTCCTCTGTACAGCCTCCTTTACCCTCAGAAGAAACTTTTCTTCATGTTATCACCCTCTTACCAATCACAGCCTGTTACTGTCTTATCACTTCTGTACAGCCTGCCGTCCCCCAGAAGAAACTTTTCTACATGTTATCACACTCTTACCAATCACATCATGTTACTGTTGTGTCTCCTCTGTACAGCCTCCGATACCCCATGAAGGAACTTTTCTTCATGTTATCACCCTCTTACCAATCGAAGCTTGTTACTGTTGTGTCTCCTCTGAACAGCCTCCGATACACCATGAAGGAACTTTTCTTCATATTATCACCCTCTTATCAATTACATCCTGTTACTGTTGTGTGTTCTCTGTACAGCCTCCGATACCCCATGAAGGTACTTTTCTTCATGTTAGCACCCTCTTACCAATCACAGCCTGTTACTGTCCTGTCTCCTCTGTACAGGCTCTGATTCCCCAAGAAGGAACTTTTCTTCTCGTTATCACCTTCTTAGCAATCACACCAATCACAGCCTGTTATTGCCCTATCTCCTCTGTACAGCCTTCAATAACCCTAGACGGGTGTAAGAACTTTTCTTCATGTAATCATCCTCTTATCAATCACAGCCTTTTACTGTCCTGTCTCCTCTGTACAGCCTCCTTTACCCTCAGAAGGAACTTTTCTTCATGTTATCACCCTCTTACCAATCACAGCCTGTTACTGTCTTATCACTTCTGGACTGCCTCCCGTACCCCAGAAGAAACTTTTCTACAAGTTATCACCCTCTTACCAATCACAACATGTTACTGTTGTGTCTCCTCTGTACAGCCGCCGATACCCCATGAAGGATCTTTTCTTCATGTTATCACCCTGTTACCAATCGAAGCTTGTTACTGTTGTGTCTCCTCTGAACAGCCTCCGATACACCATGAAGGAACTTTTCTTCATGTTATCACCCTGTTATCAATCACATCCTGTTACTGTTGTGTGTCCTCTGTACAGCCTCTGATACCCCATGAAGTAACTTTTCTTCATGTTATCACCCTCTTACCAATCACATCCTGTTACTGTCCTGTCTCCTCTGTACAGTCTCTAATACCCCCAAAAGGAACTTTTCTTCATGTTATCACCCTCTTACCAATCACAGCCTTTTACTGTCCAGTCTCCTCTGTACATAGCCTCTGATACCCACAGAGGGAACTTTTCTTCATGTTATCACCTTCTTAGCAATCACACCAATCACGGCCTGTTATTGCCCTATCTCCTCTGTACAGCCTCCAATAACCCCAGGGGAGTGCAAGAACTTTTCTTCATGTTTTCACTCTCTTACCAATCACAGCCTGTTACTGTCCTGTCTCCTCTGTATGGCCTCCGATACCTCCAAAAGGAATTGTTCTTCATGTTATCACCCTCTTACCAATCACAACCTGTTACTGTTGTGTCTTCTCTGTACAGCCTCCGATAACCCATGAAGGAAATTTTCTTTATGTTATCACCCTCTTTTCAATCACATCTTGTTACTGTTGTGTCTTCTCTGTACAGCCTCCGATAACCCATGAAGGAACTTTTATTTATGTTATAACCCTCTTTTCAATCACATCCTGTTACTGTTGTGTCTCCTCTGTACAGCCTCCGATACCCCATGAAGGAACTTTGCTTCATATTATCACCCTCTTACCAATCACAGCCTGTTTCTGTCCTGTATCCTCTCTACAGCCTCTGATTCCCCAAGAAGGAACTTTTCTTCTCGTTATCACCTTCTTAGCAATCACACCAATCACAGCCTGTTATTGCCCTATCTCCTCTGTACAGCCTTCAATAACCCTAGACGGGTGTAAGAACTTTTCTTCATGTAATCATCCTCTTATCAATCACAGCCTTTTACTGTCCTGTCTCCTCTGTACAGCCTCCTTTACCCTCAGAAGGAACTTTTCTTCATGTTATCACCCTCTTACCAATCACAGCCTGTTACTGTCTTATCACTTCTGGACTGCCTCCCATCCCCCAGAAGAAACTTTTCTACAAGTTATCACCCTCTTACCAATCACAACATGTTACTGTTGTGTCTCCTCTGTACAGCCGCCGATACCCCATGAAGGATCTTTTCTTCATGTTATCACCCTCTTACCAATCGAAGCTTGTTACCGTTGTGTCTCCTCTGAACAGCCTCCGATACACCATGAAGGAACTTTTCTTCATGTTATCACCCTCTTATCAATCACATCCTGTTACTGTTGTGTGTCCTCTGTACAGCCTCTGATACCCCATGAAGTAACTTTTCTTAATGTTATCACCCTCTTACCAATCACATCCTGTTACTGTCCTGTCTCCTCTGTACAGCCTCCTTTACCCTCAGAAGAAACTTTTCTTCATGTTATCACCCTCTTACCAATCACAGCCTGTTACAGTCTTATTACTTCTGTACAGCCTCCCGTCCCCCAGAAGAAACTTTTCTACATGTTATCACACTCTTACGAATCACAACATGTTACTGTTGTGTTTCCTCTGTACAGCCACCGATACCCCATGAAGGAACTTTTCTTCATGTTATCACCCTCTTACCAATCGAAGCTTGTTACTGTTGTGACTCCTCTGTACAGCCTCCGATACACCATGAAGGAACTTTTCTTCATGTTATCACCCTCTTATCAATCACATCCTGTTACTGTCCTGTCTCCTCTGTACAGTCTCTGATACCCCCAAAAGGAACTTTTCTTCATGTTATCACCCTCTTACCAATCACAGCCTTTTACTGTCCTGTCTCCTCTGTACATAGCCTCTGATACCGCCAGAGGGAACTTTTCTTCATGTTATCACCTTCTTAGCAATCACACCAATCACGGCCTGTTATTGCCCTATCTCCTCTGTACAGCCTCCAATAACCCCAGGGGAGTGTAAGAACTTTTCTTCATGTTTTCACTCTCTTACCAATCACAGCCTGCTTCTGTCCTGTCTCATCTGTATGGCCTCCGATACCTCCAGAAGGAATTTTTCTTCATTTTATCACCCTCTTTTCAATCACATCCTGTTACTGTTGTGTCTTCTCTGTACAGCCTCCGATAACACATGAAGGAACTTTTATTTATGTTATAACCCTCTTTTCCATGACATCCTGTTACTGTTGTGTCTCCTCTGTAAAGCCTCCGATACCCCATGAAGTAACTTTTCTTCATGTTATCACCCTCTTACCAATCACAGCATGTTACTGTCCTGTCTCCTCTCTACAGCCTCTGATTCCCCAAGAAGGAACTTTTCTTCATGTTATCACCTTCTTAGCAATCACACCAATCACAGCCTGTTATTGCCCTATCTCCTCTGTACAGCCTCCAATAACCCCAGGCTGGTGTTAGAATTTTTCTTCATGTTATCATCCTCTTATCAAGCACAGGCTGTTACTGTCTTGTCTCCTCTGTACAGCCTCCATTACCCCCAGAAGGAACTTTTCTTGATGTTATCACCCTCTTACCAATCACAGCCTTTTTCTGTCTTATCACTTCTGTACAGTCTCCGGTCCCCCAGAAGGAACATTTCTTCATGTTATCACCTCTTACCAATCACAACATGTTACTGTTGTGTCTCCTCTGTACAGCGTCCGATACTCCATGAAGGAACTTTTCTTCATGTTATCACCCTCTTACCAATCGTAGCCTGTTACTGTTGTGTCTCCTCTGTACAGCCTCCGATACCCCATGAAGGAACTTTTCTTCATGTTATCACCCTCTTACCAATCACAACCTGTTACTGTTGTGTCTCCTTTGTACAGCCTCCGATACCCCATGAAGGAACTTTTCTTCATGTTATCACCCTCTTATAAATCACATACTGT
This sequence comes from Phyllobates terribilis, assembly GCF_046119375.1. Taxonomy (NCBI): domain Eukaryota; kingdom Metazoa; phylum Chordata; class Amphibia; order Anura; family Dendrobatidae; genus Phyllobates; species Phyllobates terribilis. The sequence continues at coordinate 588,585,936 of NW_027362761.1, read as the reverse complement.
TACTGTTGTGTCTCATCTGTACAGCCTCCGATACCTCATGAAGGAACTTTTCTTCATGTTATCACCCTCTTACCAATCGCAGCCTGTTACTGTTGTGTCTCCACTGTATAGCCTCCGATACCCCATGAAGGAACTTTTCTTCATGTTGTCACCCTCTTACCAATCTCAACCTGTTACTATTGTGTCTCCTCTGTACAGCCACCGATGCCCCATGAAGGAACTTTTCTTCATGCTATCACCCTCTTATCAATCACATCCTGTTACTGTTGTGTCTCCTCTATACAGCCTCCGATACCCGATGAAGGAACTTTTCTTCATGTTATCACCCTCTTTCCAATCACAGCCTGTTACTGTCCTGTCTTCTCTGTACAGCCTCTGATTCCCCCAGAAGGAACTTTTCTTCATGTTATCACCTTTTTAGCAATCACACCAATCACAGCCTGTTATTGCCCTATCTACTTTGTACAACCTCCAATAACCCCTGGCGGGTGTAAGAACTTTTCTACATGTTATCATCCACTTATCAATCAGAGCCTGTTTCTTTCCTGTGTCCTCTGTACAGCCTCCATTACCCCCAGAAAGAACTTTTGTTCATGTTATCACACTCTTACCAATCACAGCCATTTAGTATCCTGTCTCCTCTGTACATAGCCTCCGATACCCAATGAAGGAACTTTTCTTCATGTTATCACCCTCTTACCAATCACAACCTGTTACTGTTGTGTCTCCTCTGTACAGCCTCCGATACCCCATGAAGGAATTTTTCTTCATGTTATGACCCTCTTATCAATCACATCCTCTTACTGTTGCGTCTCCTCTGTACAGCCTCCGATCCCCATGAAGGTACTTTTCTTCATGTTAGCACCCTCTTACCAATCACAGCCTGTTACTGTCCTGTCTCCTCTGTACAGGCTCTGATTCCCCAAGAAGGAACTTTTCTTCTTGTTATCACCTTCTTAGCAATCACACCAATCACAGCCTGTTATTGCCCTATCTCCTCTGTATAGCCTCCAATAACCCTAGACGGGTATAAGAACTTTTGTTCATGTTATCATCCTCTTATCAATCACAGCCTTTTACTGTCCTGTCTCCTCTGTACAGCCTCCATTACCCCCAGAAGGAACTTTTCTTCATGTTATCACCCTCTTACCAATCACAGCCTGTTACTGTCTTATCACTTCTGTGCAGCCTCCGGTCCCCCAGAAGAAACTTTTCTTCATGTTATCACCCTCTTACCAATCACAACATGTTACTGTTGTGTCTCCTCTGTACAGCCGCCGATACCCCATGAAGGAACTTTTCTTCATCTTATCACCCTCTTACCAATCGAAGATTGTTACTGTTGTGTCTCCTCTGAACAGCCTCCAATACACCATTAAGGAATTCTTCTTCATGTTATCACACTCTTACCAATCATCATAACCTGTTACTGTTGTGTCTCCTCTGTACAGACTCCGATACCCCATGAAGTAACTTTTCTTCATGTAATCACCCTCTTATCAATCACATCCTGTTACTGTTGTGTCTCCTCTGAACAGCCTCCAATACACCATGAAGGAACTTTTCTTCATGTTATCACCCTCTTATCAATCACATCCTGTTACTGTTGTGTGTCCTCTGTACAGCCTCTGATACCCCATGAAGTAACTTTTCTTCATGTTATCACCCTCTTACCAATCACATCCTGTTACTGTCCTGTCTCGTCTGTACAGCCTCCTTTACCCTCAGAAGAAACTTTTCTTCATGTTATCACCCTCTTACCAATCACAGCCTGTTACTGTCTTATCACTTCTGTACAGCCTCCCGTCCCCCAGAAGAAACTTTTCTACATGTTATCACACTCTTACCAATCACAACATGTTGCTGTTGTGTTTCCTCTGTACAGCCGCCGATACCCCATGAAGGAACTTTTCTTCATGTTATCACCCTCTTACCAATCGAAGCTTGTTACTGTTGTGTCTCCTCTGTACAGCCTCCGATACACCATGAAGGAACTTTTCTTCATGTTATCACCCTCTTATCAATCACATCCTGTTACTGTCCTGTCTCCTCTGTACAGTCTCTGATACCCCCAAAAGGAACTTTTCTTCATGTTATCACCCTCTTACCAATCACAGCCTTTTACTGTCCTGTCTCCTCTGTACATAGCCTCTGATACCGCCAGAGGGAACTTTTCTTCATGTCATCACCTTCTTAGCAATCACACCAATCACGGCCTGTTATTGCCCTATCTCCTCTGTACAGCCTCCAATAACCCCAGGGGAGTGTAAGAACTTTTCTTCATGTTTTCACTCTCTTACCAATCACAGCCTGCTTCTGTCCTGTCTCCTCTGTATGGCCTCCGATACCTCCAGAAGGAATTATTCTTCATTTTATCACCCTCTTACCAATCACAACCTGTTACTGCTGTGTCTTCTCTGTACAGCCTCCGATAACCCATGAAGAAACTTTTCTTTATGTTATCACCCTCTTTTCAATCACATCCTGTTACTGTTGTGTCTTCTCTGTACAGCCTCCGATAACACATGAAGGAACTTTTATTTATGTTATAACCCTCTTTTCCATGACATCCTGTTACTGTTGTGTCTCCTCTGTAAAGCCTCCGATACCCCATGAAGGAACTTTTCTTCATGTTATCACCCTCTTACCAATCACACCAATCACAGCCTGTTATTGCCCTATCTCCTCTGTACTGCCTCCAATAACCCCAGGCAGGTGTTAGAATTTTTCTTCATGTTATCATCCTCTTATCAAGCACAGGCTGTTACTGTCTTGTCTCCTCTGTACAGCCTCCATTACCCCCAGAAGGAACTTTTCTTGATGTTATCACCCTCTTACCAATCACAGCCTTTTTCTGTCTTATCACTTCTGTACAGCCTCCGGTCCCCCAGAAGGAACATTTCTTCATGTTATCACCCTCTTACCAATCACAACATGTTACTTTTGTTTCTCCTCTGTACAGCGTCCGATACCCCATGAAGGAACTTTTCTTCATGTTATCACCCTCTTACCAATCGTAGCCTGTTACTGTTGTGTCTCCTCTGTACAGCCTCCGATACCCCATGAAGGAACTTTTCTTCATGTTATCACCCTCTTACCAATCACAACCTGTTACTGTTGTGTCTCCTTTGTACAGCCTCCGATACCCCATGAAGGAACTTTTCTTCATGTTATCACCCTCTTATAAATCACATCCTGTTACTGTTGTGTCTCATCTGTACAGCCTCCGATACCTCATGAAGGAACTTTTCTTCATGTTATCACCCTCTTACCAATCGCAGCCTGTTACTGTTGTGTCTCCACTGTATAGCCTCCGATACCCCATGAAGGAACTTTTCTTCATGTTGTCACCCTCTTACCAATCACAACCTGTTACTATTGTGTCTCCTCTGTACAGCCACCGATGCCCCATGAAGGAACTTTTCTTCATGCTATCACCCTCTTATCAATCACATCCTGTTACTGTTGTGTCTCCTCTATACAGCCTCCGATACCCGATGAAGGAACTTTTCTTCATGTTATCACCCTCTTTCCAATCACAGCCTGTTACTGTCCTGTCTTCTCTGTACAGCCTCTGATTCCCCCAGAAGGAACTTTTCTTCATGTTATCACCTTTTTAGCAATCACACCAATCACAGCCTGTTATTGCCCTATCTACTTTGTACAACCTCCAATAACCCCTGGCGGGTGTAAGAACTTTTCTACATGTTATCATCCACTTATCAATCAGAGCCTGTTTCTTTCCTGTGTCCTCTGTACAGCCTCCATTACCCCCAGAAAGAACTTTTCTTCATGTTATCACACTCTTACCAATCACAGCCATTTACTATCCTGTCTCCTCTGTACATAGCCTCCGATAAACAATGAAGGAACTTTTCTTCATGTTATCACCCTCTTACCAATCACAACCTGTTACTGTTGTGTCTCCTCTGTACAGCCTCCGATACCCCATGAAGGAATTTTTCTTCATGTTATGACCCTCTTATCAATCACATCCTCTTACTGTTGTGTCTCCTCTGTACAGCCTCCGAAACCCCATGAAGGTACTTTTCTTCATGTTAGCACCCTCTTACCAATCACAGCCTGTTACTGTCCTGTCTCCTCTGTACAGGCTCTGATTCCCCAAGAAGGAACTTTTCTTCTTGTTATCACCTTCTTAGCAATCACACCAATCACAGCCTGTTATTGCCCTAACTCCTCTGTACAGCCTCCAATAACCCTAGACGGGTATAAGAACTTTTGTTCATGTTATCATCCTCTTATCAATCATAGCCTTTTACTGTCCTGTCTCCTCTGTACAGCCTCCATTACCCCCAGAAGGAACTTTTCTTCATGTTATCACCCTCTTACCAATCACAGCCTGTTACTGTCTTATCACTTCTCTGCAGCCTCCGGTCCCCCAGAAGAAACTTTTCTTCATGTTATCACCCTCTTACCAATCACAACATGTTACTGTTGTGTCTCCTCTGTACAGCCGCCGATACCCCATGAAGGAACTTTTCTTCATCTTATCACCCTCTTACCAATCGAAGATTGTTACTGTTGTGTCTCCTCTGAACAGCCTCCAAAACACCATTAAGGAATTCTTCTTCATGTTATCACACTCTTACCAATCATCATAACCTGTTACTGTTGTGTCTCCTCTGTACAGACTCCGATACTCCATGAAGTAACTTTTCTTCATGTAATCACCCTCTTATCAATCACATCCTGTTACTGTTGTGTCTCCTCTGTACAGCCTCCGATACCCCATGAAGGAACTTTTCTTCATGTTATCACCCTCTTAGCAATCGCAGCCTGTTACTGTTGTGTCTGATCTGTACAGCGTCCGATACCCCATGAAGGAACTTTTGTTCATGTTATCACCCTCTTACCAATCCCAGCCTGTTACTGTTGTGTCTCCTCTGCACAGCCTCCGATACTCCATGAAGCAACTTTTCTTCATGTTATCACCCTCTTACCAATCACAACCTGTTACTGTTGTGTCTCCTCTGTACAGGCTCCGATACACCATGAATGAACTTTTATTCATATTACCACCCTCTTATCAATCACAGCTTGTTACTTTCCTGTCTCCTCTGTACAGCCTCTGATTCCCCAAGAAGGAACTTTTCTTAATGTTATCACCTTCTTAGCAATCACACCAATCATAGCCTGTTATTGACCTATCTCCACTGTACAGCCTCCAAATACCCCAGACGGGTGTAAGATCTTTTCTTCATGTTATCATCCTCTTATCAATCACAGCCTGTTATTGTACTGTCTCCTCTGTACAGCCTCCATTACCCCCAGACGGAACTTTTCTTCATGTTATCACCCTCATACCATTCACAACATGTTGCTGTGGTGTCTACTTTGTACAGCCTCCAATACCCCATGAAGGAACTTTTCTTCATGTTATCACCCTTTTACCATTCGCAGCCTGTTACTGTTGTGTCTCCACTGTACAGCCTCCGCTACCCCATGAGGGAACTTTTCTTCATGTTATCACCCTTTTACCATTCGCAGCCTGTTACTGTTGTGTCTCCACTGTACAGCCTCCGCTACCCCATGAGGGAACTTTTCTTCATGTTATCACCGTCTTACCAATCACAACCTGTTACTGTTGTGTCTCCTCTGTACAGCCTCCGATACCACAGGAAGGAACTTTTCTTCATGTTCTCACCCTCTTATCTATCACATCCTGTTACTGTTGTGTCTCCTTTGTACAGCCTCCGATACCCCATGAAGGAACTTTTCTTCATGTTATCACATTCCTAACAATCGCAGCCTATTACTGTTGTTTCACCTCTGTACAGCCTCCGATACGCCATGAAGGAACTTTTCTTCATGTTATCACCCTTTTGCCATTCACATACTGTTACTGTTGTGTCTCCTCTGTACAGCCTCCTATACCTCATGAAGGAACTTTTCTTCATGTTATCACTCTCTTATCAATCACATCCTCTTACTGTTGTGTTTCCTCTGTACATCCTCCGATACCCCATGTAGGTACTTTTCTTCATGTTAGCACCCTCTTACGAATCACAGCCTGTTACTTTCCTGTCTACTCTGTTTAGGCTCTGATTCCCCAAGAAGGAACTTTTCTTCATGTTATCACCTTCTTAGCAATCACACCAATCACAGCCTGTTATTGCCCTATCTCCTCTGTACAGCCTCCAATAACCCCAGACGGGTGTAAGAACTTTTCTTCATGTTATCACCCTCTTACCAATCACAGCCTGTTACTGTCTTATCACTTCTGTACAACCTCCCATCCCCCAGAAGAAACTTTTCTACATGTTATCACCCTCTTATCAATCACATCCTGTTACTGTTGTGTGTCCTCTGTACAGCCTCTGATACCCCATGGAGTAACTTTTCTTCATGTTATCACCCTCTTACCAATCACATCCTGTTACTGTCCTGTCTCCTCTGTACAGTCTCTTATACCCCCAGAGGGAACTTTTCTTCATGTTATCACCTTCTTAGCAATCACACCAATCACAGCCTGTTATTGCCCTATCTCCTCTGTACAGCCTCCAATAACCCTAGACGGGTGTAAGAACTTTTCTTCATGTTATCATCCTCTTATCAATCACAGCCTTTTACTGTCCTGTCTCCTCTGTACAGCCTCCATTACCCGCAGAAGGAACTTTTCATCATGTTATCACCCTCTTACCAATCACAGCCTGTTACTGTCTTATCACTTCTTTGCAGCCTCCGGTCCCCCAGAAGAAACTTTTCTTCATGTTATCACCCTCTTACCAATCACAACATGTTACTGTTGTGTCTCCTCTGTACAGCCGCCGATACCCCATGAAGGAACTTTTCTTCATGTTATCACCCTCTTACCAATCGAAGATTGTTACTGTTTTGTCTCCTCTGAACAGCCTCCGATACACCATTAAGGAATTCTTCTTCATGTTATCACACTCTTACTGTAACGGGTCTGGGAGGCGGAACCTCTGAGCTACTATACAAGGGGCGGTCCTTGTAAGGGAGCGGGTGGCGACCAGGCAGGCAGTCACAGCAGGTGACCGGGACAGTCTCTGGAAGAAGGGGCAGGAGGTCACGGCAAGTGACCGGGGCAGTCTCTGGATGAACGGGCAGATGGTCACGGCAAGTGACCGGGGCAGTCTCTGGATGAACGGGCAGATGGTCACGGCAAGTGACCGGGGCAGTCTCTGGATGAACGGGCAGATGGTCACGGCAAGTGACCGGGGCAGTCTCTGGGTAAAGGGTTGGTACGACCTGTGACGGCTGATGGTAGACGTGAGCTCCCAGGTGAGCAGGCGAGAGTCTCTGGATAAACGGGTGGTCACAGCATGTGACGGCGGAGCCTCCAGGAAGACCAACAGACAGGCGGCAGATGAGCGCTCCCAGGTGAGCGGGCAGAAGTCTCTGGACAGGCGGGTGGTCACAGCACGTGACGGCAGAGCCTCCAGGTAGGCTAGCGGACAGGCAGCAGATGAGCGCTCCCAGGTGAGCGGGCAGGAGTCACTGGACAGGCAGGTGGTTACAGCACGTGACGGCGGAGCCTCCAGGTAGGCTAGCAGGCAGGTAGCAGATGTGCGCTCCCAGGTGAGCGGGCAAGCTGGTCCATAGACAGACTGACAGGAGTTGGAAGGCAGACCGTCGGACCTCAGGCAAGCAGGCAGGTAGCTGATGTGCGCTCCCAGGTGAGCGGGCAAGCTGGTCCTTAGACAGACTGACAGGAGTTGTAAGGCAGACCGTCGGACCTCAGGCTAGCAGGCAGGTAGCAGAATATCAGGCAGGAATAAGACAGCGAGCTGGCAGGAATCTGGCAGGTATCTGGCAGGTAACTGGCAACGGGACCTGAGGGCTGAAGCAGAGTAGAGAACAGTGCAACAACATTGCTCGGGCACCTCCATTTTGAAGGAGGTGCCTTATATATGGTGAAATCCTCCGGCCATTGGCCGGGGACTCCTTAGGACGGCGTGCGCGGCCCCTTTAAGAGGGAGGGAGAGCGCGCGCGTGCGCCCTAAGCACAGTGGCCGGGAAGGAGCGCGCGCTGCCAGCAGAGCGGGAGGAGGACGCCGGGCACGGAGCAGAGAGGTGAGGGGAACAGCGTCCCTGCCTAGCAGAGGGCAGGGACGCCGGCGCTACAGTACCCCCCTTTAGGCCCCCCCTTTTTTAGGCCAGACAGAAATTTAGCTAGGATAAGAGGGGCATGGATGTGCTCCCGGGGCTCCCACGTTCTCTCCTCAGGACCAAACCCCTTCCAATCTACTAGAAAAAAGGTCTTTCCTCTTACCCTTTTGGTGGCAAGAATGTTCTCTACCTCAAACTCGTCCTCAGCAGAAACCGGAGCAGGAGGCGTACCTGTAGACTTGGAAAAAGAGTTACGTACCACAGGTTTGAGGAGAGATACATGGAAGGAGTTAGGGATCCGTAAGTTGGCCGGGAGTTTTAATTTATAGGCCACCGGGTTGATCTGACTGATGACCTCCAGAGGACCGATGAACCGAGGCCCTAACTTGTAAGAAGGTATCTTGAGTCGGACATATTTAGATGAGAGCCAGACTTTATCTCCAGGACGAAATTGTGGAGGATCCAGGCGTTTTTTGTCAGCGTGTCTTTTCATCCGTTCGGACGACTGAAGGAGTGCGGATCGGGTACTCTCCCAAATGGAGGAAAATTTGCTAACGAGAGATTCCGCAGCCGGGTTGTCCACAGAGGTGGAGACAGGAAAAAGAATCCGAGGACGCTGACCGAAGACTACAAAAAACGGGGATTTGGAGGAGGATTCGCTCTCGTGATTGTTATAAGAGAACTCGGCCCATGGTAGGAGATCCACCCAGTCTGAATGATGGGCATTAACGAAGTGCCGGAGGTAACTGGTCAGGTTCTGATTGATCCGCTCCACTTGACCATTGGACTGTGGGTGGTAAGCGGAAGAGAAGTCCAGGGTGACGTCTAGCAGTTTACAAGTGGCTCTCCAGAAGCGTGAGGTGAACTGTACCCCACGATCCGACACGATGTGGAGGGGCAGGCCATGAAGACGAAAGATGTGACGAATAAAGTCTTTAGCTAGCTCGGGTGCAGATGGGAGGCCTGGCACGGGAACGAAATGAGCCATCTTGGAGAAGCGGTCAGCGACCACCCAAATGACCGTACAACCGGCAGAGACTGGGAGGTCAGTTATAAAGTCCATTGCTATATGCTGCCAGGGGGCAGCAGGTACAGAAAGCGGAAGGAGGCGACCGGCTGGCAGATGTCTCGGAACCTTGTTGCGGGCGCAGGACACACAGGCAGAAACAAAGTCTATTACGTCCTTGTGCAGGGTAGGCCACCAGTAGTGCCGGGTAATAAGCTGGAGGGTCTTTTTCTGACCGGCGTGGCCAGCCAGTTTAGACGAGTGACCCCAGTGAAGGATCTTCTCCCGATCAGGTACTGATACGAACGTCTTTCCGGGAGGGAGACAATTTAGACTCACGGGAGCCACCTGCATTACTCTGGCGGGATCGATGATGTGTTTCGGATCTTCCTCGAGATCAGACACCAGAAAGGATCGAGACAAGACGTCCGCCTTGACGTTTTTGTCAGCCGGGCGAAAATGAAGAACAAAATCAAAGCGAGCAAAAAACAAGGACCACCGGGCTTGGCGCGGGTTAAGTCTCTGGGCATACTGGAGGTAAGCCAAGTTCTTGTGGTCAGTGTAAATTATTACCGGGTGAAGAGCCCCCTCGAGCAGGTAACGCCACTCCTCCAATGCCAGTTTGATGGCCAATAACTCTCGGTCTCCTATGGAATAATTGCGCTCTGAGGAGGAGAAGAGTTTAGAGAAGAAGCCGCAAGTTACCATCCTCCCGGAAGATGATTTTTGAGTAAGTACCGCTCCGGCTCCAGAGGAGGAGGCGTCAACTTCCAGGAAGAACTGCTTGTTGCCGTCCGGGCGATGCAGCACCGGGGCGGAAGAGAAGGCCTGTTTTAAGGAAAGAAAGGCCTCCTCTGCTTCGGGCGGCCACTCTTTGGGATTAGTACCCTTACGGGTGAGCGCGGAAATTGGGGCAGTCCGGGAAGAGAAGTGTGGTATGAAGAGGCGGTAGTAGTTGGCGAAGCCCAGGAACCGCTGAATGGCCTTCAACCCCTCCGGTCGAGGCCATTTCTCGATGGCAGACAGTTTCTCTGGATCCATTCGTAGGCCGGTCTGAGAAATAATGTAGCTCAAAAACGGAAGCGAGGTCTGCTCAAAGAGGCACTTCTCGTATTTAGCAAAGAGGTGATTCTGCCTGAGCCTGAGCAGGACCTGACGAACGTCCCTCCGGTGCGTCTGGAGATCCGGAGAGAAGACCAAGATGTCGTCCAGGTACACCACTACGCAGGAGTAGAGAAGGTCCCGGAAGATGTCATTGACCAACTCTTGAAAGACGGCAGGAGCGTTACAGAGACCAAAGGGCATTGCCAGATATTCATAGTGGCCGTCCCGGGTGTTGAATGCCGTCTTCCATTCATCCCCCTGACGGATACGAACCAGGTTGTACGCCCCACGGAGGTCCAGTTTGGTGAAGATTCTAGCCCCCCTCAGACGATCAAATAACTCCGGAATGAGCGGAAGGGGGTACTTATTCTTCACCGTGATCTGGTTAAGGCCTCTATAGTCTATACAGGGACGGAGAGAGCCGTCCTTCTTTTTGGCGAAAAAGAAGCCTGCCCCCGCCGGGGAGGTAGATTTCCGGATGAATCCCCTGGCCAGATTCTCCTCAATATATTCGGACATCGACCGGGTCTCAGCAGCGGATAATGGATAAATACGCCCACGGGGAGGAGTAGTACCGGGTAACAGGTCGATAGGGCAGTCGTATGGTCTATGAGGGGGTAGTGTCTCTGCCTCCTTTTTATTAAAGACATCAGCATAAGACCAATAAGGAATCGGAAGTCCAGGTAGATTAGCTGGGGTAGGAGAAGGACGGACGGGATGGACGGGAACCAGACAGGTCTTATGGCAGTCCTGTCCCCAGCGAAGGACTTCTCCGGTCTGCCAGTCAAGCACGGGTGCATGTCTCTGGAGCCAAGGTAGACCTAGCAAGAGGGCGTGAGAGAGTCCAGGCAGAACATGAAAGGAGATACTCTCAGAATGCAGCATTCCCACCTGCAGAGTAATGGATTCGGTGATGAGTTGGATGGGGCGTGGTAAGAGACCCCCATCCATGGCAGCAACAGACAAGGGTACAGCCAGAGGTTTGGTGGGGATGCGGTATTTCTCTACCAGGGACTGTGAAATAAGATTCCCGGCTGCTCCAGAGTCAAGTTGGGCTAGTTCGAAATAACGGTTCTCCCCGCAGACGATTGAGACTGACAGCAGCAGAGATGGAGAGGATTTATTCTTGTCTAGGTCGACCTCTCTGAGCGAACCTAGACACAGGCGTTTCCCGACCTCTCCGGGCAGGCACGGATCCGGTGCTCCTTACTGCCACAGTAGAAGCAGCTCCCCTCGGCACGGCGTAAGTCCTGACGGGTTTTGACCATCTTGGTCTGGTCGACCTGCATAGGCTCAGGAGAGTGTACCTGGGGAGAGACGGAGGGAGTGACGGGTTTCTGAAAAGTAGGAGCTAGACGTGGAAACCTCCTCTCACGGGTGACCTCTTTGGCACGCTCCTGGAACCGTAGGTCAATCCGGGTGGCAAGAGTTATTAGGTCATCGAGAGTGGTAGGAATGTCCCGACCGGCAAGTTCATCTTTAATACGGCCGGACAGACCCTCCCAGAAGACGGATACCAGAGCGTCGTTATCCCAGGCCAGCTCCGAGGCAAGGGTACGGAACCGTATGGCATATTGGCCCACGGTGAGACTTCCCTGACGGAGGCGTAGCAGTGATGATGCGGATGAGGTCTTCCGTCCGGGTTCATCGAAGACTTTCCGGAAAGCCGTGAGAAAGGCAGGCAAGTCGGACACCAGGGGGTCTCCTCTCTCCCATAGAGGATTTAGCCAGGCCAGGGCCTCCACGGTGAGATGGGACATGATGAAGGCAATTTTGGCCCGGTCGGAGTTAAACTGGTGGGACAGGAGTTCAAAGTGCAGGGTGCACTGATTTATGAAGCCCCGAGCCTGGGCGGAGTCGCCTCCGAAGCGAGGAGGTGCAGAAAGCCGGGGTCCGGGGTAGGATACCATGGTATTAGTGGGCAGCGGAGCTGCCGGATTGCGAGTCATGGCACTGGCGGAGGTTGCTGGCGGAGCAGTCAGAGTGTCCAGGTGAGAATTGACATTCCGCAGGTGACCCAGGATGGACTCCTGTTGGGACCTCTGACGGGACAATTCATGACACAGGTCCGAGAGTGAGGGAGCTTGGGTGCCACCGGGTTCCATGGCCCGAGCAAATTGTAACGGGTCTGGGAGGTGGAACCTCTGAGCTACTATACAAGGGGGCGGTCCTTGTAAGGGAGCGGGTGGCGACCAGGCAGGCAGTCACAGCAGGTGACCGGGACAGTCTCTGGAAGAAGGGGCAGGAGGTTACGGCAAGTGACCGGGGCAGTCTCTGGATGAACGGGCAGATGGTCACGGCAAGTGACCGGGGCAGTCTCTGGATGAACGGGCAGATGGTCACGGCAAGTGACCGGGGCAGTCTCTGGATGAACGGGCAGATGGTTACGGCAAGTGACCGGGGCAGTCTCTGGGTAAAGGGTTGGTACGACCTGTGACGGCTGATGGTAGACGTGAGCTCCCAGGTGAGCAGGCGAGAGTCTCTGCATAAACGGGTGGTCACAGCATGTGACGGCGGAGCCTCCAGGAAGACCAACAGACAGGCGGCAGATGAGTGCTCCCAGGTGAGCGGGCAGAAGTCTCTGGACAGGCGGGTGGTCACAGCACGTGACGGCAGAGCCTCCAGGTAGGCTAGCGGACAGGCAGCAGATGAGCGCTCCCAGGTGAGCGGGCAGGAGTCACTGGACAGGCAGGTGGTCACAGCACGTGACGGCGGAGCCTCCAGGTAGGCTAGCAGGCAGGTACAGATGTGCGCTCCCAGGTGAGCGGGCAAGCTGGTCCATAGACAGACTGACAGGAGTTGGAAGGCAGACCGTCGGACCTCAGGCAAGCAGGCAGGTAGCTGATGTGCGCTCCCAGGTGAGCGGGCAAGCTGGTCCTTACACAGACTGACAGGAGTAGTAAGGCAGACCGTCGGACCTCAGGCTAGCAGGCAGGTAGCAGAATATCAGGCAGGAATAAGACAGCGAGCTGGCAGGAATCTGGCAGGTATCTGGCAGGTAACTGGCAACGGGACCTGAGGGCTGAAGCAGAGTAGAGAACAGTGCAACAACATTGCTCGGGCACCTCCATTTTGGAGGAGGTGCCTTATATATGGTGAAGTCCTCCGGCCATTGGCCGGGGACTCCTTAGGACGGCGTGCGCGGCCCCTTTAAGAGGGAGGGAGAGTGCGCGCGCCCTAAGCACAGTGGCCGGGAAGGAGCGCGCGCTGCCAGCAGAGCGGGAGGAGGACGCCGGGCACGGAGCAGAGAGGTGAGGGGAACAGCGTCCCTGCCTAGCAGAGGGCAGGGACGCCGGCGCTACACTTACCAATCATCATAACCTGTTACTGTTGTGTCTCCTCTGTACAGACTCCGATACCCCATGAAGTAACTTTTCTTCATGTAATCACCCTCTTATCAATCACATCCTGTTGCTGTTGTGTCTCCTCTGTACAGCCTCCGATACCCCATGAAGGAACTTTTCTTCATGTTATCACCCTCTTACCAATCGCAACCTGTTACTGTTGTGTCTCCTCTGTACAGCGTCCGATACCCAATGAAGGAACTTTTCTTCATGTTATCACCCTCTTACCAATCGCAGCCTGTTATTGTTGTGTCTCCTCTGCACAGCCTCCGATACTCCATGAAGGAACTTTTCTTCATGTTATCACCCTCTTACCAATCACAACCTGTTACTGTTGTGTGTCCTCTGTACAGCCTCCGATGCACCATGAATGAACTCTTCTTCATGTTATCACCCTCTAACCAATCATAACCTGTTACTGTTGTGTCTCCTCTGTACAGCCTCCGATACCCCATGAACGAACTTTTATACATGTTATCACCCTCTTACCAATCACAGCTTGTTACTGTCCTGTCTCCTCTGTACAGCCTCTGATTCCCCAAGAAGGAACTTTTCTTCATGTTATCACCTTCTTAGCAATCACACCAATCACAGCCTGTTATTGACCTATCTCCACTGTACAGCCTCCAAATACCACAGACGGGTGTAAGATCTTTTCTTCATGTTATCATCCTCTTATCAATCACAGCCTGTTATTGTCCTGTCTCCTCTGTACAGCCTCCATTACCCCCAGATGGAACTTTTCTTCATGTTATCACCCTCTTACCAATCACAGACTGTTTCTCTCTTATCACTTCTGTACAGCCTCTGGTCCCTCAGAAGGAACTTTTCTTCATGTTATCACCCTCATACCATTCACAACATGTTACTGTGGTGTCTCCTTTGTACAGCCTCCGATACCCCATGAAGGAACTTTTCTTCATGTTATCACCCTTTTACCATTCGCAGCCTGTTACTGTTGTGTCTCCACTGTACAGCCTCCGCTACCCCATGAGGGAACTTTTCTTCATGTTATCACCCTCTTACCAATCACAACCTGTTACTGTTGTGTCTCCTCTGTACAGCCTCCGATACCCCAGGAAGGAACTTTTCTTCATGTTCTCACCCTCTTATCTATCACATCCTGTTACTGTTGTGTCTCCTCTGTACAGCCTCCGATACCCCATGAAGGAACTTTTCTTCATGTTATCACATTCCTAACAATCGCAGCCTGCTACTGTTGTGTCTCCTCTGTACATCCTCCGATACGCCATGAAGGAACTTTTCTTCATGTTATCACCCTCTTGCCATTCACATCCTCTTACTGTTGTGTTTCCTCTGTACATCCTCCGATACCCCATGTAGGTACTTTTCTTCATGTTAGCACCCTCTTACGAATCACAGCCTGTTACTTTCCTGTCTCCTCTGTTTAGGCTCTGATTCCCCAAGAAGGAACTTTTCTTCATGTTATCACCTTCTTAGCAATCACACCAATCACAGCCTGTTATTGCCCTATCTCCTCTGTACAGCCTCCAATAACCCCAGATGGGTGTAAGAACATTTCTTCATGTTATCACCCTCTTACCAATCACAGCCTGTTACTGTCTTATCACTTCTGTGCAATCTCCCATCCCCCAGAAGAAACTTTTCTACATGTTATCACCCTCTTATCAATCACATCCTGTTACTGTTGTGTGTCCTCTGTACAGCGTCTGATACCCCATGAAGTAACTTTTCTTCATGTTATCACCCTCTTACTAATCACATCCTGTTACTGTCCTGTCTCCTCTGTACAGTCTCTGATACCCCCAGAGGGAACTTTTCTTCATGTTATCACCTTCTTAGCAATCACACCAATCACGGCCTGTTATTGCCCTATCTCCTCTGTACAGGCTCCGATAACCACAGGCGGGTGTAAGAACTTTTCTTCATGTTATCACCCTCTTACCAATCACAGCCTGTTACTGTTGTGTCTCCTCTGTACAGCCTCCGATACCCCATGAAGAAACTTTTCTTCATGTTATCACCCTCTTACCAATCACAACCTGTTACTGTTGTGTCTCCTCTGTGCAGACTTTGATACCCCATGAAGGAACTTTTCTTCATGTTATCACCCTATTATTAATCACATCCTGTTATTATTGTGCCTCCTCTGTACAGCCTCTGATACCCCATGAAGGAACTTTTCTTCATGTTATCACCCTCTTACCAATCACAGCCTGTTACTGTCCTGTCTACTCTGTACAGCCTTTTATTCTCCCAGAAGGAACTTTTCTTCATGTTATCACCTTCTTAGCAATCACACCAATCACAGCCTGTTATTGCCCTATCTTCTCTGTACAGCCTTCAATAACCCCAGGCGGGCGTAAGAACTTTTCTTCATGTTATCATCCTCTTACCTATCACAACATGTTACTGTTGTGTCTCACCTGTACAGCCTCCAATACACCAGGAAGGAACTTTTCATCATGTTATCACCCTCTCATCAATCAAATCCTGTTACTGTTGTGTCTCCTCTCTACAGCCTCCGATACCCCATGAAGGAAATTTTCTTCATGTTATCACCCTCTTACCAATCACAACCTGTTACTGTTGTGTCTCCTCTGTACAGCCTTTGATACCCCATGAAGGAACTTTTCTTCATTTTATCACCCTCTTATCAATCACATCCTGTTACTATTGTGCCTCCTCTGTACAGCCTCCGATACCCCATGAAGGAACTTTTCTTCATGTTATCACCCTCTTACCAATCATAGCCTGTCACTGTCCTGTCTCCTCTGTACAGCCTCTGATTCCCCCAGAAGGAACTTTTCTTCATGTTATCACCTTCTTAGCAATCACACCAATCACAGCCTGTTATTGCCCTATCTTCTCTGTACAGCCTTCAATAACCCCAGGCGGGTGTAATAACTTTTCTTCATGTAATCATCCTCTTACCTATCACAACATGTTACTGTTGTGTCTCTTCTGTACAGCCTCCGATACCCCATGAAGGAACTTTTCTTCATGTTATCACCCTCTTACCAATCACAACCTGTTACTGTTGTGTCTACTCTGTACAGCCTTTGATACCCCATGAAGGAACTTTTCTTCATGTTATCACCCTCTTATGAATCACATCCTGTTACTGTTGTGCCTCCTCTGTACAGCCTCCGATACCCCATGAAGGAACTTTTCTTCATGTTATCACCCTCTTACCCATCACAGCCTGTTACTGTCCTGTCTTCTCAGTACAGCCTCTGATTCCCCAAGAAGGAACTTTTCTTCATGTTATCACCTTCTTAGCAATAACACCAATCACAGCCTGTTATTGCCCTATCTCCTCTTTACAGCCTCCTATAACCCCAGGCGCGTGTAAGAACTTTTCTTCATGTTATCACCCTCTTACCAATCACAACATGTTACTGTTGTGTCTCCTCTGTACAGCCTCCAATACCCTGTAAAGGAACTTTTCTTCATGTTATCACCCTCTTTCCAATCGCAGCCTGTTACTGTTGTGTCTCCTCTATACAGCCTCCGATACCCCATGAAGGAAATTTTCTTCATGTTATCACTCTCTTACCAATCACAACCTGTTACTCTTGTGTCTCCTCTGTACAGCCTTTGATACCCCATGAAGGAACTTTTCTTCATGTTATCACCCTCTTATCAATCACATTCTGTTACTATTGTGCCTCCTCTGTACAGCCTCCGATACCCCATGAAGGAACTTTTCTTCATGTTATCACCCTCTTACCAATCATAGCCTGTTACTGTCCTGTCTCCTCTGTACAGCCTCTGATTCCCCCAGAAGGAACTTTTCTTCATGTTATCACCTTCTTAGCAATCACACCAATCACAGCCTGTTATTGCCCTATCTTCTCTGTACAGACTTCAATAACCCCGGGCGGGTGTAATAAGTTTTCTTCATGTAATCATCCTCTTACCTATCATAACATGTTACTGTTGTGTCTCTTCTGTACAGCCTCCAATACCCCAAGAAGGAACTTTTCTACATGTTATCACCCTGTTATCAATCACATCCTGTTACTGTTGTGTCTCCTCTGTACAGCCTCCGATACCCCATGAAGGAACTTTTCTTCATGTTATCACCCTGTTACCAATCACAACCTGTTACTGTTGTGTCTACTCTGTACAGCCTTTGATACCCCATGAAGGAACTTTTCTTCATGTTATCACCCTCTTATGAATCACATCCTGTTACTTTTGTGCCTCCTTTGTACAGCCTCCGATACCCCATGAACGAACTTTTCTTCATGTTATCACTCTCTTACCAATCACAGCGTGTTACTGTCCTTTCTCCTCTGTACAGCCTCTGATTCCCCAAGAAGGAACTTTTCTTCATGTTATCACCTTCTTAGCAATCACACCATTCACAGCCTGATATTGCCCTACCTCCTCTGTACAGCGTCCAATAACTCCAGGCGGGTGTAAGAACTTTTCTTCATGTAATCACCCTCTTACCAATCACAACATGTTACTATTGTGTCTCCTCTATACAGCCTCCAATACCGCATGAAGGAACTTTTCTTCATGTTATCACCCTCTTACCAATCACAACCTGTTACTGTTGTGTCTCCTCTGTACAGCCTTTGATACCCCATGAAGGAACTTTTCTACATGTTATCACCCTCTTATCAATCACATCCTGTTACTGTTGTGTCTCCTCTGTACAGCCTCCGATACCCCATGAAGGAACTTTTCTACATGTTATCACCCTCTTACCAATCACATCCTGTTACTGTTGTGTCCCCTCTGTACAGCCTCCGATACCCCATGAAGGAACTTTTCTTCATGTTATCACCCTCTTACCAATCACAGCCTGTTACTGTCCTGTCTACCCTGTACAGCCTCTGATTCTCCCAGAAGGAACTTTTCTTCATGTTATCACCTTCTTAGCAATCAAACCAATCAAAGCCTGTTATTGCCCTATCTTCTCTGTACAGCCTTCAATAACCCCAGGCGGGTGTAAGAACTTTTCTTCATGTTATCATCCTCTTACCTATCACAAAATGTTACTGTTGTGTCTCATATGTACAGCCTCCAATACCCCAGGAAGGAACTTTTCATCATGTTATCACCCTCTCATCAATCACATCCTGTTACTGTTGTGTCTCCTCTGTACAGCCTCCGATACCCCATGAAGGAACTTTTCTTCATGTTATCACCCTCTTACCAATCACAACCTGTTACTGTTGTGTCTAATCTGTACAGCCTTTGATACCCCATGAAGGAACTTTTCTTCATGTTATCACCCTCTTATCAATCACATCCTGTTACTATTGTGCCTCCTCTGTACAGCCTCCGATACCCCATGAAGGAACTTTTCTTCATGTTATCACCCTCTTACCAATCATAGCCTGTTACTGTCCTGTCTCCTCTGTACAGCCTCTGATTCCCCCAGAAGGAACTTTTCTTCATGTTATCACCTTCTTAGCAATCACACCAATCACAGCCTGTTATTGCCCTATCTTCTCTGTACAGCCTTCAATAACCCCAGGCGGGTGTAATAACTTTTCTTCATGTAATCATCCTCTTACCTATCACAACATGTTACTGTTGTGTCTCTTCTGTACAGCCTCAAATACTCCAAGAAGGAACTTTTCTTCATGTTATCAATCACATCCTGTTACTGTTGTGTCTCCTCTGTACAGCCTCCGATACCCCATGAAGGAACTTTTCTTCATGTTATCACCCTCTTACCAATCACAACCTGTTACTGTTGTGTCTACTCTGTACAGCCTTTGATACCCCATGAAGGAACTTTTCTTCATGTTATCACCCTCTTATGAATCACATCCTGTTACTGTTGTGCCTCCTCTGTACAGCCTCCGATACCCCATGAAGGAACTTTTCTTCATGTTATCACCCTCTTACCCATCACAGCCTGTTACTGTCCTGTCTCCTCAGTACAGCCTCTGATTCCCCAAGAAGGAACTTTTCTTCATGTTATCACCTTCTTAGCAATAACACCAATCACAGCCTGTTATTGCCCTATCTCCTCTATACAGCCTCCTATAACCCCAGGTGCGTGTAAGAACTTTTCTTCATGTTATCACCCTCTTACCAATCACAACATGTTACTGTTGTGTCTCCTCTGTACAGCCTCCAATACCCTGTAAAGGAACTTTTCTTCATGTTATCACCCTCTTTCCAATCGCAGCCTGTTACTGTTCTGTCTCCTCTATACAGCCTCCGATACCCCATGAAGGAAATTTTCTTCATGTTATCACCCTCTTATCAATCACATCCTGTTACTATTTTGCCTCCTCTGTACAGCCTCCGATACCCCACGAAGGAACTTTTCTTCATGTTATCACCCTCTTACCAATCATAGCCTGTTACTGTCCTGTCTCCTCTGTACAGCCTCTGATTCCCCCAGAAGGAACTTTTCTTCATGTTATCACCTTCTTAGCAATCACACCAATCACAGCCTGTTATTGCCCTATCTTCTCTGTACAGCCTTCAATAACCCCAGGCGGGTGTAATAACTTTTCTTCATGTAATCATCCTCTTACCTATCACAACATGTTACTGTTGTGTCTCTTCTGTACAGCCTCCAATACCCCAAGAAGGAACTTTTCTACATGTTATCACCCTGTTATCAATCACATCCTGTTACTGTTGTGTCTCCTCTGTACAGCCTCCGATACCCCATGAAGGAACTTTTCTTCATGTTATCACCCTCTTACCAATCACAACCTGTTACTGTTGTGTCTACTCTGTACAACCTTTGATACCCCATGAAGGAACTTTTCTTCATGTTATCACCCTCTTATCAATCACATCCTGTTACTGTTGTGCCTCCTCTGTACAGCCTCCGATACCCCATGAAGGAACTTTTCTTCATGTTATCACCCTCTTACCCATCACAGCCTGTTACTGTCCTGTCTCCTCAGTACAGCCTCCGATACCCCATGAAGGAACTTTTCTTCATGTTATCACCCTCTTACCCATCACAGCCTGTTACTGTCCTTTCTCCTCAGTACAGCCTCTGATTCCCCAAGAAGGAACTTTTCTTCATGTTATCACCTTCTTAGCAATAACACCAATCACAGACTGTTATTGCCCTATCTCCTCTATACAGCCTCCTATAACCCCAGGCGCGTGTAAGAACTTTTCTTCATGTTATCACCCTCTTACCAATCACAACATGTTACTGTTGTGTCTCCTCTGTACAGCCTCCAATACCCTGTAAAGGAACTTTTCTTCATGTTATCACCCTCTTTCCAATCACAACCTGTTACTGTTGTGTCTCCTCTATACAGCCTCCGATACGCCATGAAGGAAATTTTCTTCATGTTATCACTCTCTTACCAATCACAACCTGTTACTGCTATGTCTCCTCTGTACAGCCTTTGATACCCCATGAAGGATCTTTTCTTCATGTTATCACCCTCTTATCAATCACATCCTGTTACTTTTTTGCCTCCTTTGTACAGCCTCTGATACCCCATGAACGAACTTTTCTTCATGTTATCAACCTCTTACCAATCACAGCGTGTTACTGTCCTGTCTCCTCTGTACAGCCTCTGATTCCCCCAGAAGGAACTTTTCTTCATGTTATCACCTTCTTAGCAATCACACCATTCACAGCCTGATATTGCCCTACCTCCTCTGTACAGCGTCCAATAACTCCAGGCGGGTGTAAGAACTTTTCTTCATGTAATCACCCTCTTACCAATCACAACATGTTACTATTGTGTCTCCTCTATACAGCCTCCAATACCCCATGAAGGAACTTTTCTTCATGTTATCACCCTCTTACCAATCACAACCTGTTACTGTTGTGTCTCCTCTGTACAGCCTTTGATACCCCATGAAGGAACTTTTCTACATGTTATCACCCTCTTATCAATCACATCCTGTTACTGTTGTGTCTTCTCTGTGCAACCTCCGATACCCCATGAAGGAACTTTTCTTCATGTTATCACCCTCTTACCAATCACATCCTGTTACTGTTGTGCCTCCTCTGTACAGCCTTTGATTCCCCCAGAAGGAACTTTTCTTCATGTTATCACTAGTGTTGAGCCACCCCCGTAGTGTTCGAGTTCGGTTCGGTTCGTCGAACACCCGTGTGTTCGCCGAACTGTTCGTCGAACTGTTCGTCGAACACCTTCGAACACCGTTAAAACCAATGGCAGGCAAACAAAAACACATAGAAACACATAGAAAACACCTTCAAAGGTGTCCAAAAGCTGACAAACTGCTCAGAAGACATAACTAACACATGGAAAAGTGACAAGTACATATAGTCATGCGAAAATAAAAGAGGTGGAGGAGTAAAAGGAGGGGGAGACACAGATATAGGCATGTCATGCCCTTCTAAAATCCAAAAAGTGAGAAGCCGACACGGCCAGTCTGCTCCTGCCCGTGCCACCTCCGTGTCGCAGGGTTTGTGCCAGAGCCGCGGTGAACCCTGACGGCCAGCCCCCCTCTCCCAATACTGGTGCCTGTCCGCTGGTGGGTCGAGCGAGCCCCCCTGTGGTGGAGGCAGCTCTAAGCTTTTTAATTTAAATTGTCTCTCTAATTTGAATGAATACACTTTAAATCCATTTACAAGGATCTATTGGAGGGCAAGTCTCATGCCAGCAGCCGCGGTAATTCCAGCTCCAGTAGCGTCCACTAAAGCTGCTGCAGTTAAAAAGCTTTTATAAGGATCGAGCTCGGCTGTCCACCGCAAGGCATCCTACTGCCAGTCCCAGCCCCTATGCCTTGGGGTGCCTCCTGATGCTCTTCACTAAGTATCCCATGGTCCCGAAGCATTTCCTTTGAAAAAATTAAGTGTCTAAACTACAGGTGGTGCAGCTTGCTTAACAGCCGGGATAATCCGCTGACTAGCAGACACTGCTACTAGGCACAAAGTATTTCCTGGGCTAGATGCAGTTAAAAATTTGTAAGTAGATACTCTCGTTGGATGCTGAGAAAGCATTCCATAGAGTCTCCTGGCACGCCATATATGATTCTCTTAAAAAGCTTGGGGTAGGGGTCTAGGGGACCCTTTTATAGCCAAAATCACGGCCCTGTATCGCAATACGTCACCTAGGCTGAAGATAAATGGAACTGTAGCACCCTGAGGGCTCGGTTGCTACAGACGTATTGCACCTCACCCAGAGGTGTGATATCTCACTCTCAGGTAAGGATGGAGTGTGGATCAGGACCCGACACCTGCATGCATTACACCACATTGCCGTGGGGCAGGGCGACCAATATGCCCCTGAGATGGGCACGACAGTCCCTGTCCCTGGCTGGAGTGGGGGGAGGGAACACTGAGGAAGGGGAACCCTGTAGTGCAGGAGCAGGGAGGAAGCAGTTCCTGGGTGCATTGAGAAGGGAGTATAAAAGGTGGGCACCATCTTAGTTCAGTGCAGAGAAGTCTGAGCAGAAGTGGCAGGGAGCAGGGGCTCTGCATGAGCTCTGCTCCGGAGGCGGGCCTAGTAACAGAGGCCCAGGCCTGGAAGAGGGAGAAGGAAGGAAGAGGAGCGGAGAAGGCTCCAGGAACGAGGAATGAAGGGATCCCAGGGGTGCGGACGGGCGAGTCGCCACCGCACGCCCGAATCCACCTGCGTGGAGGGGTCAGGCCAAAGGGGGAGACCGGTCCCCGAACTAGTGGAGGCAGGAAACGACCCTCAGCTAGAAACCGGAGGCTCTGACATTTTATGTGGCGCAGCCCCTCGCTACACCCGCTAGGAAGGCACCACATAGGGTCAGGGAAACTGGCGCCAAGTTTACCAAGAGGAGGCCCGAGGCAGCCGGACAGAAGTGTTGGTAAGAAAGGCCAGACAAAGGACACACAAAGGGGGTCCTGTGAAGTGCTCCAAAGTTATCTGGGAGTTGTCTGAGCCCCTCACCTGGTGAGCACAGTACGACGTGGGCAGCCGTTACCTGCAGACGTGGTCTGGATAATAAGAACTGTGAGTAAAGGCCCTGAACTGCATCACTGACTCCGTGTCGTTACTGCTGCTGCCCTGCACCATCACCCCCATCCTCCGCATACACTGCCCTGAGGCTATACTCCTCCCGTGGGGAGTTATGCTACGCTCTGCTGCACCCACAACACCAGCCTCAGTGGTCTGCCCTGTAGCGGCGGTTCACTCTGACCGCAATCCACGGGTGGCGTAGTCGGACATTTAAACATGAAAACCACATAAATAGTTCCGCCACTGGTTTGACCGCCCTGAGCCACGGAACTGGGTCGCCGCCACGAAGACTACAACCACCAGCATCCACCAAAAAGGGTCCGGCTCCGGGTGTCCCAAGGCCCAGGGGGTGCGTCAGAACATTTTCATCACCTTTCACAATCACCAATGGGACAAGGCAGTGATGTCCTCTGTCCCCTCTCTTATACATCCTAGTGACGGAGCACCTGCTCTCATCAATTCGCCATAACCCCAATATTAGGTGGATTGAGGTGGGAGGCACCGAGTACAAGTGCTCTCTATTTGCTGATGATGTCCTAGTATATATCACTCAATCACATATATCCATCCCTGCTGTTATGGCTGAAATAGATCACTTTGTTACATGGTAAAATTTTAAAATCAATGCAGCGAAGTCTGAGGCCCTCGATGTCTCCCTCCCCAAATCCATATAGGATTCCATCCAGTCCAACTTTCCCTTTGCCTGGCCCTCACAGGGTATCAAATACTTAGGAATTCCTATTCATAGAGACCTCTCCCATCTATGTTATCTTAATTTTGGGCCCTTTATTGAACAACTCCATACAGACCACGGTTGGCAAGTTAGAACTGTAAGATTCACTACGTGAACCACTGGTGTTTTGTGGAAAAGCACATGTACACT
Organism: Phyllobates terribilis; assembly: GCF_046119375.1. Taxonomy (NCBI): domain Eukaryota; kingdom Metazoa; phylum Chordata; class Amphibia; order Anura; family Dendrobatidae; genus Phyllobates; species Phyllobates terribilis. The sequence continues at coordinate 588,561,606 of NW_027362761.1, read as the reverse complement.
GCGTTCCAAATTATTATACAAAAAGTGTTTAGGAGTGATAAGGGAAGAATTTGTTTGTTTGTCAGTTAAACTCATTGATGGTGATGTGTGTCAGGGCTCTTTATATCACTGTAAGCAATTGCAGACACCTGTGCTAATTAGTTTGGCAGGTGTGTCCAATGAAAGGCAAGACTACTTAAGAAGGCTCTCTCACATTATTAAGCAGCCTACATTTTCTGCCAAAATGGGAAAGAAAAAGGATGTGTCGGCTGCTGAGAAGCAACAAATTGTGGAGTGTTTAGGTCAAGGCATGACTACAATCAACATTGTGCGATGATCAGGATGAAGTGTCCTGGCAATCAAGAAGTATGTAGCTGATTCACAGTACACACGTGTGCGTGCTGATAAGGGCAAATTGAGGACTCTTTCCTACAGGCAATTACGTCAGGTTGAAAGAGCAGCGGCAAAAAAGCCTTGTCATAGCAGCAGACAAGTTTTTGAAGCTGCTTGTGCCTCCAACGTCCCCCGAACAACAAGATGCAGGGTCCTTCAGAGGTTTGCAGCTGTGCATGCGCCATCCTGTCGACCTCCTCTATCCACTTCACACAAGCAGAAACGGCTCCAGTGGGCCAAACATTACATGAAGACTGATTTCAAAACTGTTTTGTTCACGGATGAGTGCCGTGCAGCGCTCGATGGTCCAGATGGATGGAGTGGAGGATGGCTGGTTGATGGACACCCCACGCAAACACGGCTACAGCGCCAACAAGGAGGAGGTGGAGTAATGTTTTGGGCTGGAATCATGGGGAGAGAGATTGTCGGCCCCCTTAGGATCCCTGAAGGCGCTAAAGATGAACTCCATAATGTATGTGGATTTTCTCAAACAGCACTTCCTGCCATGGTTCAAGAAGAAGAACCGTGTATTTCACAGCAAGATCATTTTTCTGCATGATAATGCACCATCTCATGCTGCACATAAAACATCTGCATCTCTGGCTGATATGGGCATAAAAGGGGACAAACTTATGGTGTGACCCCCATGCTCCCCTGACCTCTACCCCATTCAGAACCTTTGGAGCATCATTAAAAGGAGTGTCTATGATGGCGGGAGGCAGTTCACATCTAAGCAACAGCTCTGGGAGGGTATTCTGTCCTCATGCAAAACAATTGAAGCAGAAACCATCCAAAACCTGACAAATTCAATGGACGAGAGAGTTCAGAAGCTCCTTTCGAACAAGGGGTCCTATGTGAAAATGTAACATCACCTAGAATAAAGTTTAAAATGAAAAGGTTGATCGAAAAGTTTGGGGGATCTAAGAGTGTGGCAACCCAGTAGTCATGATTACTTCGAATTCTGACAATATGAGGGTCATGCTGCAGGTAGTGCAGCAAGAAGGCACTTATGTGCCTTGCGCATCTCGGAGCCCCAAAATTATTTTCCGGGCTAGATGCAGCTAAAAATTATTTTTAATTTTAAATCTGGTGAAGCTTTAGTATAGATGGCCTAATAGGATCAGTGCTGCACACTGCTACAAAGCCCAAATTATTTTCCAGTCAAGATACAGATAAACATGATTAGTAATTTGAAAGCTTAAAACGGTTGGTAGGGTGATTTTAACCAATCATCAAGCTTTTACTCTCCCCAGGATGACACAGGGGTAGAAAAGTCGTTTCGGATCCATGATTTGTTCATCTTTATGAACGTGAGTCTGTCTACATTATCAGTGGAGAGCCGCGTGCGCTTATCTGTCAGCACACCACCAGCAGCGCTGAACATACGTTCAGACAGAACGCTGGCTGCGGGGCATGACAAGATCTCCAAGGCGTAAGTGGCTAGCTCCGGCCATTTATCCAGATTGGAAGCCCAAAAAGAGCAAGGGTCCAGTGACACAGTCGTGGCTTCAATGTTTACTTGGAGATACTCCTGTACCATCGTCTCTAGGCGTTGACTATGTGTCAGACTTCTTGTCTCCTGTGGCCTTGCAAAGGATGGGCTAAAAAAGTGGTGAAATGATTCCGCAAAATTGATGTTACCAGCAGATACTGTGGTTCTGTTACGGTTTGAGTGCTGAACACTTGACGGTCCCACGGTTGGCAAGTTGGAACTGTGAGATTCACTACGTGCACCACTGGTATTTTGTGGAAAAGCACATGTAAGATTCTGCAACAGTCTCTGCTGATACTCCTGCATGCGTGCATCCCTTTCTATGGCAGGAATAATTTCTGCAAATTTACTTTTGTACCGGGGATCTAACAGTGTGGCAACCCAGTAGTCAGGATTATTTCTAATTCTCACAATTCGAGGGTCATGTTGCAGGTAGTGCAGCAAGAAGGCACTCATGTGTGTTGCGCATCCAGGAGCACCAAGTCCCTGTTGTGTTGGTGGCGAGGTAACAATCATGCTTCCTTCCTCTGTCCTCTCCCCCCAACCTCGCACAACAGAAATGTGATCAAGGTCTCCCTCATCTGATGAGTCTTCCATCAGTTCGTCCTCCACTTCTTCCTGGGCTCCTGCACCTTCCTCACTAGTTTGGCTGCTACCATGCGCCCTGGTAAAACCATCTCCCCCACCCTCACATGCCTGCCGCCTTGGTGCTGCCGACCGTCTGGACCTTGCAGATGTTAGCCCTTCCGCATACAACTCCTCCTCCTCTACTTCCTCCACCTCCTCTTGTGCCACCACCTGACTCCGAATTCTGTTTAACATGTGCTCCAGCATGTAAATCACCGGAATAGTCATGCTGATAATGGCATCGTCAGCACTAAACATCTTCGTCGCCATTTCAAAACTGTGCAGAAGGGTGCATAGGTCCCTGATCTGAGACCACTCCTCCAGCGTGATTTGCCCCACCTCTGAATCTCGTTGGCCCAGGCTATACGTCAGAACGTATTGCACCAGGGCTTGTCGGTGCTGCCACAGTCGCTGCAACATGTGCAGAGTTGAATTCCACCGGGTAGGCACATCGCATTTTAGCCGGTGAAGTGGCAGGCCCAACGACTTCTGTAGAGATGTAAGTCGCTGAGCTGCGGGATGCGAACGGCGGAAGTGAGCACACAGCGACCGTGCCCTCTGCAGAAGGCCATCTAGTCTGGGATAGTGGGCTAAAAATTGCTGGACAACCAGGTTCAACACGTGAGCCATACAAGGCACGTGTGTGACATTGCCCCGGCGAAGGGCCGCACCCAGGTTTGCAGCATTGTCGCACACGGCCTTCCCTGGTTTCAGGTCCAGTGGAGACAACCATTCATGAAATTGGTTCTCCAGAGCTGACCACAACTCCTCAGCTGTGTGACTCACATTTCCCAGACATTTCAATGTAAAAACCGCCTGATGACGTTGAGCCCTACTGCCAGCATAGTAAGGAGGTGTGCAGGATCCCTTCTGCGCAGTTAGAAAGCTTGTGGCATGACCAGACAGGCTTTGGGTGCAGGTGGAAGACCGAGAGGAGGTTGAGGAGGCAGAAGCAGTTGAGGAACTTTGACATAAAGAGGATTGACGCACAACTCGTGGGGACGGCAAGACTTGGACAGCAGCCCCTTGTCCTGCTGTCACCATAGTTACCCAGTGCCCAGTCAGCGACATGTAACGCCCCTGTCCATGCCTACTCGTCCAAGTGTCTGTGGTGAAATGCACCCTGTCACACACAGAGTTTCTCAAAGAAGCGGTGATGTTGTGTGCGACATGCTGGTGGAGCGCAGGCACACCTTTCTTTGAGAAGTAGTGCCGACTGGGCATCTGGTACTGGGGCACTGCGACGGACATAAGGTCTCGAAAATCCTCTGTGTCCACCAGGCGGAAAGGCAGCATTTCTGTAGCCAAGAGCTTGCAGATGGTGAAATTCAACCTCTTAGCTTTCTCATGGCTAGGAGGAAATGGTCTTTTACTTGTCCACATCTGAGGGACCGAGGGCTGGCTATTGTGCTTAGACGGGGTTGATAAGGGTGTCCCCGGCAAACTGCCGGTCTGTGAGGAAGATGCAGGCGGACATGTTAGGTTGCCTTGATCCAAAGGTGGTGCTATCGATGTCGGACAGCGCTCAACACCAGCTGGTGTTACCACCTCCAAAGAAAATGATGACCTGCCAATCACGCTGGCTGTTGCGGGTAAAGAGGTGGCAGGTCTGCGCCCCAAAACAGGTGTGACTGCTGTCCCCCCAGTCACAGAGGATGAAGAGGCCGCGGATGCACAAGATATGGCAGACGGTGATTGGCCCGGCCGGCTAGGCCGCATTGTAGCACACTGAGCTTCCCACTGCAACTTATGCTTCATGTCCATGTGCCGGTTCATGCATGAAGTACTCAAACTATGTATTTTTTGGCCTCTACTTAGCTTTTGCTGACAAATGTTACAGATAACATGAGTTGGGTCATCTTTATCGATCTGAAAAAATGCCCAGGCTATGCAAGGCTTAGCACCCATGCGACCTGAAGAGTCACCACGACTTGTGGTGAGAGGCAGAGTTGTGTTTGAGGATGCAGTTGTTGACGTGCTTCCAGTACTACGTCTCTGTCCAGGAAGGCGCAACCTGACCTCGTCGTCACTAGCATCTTCCTCCACCTCCTCTGCTGACCTCATCTCTTGGCTGACTGTGGGTTGACAGTAAGTGGGATCTCCGACCTCATCATCATCACCCTGTGCGTTATCACACCCGTCGTCCTCAGAGCCAACCTGTTCCTGCCCTGACAAAAAACTAAAGTTGTCGCTCCAATCAGGTATTTGAGTCTTATCATCGTCTTCCTCATTGTCTCCACCAACAGGAGTTACAGTTTGGGAATGAGGGTCTACATTATGGTCAGAACCTTCTGCGTCTGGTCCTGGATCCGACTCATAAAGATTCTGGGCATCAGTGCAGATCATTTCCTCGTCTGGATTCACAGAAGCGCTGGAGTAGACCTCTGATTCCCAGGCTATAGTATGAGTAAACAGCTCTGCAGACTCAACCATCTGTTCTACCTCACACTCAGACGGGCAGCTGGAGATTTGGGAGCTGTGAGGAAGCAAGTGCGATTTGGGTGACACCTTTGAGGACTGGAGTATTTGTGATGTTGAAGTTGATGTGGAGGAGAGCCCACTTAAAGGAGCACTTGATATCCGTTGAAGCACCTGCTGTTTTTGTGCCTCATCTGGAATTTGTAGCGATTGGCGTGGCCGTAAGAAAGGGATCTTATCACATTGTCCGCTAAAAGAAGTAGACATTTTAGTTTGGCTGGAAGATGGTCTTTCTTCTGCACCTACCCCACGGACACAACCTTTTTTCCCCTTCCCAACACGCCTATTCCCCTTTCCACCAGCAGCAGGCCTTTTTCCACTCATTTTGGTGGTTAACTAATTCACAACTCTGGAGTTGTTTGCACAAAAAAACAATGGATGGTAACCGAGCAGAGCTGAGTGGCCAAACTGTGGTATTAGGCCAAAACTATTGGCTGGGTTAGATGCAGAAAAAAATTATTTTTAATTTGCAACCTGATGGAGGTCAGTATAGATTGACTAATAGACCAAGTCCCACACACCGCTAGAAGCCCAAATATTTTTTCAGAGCTAGATGCAGAAAATTTTTTTATTCAATTTGCAACCTGATGGAGGTCAGTATAGATGGACTAATAGACCAAGTCCCACACACTGCTAGAAGCCCAAATATTTTTTCAGAGCTAGATGCAGAAAAAAATTATTTTTAATTTGCAACCTGATGGAGGTCAGTATAGATGGACTAATAGACCAAGTCCCACACACCGCTAGAAGCCCAAATATTTTTTCAGAGCTAGATGCAGAAAATTTTTTTATTCAATTTGCAACCTGATGGAGGTCAGTATAGATGGACTAATAGACCAAGTCCCACACACTGCTAGAAGCCCAAATATTTTTTCAGAGCTAGATGCAGAAAAAAATTATTTTTAATTTGCAACCTGATGTAGGTCAGTATAGATGGACTAATAGACCAAGTCCCACACACTGCTAGAAGCCCAAATATTTTTTCAGAGCTAGATGCAGAAAAAAATTATTTTTAATTTGCAACCTGATGGAGGTCAGTATAGATGGACTAATAGACCAAGTCCCACACACCGCTAGAAGCCCAAATATTTTTTCAGAGCTAGATGCAGAAAAAAATTATTTTTAATTTGCAACCTGATGTAGGTCAGTATAGATGGACTAATAGACCAAGTCCCACACACTGCTAGAAGCCCAAATATTTTTTCAGAGCTAGATGCAGAAAAAAATTATTTTTAATTTGCAACCTGATGGAGGTCAGTATAGATGGACTAATAGAATGATGCTATGCCCAAAAGATTTTACTTCACTTGGTGCAGTAAAAAAATTGGTATTCTATACACAGGTGGTATATCTTGCAACACAGATAGGCTACTCCACTGACTAACACACTCTGCAATAGGCCAAAAAGGATTAGCTTTGCTAGATTCAGCCAAATGCTGTGAAAAAAACTTGCACAGCACTGGCACAGACCTGCCTGGCAAAAACTGATAGGAACTGATGTAACCTAGTCCTGAAAAGGACTGCAATTACAATTAGTCTTTACTCCCACAACCTATCTATTTAAGAGCACAGACCTCCCTGATAAAAGTCGTAGGAAATGCTGTAACCTAGTCCTTAAAAGGACTATTCCTTACTCCCAAGCTATCTGTATATTTGTGCGAAAATTGGCTTGAAATTAACAAGGTATAGCGCACACAGCAACAGCGGTGCCGTCTAACACGCAGCTGCAGCAGTGAGAAAATGGTGGCGACGGGGAAAATGGCTTGGTCTTATAGGGCAAGGACATGTGACATACACTGCCAATCACACATGCCCTTGCTTGTGTGAAAAAAAAGCACTTCGCTCCGTGTGTGCGCTGCTGATAGGCTGACAGATTGCACCTTCCCACTGCAAATGCGGGAAAGAGAAAAAAAAATGGAGATCTTCATTGTTCCTGCAGAGATCCATCCCCTGCCCCTCCCCCCGCCCCGCTGTACACTCAAACTGCGTATTAACATTAATTTTCATCATTACTGAGAAAAAATCCAGTTATGATTTTGGTGCACGAACAGTTATCAAACATAACCTCGAACAGCCGAATTTTTCTCAAATTGTTCGTGTTCGCCGACCGGCTCGAACACCGCCCAAAACAGCTCGAATTTGAGATTGGCGAACAGTTCGAGTAGAACAACGCTCATCTCTAGTTATCACCTTCTTAGCAATCACACCATTCACAGCCTGATATTGCCCTATCTCCTCTGTACAGCGTCCAATAACTCCAGGCGGGTGTAAGAACTTTTCTTCATGTTATCACCCTCTTACCAGTCGCAGCCTGTTACTGTTGTGTCTCCTCTGTACAGCCTCCGATACCCCATGAAGGAACTTTTCTTCATGTTATCACCCTCTTAACAATCACAACCTGTTACTGTTGTGTCTCCTCTGTACAGCCTTTAATACCCCATGAAGGAACTTTTCTACATGATATCACCCTCTTATCAATCACATCCTGTTACTGTTGTGTCTCCTCTGTACAGCCTCCGATACCCCATGAAGGAACTTTTCTTCGTGTTATAACACTCTTACCAATCGCAGCCTTTTACTGTTGTGTCTCCTCTGTACAGCCTCCGATACCCCATGAAGGAACTTTTCTTCATGTTATCACCCTCTTACCAATCACAACCTGTTACTGTTGTGTCTTCTCTGTACAACCTCCGATACCCCATGAAGGAACTTTTCTTCATGTTATCACCCTCTTATCAATCACATCCTGTTACTGTTGTGCCTCCTCTGTACAGCCTCCGATACCCCATGACGGAACTTTTCTTCATATTATCACCCTCTTACGAATCACAGCCTGTTACTGTCCTGTCTCCTCTTTACAGCCTCTGATTCCCCGAGAAGGAACTTTTCTTCATGTAATCACCTTCTTAGCAATCACACCATTCACAGCCTGTTTTTGCCCTATCTCCTCTGTACAGCCTCCAATAACCCCAGGCGGGTGTAAGAACTTTTCGTCATGTTATCATCCTCTTATCAATCAGAGCCTGTTACTGTCCTGTCTCCTCTGTGCAGCCTCCATTGCCCCTAGAAGGAACTTTTCTTCATGTTATCACCCTCTTACCAATCACAGCCTGTTACTCTCTTATCACTTCTGTACAGCTTCTGGTCCACCAGAATGAACTTTTCTTCATGTTATTACACTCTTACCAATCACAACCTTTTACTGTCCTGTCTCCTCTGTACATAACCTCCGATAACCCATGAAGGAACTTTTTTTCATGTTATCACCCTCTTACCAATCACAGCCTGTTATTGTCCTGTCTCCTCTGTACAGCCTCTGATTCCCCCAGATGGAACTTTTCTTCATGTTATCACCCTCTTACCAATCACAGCCTGTTACTGTCTTATCACATCTGTACAGCCTCCGGTCCCCCAGAATGAACTTTTCTTCATGTTATCACACTCTTACCAATCACAGACTTTTACTGTCCTGTCTCCTCTGCACATAGCCTCCGATACCTTATGAAGGAACATTTCTTCATGGTATCACACTTTTACCAATCACATCCTGTTACTGTTGTGTCTCCTCTGTACAGCCTCCTATACCCCATGAAGGAACTTTTCTTCATGTTATCACCCTCTTATCAATCACATCCTCTTACTGTTGTGTTTCCTCTGTACATCCTCCGATACCCCATGTAGGTACTTTTCTTCATGTTAGCACCCTCTTACGAATCACAGCCTGTTACTGTCCTGTCTCCTCTGTTTAGGCTCTGATTCCCCAAGAAGGAACTTTTCTTCATGTTATCACCTTCTTAGAAATCACACCAATCACAGCCTGTTATTGCCCTTTCTCCTCTGTACAGCCTTCAATAACCCCAGACAGGTGTAAGATCTTTTCTTCATGTTATCACCCTCTTACCAATCACAGCCTGTTACTGTCTTATCACTTCTGTACAACCTCCCATCCCCCAGAAGAAACTTTTCTACATGTTATCACCCTCTTATCAATCACATCCTGTTAGTGTTGTGTGTCCTCTGTACAGCCTCTGATACCCCATAAAGTAACTTTTCTTCATGTTATCACCCTCTTACCAATCACATCCTGTTACTGTCCTGTCTCCTCTGTAAAGTCTCTGATACCCCCAGAGGGAACTTTTCTTCATGTTATCACCTTCTTAGCAATCACTCCAATCTCGGCCTGTTATTGCCCTATCTCCTCTGTACAGCCTCCAATAACCACAGGCGGGTGTAAGAACTTTTCTTCATGTTATAACCCTCTTACCAGTCGCAGCCTGTTACTGTTGTGTCTCCTCTGTACAGCCTCCGATACCCCATGAAGGAACTTTTCTTCATGTTATCACCCTCTTACCAATCACAACCTGTTACTGTTGTGTCTCCTCTGTACAGACTTTGATACCCCATGAAGGAACTTTTCTTCATGTTATCACCCTCTTATTAATCACATCCTGTTATTATTGTGCCTCCTCTGTACAGCCTCTGATACCCCATGAAGGAACTTTTCTTCATGTTTTCACCCTCTTACCAATCACAGCCTGTTACTGTCCTGTCTCCTCTGTACAGCCTCTGATTCTCCCAGAAGGAACTTTTCTTCATGTTATCACCTTCTTAGCAATCACACCAATCACAGCCTGTTATTGCCCTATCTTCTATGTACAGCCTTCAATAACCTCAGGCGGGTGTAAGAACTTTTCTTCATGTTATCATCCTCTTACCTATCACAACATGTTACTGTTGTGTCTCCTCTGTACAGCCTCCAATACCCCAAGAAGGAACTTTTCATCATGTTATCACCCTCTCATCAATCACATCCTGTTACTGTTGTGTCTCCTCTGTACAGCCTCCGATACCCCATGAAGGAAGTTTTCTTCATGTTATCACCCTCTTACCAAACACAACCTGTTACTGTTGTGTCTCCTCTGTACAGTCTTTGATACCCCATGAAGGAACTATTCTTCATGTTATCACCCTCTTATCAATCACATCCTGTTACTATTGTGCCTCCTCTGTACAGCCTCCGATACCCCATGAAGGAACTTTTCTTCATGTTATCACCCTCTTACCAATCGCAGCCTGTAACTGTCCTGTCTCCTCTGTACAGCCTCTGATTCCCCCAGAAGGAAATTTTCTTCATGCTATCACCTTCTTAGCAATCACACCGATCACAGCCTGTTATTGCCCTATCTTCTCTGTACAGCCTCCAATAACCCCAGGCGGGTGTAATAACTTTTCTTCATGTTATTATCCTCTTACCTATCACAAAATGTTGCTTTTGTGTCTCTTCTGTACAGCCTCCAATACCCCAAGAAGGAACTTTTCTTCATGTTATCACCCTGTTATCAATCACATCCTGTTACTGTTGTGTCTCCTCTGTACAGCCTCCGATACCCCATGAAGGAACTTTTCTTCATGTTATCACCCTCTTACCAATCACAACCTGTTACTGTTGTGTCTACTCTGTACAGCCTTTGTTACCCCATGAAGGAACTTTTCTTCATGTTATCACCCTCTTATCAATCTTATCCTGTTACTGTTGTGCCTCCTCTGTACAGCCTCCGATACCCCATGAAGGAACTTTTCTTCATGTTATCACCCTCTTACCAATCACAGCCTGTTACTGTCCTGTCTCCTCTGTACAGCCTCTGATTCCCCAAGAAGGAACTTTTCTTCATGTTATCACCTTCTTAGCAATAACACCAATCACAGCCTGTTATTGCCCTATCTCCTCTTTACAGCCTCCTATAACCCCAGGCGAGTGTAAGAACTTTTCTTCATGTTATCACCCTCTTACCAATCACAACATGTTACTGTTGTGTCTCCTCTGTACAACCTCCAATACCCTGTAAAGGAACTTTTCTTCATGTTATCACCCTCTTACCAATCACAACATGTTACTATTGTGTCTCCTCTATACAGCCTCCAATACCCCATGAAGGAACTTTTCTTCATGTTATCACCCTCTTACCAATCACAACCTCTTACTGTTGTGTCTCCTCTGTACAGCCTTTGATACCCCATGAAGGAGCTTTTCAACATGTTATCACCCTCTTATCAATCACATCCTGTTACTGTTGTGTCTCCTCTGTACAGCCTCCGATACCTAATGAAGGAACTTTTCTTTATGTTATAACAATCTTACCAATCGCAGCCTATTACTGTTGTGTGTCCTCTGTACAGCCTCCAATACCCCATGAAGGAACTTTTCTTCATGTTATCACCCTCTTACCAATCACAACCTGTTACTGTTGTGTCTTCTCTGTACAACCTCCGATACCCCATGAAGGAACTTTTCTTCATGTTATCACCCTCTTATCAATCACATCCTGTTACTGTTGTGCCTCCTCTGTACAGCCTCCGATACCCCATGACGGAACTTTTCTTCATGTTATCACCCTCTTACGAATCACAGCCTGTTACTGTCCTGTCTCCTCTTTACAGCCTCTGATTTCCCAAGAAGGAACTTTTCTTCATGTAATCACCTTCTTAGCAATCACACCAATCACAGCCTGTTATTGCCCTATCTCCTCTGTACAGCCTCCAATAACCCCAGGCGGGTGTAAGAACTTTTCGTCATGTTTTCATCCTCTTATCAATCAGAGCCTGTTACTGTCCTGTCTCCTCTGTACAGCCTACATTGCCCCTAGAAGGAACTTTTCTTCATGTTATCACCCTCTTACCAATCACAGCCTGTTACTCTCTTATCACTTCTGTACAGCTTCTGGTCCACTAGAATGAACTTTTCTTCATGTTATTACACTCTTACCAAGCACAGCCTTTTACTGTCCTGTCTCCTCTGTACAGCCTCTGATTCCCCCAGAAGAAACTTTTCTTCTTGCTATCACCTTCTTAGCAATCACACCGATCACAGCCTGTTATTGCCCTATCTTCTCTATACAGCCTCCAATAACCCAAGGCGAGTGTAATAACTTTTCTTCATGTTATCATCCTCTTACCTATCACAACATGTTACTGTTGTGTCTCCTCTGTACATAACCTCCGATACCCCATGAAGGAACTTTTCTTCATGTTATCACCCTCTTACCAATCACAGCCTTTTATTGTTGTGTCTCCTCTGTACAGCCTCTGATTCCCCCAGATGGAACTTTTCTTCATGTTATCACCCTCTTACCAATCACAGCTTGTTATTGTCCTGTCTCCTCTGTACAGCCTCTGATTCCCCCAGACGGAACTTTTCTTCATGTCATCACCCTCTTACCAATCACAGCCTGTTACTGTCTAATCACATCTGCACAGCCTCCGGTCCCCCAGAATGAACTTTTCTTCATGATATCACACTCTTACCAATCACAGCCTTTTACTGTCCTGACTCCTCTGCACATAGCTTCCGATACCCTATGAAGGAACATTTCTTCATGGTATCACACTTTTACCAATCACATCCTGTTATTGTTGTGTCTCCTCTGTACAGCCTCCGATACCCCATGAAGGATCTTTTCTTCATGTTATCACCCTCTTACCAATCACATCCTGTTACTGTTGTGACTCCACTGATCAGCCTCCAATACCCCAGAAGGAACTTTTTTCATGTTACCACCCTCTAACCAATCACAGCCTGTTACTGTTGTGTCTCCTCTGTACAGCCTCCGATACCACATGAAGGAACTTTTCTTCATGTTATCACCCTCTTACCAATCACATTCTGATACTGTCCTGTCTCCTCTGTACAGCCTCTGATTCCCCAAGAAGGAACTTTTCTTCATGTTATCACCCTCTTACCAATCACAACCTGTTACTGTTGTGTCTTCTCTGTACAACCTCCGATACCCCATGAAGGAACTTTTCTTCATGTTATCACCCTCTTATCAATCACATCCTGTTACTGTTGTGCCTCCTCTGTACAGCCTCCGATACCCCATGACGGAACTTTTCTTCATGTTATCACCCTCTTACGAATCACAGCCTGTTACTGTCCTGTCTCCTCTTTACAGCCTCTGATTTCCCAAGAAGGAACTTTTCTTCATGTAATCACCTTCTTAGCAATCACACCAATCACAGCCTGTTATTGCCCTATCTCCTCTGTACAGCCTCCAATAACCCCAGGCGGGTGTAAGAACTTTTCGTCATGTTATCATCCTCTTATCAATCAGAGCCTGTTACTGTCCTGTCTCCTCTGTACAGCCTCCATTGCCCCTAGAAGGAACTTTTCTTCATGTTATCAGTCTCTTACCAATCACAGCCTGTTACTCTCTTATCACTTCTGTACAGCTTCTGGTCCACTAGAATGAACTTTTCTTCATGTTATTACACTCTTACCAAGCACAGCCTTTTACTGTCCTGTCTCCTCTGTACAGCCTCTGATTCCCCCAGAAGAAACTTTTCTTCTTGCTATCACCTTCTTAGCAATCACACCGATCACAGCCTGTTATTGCCCTATCTTCTCTGTACAGCCTCCAATAACCCAAGGCGAGTGTAATAACTTTTCTTCATGTTATCATCCTCTTACCTATCACAACATGTTACTGTTGTGTCTCCTCTGTACATAACCTCCGATACCCCATGAAGGAACTTTTCTTCATGTTATAACCCTCTTACCAATCACAGCCTTTTATTGTTGTGTCTCCTCTGTACAGCCTCTGATTACCCCAGATGGAACTTTTCTTCATGTTATCACCCTCTTACCAATCACAGCCTGTTATTGTCCTGTCTCCTCTGTACAGCCTCTGATTCCCCCAGACGGAACTTTTCTTCATGTCATCACCCTCTTACCAATCACAGCCTGTTACTGTCTTATCACATCTGCACAGCCTCCGGTCCCCCAGAATGAACTTTTCTTCATGATATCACACTCTTACCAATCACAGCCTTTTACTGTCCTGACTCCTCTGCACATAGCCTCCGATACCCTATGAAGGAACATTTCTTCATGGTATCACACTTTTACCAATCACATCCTGTTATTGTTGTGTCTCCTCTGTACAGCCTCCGATACCCCATGAAGGATCTTTTCTTCATGTTATCACCCTCTTACCAATCACATTCTGATACTGTCCTGTCTCCTCTGTACAGCCTCTGATTCCCCAAGAAGGAACTTTTCTTCATGTTATCACCTTCTTAGCAATAACACCAATCACAGCCTGTTATTGCCCTATCTCCACTATACAGCCTCCTATAACCCCAGGCGGGTGTAAGACCTTTTCTTCATGTTATCACCCTCTTACCAATCACAACATGTTACTGTTGTGTCTCCTCTGTACAGCCTCCAATACCCTGTAAAGGAACTTTTCTTCATGTTATCACCCTCTTATCAATCACATCCTGTTACTGTTGTGTCTCCTCTGTACAGCTTCTGATACCCCATGAAGGAAGTTTTCTTCATGTTATCACCCTCTTACCAATCACATCCTGTTACTGTCCTGTCTCCTCTTTACAGCCTCTGATACCCTAAGAGGGAACTTTTCTTCAAGTTATCACCTTCTTAGCAATCACACCAATCACGGCCTGTTATTGCCCTATCTCCTCTGTACAGCCTCAAATGACCCCAGGGGAGTGTAAGAACTTTTCTGCATGTTATCACTCTCTTGCCAATCACAGCCTGTTACTGTCCTGTCTCCTCTGTATGGCCTCCAATACCTCTAGAAGGAATTTTTCTTCATGTTATCACCCTCTCACCAAGCACAACCTCTTAATGTTGTTTCTCCTCTGTACAGCCTCCGATACCCCATGAAGGAACTTTTCTTCATGTTAGCAACCTGTTTCCAATCACAGCCTGTTACTGTCTTATCACTTCTGTACAGCCTCCCGTCCCCCAGAAGAAACTTTTCTACATGTTATCACCGTCTTACCAATCACAACATGTTACTGTTGTGTCTCCTCTGTACAGCCGCCGATACCCCATGAAGGAACTTTTCTTCATGTTATCCCCCCTATACCAATCCAACTTTGTTACCGTTGTGTCTCCTCTGAACAGCCTCTGATACCCCATGAAGTAACTTTTCTTCATGTTATCATCCTCTTACCAATCACATCCTGTTACTGTCCTGTCTCCTCTGTACAGTCTCTGATACCCCCAAAAGGAACTTTTCTTCATGTTACCACCCTCTTACCAATCACAGCCTTTTACTGTCCTGTCTCCTCTGTACATAGCCTCTCATACACCCAGAGGGAACTTTTCTTCATGTTTTCACCTTCTTAGCAATCACACCAATCACGGCCTGTTATTGCCCTATCTCCTCTGTACAGCCTCCAATAACCACAGGCGGGTGTAAGAACTTTTCTTCATGTTATCACCCTCTTACCAATCGCAGCCTGTTACTGTTGTGTCTCCTCTGTACAGCCTCCGATACCCCATGAAGGAACTTTTCTTCATGTTATCACCCTCTTACCAATCACAACCTGTTAATGTTGTGTCTCCTCTGTGCAGACTTTGATACCCCATGAAGGAACTCTTCTTCATGTTATCACCCTCTTATCAATCACATCCTGTTACTATTGTGCCTCCTCTGTACAGCCTCTGATACCCCATGAAGGAAATTTTCTTCATGTTATCACCCTTTTACCAATCACAGCCTGTTACTGTCCTGTCTCCTCTGTACAGCCTCTGATTCCCCCAGATGGAACTTTTCTTCACGTTATCACCCTTTTATCAATCACATCCTCTTACTGTTGTGTTTCCTCTGTACATCCTCCGATACCCCATGTAGGTACTTTTCTTCATGTTAGCACCTTCTTACCAATCACAGCCTGTTACTGTCATGTCTCCTCTGTACATAGCCTCTCATACTCCCGGAGGGAACTTTTCTTCATGTTATCATCCTCTTACCTATCGCAACATGTTACTGTTGTGTCTCCTCTGTACAGCCTCCAATACCCCAAGAAGGAACTTTTCTTCATGTTATCATCCTCTTATCAATCACATCCTGTTACTGTTGTGTCTCCTCTGTACAGCCTCCGATACCCCATGAAGGAACTTTTCTTCATGTTATCACCGTCTTACCAATCACAACCTGTTACTGTTGTGTCTCCTCTATACAGCCTTTGATACCCCATGAAGGAACTTTTCTTCATGTTATCACCCTCTTATCAATCACATCCTGTCACTGTTCTGCCTCCTCTGTACAACCTCCGATACCCCATGAAGGAACTTTTCTTAACGATATCACCCTCTTACCAATCACAGCCTATTACTGTCCTGTCTCCTCTATACAGCCTCTGATTCCCCAAGAAGGAACTTTTCTTCATGTTATCACCTTCTTAGCAATAAAACAAATCACAGCCTGTTATTGCAATATCTCCTCTGTAAAGCCTCCTATAACCCCAGGCGGGTGTAAGAACTTTTCTTCATGTTATCACCCTCTTACCAATCACAACATGTTACTGTTGTGTCTCCTCTGTACAGCCTCCAATACCCCGTGAAGGAACTTTTCTTCATGTTATCACCCTCTTACCAATCGCAGCCTGTTACTGTTGTGTCTCCTCTGTACAGCCTCTGATACCCCATGAAGGAAGTTTTCTTCATGTTATCACCCTCTTACCAATCACAACCTGTTTCTGTTGTGTCTCCCCTGTACAGCCTTTGATGCCCCGTGAAGGAATTTTTCTTCATCTTATCACCGTCTTATCAATCACATCCTGTTACTGTTGTGTCTCCTCTGTACAGCCTCTGATACCCCATGAAGGAACTTTTCTTCATGTTATCACCCTCTTACCAATCACAGCGTGTTACTGTCCTGTCTCCTCTGTACAGCCTCTGATTCCCCCAGAAGTAACTTTTCTTCATGTTAGCACCTTCTTAGCAATCACACCATTCACAGTCTGATATTTCCCTATCTCCTCTGTACAGCGTCCAATAACCCCAGGCGGGTGTAAGAACTTTTCTTCATGTTATCACACTCTTACCAATCACAACATGTTAGTGTTGTGTCTCCTCTATACAGCCTCCAATACCCCATGAAGGAACTTTTCTTCATGTTATCACCCTCTTATCAATCACAACCTGTTACTGTTGTGTCTCCTCTGTACAGCCTCCGATGCCACATGAAGGAACTTTTCTTCATGTTATCACACTCTTACCAATCGCAGCCTCTTACTGTTGTGTGTCCTCTGTACAGCCTCCGATACCCCATGAATGAACTTTTCTTCATGTTATCACCCTCTTATCAATCAAATCCTGTTACTTTTGTGTCTCCTCTGTGCAGCCTCCGATACCCCATGATGGAACTTTTCTTCATGTTATCACCTTCTTACCCATCTCAGCCTTTTACTGTTGTGTCTCCACTGTACAGCCTCCGATAGCCCATGAAGGAACTTTTCTTCATGTTATCACCCTCTTATCAATCACATCCTGTTACTGTTGTGCCTCCTCTGTTCAGCCTCCGATACCACATGAACGAACTTTTCTTCATGTTATCACCCTCTTACGAATCACATCCTGTTACTGTCCTGTCTCCTCTGTACAGCTTCTGATTCCCCGATAAGGAACTTTTCTTCATGTTATCACCTTCTTAGCAATCACACAAATCACAGCCTGTTATTGCCCTATCTACTTTGTACAACCTCCAATAACCGCTGGCGTGTGTAACAACTTTTCTTCATGTTATCATCCTCTTTTCAATCAGAGCCTTTTACTGTCCTGTCTCATCTGTCCAGTCTCCATAGCCCTTAGAAGGAACTTTTCTTCATGTTATCACCCTCTTACCAATCACAGCCTGTTACTGTCTTATCACTTCTGTACAGCTTCTCGTCCACCAGAATGAACTTTTCTTCTTGTTATCACACTCTTACCAATCACAGCCTTTTACTGTCCTGTCTCCTCTGTACATAACCTCCGATACCCCATGAAGGAACTTTTCTTCATGTTATCACCCTCTTACCAATCACAGCCTGCTATTGTCCTGTCTCCTCTGTACAGCCTCTGATTCCCCCAGATGGAACTTTTCTTCATGTTATCACCCTCTTACCAATCACAGCCTTTTACTGTCTTATCACTTTTGTACAGTCTCCGGTCCCCCAGAATGAACTTTTCTTCATGTTATCACACTATTATCAATCACAGCCTTTTACTGTTGTGTCTCCTCTGTACAGCCTCCGATACCCCATGAAGGATCTTTTCTTCATGTTATCACCTTCTTACCAAACACATCCTCTTACTGTTGTGTCTCCACTGATCAGCCTCCAATACCCCAGAAGGAACTTTTCTTCATGTTACCACGCTCTTACCAATCACAGCCTGTTACTGTTGTGTGTCCTCTGTACAGCCTCCGATACCACATGAAGGAACTTTTCTTCATGTTATCACCCTCTTACCAATCACATCCTGATACTGTCCTGTCTCCTCTGTACAGCATATGATACCAACAGAGGGAACTTTTCTTCACGTTATCACCTTCTTAGCAATCCCACCTATCACGGCCTGTTATTGCCCTATCTCCTCTGTACAGCGTCCAATAACCCCAGGGGAGTGTAAGAACTTTTCTTCATTTTATCACTCTCTTACAAATCACAGCCTGTTACTCTCCTGTCTCCTCTGTATGGCCTCCGATACCTCCAGAAGGAATTTTTCTTCATGTTGTCACCCTCTTAACAATCGCAGCTTGTTACTGTTGTGTCTCTTCTGTACAGCCTTTGATACCCCATGAAGGAACTATTCTTCATGTTATCACCGTCTTACCAATCACAACCTGTTACTGTTGTGTCTCCTCTACAGCCTCTGATACCCCATGAAGGAACTTTTCTTCATGTTATCACCCTCTTATCAATCACAGCCTGTTACTGTCCTGTCTCCTCTGTACAGCCTCCGATACCCCATGAAGGAACTTTTCTTCATGTTATCACCCTCTTAACAATCACAGCCTGTTACTATCCTGTCTCCTCTGTACAGAGCCTTCAATACCCCCAGAAGGAACTTTTCTTCATGTTACCACCCCCTTACCAATCACAGCCTGTTACTGTTGTGTCTCCTCTGTACAGTCTCCGATACCACATGAAGGAACTTTTCGTCATGTTGTCACCCTCTTACCAATCACAAACAGTTACTGTCCTGTCTCCTCTTTACAGCCTCTGATACCCTAAGAGGGAACTTTTCTTCACATTATCACCTTCTTAGCAATCACACCAATCACAGCGTGTTATTGCCCTCTTTCCTCTGTACAGCCTCCAATGACCCCAGGGGAGTGTAAGAACTTTTCTGCATGTTATCACTCTCTTACCAATCACAGCCTGTTACTATCCTGTCTCCTCTGTATGGCCTCTGATACCTCTAGAAGGAATTTTTCTTCATGTTATCACCCTCTTACCAATCACAACCTGTTACTGTTGTGTCTCCTCTGTACAGCCTCCGATACCCCATGAAGGAACTTTTCTTCTTGTTATCACCCTCTTATCAATCACATCCTCTTACTGTTGTGTCTCCTCTGTACAGGCTCTGATTCCCCAAGAAGGAAATTTTCTTCATGTTATCACCTTCTTAGCAATCACACCAATCACAGCCTGTTATTGCCCTATCTCCTTTGTACAGCCTCCAATAACCCCAGACGGGTGTAAGAACTTTTCTTCATGTTATCATCCTCTTATCAATCACAGCCTTTTACTGTCCTGTCTCCTCTGTACAGCCTCCATTACCACCAGAAGAAACTTATCTTCATGTTATCACCCTCTTACCAATCACAGCCTGTTTCTGTCTTATCACTTCTGTACAGCCTCCGTTCCCCCAGAAGGAACTTTTCTTCATGTTATCACATTCCTAACAATCGCAGCCTGTTACTGTTGTGTCTCCGCTGTACAGCCTCCGATACCCCATAAAGGAACTTTTCTTCATGTTTTCACCCTCTTGCCATTCACATACTGTTACTGTTGTGTCTCCTCTGTACAGCCTCCTATACCCAATGAAGGAAATTTTCTTCATATTATCAACCTCTTATCAATCACAGCTTGTTACTGTTGTGTCTCCTCTGGACAGCCTCCGATAACCCATGAAGGAACTTTTCTTCATGTTTTCACCCTCTTACCAATCACAGTCTGTTACTGTCTTTTCACTTCTGTACACTCTCCGGTCCCCCAGAATGAACTTTTCTTCATGTTATCACAATCTTACCAATCACAGCCTTTTACTGTCCTGTCTCCTCTGTAAATAGACTCCGAAACCCCATGAAGGAACTTATCTTCTTGTTATCACCTTTTTACCATTCACAGCCTGTTATTGCCCTATCTCCTCTGCACAGCCTCCAAATACCCCAGACGCGTGTAAGAACTTTTCATCATGATATCATCCTCTTATCAATCACAGCCTGTTACTGTCCTGTCTCCTCTGTACAGCCTCCATTACCCCTCAGATGGAACTTTTCTTTTCGTTATCACCCTCTTATCACTCGCAGCCTGTTACTGTTGTGTGTCCTCTGTACAGCCTCCGATACCCCATGAAGGAACTTTTCTTCATGTTATCACCCTCTAACCAATCGCAGCCTGTTACTGTTGTGTCTCCTCTGTACAGCCTCCGATACCCCATGAAGGAACTTTTCTTCATGTTATCTCCCTTTTGCCAGTTTCAACCTGTTACAGTTGTGTCTCCTCTGTACAGCCTCTGATACCCCATGAAGGAAATTTTCTTCATGTTATCACCCTTTTATCAATCACATCCTGTTACTGCTGTGTCTCCTCTGTACAGCCTCCGATACCCCATGAAGGAACTTTTCTTCATGTTATCACCCGCTTGCCAATCACAGTCTGTTACTGTCTTATCACTTCTGTACAGCCTCCGGTCCCCCAGAATGAACTTTTCTTCATGTTATCACACTCTTACCAATCACAGCCTTTTACTGTCCTGTCTCCTCTGTACTAAGCATCCGATACCCCATGAAGGAACTTTTCTTCATGTTATCACCCTTCTACCAATCACAACCTGTTATTGTTGTGTCTCCTCTTTACAGCCTCCGATACCCCATGAAGGAACTTTTCTTCATGTTATCACCCTCTTTCCAATCACATCCTGTTACTGTTGTGTCTCCTCTAATCAGCCTCCAATACCCCCAGAAGGGACATTTCTTCATGTTATCACCCTCTTACCAATCACAGCCTCTTACTGTCCTGTCTCCTCTGTACATAGCCTATGATACCTCCAGAGGGAACTTTTCTTCATGTTATCACCTTCTTAGCAATCACACCAATCACGGACTGTTATTGCCCTATCTCCTCTGTACAGCCTTCAATAACCCCAGACTGGTGTAACAACTTTTCTTCATGTTATCATCCTCTTATCAATCACAGCCTGTTACTGTCCAGTCTCCTCTGTATGGCGTCCGACACCTCCAGAAGGAATTTTTCTTCATGTTATCACCCACTTACTAATCGCAGCCTGTTACTGTTGTTTCTCCTCTGTACAGCCTCCGATACCCCATGAAGGAACTCTTCTTCATGTTATCACCCTCTTACCAATCACAACCTGTTACTGTTGTGTCTCCTCTGTACAGCCTCCGATACCCCATGAAGGAACTTTTCTTCATGTTATCACCCTCTTATCAATCACATCCTGTTACTGTTGTGTCTCCTCTGTACAGCCTCCGATACCCCATAAAGGAACTTTTCTTCATGTTATCACCCTCTTACCAATCACAGACAGTCTATTACTTTCCTGTCTCCTCTGTACAGCCTCTGATTGCCAAAGACGGAACTTTTTTTCATGTTATCACCTTCTTAGCAATCACACCTATCAGAGCCTGTTATTGCCCTATCTCCTCTGTACAGCCTCCAATAACCCCAGACGGGTGTAAGAACTTTTCTTGATGTTTTCATCCTCTTATCAATCACAGCCTGTTACTGTCCTGTCTCCTCTGTACAGCCTCCATTACCCCCAGAAGGAACTTTTCTTCATGTTATCACCCTCTTACCAATCACAGCCTCTTACTGTCTTATCACTTTTGTACAGCCTCCGGTCCCCCAGAATGAACTTTTCTTCATGTTATCACACTCTTACCAATCACAGCTTTTTACTGTCCTGTCTCCTCTGTATATAGCCTCCGATACCCCATGAGGAAACTTTTCTTCATGTTATCACCATTTTACCAATCACAACCTGTTATTGCTGTGTCTCCTCTGTACAGCCTCCGATACCCCATGAAAGAACTTTTCTTCATGTTATCACCCTCTTACCAATCACATCCTGTTACTGTTGTGTCTCCTCTGATCAGCCTCCAGTACCCCCAGAAGGAACTTTTCTTCATGTGACCACCCTCTTACCAATCACAGCCTGTTACTGTTGTGTCTCCTCTGTACAGCCTCCGATACCACATGAAGGAACATTTCTTCATCTTATCACCCTCTTACCAATCACAGCCTTTTACTGTCCTGTCTCCTCTGCAAATAGCCTCTGATACCCCCAGAGGGATATTTTCTTCACGTTATCACCTTCTTTGCAATCACACCAATCACGGTCTGTTATTGCCCTGTCTCCTCTGTACAGCCTCCAATAACCCCAGGGGAGTGTAAGAACTTTTCTTCATGTTATCACTCTCTTACCAATCACAGCCTGTTAATGTCCTGTCTTCTCTGTATGGCCTCCGATACCTCCAGAAGGAATTTTTCTTCATGTTATCACCCGCTTATGAATCGCAGCCTGTTGCTGTTGTGTCTCCTCTGTACAGCCTCCGATACCCCATGAAGGAACTTTTCTTCCTGTTATCACCCTCTTACCAATCACAGCCTGTTTCTTTCCTGTCTCCTCTGTACAGCATTTGATTCCCCAAGAAGGAACTTTTCTTCATATTATCACCTTCTTAGCAATCACACCAATCACAGCATGTTATTGCCCTATTTCCTCTGTGCAGCCTCCAATAACCCCAGACGGGTGTAAGAACTTTTCTACATGTTATCATCCTCTTATCAATCACAGCCTGTTATTGTCCTGTCTCCTCTGTACAGCCTCCATTACCCCCAGAAGGGACTTTATTTCATGTTATCACCCTCTTACCAATCACAGCCTGTTACTGTCTTATCACTTCTGTACAGCCTCCTATCCCCCAGAAGGAACTTTCCTTCATGTTATCACCCTCTTACCAATCACAACATGTTACTGTTGTGTCTCCTCTGTACAGCCTCCGATACCCCATGAAGGAACTTTTCTTCATGTTATCACCCTCTTACCAATCACAATCTGTTACTGTTGTGTCTCCTCTGTACAGCCTCCGATACCCCATGAAGGAACTTTTCTTCATGTTATCACCCTCTTACCAATCACAATCTGTTACTATTGTGTCTCCTCTGTACAGCCACCGATACCACATGAAGGAACTTTTCTTCATGTTGTCACCCTCTTATCAATCACATCCTCTTACTGTTGTGTCTCCTCTGTACAGCCTCCGATACCCCATGAAGTAAATTTTCTTCATGTTTTCACCCTCTTACCAATCACACCAATCACAGCCTGTTATTGTGCTATCTCCTCTGTACAGCCTCCAATAACCCCTGGCAGGTGTAAGAAATTTTCTTCATGTTATCACCCTCTTACCAATCACAATCTGTTACTGTTGTGTCTCCTCTGTACAGCCTCCGATACCCCATGAAGGAAATTTTCTTCATGTTATCACCCTCTTACCAATCACACCAATCACAGCCTGTTACTGTCCTGTCTCCTCTGTACAGCCTCCTTTACCCCCAGAAGGAACTTTTCTTCATGTTATCACCCTCTTACCAATCACAGCCTGTTACTGTCTTATCACTTCTGTACAGCCTCCGTTCCCCCAGAAGGAACTTTTCTTCATGTTATCACATTCCTAACAATCGCAGCCTGTTACTGTTGTGTCTCCTCTGTATAGCCTCCGATAACCCATAAAGGAACTTTTCTTCATGTTTTCACCCTCTTGCCATTCACATACTGTTACTGTTGTGTCTCCTCTGTACAGCCTCCTATACCCAATGAAGGAACTTTTCTTCATATTATCAACCTCTTATCAATCACAGCTTGTTACTGTTGTGTCTCCTCTGTACAGCCTCCGATAACCCATGAAGGAACTTTTCTTCATGTTATCACCCTCTTACCAATCACAGTCTGTTACTGTCTTTTCACTTCTGTACACTCTCCGGTCCCCCAGAATGAACTTTTCTTCATGTTATCACACTCTTACCAATCACAGCCTTTTACTGTCCTGTCTCCTCTGTACATAGACTCCGAAACCCCATGAAGGAACTTTTCTTCTTGTTATCACCTTTTTACCATTCACAGCCTGTTATTGCCCTATCTCCTCTGCACAGCCGCCAAATACCCCAGACGCGTGTAAGAACTTTTCTTCATGTTATCATGGTCTTATCAATCACAGCCTGTTACTGTCCTGTCTCCTCTGTACAGCCTCCATTACCCCTCAGATGGAACTTTTCTTTTCGTTATCATCATCTTATCAATCGCAGCCTGTTACTGTTGTGTGTCCTCTGTACAGCCTCCGATACCCCATGAAGGAACTTTTCTTCATGTTATCACCCTCTAACCAATCGCAGCCTGTTACTGTTGTGTCTCTTCTGTACAGCCTCCGATACCCCATGAAGGAACTTTTCTTCATGTTATCTCCCTTTTGCCAGTTTCAACCTGTTACAGTTGTGTCTCCTCTGTACAGCCTCTGATACCCCATGAAGGAAATTTTCTTCATGTTATCACCCTTTTATCAATCACATCCTGTTACTGCTGTGTCTCCTCTGTACAGCCTCCGATACCCCATGAAGGAACTTTTCTTCATGTTATCACCCGCTTGCCAATCACAGTCTGTTACTGTCTTATCACTTCTGTACAGCCTCCGGTCCCCCAGAATGAACTTTTCTTCATGTTATCACACTCTTACCAATCACAGCCTTTTACTGTCCTGTCTCCTCTGTACTAAGCATCCGATACCCCATGAAGGAACTTTTCTTCATGTTATCACCCTTTTACCAATCACAACCTGTTATTGTTGTGTCTCCTCTTTACAGCCTCCGATACCCCATGAAGGAACTTTTCTTCATGTTATCACCCTCTTTCCAATCACATCCTGTTACTGTTGTGTCTCCTCTAATCAGCCTCCAATACCCCCAGAAGGGACATTTCTTCATGTTATCACCCTCTTACCAATCACAGCCTCTTACTGTCCTGTCTCCTCTGTACATAGCCTATGATACCCCCAGAGGGAACTTTTCTTCATGTTATCACCTTCTTAGCAATCACACCAATCACGGACTGTTATTGCCCTATCTCCTCTGTACAGCCTTCAATAACCCCAGACTGGTGTAACAACTTTTCTTCATGTTATCATCCTCTTATCAATCACAGCCTGTTACTGTCCAGTCTCCTCTGTATGGCGTCCGACACCTCCAGAAGGAATTTTTCTTCATGTTATCACCCACTTACTAATCGCAGCCTGTTACTGTTGTGTCTCCTCTGTACAGCCTCCGATACCCCATGAAGGAACTCTTCTTCATGTTATCACCCTCTTACCAATCACAACCTGTTACTGTTGTGTCTCCTCTGTACAGCCTCCGATACCCCATGAAGGAACTTTTCTTCATGTTATCACCCTCTTATCAATCACATCCTGTTACTGTTGTGTATCCTCTGTACAGCCTCCGATACCCCATAAAGGAACTTTTCTTCATGTTATCACCCTCTTACCAATCACAGTCTATTACTTTCCTGTCTCCTCTCTACAGCCTCTGATTCCCAAAGACGGAACTTTTTTTCATGTTATCACCTTCTTAGCAATCACACCTATCAGAGCCTGTTATTGCCCTATCTCCTCTGTACAGCCTCCAATAACCCCAGACGGGTGTAAGAACTTTTCTTGATGTTTTCATCCTCTTATCAATCACAGCCTGTTACTGTCCTGTCTCCTCTGTACAGCCTCCATTACCCCCAGAAGGAACTTTTCTTCATGTTATCACCCTCTTACCAATCACAGCCTCTTACTGTCTTATCACTTTTGTACAGCCTCCGGTCCCCCAGAATGAACTTTTCTTCATGTTATCACACTCTTACCAAACACAGCTTTTTACTGTCCTGTCTCCTCTGTATATAGCCTCCGATACCCCATGAGGGAACTTTTCTTCATGTTATCACCCTTTTACCAATCACAACCTGTTATTGCTGTGTCTCCTCTGTACAGCCTCCGATACCCCATGAAAGAACTTTTCTTCATGTTATCACCCTCTTACCAATCACATCCTGTTACTGTCCTGTCTCCTCTGTACAGCCTCCGATACCCCATGAAGGAACTTTTCTTCATGTTATCACCCTCTTAACAATCACAGCCTGTTACTATCCTGTCTCCTCTGTACAGAGCCTTCAATACCCCCAGAAGGAACTTTTCTTCATGTTACCACCCCCTTACCAATCACAGCCTGTTACTGTTGTGTCTCCTCTGTACAGTCTCCGATACCACATGAAGGAACTTTTCGTCATGTTGTCACCCTCTTACCAATCACAAACAGTTACTGTCCTGTCTCCTCTTTACAGCCTCTGATACCCTAAGAGGGAACTTTTCTTCACATTATCACCTTCTTAGCAATCACACCAATCACAGCGTGTTATTGCCCTCTTTCCTCTGTACAGCCTCCAATGACCCCAGGGGAGTGTAAGAACTTTTCTGCATGTTATCACTCTCTTACCAATCACAGCCTGTTACTATCCTGTCTCCTCTGTATGGCCTCTGATACCTCTAGAAGGAATTTTTCTTCATGTTATCACCCTCTTACCAATCACAACCTGTTACTGTTGTGTCTCCTCTGTACAGCCTCCGATACCCCATGAAGGAACTTTTCTTCTTGTTATCACCCTCTTATCAATCACATCCTCTTACTGTTGTGTCTCCTCTGTACAGGCTCTGATTCCCCAAGAAGGAAATTTTCTTCATGTTATCACCTTCTTAGCAATCACACCAATCACAGCCTGTTATTGCCCTATCTCCTTTGTACAGCCTCCAATAACCCCAGACGGGTGTAAGAACTTTTCTTCATGTTATCATCCTCTTATCAATCACAGCCTTTTACTGTCCTGTCTCCTCTGTACAGCCTCCATTACCACCAGAAGAAACTTATCTTCATGTTATCACCCTCTTACCAATCACAGCCTGTTTCTGTCTTATCACTTCTGTACAGCCTCCGTTCCCCCAGAAGGAACTTTTCTTCATGTTATCACATTCCTAACAATCGCAGCCTGTTACTGTTGTGTCTCCGCTGTACAGCCTCCGATACCCCATAAAGGAACTTTTCTTCATGTTTTCACCCTCTTGCCATTCACATACTGTTACTGTTGTGTCTCCTCTGTACAGCCTCCTATACCCAATGAAGGAAATTTTCTTCATATTATCAACCTCTTATCAATCACAGCTTGTTACTGTTGTGTCTCCTCTGGACAGCCTCCGATAACCCATGAAGGAACTTTTCTTCATGTTTTCACCCTCTTACCAATCACAGTCTGTTACTGTCTTTTCACTTCTGTACACTCTCCGGTCCCCCAGAATGAACTTTTCTTCATGTTATCACAATCTTACCAATCACAGCCTTTTACTGTCCTGTCTCCTCTGTAAATAGACTCCGAAACCCCATGAAGGAACTTATCTTCTTGTTATCACCTTTTTACCATTCACAGCCTGTTATTGCCCTATCTCCTCTGCACAGCCTCCAAATACCCCAGACGCGTGTAAGAACTTTTCATCATGATATCATCCTCTTATCAATCACAGCCTGTTACTGTCCTGTCTCCTCTGTACAGCCTCCATTACCCCTCAGATGGAACTTTTCTTTTCGTTATCACCCTCTTATCACTCGCAGCCTGTTACTGTTGTGTGTCCTCTGTACAGCCTCCGATACCCCATGAAGGAACTTTTCTTCATGTTATCACCCTCTAACCAATCGCAGCCTGTTACTGTTGTGTCTCCTCTGTACAGCCTCCGATACCCCATGAAGGAACTTTTCTTCATGTTATCTCCCTTTTGCCAGTTTCAACCTGTTACAGTTGTGTCTCCTCTGTACAGCCTCTGATACCCCATGAAGGAAATTTTCTTCATGTTATCACCCTTTTATCAATCACATCCTGTTACTGCTGTGTCTCCTCTGTACAGCCTCCGATACCCCATGAAGGAACTTTTCTTCATGTTATCACCCGCTTGCCAATCACAGTCTGTTACTGTCTTATCACTTCTGTACAGCCTCCGGTCCCCCAGAATGAACTTTTCTTCATGTTATCACACTCTTACCAATCACAGCCTTTTACTGTCCTGTCTCCTCTGTACTAAGCATCCGATACCCCATGAAGGAACTTTTCTTCATGTTATCACCCTTCTACCAATCACAACCTGTTATTGTTGTGTCTCCTCTTTACAGCCTCCGATACCCCATGAAGGAACTTTTCTTCATGTTATCACCCTCTTTCCAATCACATCCTGTTACTGTTGTGTCTCCTCTAATCAGCCTCCAATACCCCCAGAAGGGACATTTCTTCATGTTATCACCCTCTTACCAATCACAGCCTCTTACTGTCCTGTCTCCTCTGTACATAGCCTATGATACCTCCAGAGGGAACTTTTCTTCATGTTATCACCTTCTTAGCAATCACACCAATCACGGACTGTTATTGCCCTATCTCCTCTGTACAGCCTTCAATAACCCCAGACTGGTGTAACAACTTTTCTTCATGTTATCATCCTCTTATCAATCACAGCCTGTTACTGTCCAGTCTCCTCTGTATGGCGTCCGACACCTCCAGAAGGAATTTTTCTTCATGTTATCACCCACTTACTAATCGCAGCCTGTTACTGTTGTTTCTCCTCTGTACAGCCTCCGATACCCCATGAAGGAACTCTTCTTCATGTTATCACCCTCTTACCAATCACAACCTGTTACTGTTGTGTCTCCTCTGTACAGCCTCCGATACCCCATGAAGGAACTTTTCTTCATGTTATCACCCTCTTATCAATCACATCCTGTTACTGTTGTGTCTCCTCTGTACAGCCTCCGATACCCCATAAAGGAACTTTTCTTCATGTTATCACCCTCTTACCAATCACAGACAGTCTATTACTTTCCTGTCTCCTCTGTACAGCCTCTGATTGCCAAAGACGGAACTTTTTTTCATGTTATCACCTTCTTAGCAATCACACCTATCAGAGCCTGTTATTGCCCTATCTCCTCTGTACAGCCTCCAATAACCCCAGACGGGTGTAAGAACTTTTCTTGATGTTTTCATCCTCTTATCAATCACAGCCTGTTACTGTCCTGTCTCCTCTGTACAGCCTCCATTACCCCCAGAAGGAACTTTTCTTCATGTTATCACCCTCTTACCAATCACAGCCTCTTACTGTCTTATCACTTTTGTACAGCCTCCGGTCCCCCAGAATGAACTTTTCTTCATGTTATCACACTCTTACCAATCACAGCTTTTTACTGTCCTGTCTCCTCTGTATATAGCCTCCGATACCCCATGAGGAAACTTTTCTTCATGTTATCACCATTTTACCAATCACAACCTGTTATTGCTGTGTCTCCTCTGTACAGCCTCCGATACCCCATGAAAGAACTTTTCTTCATGTTATCACCCTCTTACCAATCACATCCTGTTACTGTTGTGTCTCCTCTGATCAGCCTCCAGTACCCCCAGAAGGAACTTTTCTTCATGTGACCACCCTCTTACCAATCACAGCCTGTTACTGTTGTGTCTCCTCTGTACAGCCTCCGATACCACATGAAGGAACATTTCTTCATCTTATCACCCTCTTACCAATCACAGCCTTTTACTGTCCTGTCTCCTCTGCAAATAGCCTCTGATACCCCCAGAGGGATATTTTCTTCACGTTATCACCTTCTTTGCAATCACACCAATCACGGTCTGTTATTGCCCTGTCTCCTCTGTACAGCCTCCAATAACCCCAGGGGAGTGTAAGAACTTTTCTTCATGTTATCACTCTCTTACCAATCACAGCCTGTTAATGTCCTGTCTTCTCTGTATGGCCTCCGATACCTCCAGAAGGAATTTTTCTTCATGTTATCACCCGCTTATGAATCGCAGCCTGTTGCTGTTGTGTCTCCTCTGTACAGCCTCCGATACCCCATGAAGGAACTTTTCTTCCTGTTATCACCCTCTTACCAATCACAGCCTGTTTCTTTCCTGTCTCCTCTGTACAGCATTTGATTCCCCAAGAAGGAACTTTTCTTCATATTATCACCTTCTTAGCAATCACACCAATCACAGCATGTTATTGCCCTATTTCCTCTGTGCAGCCTCCAATAACCCCAGACGGGTGTAAGAACTTTTCTACATGTTATCATCCTCTTATCAATCACAGCCTGTTATTGTCCTGTCTCCTCTGTACAGCCTCCATTACCCCCAGAAGGGACTTTATTTCATGTTATCACCCTCTTACCAATCACAGCCTGTTACTGTCTTATCACTTCTGTACAGCCTCCTATCCCCCAGAAGGAACTTTCCTTCATGTTATCACCCTCTTACCAATCACAACATGTTACTGTTGTGTCTCCTCTGTACAGCCTCCGATACCCCATGAAGGAACTTTTCTTCATGTTATCACCCTCTTACCAATCACAATCTGTTACTGTTGTGTCTCCTCTGTACAGCCTCCGATACCCCATGAAGGAACTTTTCTTCATGTTATCACCCTCTTACCAATCACAATCTGTTACTATTGTGTCTCCTCTGTACAGCCACCGATACCACATGAAGGAACTTTTCTTCATGTTGTCACCCTCTTATCAATCACATCCTCTTACTGTTGTGTCTCCTCTGTACAGCCTCCGATACCCCATGAAGTAAATTTTCTTCATGTTTTCACCCTCTTACCAATCACACCAATCACAGCCTGTTATTGTGCTATCTCCTCTGTACAGCCTCCAATAACCCCTGGCAGGTGTAAGAAATTTTCTTCATGTTATCACCCTCTTACCAATCACAATCTGTTACTGTTGTGTCTCCTCTGTACAGCCTCCGATACCCCATGAAGGAAATTTTCTTCATGTTATCACCCTCTTACCAATCACACCAATCACAGCCTGTTACTGTCCTGTCTCCTCTGTACAGCCTCCTTTACCCCCAGAAGGAACTTTTCTTCATGTTATCACCCTCTTACCAATCACAGCCTGTTACTGTCTTATCACTTCTGTACAGCCTCCGTTCCCCCAGAAGGAACTTTTCTTCATGTTATCACATTCCTAACAATCGCAGCCTGTTACTGTTGTGTCTCCTCTGTATAGCCTCCGATACCCCATAAAGGAACTTTTCTTCATGTTTTCACCCTCTTGCCATTCACATACTGTTACTGTTGTGTCTCCTCTGTACAGCCTGCTATACCCAATGAAGGAACTTTTCTTCATATTATCAACCTCTTATCAATCACAGCTTGTTACTGTTGTGTCTCCTCTGTACAGCCTCCGATAACCCATGAAGGAACTTTTCTTCATGTTATCACCCTCTTACCAATCACAGTCTGTTACTGTCTTTTCACTTCTGTACACTCTCCGGTCCCCCAGAATGAACTTTTCTTCATGTTATCACACTCTTACCAATCACAGCCTTTTACTGTCCTGTCTCCTCTGTACATAGACTCCGAAACCCCATGAAGGAACTTTTCTTCTTGTTATCACCTTTTTACCATTCACAGCCTGTTATTGCCCTATCTCCTCTGCACAGCCGCCAAATACCCCAGACGCGTGTAAGAACTTTTCTTCATGTTATCATGGTCTTATCAATCACAGCCTGTTACTGTCCTGTCTCCTCTGTACAGCCTCCATTACCCCTCAGATGGAACTTTTCTTTTCGTTATCATCATCTTATCAATCGCAGCCTGTTACTGTTGTGTGTCCTCTGTACAGCCTCCGATACCCCATGAAGGAACTTTTCTTCATGTTATCACCCTCTAACCAATCGCAGCCTGTTACTGTTGTGTCTCTTCTGTACAGCCTCCGATACCCCATGAAGGAACTTTTCTTCATGTTATCTCCCTTTTGCCAGTTTCAACCTGTTACAGTTGTGTCTCCTCTGTACAGCCTCTGATACCCCATGAAGGAAATTTTCTTCATGTTATCACCCTTTTATCAATCACATCCTGTTACTGCTGTGTCTCCTCTGTACAGCCTCCGATACCCCATGAAGGAACTTTTCTTCATGTTATCACCCGCTTGCCAATCACAGTCTGTTACTGTCTTATCACTTCTGTACAGCCTCCGGTCCCCCAGAATGAACTTTTCTTCATGTTATCACACTCTTACCAATCACAGCCTTTTACTGTCCTGTCTCCTCTGTACTAAGCATCCGATACCCCATGAAGGAACTTTTCTTCATGTTATCACCCTTTTACCAATCACAACCTGTTATTGTTGTGTCTCCTCTTTACAGCCTCCGATACCCCATGAAGGAACTTTTCTTCATGTTATCACCCTCTTTCCAATCACATCCTGTTACTGTTGTGTCTCCTCTAATCAGCCTCCAATACCCCCAGAAGGGACATTTCTTCATGTTATCACCCTCTTACCAATCACAGCCTCTTACTGTCCTGTCTCCTCTGTACATAGCCTATGATACCCCCAGAGGGAACTTTTCTTCATGTTATCACCTTCTTAGCAATCACACCAATCACGGACTGTTATTGCCCTATCTCCTCTGTACAGCCTTCAATAACCCCAGACTGGTGTAACAACTTTTCTTCATGTTATCATCCTCTTATCAATCACAGCCTGTTACTGTCCAGTCTCCTCTGTATGGCGTCCGACACCTCCAGAAGGAATTTTTCTTCATGTTATCACCCACTTACTAATCGCAGCCTGTTACTGTTGTGTCTCCTCTGTACAGCCTCCGATACCCCATGAAGGAACTCTTCTTCATGTTATCACCCTCTTACCAATCACAACCTGTTACTGTTGTGTCTCCTCTGTACAGCCTCCGATACCCCATGAAGGAACTTTTCTTCATGTTATCACCCTCTTATCAATCACATCCTGTTACTGTTGTGTATCCTCTGTACAGCCTCCGATACCCCATAAAGGAACTTTTCTTCATGTTATCACCCTCTTACCAATCACAGTCTATTACTTTCCTGTCTCCTCTCTACAGCCTCTGATTCCCAAAGACGGAACTTTTTTTCATGTTATCACCTTCTTAGCAATCACACCTATCAGAGCCTGTTATTGCCCTATCTCCTCTGTACAGCCTCCAATAACCCCAGACGGGTGTAAGAACTTTTCTTGATGTTTTCATCCTCTTATCAATCACAGCCTGTTACTGTCCTGTCTCCTCTGTACAGCCTCCATTACCCCCAGAAGGAACTTTTCTTCATGTTATCACCCTCTTACCAATCACAGCCTCTTACTGTCTTATCACTTTTGTACAGCCTCCGGTCCCCCAGAATGAACTTTTCTTCATGTTATCACACTCTTACCAAACACAGCTTTTTACTGTCCTGTCTCCTCTGTATATAGCCTCCGATACCCCATGAGGGAACTTTTCTTCATGTTATCACCCTTTTACCAATCACAACCTGTTATTGCTGTGTCTCCTCTGTACAGCCTCCGATACCCCATGAAAGAACTTTTCTTCATGTTATCACCCTCTTACCAATCACATCCTGTTACTGTTGTGTCTCCTCTGATCAGCCTCCAGTACCCCCAGAAGGAACTTTTCTTCATGTGACCACCCTCTTACCAATCACAGCCTGTTACTGTTGTGTCTCCTCTGTACAGCCTCCGATACCACATGAAGGAACATTTCTTCATCTTATCACCCTCTTACCAATCACAGCCTTTTACTGTCCTGTCTCCTCTGCAAATAGCCTCTGATACCCCCAGAGGGATATTTTCTTCACGTTATCACCTTCTTTGCAATCACACCAATCACGGTCTGTTATTGCCCTGTCTCCTCTGTACAGCCTCCAATAACCCCAGGGGAGTGTAAGAACTTTTCTTCATGTTATCACTCTCTTACCAATCACAGCCTGTTAATGTCCTGTCTTCTCTGTATGGCCTCCGATACCTCCAGAAGGAATTTTTCTTCATGTTATCACCCGCTTATGAATCGCAGCCTGTTGCTGTTGTGTCTCCTCTGTACAGCCTCCGATACCCCATGAAGGAACTTTTCTTCCTGTTATCACCCTCTTACCAATCACAGCCTGTTTCTTTCCTGTCTCCTCTGTACAGCATCTGATTCCCCAAGAAGGAACTTTTCTTCATATTATCACCTTCTTAGCAATCACACCAATCACAGCCTGTTATTGCCCTATTTCCTCTGTGCAGCCTCCAATAACCCCAGACGGGTGTAAGAACTTTTCTACATGTTATCATCCTCTTATCAATCACAGCCTGTTATTGTCCTGTCTCCTCTGTACAGCTTCGATTACCCCCAGAAGGGACTTTATTTCATGTTATCACCCTCTTACCAATCACGGCCTGTTACTGTCTTATCACTTCTGTACAGCCTCCTATCCCCCAGAACGAACTTTCCTTCATGTTATCACCCTCTTACCAATCACAACATGTTACTGTTGTGTCTCCTCTGTACAGCCTCCGATACCCCATGAAGGAACTTTTCTTCATGTTATCACCCTCTTACCAATCACAATCTGTTACTGTTGTGTCTCCTCTGTACAGCCTCCGATACCCCATGAAGGAACTTTTCTTCATGTTATCACCCTCTTACCAATCACAATCTATTACTGTTGTGTCTCCTCTGTACAGCCTCCGATACCACATGAAGGAACTTTTCTTCATGTTGTCACCCTCTTATCAATCACATCCTCTTACTGTTGTGTCTCCTGTGTACAGCCTCCGATACCCCATGAAGTAAATTTTCTTCATGTTATCACACTCTTACCAATCACACCAATCACAGCCTGTTATTGTGCTATCTCCTCTGTACAGCCTCCAATAACCCCTGGCAGGTGTAAGAAATTTTCTTCATGTTATCACCCTCTTACCAATCACAATCTGTTACTGTTGTGTCTCCTCTGTACAGCCTCCGATACCCCATGAAGGAACTTTTCTTCATGTTATCACCCTCTTACCAATCACACCAATCACAGCCTGTTACTGTCCTGTCTCCTCTGTACAGCCTCCTTTACCCCCAGAAGGAACTTTTCTTCATGTTATCACCCTCTTACCAATCACAGCCTGTTACTGTCTTATCACTTCTGTTCAGCCTCCGGTCCCCCAGAAGGAACTTTTCTTCATGTTATCACCCTCTTACCAATCACATGTTACTGTTGTGTCTGCTCTGTACAGCCTCCAATACCCAATGAAGTAACTTTTCTTCTTGTTATCACCCTCTTGTCAATCACATCCTGTTACTGTTGTGTCTCCTCTATACAGCCTGCGTTACCCCATGAAGGACCTTTTCTTCATGTTATCAGGCTCTTACCAATTGCAGCCTGTTACTGTTGTGTCTCCTCTGTACAGCCTCCGATACCCCATGAAGGAACTTTTCTTCATGTTATCACCCTCTTACCAATCACAACCTGTTACTGATGTGTCTCCTTTGTACAGCCTCTGATACCCCATGAAGGAACTTTTCTTCATGTTATCACCCTCTTACCAATCACAGCCTTTTACTTTCCTGTCTCCTCTGTACAGCCTCTGATTCCCCCAGAAGAAACTTTTATTCATGTTGTCACCTTCTTAGCAATGACACCAATCACAGCCTGTTATTGACCTATCTCCTCTGTACAGCCTCCAATAACCCCAGGCTGGTGTAAGAACTGTTCTTCATGTTATCATCCTTTTATCAATCACAGCCTGTTACTGTCCTGTCTCCTCTGTACAGCCTCCATTACCCCCAGAAGGAACTTTTCTTCATGTTATCACCCTCTTACCAATCACAGCCTGTTACTGTCTTATCACTTCTGTACAGCCTCTGGTCCCCCAGAATGAACTTTTCTTCATGTTATCACACTCTTACCAATCACAGCCTGTTACTATCCTGTCTCCTCTGTACATAGCCTCCAATACCCCATGAAGGAACTTTTCTTCGTGTTATCACCCTCTTACCAATCACAGCCTGTTATTGTTGTGTCTCCTCTGTACAGCCTCCAATACCCCTTGAAGGAACTTTTCTTCATGTTATCACCCTCTTACCAATCACAGCCTGTTATTGTGTCTCCTCTGTACAGCCTCCGATACCCCATGAAGGACCTTTTCTTCATTTCATCACCCTCTTACCAATCACAGCCTTTTACTGCTGTGTCCTCTGTACAGCCTTCGATACCACATGAAGGAACTTTTCTTCATGTTATCACCCTCTTACCAATCACTTCCTGTTACTGTCCTGTCTCCTCTGTACAGCCTCTGATACCCCCATAAGGAAGTTTTCTTCATTTTATCACCCTCTTACCAATCACAGCCTTTTAATGTCCTGTCTCCTCTGTAGATAGCCTCTGATACCCCCAGAGGGAACTTTTCTTCACGTTATCACCTTCTTATCAATCACACCAATCAGGGCATGTTATTACCCTCTCTCCTCTGTACAGCCTCCAATAACCCCAGGGGAGTGTAAGAACTTTTCTTCATGTTATCACTCTCTTACCAATCACAGCCTGTTACTGTCCTGTCTCCTCTGTATGGCCTCCGATACCTCCAAAAGGAATTGTTCTTCATGTTATCACCCTCTTACTAATCGCAGCCTGTTACTGTTGTGTCTCCTCTGTACAGCTTCCAATACCCCATGAAGGAACTTTTCTTCATGTTATCACCCTCTTACCAATCACAAGCTGTTACTGTTGTGTCTCCTCTGTACAGCCTCCGATACCCCATGAAGGGACTTTTCTTCATGTTATCACCCTCTTATCAATCACATCCTGTTACTGTTGTGTCTCCTCTGTACAGCCTCCGATACCCCATGAAGGAACTTTTCTTCATGTTATCACCCTCTTACCAATCACAGCCTGTTACTATCCTCTCTGCTCTGTACAGCCTCTGATTCCCCAAGAGGGAACTTTTCTTCATGTTATCACCTTCTTAGTAGTGTTGAGTGAGCATGGTCGACACTGCTCGGTACTCGCCCGAGCATCACGCTACTCGGGATGTTCGGCAAGCACCGAGCATTTCCGGGTTACTCGGGTGGGAGCTCGGGTCTGTGCCCTGCATGTTTGGCGCTCTTTACAGAGCCAATGAACATGCAGGGATTGCCAGCCAGTCACTGTAATACCGCAGCCATGTTGTTTGTTTTGTTTTACAGTGATTGGCTGGCCGCACAGCGTCACCTCGAGTATTTAAAACTGGGCGCCGCCATCTTGGACACAGTCGCTCCGAATCAGACAGTGTAGGGACAGCGCTGCTGATTTAGGGAGAGATATATCCTGCGAAATAGTTAGTGTAGGGTCTGTAAAGGCTGCCAGATCAAACAAACAGTCCTTCTGAGGACTAATATCCATCCCAGATATCAGGCAGGCAGGCAGGCAGGCTGTATAGAAGATGCAGTGGTTATACCAGCAAACGCTGCATTACAGTCCTGTGTGCTCCTGTTGCTGAAATTGCTGGACTTAGCTCCAGGTCTCGGGGGCCAGGAAAAATCCTTTTTTTTCATCTAAATCCTCTTTATTTTTCCTCCTTCACACTGTAAAAATACCCGTCTTATTAACATTTTGGTGTCGTCCCCCCCCCCCCCCCCCCAAAAAAAAAGTGTGTCTCTGATTTTTCAAAGTCAAATATATCTGTTGAAAATAGTCTGGTGTAGGCTAGAGAAATAGAAGTGTTGTTTTGCATTTCCACGGTTCAAACGTCTGTATTATCCAGTTTTTGGCCATTTGTATCTAAAAAAAACAGTTTGAGTGTGTCGCTCACTGTTCAGCTGCAACTATATATATTTTAAAAAGTCTGGTTTACACCAGTAAATTATAACTGTGGTTTTGCTATACCACTGTAAAAAATCTCTATTATCCTGCTTTTGGCATTTTTTGCCGTAAAAAAAAAGTAATAGTGTCTCCCTGATTTTTCAGACACAAATATATCTGTTCAAAATAGTCTGGTGTAGGCCCGAGAAATAGAAGTGTGGTTTTGCAGTTCCACGGGTCAAATCTCTGTATTATCCTGCTTTTGCCATTTTTTGCCGTAAAGAAAAACAGTAGAAGTGTCTCCTGATTGTTCAGACACAAATATATCTGTTGAAAATAGTCTGTTATACACCAGTAAATTATAACTGTGGTTTTGCTGCTCCACGGTAAAAAATCTCTATTATCCTGCTTTTGGCATTTTTTGGCGTAAAAAAAAAAAATAGTGTCTCCTGATTGTTCAGACACAAATATATCTGTTGAAAATAGTCTGGTATACACCAGTAAATTATAACTGTGGTTTTGCTGTTCCACGGGTCAAATCTCTGTATTATCCTGCTTTTTTGCATTTTTTGCCGTAAAGAAAAACAGTAGTGTCTCCTGATTGTTCAGACACAAATATATCTGTTGAAAATAGTCTGGTGTAGGCCTGAGAAATACAAGTGTGGTTTTGCAGTTCCACTGGTCAAATCTCTGTATTATCCTGCTTTTTTGCATTTTTTGCCGTAAAGAAAAACAGTAGTGTCTCCTGATTGTTCAGAAACAAATATATCTGTTGAAAATAGTCTGGTGTAGGCCAGAGAAATACAAGTGTAGTTTTGCAGTTCCACGGGTCAAATCTCTGTATTATCCACTTTTGGGCCATTTTTACGTTGAAAAAAAACTGTTTGAGTGTGTCGCTCACTGTTCAGCCGCAAATATATCTATTTAAAATTTTCTGGTATACCCCAGTAAACAATGACTGTGGTTTTGCCATTCCACTGTAAAAAATCTCTATTATTCAGCTTTTGGTATTTTTTCCATAAAGAAAGACAGTAATAGTTTCTCCCTGATTGTTCAGATTGTTTAAAAGAGTCGGGTGTAGGCCAGAGAAATAGAACTGTGGTTTTCCTCTTCCACGGTTCTAATCTACTTTTTATTACCCTTTTTCCATTGATAGTGCGAGTGTAAGCTATTTTACTTCCTTTACAATGGCAAGGCACGTGGCAAGGGACGTGGAACTGGACGTTCTGGTGATGGTGCGTGGAGAGGACGGGGCCGTGGCCAAGGTGAAAATGTGCCACAACCAAGAGCCACATCTTCTCGCTCCCACTTCTTGACCGAATTACTAGGGAAGCACAGAACAACACCAGTATTGCGAACTGATCAGTGTGAACGGGTTATTAATTGGATAGCAGATAATACTTCCAGTTACCTGGGCACCACCACCTCCGGTCTGTCTTCCACACGGTCAACTCTTAGTAGCCATGAGTCTCGAACGCATACTCCTCCTCACCCTGATGCTCCTTCCTCCCACCATGCCGAGTGTCGTCAGACAGCAACTGATCCCACACTTGGACACTCTGAAGAGCTGTTCACTGGTCCATTTCCAGATTTGTGCCCCTCGCCTGCTTTGCTTGAAGTGGTGGAAGAGGAGATCCCATGTAGCGATGCCCAAATATTTGAACAGCCACGGCCACAGGAAGTCGACGCTGGCAATTTGTCACAAGAGGTGGACGATGACGAGACACAATTGCTAGGAAGTGAGGAGGAGGATCGTGGTGCGCAAGTGGAAGAGGAGGAGGTGGTGGATGATCTAGTAACTGACCCAATGTGGCAGGAGGACATGCAGAGCGAAGCCAGCAGCACACAGGGGGAAGGAGGCAGAGTACCCCAACAGGCAGGAAGAAGCAGTGTGGTGGCCGCACACAGAAGGCGGGCAACAGTTCCCCGTAACACCAACACGAGGGACGTTGCCAGTACAACCTGTAGGTCTTCCAGAGTCTGGAATTTTTTTAAAGACTCTGCTGATAACCCCAAAAAGGCCATTTGTACCACCTGCTATGCCAGCATCAGCAGGGGTGACAAAACTACCAGCCTGACCACCACCAGCATGATCAGGCATATGGCAGTAAAGCACCCGACTTTGTGGGGCGAACCCCAGGGTCCACGACCAGTGTCAGCGGGTGCCACCACTGCTTCTTCCGCTGTTGTTCGTGCAATAGAAACCCCTGTTGTGTGTGCAAGGCAATCCCCTGTCCATACTGCATGCAAAGATGCCACCTACTCTCAGTCTTCACTTGTTATGGCAGTTTCTCAAGAAACAGCATCAACGTCCACGTCCACGTCCCACCGCAGCGTTCAATTGTCCATATCCCAGACCTTTGAACGAAAGCGGAAATCGAACGTCCCACAGGCCCCAGTCCTAAATTCGCACATTTCACGACTGCTTGCGTTGGAAATGCTGCCTTTTAGGCTGGTGGAGACGGAATCCTTCCGCAACCTTATGGCGTTGGCCGTCCCTCGGTAATCGGTCCCCAGCCGACACTATTTTGCCCGGTGTGCCATCCCCGCACTACACAAGCACATGTCCCAAAGCATT
This sequence comes from Phyllobates terribilis, assembly GCF_046119375.1. Classification (NCBI taxonomy): domain Eukaryota; kingdom Metazoa; phylum Chordata; class Amphibia; order Anura; family Dendrobatidae; genus Phyllobates; species Phyllobates terribilis. The sequence goes on along the minus strand of NW_027362761.1, from coordinate 588,521,336 downwards.
TGCCGTGCCCTCAACACCGCAGTTACTGGGAGAGTCTGACTAGCCCAGGGGGATGGGGATGACTCGGTACCCGGGCCTTTACCTGGCTTTTGGGATGTCGCAGTTGTCGGCTCCTGGGCCCGTACCCTGGGGTCACTCTTTAAAAGGGGATAATAGGTTTCTTAGTTTTATAAAAGTTTGTGACGCCACATGTGGCTTCTGGTGAGAATCACCAGCGCTGCGCAGTCCACTGAGGCCGAAGGTAAGGCAGCTCGATGGTATAGCTTGGCACAGGTGGAGCTAGGCCTCAGGGCAGCGTACGGGAAAAGGGGATGCAGGACAGGCGAAACCCAGCCGGGTCGGAGCAAGAACAAGGACGGACACAATAGTCACTTCAGTACCTTTTACTGGTGGAAATTCAGGCACATCCCGGAGCACTGTAGGGTGAAGGGTGCATATCAGGATCCTCCCCAATGAGCGGGTGTAGGGCCTCCTCCTGTTTCTTGCCTCTGCGTAGTAAGTTTCTGACCTGCCTGGAGCTAAGCTTAACTTTGTCTCTGTCCTGCGCTGGCTGACCTTGTGGTAGGGCCTTTTGTTGGAGTACACGCTCCTCAGCTTGTGGGGCCTATGTGTCTCCCGGCTCTGTTACGTATCAGCACTTTAGCGATCCTGGGACTTGTAGTTCTCCAGGGATTCCGGTTATACCTTACTGGGTCATAGAGATCCCGGTAAGCTCGGACCCGGTGTCCGGTAATTCTTCGGGATGAGCTAGTTAAGCTCCTCTGCCCCCTATGTACTAACTCTCCACTCGCCTTCGGCCTACTCGGGCCCTCACTAGGCTATACACACTAACGGCAGTTTGCCGCGCTTCACCGATCTTATGGCGCAGGCACACCTAAAGCTCACTATTCTGAGCTACAACTCAACTGAGCTCGACTCTGCATTCAGACCTGTACTTTCTGAACTCTCCAGAGGAACTAAACTGCTTGGCTCCACCTTCCCTATTTATATCCCTAACGGGCTCCCCATGGTGGTCTGAGGTGGAAGGTGGAGATGTGTGGATATCTATGGGGGCCTCTTGTGGAGGAATCCATCAATGCACACTTCTAGGATCTGTGATACCAAGCGCAGCTGGGCGTCACATTCCCCCCTAGCAAAGCTCAGCACTCCCGGGCTGAAGTACATTTTAAAACAACAATAAACATTAACAATCTTCCCTTTATGGGAGGCACCAAGCTTAAACGTTGCATAACAATATAAATGAATACAAAGTGTCCTCAGAATTCAAGTCTCTTGTGGTGAGGTTCCCAGACAGGATGTCCATCTCACAGGGTAGAGTACTTGGTGGTTTGAGGGACCTGTCCCAAACCCTCAACGTAGGCCCTGGGGTGGCTGCAGGGCATGAAGGTTCCGAGTTGGACCTCCAAGAGAGCCACTCCAGACAGGTTTTCCTTCTGAGGTCATCTAAAAGGGGCACTCCAGGGAGCGCAATTATATACAAAAAGCAGTTTTTGGGTTCTTTTTGGGCTGCACATAGTCCTCAGCCACGAAGTTCTTAGGTAAATAATAAAGAAATGAATGAGGTAAATTGTCCATGTCACTTGAATTGTCTATTTGCAAGGCAAAGCACAAAATAATACACATTTGCATGAAAATACACAATAATACAATACATTACAATTTAATATACAATACCCCAGGGGTAACTATCTACATTTTCAGAAATTTGACTATTTTACTGTGTGTACCTGACAGGGGGTTTACCTCGCGTGCTACGTGTTGATCTGCGTAGTACCGGGATCCGTGAAGTACTAGTAGGTGCACTACCTCCCAATGTGTCAGTACTAGTTGTGGAGGGGCTACAAGGCTGCATTGATCTCACTACTGGACTAGCAAGCATACCATTGGCTGGGCCTTCTTGCTCTGTTCCAACCGGGGATCCTTCTTCCGGGGATTCTGCTTGAGCAGGCTCTTCTGCAGCACTTATAGGTTCTTCTTGCTGTGGGTAGAAGGTGATTACAGGGATGACTACTGCTCCTTCTAGTTGAGGCCAATCTGCCGGGAAATCTCCTAAGTCAGTGTGGATCACTGTTTCTTTAGGCTCCTCCGGGATTGTGAGAGGCGTTTCTTCTTGGGGTTTCAGTAAGTCTGGACACAACTTTAGGTGGTCCCTGGACACTGTTGCAGACGTTCTTCCTCCATCTCGACTGATTAAGCATGTCTTCTTATTATCGAATCTTGAATTCAACACAGTGTAGGGTTCTTTTTCCCACTGGCCGTCAAGTTTGTGGTTTCGTCTTTTCCTTTTCAATACTACTTCACCAGGTGTGAAGGGTTCTGCGGGCGCGTTTTTGTTGTAGTGCGCCTCCTGCTTTTCTCTCACCCGAGTGAGACTGTCCTCGACACAGGCTTGCACTTTTCAGTACTGCTCTTGTCTGGTCGTGTCCCAGTCCTCAGTGGTCATATCAGCTTCAGGCTCAACAACACCGAGCTCCAGGTCCATGGGCAGCTTTCCTGGCCTTGCCTGCATGAGATATACCGGAGTGCAATTGGTGGAACTGACGCGCCCCTGGGCCTGTGTCGCGCTGCGTTGCGCATGCGGGAGCCTACCCGGAGCTGGATCAGTAGAGGGTTGTAGTCTCGTGGCGGTGACCCGGTCCGTGCCCAGGGAGTCAAACTAGACGGCAGTCTATTAGTAGTAAATAGTTGATGACTACGCCACCCGTTGAGTGCAGCCAGGGAGCTGCTGCTGCAGGGCAGACCGCTGAGGCCGGTGGTAGGATTGTGCAGCGTGATAGTATAACCCCCAACGGGAGGGGTATGGCCTCAGGGCAGCCGACGTGGATGATGGGGGTAGCAGGAACCACTCAGAGACGGTACGGTGTAGTTCAGGGTCTTTACTGGTAACAACGATAGACCCTCCCGGAGTACTTGCTAGCAAACGGGGCCTGGTCAGTCTTTGAGCAGATGGGATCTCCCCTGGCCAGGCGTAGTTATAGGCCTCACAAACTGACTGTACTCTTCTGGCTACCTTGCTAGAAGCTGATGTAAGTAGCCCACGTCCCTGAGTGTACCGTGTGGTGCTCACCCGTATGGCCGGTGACTCGGGGCCTTCTAATGGCTTCCGCTCCACGATGGCGGTGCTGGTCCCACGCGTGTGACCGTGCCTTCGGGCTTCTGGGCCAGAGGACCTGAAATCCCCTGCCTGACGGATTCTGCTGCTGGGTAGAAGTTAGTCCCCACAGCCTCGGACTCCGGGTCCGGTAAAGAATCTTCTTAGTCAGGGCGAGCGCTGCAGCTGCCAGCCCCTGACTCCTTGGAACTCTGCTGTTTCCTATGCTGCTTCTTGTCTCCACTCTCCTTGTCTGACTCTCCCTGCCTCAGCCCCGGGTTTTTACAGGGGAAGCTCTTCCCCTCCCAAGACTGGGCAGGAGGTGTGGCATGCACAGGATCCCTGACCAAAGGACCTCCCACCTGCTCTCAGACATAACATTACATTACTGTGGAAAACCAGACCCCTGGGGTGCCACAGAACTTACTGGTATATGATTGTACATATCTACTAGATCAGGCAGTAGGTCTGGCCACTGATTTCTCTCCTTAAGTGGTATGGTCTTTAGCAGGTCGATGATGATGTTGTTCATCTTTTCGCAGAGACCGTTGGTTTGTGGGTGGTACGGTGTAGTTCTTATCTTTTTACAACCATAGAGATGGCAGAACTCCTTGAACAACTCAGCCTCAAAGGCCGGGCCTTGGTCCGTCAGCACCTGCTCAGGATAACCATGGGCTCTACAGAAATACGCTTGGAACGTCTTTGCTGCTGTCTCTGCATTCAGGTCTTTGACGGGGACGACCACCAGGAAACGTGAGTAGTGATCTACCATGGTCAGAGCATAAGAATACCCTGACCTGCTGGGGAACAGCTTGACATGGTCAAGGGCCACGATCTCCAGGGGTCGAGTCATCTTGATGGGTTGCAGGGGTGTCTTCTGGCTGCTGTAGTCTTTTCTTCTAAGGCCACAGGGTCCACAGTCCCGGCACCACCTCTCAATGGAGCTGCGCATTCCTACCCAGTAGAATTGACACTTCAGCAGGGTCTCTAGCTTTTTCCAGCCAAAGTGCCCTGCCTGATCGTGGTAAGCTTCTAATACCATCTGGATGTCTGTCTTCGGGACCACTATCTGCCATACCATCTCATGGGTTTTTGGATTGACGTACCTCTGGCACAGCTTCTCACGATAGATAAACAGCTGGCTTCTCTCATTCCACAGCTGCTTTGCTTGGAGAGAGGCATCCTTCTCCAGGGAGGAACCTTCTTGGGATATCAGCTCCTTGATGCGGCTGACAACCGGGTCACTGTCCTGGGTCTCTTTCCAGCTGTGGTGAGGCATGGGGTTTAATGTCTTTCCACGCTGCCTCCTGGAGGCCCGTTGCTCGTGGATCATCCCATTCCGGTGAAAGGCAGGTAGCTCTATCTCTTCCAAGTCATCCACTTCTTCTTCTGTGTCTGACTGGTGAGGCATCCTGGACAGGGCATCAGCGTTGGCGTTCTTGCGGCCCGCCCGGTATTTAATTGTAAATTGGTAATTTGACAGCCGAGCCATCCATCGTTGTTCCAGTGCTCCTAGCTTAGCTGTTTCAAGATGGGTCAAGGGGTTGTTATCAGTGAAGGCAGTGAACTTACTGGAGGCTAGATAGTGCTTGAACCTTTCAGTGATGGCCCAGACCAAGGCCAGGAACTCCAACTTAAAGCTGCTATAGTTCTCTGTGTTCCTCTCGGTCGGACGGAGCTTCTTGCTTGCATATGCGATCACTTTCTTTTGGCCATTCTGCTTCTAGCTTAGAACAGCGCCCAGCCCTTCATTGCTGGCATCAGTATACAACAAGAACGGTTGGCTGTAGTCAGGGTAGGCTAGGATCTCATCGCCTGTCAGGATCTCCTTCATCTCCTGAAACGACTCGGCTTGCTCCTTACCCCAGTGGAATGGGGGGTTTCTGCCTTTGGGGGACTGCCCTACCAGGAGGTCTTGCAGAGGAGCTGCTTTCTTGGTGTAGTCTTTTACAAACCTCCGGTAGTATCCTACTAGTCCCAGGAACTGACGCACCTCCTTGAGGTTCTTCGGCTCCGGCCACTTCTGGATGGCTGTGATCTTCTCCGGGTCTGGTGCTACCCCTTCTGGACTGACAATGTGCCCCAGGTACTGTACCTTTCTCTTGAGCAGGTGGCACTTTGAGGGTTTCAACTTCATCCCGTACCTGGACAGTGACTCAAATACCTCTGCCAGGTGCTTCAAGTTGTCCTCGTACGTCTTGGAATACACTATCACGTCGTCCAGGTATAGTAACACAGTCTCGAAGTTGCGGTGTCCCAGGCAGCACTCCATCAATCTCTGGAACATTCCGGGGGCATTGCAGAGTCCAAACGGCATACTGTTGAACTCGCAGAGTCCCATCGGGGTAGTGAAGGCCGTCTTCTCCCGATCCTCCTCAGCCACAGCTACTTGCCAGTACCCACTAGTGAGGTCAAGGGTGGAAAAGTAATTTGCAGACTTTAAGGCAGCTAGGGACTCCTCTATGCGTTGTAAAGGGTATGCATCTTTATGTGTAATGCGATTTACTTGTCGGTAATTTACACACATTCTCATGCTCCCGTCCTTTTTCCTAACTAGCACTAGGGGAGCTGCCCAGGGACTACAACTATCCCTTACTACCCCCGCCTTTCTCATGTCATGCAGCATTTCCTTAGCCTTCTGGTAGTGAGCTGGTTGTATAGGCCTGTAACGTTCTTTGATTGGGGGATGGTCGCCTGTGGGGATATGGTGTTGAACCCTCTTAATCCTCCCGAAGTCAAGTGGATGTTTACTGAACACCTGCGCGTATTCTTGAACCACCCGGTGTACACCCTGTTTTTGATGGGCAGGAGTGGTGTCTGTCCCAACATGGAGCTGTTGACACCAATCCTCCACCTGAGTTGCAGGGTCATTATCCTCCACTTCATCTGGTCAGGTCAAGGACTCTGCCTTGTGAATACAGTTGTTATTTACAGCATGTAATTTGGCAACAGTGGCATAACGTGGCAATCTGACCTCATCTTCCCCACAGTTGAGAAGACGGATGGGCACCCTCCCATTGCGTACATCTACCACTCCTCTGGCGGTTAAGAGCATGGGTCTGTGCTCGGAGCAAAGGGGTTCTACTACCGCCTGGTAGCTCTGTCCTCTAAGACCTATGGCAGCTCTGCACCAGATAAGCATTTCACTCATTGGAGGGATTACAATGGGTATGGGGTCCGTTACCCGCACATTACCGATTTCGCCGTCTGTTAACCTTACTTGCTGTTGATACATCAGGACTCGGATCTCCTTCTGCAGCGCCCTCCTCTGTCCTGGTCTGGCAGTGTCAGCTATCTGTTGGAGCAAGAACACAACTTCTCCCAAACAGTTACCAACAATGTTAGTGCCTAGTACCACATACGGATTGGTGTCATCAGGATTAGTCTCTACTACAATTAGCCCCTGGTCCTTCAGCTCCACTCTCCCCACCTTTACAGTCACATTCTTAACCCCAATTAGGTTAAGGGGGAGTCCGTTCGAGGCATAAACAGAAAGATTTGGAGCTGGCGGACGTAGGTCGTCCATGGACCAGAACCTCTTGTAGAGGACGTCAGGCAAGATGGTTACCTGAGATCCCGTGTCCAGCAGAGCATGCGTCGGGATCCCGTCCAACACAATGGACAGGAAAGGTCTTCCTCCGACGAACCTGTTGTACCAGTCTGTTGGGCCTGGGGAATTTACTCCTGGGTGTCGGCCCTCGGCCCCAGGGTTTTCTCGTTTAAAGGACAATTCTGGGCGGTGTGTCCGATCTTGCGGCAGCGGTAGCAGGTAGGGTCCACATTCAGGGGACATCCTCAGGGCTATCGGCTAACAGGATTTTCCCTCCTTCCTCGGGCTCCGTCCGCAGCTGGAGAGCACTCAGCACAGTGGTCAGGGTTTTGCTCAACTGGCGCACTTCAGAGCGCAGGCTGTCCAGCTCTCTGGGGGACGTTGTTGGAACCGTGGCTTCAGCAGCCACTGGGGAAAAGGTGGGTGTAGCAGGCACTGGGGTAGCCCCACCCTGGTAACATTGGATGGCATTTGTTTACAGGGGCTGCAGTCCTTTTATAGCCATGTCCTTAAGATTGTCAAAGGTGGCATCTGGATGATCCAAGGACCACCAACGCACAGTCCTGCTCTCCTCTGGAGACTTCAGTCCCCGGATAAACTGTTCTTTCAGCATTTTGTGTTCATTTTCTATGCTGGTCGGACTAACCTGTTTCAGAGCCCGCAGGGCCCCTTGTAGACGCCAGGCATAGTCCCGAACATTGTCCTCCGGCTGTTGAGAACAGTTGTAGAACCTCATCCGGAGGTCCGCCTCAGTAAGATCCTCAAAGACAGTCTGTAGTTTTTGAAATATTGCGGACACTGACTCCTGGTCTGCGGCCGACCATGTTTCCACTTCCCGTTCCACAGCACCAGTCAGTTGTCCTAATGCAACAGCGGCTCTTTGTTTGCCTGTCATAGAGTACATGTCCAAGATACCGCATATCTTCCGTTTAAATCCAGACAGGGTATCTGGTTTGCCGCTGTACTGGGGGAGCCACTTTGCTCCAGGAATGTACGGTAGTGTTATGGGAATGACAGGAGTTACAGGCACCGCTGGTGGAGCGGCCGCTTAGGCCTGCTCGGCGTCAGGCGCGGGTTGAACATCTGGGCCGTTAACCGGTATTCCGGCGTTGTGCTGTTCCTCAGACATCCTGGCGCCCCCCTAGCTAACCGTGGCCTACCTTCTATTCTTTCTTCCGGTAAGCCGCAGCTCCGCAGGTGACGGTCGTCTTCAGGCTTGCGTTCTACGTCAGGGAGTTCAGCGACGCTCCTTCCAGGACCTGGCGGTTCTTGGTTTGACGTCGAGGCGTGGGGCGTGTCCGGGGCTTCGCGCTCTTTTGCAGATACGCCCCTCAATTTCCCGCGGTTACGCCCTTCTTCTCGCTCGGCGGCCCAGAAATGGCGGCACTCTTCACCACAGTCAAATATACAGTTCACTTCAATAAAGGCACACAGTACCCGGTGGCAACGGGCATAACACTCCGTCGCTGCAGCGGGCACACGTATCCTGTTCGTGACGCCATGAAGAGATGACTAGCCCAGGGGGATGGGGATGACTCGGTACCTGGGCCTTTACCTGGCCTTTGGGATGTCGCGGTGGTCGGCTCCCGGGCCCGTACCCTGGGGTCACTCTTTAAAAGGGGATAATAGGTTTCTTAGTTTTATAAAAGTTCGTGACGTCACCTGTGGCTTCTGGTGAGAATCACCAGCGCTGCGCAGTCCACTGAGGCCGATGGTAAGGCAGCTCGATGGTATAGCTCCCCACAGGTGGAGCTAGGCCTCAGGGCAGTGTACGGGAAAAGGGGATGCAGGACAGGCGAAACCCAGCCGGGTCAGAGCAAGAACAGGGACGGACACAATAGTCACTTCAGTACCTTTTACTGGTGGAAATTCAGGCACATCCTGGAGCACTGTAGGGTGAAGGGTGCATATCAGGATCCTCCCCAATGAGCGGGTGTAGGGCCTCCTCCTGTTTCTTGCCTCTGCGTAGTAAGTATCTGACCTGTCTGGAGCTAGGCTTAACTTTGTCTCTGCCCTGCGCTGGCTGACCTTTTGGCAGGGCCTTTTGTTGGAGTACACGCTCCTCAGCTTGTGGGGCCTATGTGTCTCCCGGCTCTGTTATGTATCAGCACTTTAGCGATCCTGGGACTTGTAGTTCTCCATGGATTCCGGTTATACCTTACTGGGTCATAGAGATCCCGGTAAGCTCGGACCCGGTGTCCGGTAATTCTTCGGGGTGAGCTAGTTAAGCTCCTTTGCCCCCTATGTACTAACTCTCCACTCACCTTCGGCCTACTCGGGCCCTCACTAGGCTATACACACTAGCGGCACACCTAAAGCTCACTATTCTGAGCTACAACTCAACTGAGCTCGACTCTGCATTCAGACCTGTACTTGCTGAACTCTCCAGAGGAACTAAACTGCCTGGCTCCACCTTCCCTATTTATATCCCAAACGGGCTCCCTCTGGTGCTCTGAGGTGGAAGGTGGAGATGTATGGATGTCTATGGGGGCCTCTTGTGGTGGAATCCATCAATGCACACTTCTAGGATCAGTGATACCAAGCGCAGCTGGGCGTCACAAGTCCACCTGACAACGGACACGTGGACAAGTGCTTGTGGCCAGGGACGGTACATCTCCCTGACGGCACACTGGGTAAACATAGTGGAAGCCGGGACCCAGTCGGACCTTGGGACGGACCACGTCCTCCTCACACCGAGGATTGCGGGCCCTATGTCAGAGTTGCCCCCACAGTGTACAGCTGCTGCGCATCATCCTCCTCCTCATGTTCAGCCTCCATCTCAGATATCACCACATCAGTTACAAGCTGGAAGCATTGCAGTACTGCCAAGTGTCAACAGGCTGTGCTGAAACTCATAAGCTTAGGTGATAAACCTCACACTGCTTGTGAGTTGTGGACAGCTGTGAAAGAGCAGGCAGATCTGTGGCTGAGACCGCTGAACCTACATCCAGGCATGGTCGTGTGTGACAATGAGCGTAACCTGGTGGCGGCTCTGAGGCGAGGTGAGATCACACACGTACCATGCCTGGTGTTAGAACCCTCCTGTTAGTTTTTGCCATCTTGTGTTTTGCGGTCACGTGACCAGCTGCCTATATATTCCAGCTCCGCCCTTCTGGCTTTGCTGGACTTCAGTGTTTTTTGCCTGTCTCTCTAGCCAGGTGCTTCAGTGCCTATCTCTGTCTAGTTTGCTTGGTCCTCTGGGACCTCTAGTACTTTTTGTCAGTTTGTCTTTTTGCTCTGCAACAACTTCTGTTAGGAGATGTCCCATTTTTGTCCCAGTCATTAGTTCTTTTAGGGACCCCTCCCTTTATTCTATAGTTCTCCGTTCAGACTAGCCGAGGACGAAGGCGGGTCTGTTCACAAGGAACAGGCTACCCGCTACATCGTAGGGATTCAGCTTAGTCTTACTGTAGGGACAGCTTTTCCTTTTCTTTCCTTAATTTATGTTGCAGATCATAACACCTGGCTCATGTGCTTAACCTCGTGGTTCAGCGGTTTCTTAAATCATACCCCGAGTTGCCAGATCTGCTCGTCAAAGTACGCCGCCTGTCAGCTCATTTTCGCAAGTCGGCTACAGCTTCCGCCGCCCTTGCTGTGTTGCAGCAGCGTTTGCAGCTTCCATCACACCGACTGGTGTGTGATGTCCCCACACGTTGGAACTCTGCCCTCCACATGTTGCAAAGGATTTGTGAGCAGAAGAGAGCAGTTGTGGAGTACCAGCTGCAACAAGGCCGTCGATATTCAGGTCAGACTCCACACATAAGACCTCAGGAGTGGACCTGGATGTCTGACATATGTACCATCTTGACAAACTTTGAGGAGTCTACCAAGATGGTGAGTGGCGATGACGCATTCCACTTGTCTGTCTTTTGCAGCGCTCTCTGCAGACAATTAAAGAGGAGGCATTGCAGCCAGAGTATGATGAGATGGATGAAGAAGCCGTAGCGGTCGATTACACACAGCCCAGCCTCATCTCATCCCAACGTGCTTTGGGGGACAATGAGGGAGAGGAGGAGGAGGAGGAGGAGGAAGAACAGGAGCGTGTATCATGCGCTGTAGACGGTAGTACCTGTACAACTGTCATACCGTCGGTTCAGCGTGGGTGGCCTGAGGACAGGGGGGAGGAGGAAGAGGAGAGCATGGTCAGTCATCATCTTGGTGAGGACACGGAAGTCTTGCCCGTTACCAGTCTGGCACGCACGGCTGACTTTATGTTACGCTGCCTTAACCGTGACCCTCGCGTTGTCAAAATGTTGGGTGACATTCATTACTGGTTGGTGACACTTTTAGACCCCCGCTACAAGGAGAACTTTCACTCTCTTATTCCTGAGGTGGAGAGGTCTACAAAAATGGGGCAGTACCAGAAGACCCTTGCTGCAGAACTGTTAAAAAAATTCCCATCTGAACACGCTAGCGGCAGAGGTCACAGTTCATTGACCAACCAAGGCGTACAAGCGAGAGAGAGGCAACTCTAATCCAGCAGAGGCAGGGGAACACTGTCAACGTTCTGGGACAGTGTTCTCAGACCCTCCCTTCGGACAGACCCTGAGGCGCGGGGTACTCTCACAAGGAATGGAAAGTTTCATAAAATGGTGAGGGAGTACCTTGCCGACCGTACCAGCATCCTCCGTGATTCCTCTGTGCCTTTTAATTATTGGGTCTCCAAGCTGGACACTTGGAATGAACTCGCTCTGTACGCTTTGTAGGTCCTGGCCTGCCCTGCCACTAGCGTGTTATCGGAGCGTGCTTTTAGTGCCGCTGGGGGAATTATAAATGATAAGCACACTCGCCTGTCAACTGACAATGCTGACAAGCTGACCCTTATCAAAATGAACAAAGGTTGGATTGGGCCAAACTTCTCATCACCACCAAATGACAGCAGAGTAACATAAAGTCAAATCCACTGTGTTATTTCGGAAGGTGTATTCACATGCACCGCTTCACACCCACACATGGGTATATGCTTCCTCATTTCGGCTGTTTTATGTTCTTCTCTTTATCCTCAGCCTCCACCACCGCTATACCAACAGGGTGACCATGGTCCGTGTTGCCATTATTGAAAGTTCCTCCGTCCTTATTTTTGTCAGCTTTTGCTTGGAAGGCATAAGCAAAGACTGTGGGAGACCCACTCCCCAATAATGGGAATAATATTTTTAACATGCTGTACTGTATGGCTCTTGAAAGGGGCATTAAAAGCGTCTTGTTAAGCTACTGCGACCTCCACCACTTTTCCAAGGGGCACTAAAAGCATCTTGTTAAACCACTCTGAACTCCACAGCTCTTCCAAGGGGCATTGAAATGTTGTTTTTAATTAACTCTAACCTCCACGACTCTTCGAACGGGCATTGCATTACCTCCTAATTTTTGGCAGCTTTTGCTTGGAAGGCATAAGCAAAGACTATGGGAGACCCACTCCCCAATAATGGGAATAATGTTTGTAATATGCTGTACTGCATGGCTCTTGTAAGGGGCATTGCAAGTTCCTCCGTCCTAATTTTTGGCAGCTTTTGCTTGGAAGGCATAAGCAAATACTATGGGAGACCCACTCCCCAATAATGGGAATAATGTTTGTAATATGCTGTACTGTATGGCTCTTGGAAGGGGCATTAAAAGCGTCTTGTTAAGCTACTGCGACCTTCACCACTTTTCCGAGGGGCATTAAAACCGTCTTGTTAAGCTACTGGGACCTCCACGTCTCTTCTGAGGGGCATTAAAAGCGTCTTGTTAAGCTACTGTGACCTCCACGTCTTTTCCGAGGGGCATTAAAATCATCTTGTTAAGCTACTGTGACCTCCAAGTTTCTTCAAAGGGGCATTAAAAGCGTCTTCTTAAGCCACTCTGAACTCCACAGCTCTTCCAAGGGGCATTGAAATGTTGTTTTTAATTACCTCTAACCTCCACGACTCTTCCAACGGGCATTGCATTTCCTCCTAATTTTAGTCAGCTTTTGCTTTTCAATACAAAGGCGAAAACTAAGGGAGAACAACTCCCCAATAATGGGTAGAAGGTTTTTAGTACGCTGTAATCCACATCTGTTTCAAGGGGCATTGCAGTTCCTCATAATTATTGGAAAGCCTTCCATTCACTGCTTAGGCCAACAGTGTACAGGAGACCCAGTTGCTATAAATGGAAAAAACGGTTTAGTTAAGGCCCTCTGACCTCCATGTAATTTCCAAGGGGCATTGGAGTGCCTCAAAATTTTTGGTAGGCATTGCACTCACTGCATGCCCTATAACTGTGTAGCCGAACCGCTCCTTTTGCTACAGAAACATATCCTACAAGACATATGTGGTTGACTGGCCTGATATTGATGTGAATGGTCCCTGTTCCTCCTGCTCTTTCTCCTTTGCCACTACCTCATCCATCATTTATCACCTGAAGCTTTGTTTTAACGGGAGTCATAGAGCTTGGATAGTAGCAGGAAAACATCCAGCAATCTTCGGAGGAGGTAAGACATGTGCCAAAACGCTGACCAGCTCAGGCCTAGCCGCTACTACATACATGCGCTTGCATTCCAAGAAAACAAAGCAGATGCTAACTTCTATCATCATCATCATGCTCCTCACCTTGGCACCCTCAACTCCCCTGATGGAGAAGCCAGGGCCCACCGGAGGAGTCTGGTTCTCTGGTGGGCTCGTCCAATGCTGCCCTAAAGCAGGCCAGGCTAAGAAAAGTGTGTGGGGTTAAGTTGACAAGAGAAATAGGGGCGGCTGGGGACCGTGTGTGGACACCCGGCCGCGGGGCGGCTGGGGACCAAGTATGGATACCAGGCCGCCAACGCAGCCATGACGTGGTGGCCAGATTCCGCCTCCACATGCTTAAAAGGCCCAATTTCAAGTGCAAGCAAGCAGTATGGTATTGCAGCCTGGGGTGGATGGGTGGGTGGCAGGCTGTATACTTGCGCTTGCATTGCAAGGAATGGGAGAGGTACAACTGAACACTGCCCTGGGACAAGGACTTGAACGGGGATAGTTGCAAGTCTGCAACGACAAGTGCAGGGTGGGAGGCATCTTCGCATGTACCATGAACAGGGGTTTGGCATGCACACACTACAGTGGAATAGGCTGTCCTTCCCTCTAAATGCACTGGGGAGGGCACAGGTAATGTTTTGGTATGTGCGCTTAATCTTATGTATAAGGCACACCGGGACAAATAGGGGCGGCTGGGGACTGAGTATGGATACCTCGCTGCCGAAGCAGCCTTGAGGTAGTGGCCAGCTTCGGCCTCCTCCAAACTAAAAGGCCCCATTTCAAGTGCAAGCTAGCAGTATGGCATTGCAGCCTGCGGGTGGATGGGTGGCAGGCTGCACACTTACACTTGCATTAAAAGAAAACAAAGAAGATGCTAACTTCTATCATCATCATCATGCTCCTCACCTTGGCACTCTCAACTCCCCTGATGGAGAAGCCAGGGCCCACCGGAGTAGTCTGGTTCTCTGGTGGGCTCATCCAATGCTGCCCTAAAGCAGGCCGGGCTTAAAAAAGTGTGTGGGGTTAAGTTGACAGGAGAAATAGGGGCGGCTGGGGACCGAGTGTGGACACCCGGCCGCCGGGCTGCTGGGGACTGAATATGGATTCCAGGCCGCCAACGCAGCCATGACGTGGTGGCCAGATTCCGTCTCCACATGCCTAAAAGGCCCAATTTCAAGTGCAAGCAAGCAGTATGGTATTGCAGCCTGGGGGTGGGTGGGTGTCAGGCTGCACACTTACGCTTACATTCCAAGAAAACAAAGCAGAAGCTAACTTCTATCATCATCATCATACTCCTCACCATGGCACTCTCAACTCCCCTGATGGAGAAGCCAGGGCCCACCGGAGGAGTCTGGTTCTCTGGTGGGCTCGTCCAATGCTGCCCCAAAGCAGGCTGGGCTAAGAAAAGTGTGTGGGGGGAAGTTGACAGGTGAAATAGGGGCGGCTGGGGACTGTTTATGGACACCCGGCTGCCCCCAGGCGGCTGGGGACCGTGTGTGGACACCCGGCCGCGGGGCGGCTGGGGACCGAGTATGGACGCCCGGCCGCCCCCTGGCGGCTGGGGACCGAGTGTGGACACCCGGCCGCTGGGCGGCTGGGGACTGAGTATGGATACCAGGCCGCCAACGCAGCCATGACCTGGTGGCCAGATTCCGCCTCCACATGCCTAAAAGGCCCAATTTCAAGTGCAAGCAAGCAGTATGGTATTGCAGCCTGGGGGTGGGTGGGTGGTTGGCTGCATATTTGCGCTTGCATTGCAAGGAATGGGGGAGGTACAATTGAACACTGCCCTGGGACAAGAACTTGCACGGGGATAGTTGCAAGTCTGCATCTTCTGATGGGCACACTTTTAGGCAGTGACCTGGGTGTCAGAGATGCTTCCAGGGGTCTTCCCCATGCTGTTCCCATGTCTTTTCAGGACTGTATGCATGTGTCACACAGCACATGGCCAGATAAGGTTGTAAAATGTTAAAATGACATTTCCCGGTGAATGCATTTGTCACGGTTGAAAGCAATACAAAAGTGCAAAAACGCATAAAAAATGCTTCTTGTGAACATAGCCCAAGGTGTGGAGGAGTATTTTTTTGGGGTTATTTATTTTACCTTATACACAAGGCTTCACCCTGGAAAGGAACTTTCTTAACATATTTCACAGGAAAGTAGTTTCCGTTTCGTTTTTGAACGTTTTATTGTGAGCCCGTAAAAGTGGCTTAATACCTCTGACCACGATGTTGACAGCAGTGACCTGGGGGTCAGAAATGCTTCCTGGGGCGATCCCCATGCTGTCCCCATGTCATTTGAGCACTGTCACTATCGTTTTGGGCGCCTGTTAGCCTTTTAAAAGACTGCCGGGGGTACCGCCGCAAAAATGCTCGGGTCTCCCATAGACTAACATTGGGCTCGTTGCTCGGGTCGAGCACCCGAGTATCACGGCGAGCTCGGCCCGAGCTTCGAGCACCCGAGCATTTTAGTGCTCGCTCAACACTACTTCTTAGCAATCACACCAATCACAGCCTGTTATTGCCCTATCTCCTCTGTACAGCCTCCAATAACCCCAGGCGAGTGTAAGAACTTTTCTTCATGTTATCATCCTCTTATCAATCACAGCCTGTTACTGTCCTGTCTCCTCTGTACAGCCTCCATTACCCCCAGAAGGAACTTTTCTTCATGTTATCACCCTCTTACCAATCAAAGCCTGTTACTGTTGTGTCTCCTCTGTACAGCCTCCGATACCCCATGAAGGAACTTTTCTTCATGTTATCACCCTCTTATCAATCACATCCTGTTACTGTTGTGACTCCTCTGTACAGCCTCCGATACCTCATGAGGGAACTTTTCTTCATGTTATCACCCTCTTATCAATCACATCCTGTTACTGTTGTGTCTCCTCTGTACAGACTCCGATACTCCATGAAGGAACTTTTCTTCATGTTATCACCCTCTTACCAATCACACCAATCACAGCCTGTTATTGCCCTATCTCCTCTGTACAGCCTCCAATAACCCCAGGCGGGTGTAAGAACTTTTCTTCATGTTATCATCCTCTTATCAATCACAGCCTGTTACTGTCCTGTCTCCTCTGTACAGCCTCCGATACCCTCCAGAAGGAACTTTTCTTCATGTTATCACCCTCTTACCAATCACAACCTATTAGTGTCCTATCCCCTCAGAATAGCCTCCGATACTCCCAGAATGAACTTTTCTTCATGTTATCACCCTCTTATCAACCACAGCCTGTTACTGTCCTGTATCCTCTGTACAACCTCCGATACCCTCCAGAAGGAACTTTTCTTCTTATTATCACCCTCTTACCAATCACACCAATCACAGCCTGTTACTGTGCTATCTCCTTTGTACCACCTCCAATAACCCCAGGGGGATGCAAGAACATTTATTCATGTTATCACCCTCTTACCAATCACAGTCAGTTACTGTCTTTCCTGTACAGTCTTCAGAAACCCTAGGGGGGCTACAGGAACTTTTTATTAGGCTTATCACCCCTCTTACAAAGCACAGCTTGTTCCTGTCTCTCCTGTAAAGTTTTAAGATACCCTAGTGATGAGCGAGCACTAAAATGCTCGGGTACTAGTTGCTCGGGTCGAGCAAATTGGGATACTCGGGGTGCTCGACCTGAGCAACGAGCCCAATGTAAGTCTATGGGAAACTCGAGCATTTTTCAGGCGACTCCCCCCAGCAGTCTGCAAAGGGCCTAAAAATTGCCCAAATTAATGGGAACAGTGCTCAAATGACATGGGAACAGCATGGGGAAGACCCCTGGAAGCATTTCTGACTCCCAGGTCACTGCTGTTAACAACGTTGTCAGAGTATTACGCCACTTTTACGGACTCACAATAAAACATACAAAAACGAAACCAAAATGCATTTTCCTGGGAAATATGTTAAGGAACATCCTTTCCAGGGTAATGACTTGTATAGAAGGCAAAATAAATAACCAAAACCAAAAATACACCTCCACACCTTGGGCTATGTTCACAAGTTGCGTTTTTGATGCGTTTTTGCAGTTTTACATTGCTTTCAACCAAGACAAATGCATTCACCAGGAAATGTAATTTTAACATTTTACAACCTTATCTGGCCATGTGGTGTGTGACACATCATCAGATACATGCATACAGTGCTGAAAAGACATGGGAACAGCATGGGGAAGACCTCTGGAAGCATCTCTGACTTCCAGGTCACTGCCTAAAAGTGTGCCCATCATAAGTGATTCTTGGCGCATGCGAAGATGCCTCCCACCATGCACCTGTCGTTGCAGACTTTCAACAATCACCGTCCACGTCCTTGTCCCACTGCAGCGTTCAGTTGTCCCTACCCCATTCCTTGGAATGCAAGCGCAAGTATGCAACCCGCCACCCACCCTTCCATAGGCTGCAATACTATACTGTCAAATTTTTGACAGCTGCTTGCACTTGAAATGTGGCCTATTAAGCTCGTGGAGGCGGAAGCTTTACACAACCTCATGCCGGCGGCGACCGGGTGTCCATACTCGGTCCCCAGTCACCACTATATTTCCCGGTATAGCCTCCGCCTTCCACAAGCACGGGTCCCACAACATTACAAGTGCCCTCCCCAGTGCACTTACTGGGAAGGACCGCCTAACCACAAACACGTGGACAGGTGAATGTGGCCAGGGACGGTACGGAGCCAGTCCACAACTTTTTTTTGCTGACAGTTGTATTTAGCTCGGTGAAATACTCTCATAGAGGGAAACCCTATCTACCCTGCGTGTCATTTCTCACAGGAAATTCTGTAATGCAGCTTGTTGCAGAAGCAAGGGCAGCCCGTCCAACATCAACTCGCCCTTGTCAGTGGTGCTTTGACACACACATACATCTTTCTTTGCGCATTTAATTTCTTGAATACTGAGTTGGACAATGGCCTGATCTGTAATGCGGTTTGAGAAATAACATGCATAAGCATGGCCAATCCACATTAAAAAAGCAGCCATAGAGTGTCCGGGAACCTTCCCCCACACTTTTCTTAGCCAGGGCTGCTTCTCGGCAGGGTTGGACAGTCCCACCAGAGAATCCTATGGTGTGCCTTGGCTTCTACCTCAGGAGAGTTCATGATAGCGCTAACTTTGCAGCTGCTATGGGGCTCTTGAGCGGGCGAGAAAGGTTAGCCCTCAGAATCAAATCCTCTGGTGGGCACAATGTTTTTCAATCTGAAACAGCTTCTCAGTGGGAGTTGTATTTCACCACAGCCATATTCTTTAGCTCGGTGAAAGGACTGGCATAGAGGGAAACCGTATCTACCTCGGCTGTCATTGCTCCGTCACCAGGTTCCGCCCATTGTCACACACGACCATGCCTGGCTGTATGTTCAGCGGTGAGAGCCACAGATCAGGCTGAAGTGTTACAGCTTTCAACAACTCTGCAGTGCTCGGCGGTTTGTCAATTAAACATTAAGCATGTTATCTTCAGCACAGCCTGTTGCCTCTTGGCCAAGGCAGTGCTGCAGTGCTGTCACCTTGTGACTGATGTGGTCATTTCGGAGATGGAGGAGGTGCATGAGCTGAACAATGTGATTACATTGTTGTTAAATTGGTGACGCTGTTTTTTATACTAAAGAAAGATCCTATTGTTTTTTTTTTTTTAAGACAAATGCATTCACCGGGAAATGTCATTTTAACATTTTACAACCTTAGCTGGCAATGTGGTGTGTGACACATCATCAGACACTTCCTGTTTTATTTATGATGGAGGGACTCTGAAGTCATAAAGCCTATTTTTATAGGGACATCAGACAGCCCTTACTATTCTTAAAAGGCCAGCAGTCAGCCATAGCTATTGTTAGAGAGCCATCAGCCGGCTATGCTTTGTTGTTCCCATTACTAACAAGTGGGTCTCCTATACTGTTATTGCGTATCCAGTGACTGCAAGAGCTTCCAAAAATTTGGACGCAACCCAATACCCCTTTGAAGAGACATAGAGGAGGGTCTCAGTAAAAAAAATGTTCCCATTATAAAGGAGCGGGTCTCCTATAAGTGGTAATGCCGATGCTGTGACTGCAAGGGCTGCCAAAATTGGAAAAAAAAACACTAAGAATTTAAAGACACATAGAGCAGGGCCACAGTAACGAGTACGATATGTTCCCATTAGAAAGGAGAGAGTCTACTATACAGCTATAGGGTATGCAGTGAGTCCAACGGCTGACAATTTTAGGAAAAACCCCACTAAGAATTTAAAGACACAGAGCAGGGCCACAGTAACGACAAATTCCCATTAGAAAGGAGAGAGTCTCCCATAGTGTTGGCCTATGCAGTGAATGCAAGGGCTGCCAAAAATTTGGAGGCACTTCAATGCCCCTTGGAAGAGAGGTGGAGGAGGGCCTCATAAAAAAATGTTCCCATTAGAACATTATACTTGTAATGCCCATGCACTAAGTTTATGGGCTGACAAACATTTACCCCTGGGGGGTATACATGAACATACTGTATCAAAAAAATTTTTTACGGGCATCATAAACATCCTTTAAAAAAATTAGGTGGGTGTTGCATCACGGACCACGGTCACCCTGGTGATATGGTGGTGGAGGATAAGGAGAAGGAGGAGGACAAGAGCAAATAGCCAAAATCAGGAAGCATATACCCATGTGTGGGTGTGAAAAGTTGCATGGGAATACACCTCCCAAGAAAAGACACTGGATTGGAGTTTATGTTACGCTGCTATCATTCGGTGGTGTTGAGAAGTCTGGCCCAATCCAGTCCTTGATCATTTTTATAAGAGTCATCCTGGCTGCATTTTCAGTTGACAGGCGGATGCGCCCATCAGTTACAGTATAATTCCACCGGCGGCACTAAAAACCCGTTCTGATAAAACGCTGGCGGCAGGACAGGCCAGGACTTCCAAGGTGTAGAGAGCCAGTTCATTCCACTTATCCAGCTTGGATACCCAATAATTATAAGGCACAGCGGAATCACGGAGGACGTTGGTACGGTCGGCAAGGTACTCCCTCAGCATCTTCCCAAACTTTACACTCCTTGTGAGAGTACCCTGCGCCTCAGGGCCTGTGCGATGGGAGGGTCTGAGAAAACTCTCCCAGAACTTTGACAGTGTTCCCCTGCCTTTGCTGGATTGAAGTTGTGTCTCTCTCGCCTGTACTCCTTGGTTGTCCAATGAAGTGTGCCCTCTGCCGCCAGCGTTTTCAGATGGGAATTTTTTTAATAGTTCCGCAACAAGGGCCTTCTGGTACAGCCCCATTTTTGTAGACCTGTCCGCCTCAGGGATAAGACATATAAAGTTCTCCTTGTAGCGTGGGTCTAGAAGTGTCACCAACCAGTAATGGCTGTCACCCAAAATTTTGAGAACGCGAGGGTCATGGGAAAGGCAGTGTAACATAAACTCAGCCATGCGTGCCAGACTACTAACAGGCAAGACTTCCATGTCCTCAGGAAGAGGATGACTGACCATGCTCTCCTCCTCCTCCTCCTCCTCCTCCTCCTCTCTGTCCTCTGGCCATCCACGCTGAACAGAGGGTATGACAGCTGTGCAGGTACTACCATCTATAGTGCATGAAACTAGCTCCTGTCCTTCCTCCTCCTCTTCCTCATTGTCACCCAATCCATGTTGGGATGAGATGAGGCTGGGCTGTGTGTAATCACCCTGTATGGTTCCTTGCTCCATCTCATCGTGTTCTGCCTGCAATGCATCCTCTTTGATTGTGAGCAGAGAGTGCTTCAGAAGACAGAGAAGCGGGATGGTGATGCTAATTATGGCGTCATCGCCGCTCACCATCTTGGTGGAGTCCTCAAAGTTTTGGAAGATGGTACATATGTCTGACATCCATGTCCACTCCTGAGGTCTTATGTGTGGAGTCTGAACTGAATACCGACGGCCTTGTTGATTCTGGTACTCAACAACTGCCCTCTTCTGCTCACAAATCCTTCCCAACATCTGCAGCGTAGAGTTCCAACGCGTGGGGACATCACACACCAGTCTGTGAGCCGGAAGCTGCAAACCCTGCTGAAACACTGCAAGGGCGGCGGTAGCTGTAGCTGACTTTCTAAAATGGGCACACAGGGGGCGTACTTTAATAAGCAGATCCGGCAGCTCCGGTAGGATTTGAGAAACCGCTGAACCACGAGGTTAAGCACATGGGCCAGGAATGGTACGTGTGTGAGCTCGCCTCGCCTCAGCGCCGCCACCAGGTTCCGGCCATTGTCACACACGACCATGCCTGGCTGTAGGTACAGCGGTGTGAGCCACAGATCTGCCTGCTCTTTCAGAGCTGTCCACAACTCTTCAGAATTGTGCGTTTTTTCACCTAAGCATATTAGCTTCAGCATAGCCTGTTGCCACTTGGCCGAGGCAGTGCTTCCAGCTCATGACCGATGTGGTCATTTCGGAGATGGAGGCTGAAGAGGAGGAGCAGGCTGAGGAGGATGAGGTGCAGGAGCTATAGACCATGGGGGCAACCCTGATTGACCTAGGGCCTGCAATCCTTGGCGTCGGGAGGACGTGTTCCATCCCAAGTTCCCACTGGGTCCCGGCTTCCACTATGTTAACCCAGTGTGCCGTCAGCGAGATGTACCGTCCCTGCCCACAAGCACATGTCCACGTGTCCGTGGTTAGGTGGACTTTACCGGTAACTGCGTTGTTGAGAGCACGGCTAAAGTTTTGGGACACGTGCTTGAGTAATGCGGGGACGGCACACCGGTAGAAATAGTGGCGGCTGGGGACTAAGTACCGAGGGACGGCCGTCGCAATCAGGTTGCGGAATGCTTCCGTCTCCATGAGCCTAAAAGGCAACATTTCTAATGCAAGCAGTCGTGAAATGTGAGAATTTAGTAGTGTGGCCTGTGGGGCATTGGCTGCATATTTGCGCTTGCGTTCCAAGGACTGGGGTATGGACAGCTGAACGCTGCGCTGGGACAAAGACATGAACGTGCTTCCTGATGCTGCTACTTGAGAGTGTGCAACGACAGGTGCAGGGCAGGAGGCATCTTCGCATGCACCATGGACAAGGGATTGGCTTGCATCCACAACAGCGGAAGAAGCAATGGTGCCACCCGCAGACACTGTTCCTGGACCCTGGGGTTCGGCCCCCAAAGTCGGGTGCTTTGCTGCCATGTGCCTGATCATGCTGGTGGTGGTCAGGCTGGTCGTTTTGCCACCCCTGCTGATGATGGCCTGGCAGGTGGTGCAAATGGCCTTTTTGGGGTTATCGGCAGAGTCTTTAAAAAACAACCAGACTCGGGAAGACCTAACAGTTGTACTGGCAACTTTCTTCATGTTGGTGTTACGGGGAACGGTTGCCTGCCTTCTGTCTGCGGCCACCACACTGCTTCTTCCTGCCTGTTGGGGTGCTCTGCCTCCCTCCCCCTGTGTGCTGCTGTCCTCGCTCTGCATGTCCTCCTGCCAGGTTTGGTCAGTTACTATATCTTCCACCACCTCGTATTCCACTTCCACACCCTGGTCCTCCTCCTGACTTTCTGGCAATTGTGTCTCATCATCGTCCACCTCTTGTGACACTTTTCCACCGTCGCTTTCGTGTGACCGTGGCTGCTCAAATATTTGGGCATCGCTACACGCGATCTCCTCTTGACCCGCTTCAAGTGGACCGGGCGAGAGGCCCGAATCTATAAATGGAAAAGTGAACAGCTCTTCAGAGTGTCCAAGTGTGGGATCAGTTGTCTCTGGGCACTCGGCATGGTGGGAGGAAGGAGGATCAGGGTGAGGAATATGCGGTCCAGACTCACGGCTACTGAGACTTGACTGTGTGGAAGACAAGGTGGTGGTGGTGGCTAAGTGACTGAAAGCATTATCCGCTATCCAACCAACAACCTTTTGACACTGCTCTGGGTTCAATAGTGGTGTGCTGCGGTCCCCTAGAAATTGGGACAGGAAGGTCAGGCGAGAAGATGTGGGTGTTTGTTGTGGCATAATTTCGGCTTGCCCACGGCCTTGTCCTCGGCCTCTGCATGCACCATCACCATCATGTCCAGTTCCCCGTCCCTTGCCACATGCCTTGCCCATTTTAAATGGAGGACAATATCTTCCACCCTCACTACAAATGACTGAGTTTGGAGCGAACTTATATGTGATCCGTGTGATGGAGAAAACACAGTTTTAAATACCTGGCCTGTAGGTAAGTAGTTTGAACAGCAAACCGGTGTCAATTGCTTCACTGACACACTGAAATTTTTTTTTAATGGAGGCCAGAAATGGCAGTATTTTGTGAAAACGTATATGTAATCCGTTTTACATAGGTGGATTTTTAGCGCTGTAATATGGAAAGGACCTGGCTGTATTCTGCAGTGCCAACAAGCAAATGGTGTAGAAAAACGGTGTTCTCTGGATTGCTTTTTAAGCAAATTATTAGGATTAAGATGCAAAAAAAAATGATTCCTGGCCCCTGAGACCTGGGCCTTTGTATAGAAATATTTAACAGCAGCAGAAGGCAGAACTGGAATGGAGCCTCTTGTGCTATATGCACTGCAGTCTGCTATATACACTGCCTGCCTATATACACTGCCTGCCTGATATCTCTGCAGATGGATTAGTCCTCAGAAGGACTGTTTGTTAAGATGGATATGTGTAATGTACGTTTTTTTTCCCTATACTACCTAATACACGATTAAATCTGTCCCTAGCTCAGCAGTAGCACCTCTCCCTACACTGTCTGATCCGTAGAGACTGTGACGAGCATGGCGGCGCCAGGTCTGATATAGACCTGATGACGCTGTGCGGCCAGCCAATCACTGTAATGCCCACAACCACCATGGCTACGGCATTACAATGAGTGGCAGGAAATCCCTGCATATTTATTGGCTCTCTAAAGAGCACCAAACATGCAGGGAGGGGACCCGAGTTCCCGCCCGAGCAGATGGAAATACTCGCCGAGCGCCGAGCTTGTCGAGCACCATGATGCTCGGGCGAGTACCGAGTAGTGGCGAGCGCGTTCGCTCAACACTAGTTATCACTCCTTTTACCAAGCACAGTCTGTTACTGTCTTACCTGTTCAGCCACAAGTGACCTCAGCAGGAGTGCTCTTCATATGTGTCTGTGCCATGAACCCTATATTTTACTGGGAAGCCTTTTGGCACCTCTGTAGGACCCTGCATTAGTGAACTGCTACCTTTTCTGTCAACATTCTTATGTTAGCATGTGTCATCTTAGAAAAACAGGATGGTGGGCACTAAATTACCTGGTTCCAGAGGGAGTTTTGATTTCTGTAATGAGTGATGCCATAATGGAAAGCTGATACTTGTGAGAATTTCAGCAATCGGTGGCCTCTCTTTGTGGAGTTGCTTGGTCTTTTGCTCTATGGTTGAACTGTGGTTACTTCTAGTCCCGTTGACTTTGCAAACAGGTGACAGGGGTAAATTATGATAAGGGTACGTATACTTTGGAGATCATATAGTATATAATGTATATGTCTTTGCATTGAACCACGTAGACCTTAAAGTTTGCATGCAGATTCTTCTATTAATACAGACAAGAATCTCTTAATGCACCAGACTCAAGACTGTAACAGAGCGCCAGATGTAAGTGCTCCCCCCTCCCCCCGGAGTGCTTCCATATAATACACCATTGACAGTGGCCTGACAGCTGAAGTGTAATGAGCAATGTGCTGTTTATATTTGCTCTTCAGAATTTTGGATCTTGCTCTCAGCAGTTTACAGCTAAGTGCTTTTAGAGGAACAGCGACGCTGGGCCAAAGAAAAGAAGATGGCGGTATTAATTGAGGGTCATTATAGTTTCCATAGGGATAAAGTATGTATACATTCAGGAATGTCGCTGACTCTTCTCCTGACAAAAGTTTTTGTATGTATCAGAACTTTGTAGTTAAGTTTTTTGCTGTCTATAGCGGTGATCGGTGCTATGCTGGAGCTCACAGGATAGAGCTGCTCAGCAAACTGTTCACAAAGCGGCAGTAAAACATCTTTGTATCTCTTATTGTCTTTTCTGTATCAATTTTTTTCCTTTGTACAAAATAATAAAAGTTGTTGCCTCTGACGCTTTAAATTGTGGGTTGGTAGCAAGTTTTTCTTACTTCTTCAAAAAGTTTCAAACTTGTTAAAAGTTAAAAAATAATAAAAATTACTAAAAATAAAACCTTTTAGGATCCATTATTCAGTTCTATATGGCATTTTTTCTCGAAGCCTCTTGGCTGATTAACCTGTCGGATGTGATTTATGGGATTTACTAGAGTCACTGAACTTTTTTGTGTGTTAATTAGGTTTTCGAAGGTCGTGAACTGAATGACAATATAAACAAGTCAAGCTGTTAAACCCCCTTAGCTGCTGCGCTTCGTACCTGGAGACGTGTCTTCATGTACTGTACGGAGATGCGCTGGGATCTCCCGATCCATTAATTATACTTTCCAAAGAAATTTCGGAGAAGCTCAGTGCCTTGGAATATGACCAATGATTACAGTAACAAGTCTCGATCTGGGGTGACTGTTTTACTTGGACCAGTTTCCGAGGGAGCAAGGAAAACCACATTTCTAATACTCCCACCAACCAACTAATGAACTATCCTTTTTCACATACCAATGATGAATACTCCTTGATGAAAATGAAATCTTATATGATGCCACTCAGCACGGTACTGATTACGTGGACAGCATTAAACATAGGCAACTTGGTCTGGAACAAATGCGACTCTATATACCAATATCTAGACTGTGCACAGGGAATTACGACCCATGAAACCCCTTATGTTGCCACAATGAAGGCATCAAACTCAAGTATGGTCAGGTCCAGACTCACTTGCTGAGATGGACCCACTAAGTTGCAGTGAGGACTAGTGATGAGTGAGTATGTTCGGTTAACCCTTTCGGCGAGTATGCTCGGGCGAGTACCGAGTATCTTCAGCATACTCAGTGTTATGTTTGAATCACTCCCGTGTGCATGATTTGCGACTGTTTGACAGCTTTAATACCTGTGAGGAATGCTTGTTTCTTTCGTGTTCCTCACAGGTATTAAAGCTGTCAAACAGTGGAAAATCATGCACACGGGAGTGATTCAAACATATCACCGAGTACGTTGAAGATGCTCGGTACTCGCCCAAGCATACTCGCCGAAAGGGTTAACCGAACATACTCGTTCATCACTAGTGAGAACCAGGACAATGGGCTAAGCTGGAAGGCAAGCAAGCAGAGCAGTACAAGCCAGAAGCCACAAGAGATTGCAACCTGATATGAATTGTCTCTAAATAACAATTCATAATGCTTACAGAAAACGATGGGTGAACCACCATGGCTGGGGAACAGTAGATGCAAGTTGTAGAAATCACAGCAGTTAAAAGAGATGATTGTAGGAGAAGAAACTGGATAATGACAAAGTCTAAACAAGTGTGATTGAAGACATCACTATCTCTAACTGAATACTTAAAGCCCTCTTGTGTCTATGTGGACTGTCAAAAGGCCTAGGATAATTATGCAACGTGTAAAACCTGTTGTGGACTACAGCAAAGGACAGCAGTCATAGAGAAAGGGAGCGGAGCCTGACCCGTTAGTGGAGACAAATGCTTAACAAAATTATATACCCTTGGCTTTTCTGGATAACAAGCCATAGGAGACTGCAGAGATGATTACAGCCTAATGTATGTAGCCTTTAAATAACAATTTGTAATGCTTACAGCAATTGATGGGTGAACCAGCCTGGCTGTTGAACAGTAGATGCAAGCAGTAGAAATCACAAGAGTTAATGCAAAACTCTAAACAAGTGTTGTTAAAGACAACATTAACAGAATACATAGAGCCCTCATGTGTGTGTAAATGGACCATAAAAGGCTTTGGATGCTGATGCAACATGTAAAACCTTACGTGGAGCACAGCAAAGAGCAGCAGACACGGGAAAGGGAGCCAAGCCTGACCCTGGAATGCTTAACAAGATTATGTACCAGCTACACATAGTGGAGTATATGCCTTACTCCCACATTGTGGGCACTGCTACTAAGGCACTGTTAGCGGTGATGGTGCTGTGTACATTGTTATTTATTCATCTATATGGCAATGTCATTTTGCACTGTGTATTATTTCACTGTACAGTGGTTATATTTGGGCAACTGCTGTGTTTTTATTTGTGTGAGATACGGTGGCCAAACACATTTCATTCATATGCTGCAAAGTTTTTCCATATGGAAATTGACCTGTGGTGCAAAAAGCTTAGGATATGTTATCAATGTAGGATTGTTGGTGGTGTCACTTTTGGGACCTCCAATGGATTGCAGCTCCCAGGAATGGCACAGCTCTCTGCATTGATACTGCAGCTCCCATACTTTCACTTGAAGGAGTTAGCTTGCAGTACCATTTATGACCACCATGCAATTTGCGGTGCTATACCAGTTATGGTGCACTGCAGCTCCCCCAACTTTCAATCAGTTGATCAGTGGGGACCCCAACTGATCTAATGTTGATGACTCATCCTAAGTTTTGGTAATGATTTTAGAGTCCCAGAAGACCAGTCCTCGTTAGAAAATTAGTAACCACTTCTGTCATCAATAGCAGCTCATCATGGGGGGGGGGCCCAGCAGTTGGACCATCCGTCATCCGGCTGATGGTCAGAAGTGGCCATGGAGCATCATGAGATTACATGTAGGACATATCATGTATATTTTATTAATATCATTGTATCTGGTTTTGAACTTTAATCGCAACCGCAAAAGACGGAAGATCAATGAATCTTTGTAGTGATATTGGTACAAACCTCGACGTGACTCAACAACTGAAGGACGGGGTGTAATCCTGTATTTGGCTCCTACGCAATTATTTCTCAAAGTCGAACAGAATCTGAATAATTTGTATAATGGATTCCAGGCGTGATCGGACTTGATGTGAAACTCCGGCTTTGTGTTGTGAGAACGAGCTGCGCCCAAGTCAGCAAAAATACCTCTAACATCGGAGTGAAGGATTAACTATAGAAACAAGGCGAAGTATCGGACTAAGAGATGTTTGCATTGTGTATTATGTTATTAATATGTCACTTTCTAGACCAAATATTCCTAGAATGACTTATGTAATGATCCGAGGATGAACATCGAATCTCTAAAGCTGCTAACGTCGGTTGGGGAAAACTTTACATAAGTTACCGATAGCTAAAGAAGCAAGTTACATTAGTTACATAAGTGACCATAACTTGGTGACACAATGAAACCAGCTGGAATCTGTAGAAACAGAGGAAGAATGTAGCAGCCAAGTTATTAATGGAGCAGACAAGCAGAGGACAAATCAAGAGGCAATCCAGGGCTTCTGATGGCCCACGCAGTCTTTATTCGCTCCGTCCTGGCTTGCCGGCAGTTCGCGGTACACTGAAGGACCTGCCGTCACATGACTAAATGACGTCAGCGCAGGTCCTTCAGTCCACTGCGATCTGCCGGCAAGCGAAGACAAGGAGACCGGGGGCCATCAGAAGGTAAATATAACAATTATTTTTTATTTTATTCTTTTTTTTACAGGTTCTATGGTACCCGAGTCCGGAGGAGAGTCTCCTCTTCTCCAGACCCGGGTACCATCCGCACATTGAAACGCATGGAATCCGCATGTACAGATGCTGTGATGCGTAATCCATGCGTTCCAATGCAAGTCAATGCGAAAACGCAGCGCTTCCGCAAAATAATTGGTAGTGCTGCGTTTTTTTCCGCAATGATAACCCGCAGCGGAAATTTCCGCAGCATGTGCATAGCACATGCGGATTATCATTGGGGAACATGGCAGGCCTTCTACCAAGCATTTTTTAAGCGTTTCTGCAGCGGAATTGCCGCTGCAAAAACACTTAAAAAATGCATCGTGGGCACACAGCCTAACTATCAGGCTCACCAGATGAGGGATATCCTTCAAGCCTAAGGTCCGGATAGGCACACTGGCCATAGTCATCGATACAGTAGATGGGTGAGGCATGCAGGACATGGATAACTGAGGGACTGGAGACCTCAGGTAGACAGGAGGCCATTTGCTGAGATACTGGAAACTACAGGCAGGCAGGAAAGGTCCTGGAGACCGTGGACAGACAGCTGGTATACTGGAAACTGCAGGCAGGCAGGAGATGTCCTGAAGACTGCAAACAGACAGTTGGGATACTGGAAACCGCAGGCGGGTAGGAGACATCCAGGAGAACATGTAAACACAGCTGGGATACTGGAAACAGCAAGCAGGAAAGAGTCGTCCTGGAGACTGCCGACAGACAGCTTAGATACTGGAAACCACAGGCAGGTAGGAGACGTCCTGGAGACCAAAGACAGTCAGCTAGGATACTGGAAACTGCAGGCAGGCAAGAGATGTCTTGGAGCACGCAGACAGACAGTTGGGATACTGGAAAACGCAGGTGGGTAGGAGACATCCAGGAGAACATGTAAACACAAATGGGATACTGGAAACCCGCAAGTATGTGAGAGTTGTCCTGGAGACCGCAGACAGACAGCTTAGATACTGGAAACTACAGGCAGGTGGGAGACGTCCTGGAGTTTAAAGACAGTCAGCTGGGATACTGGAAACCGCAGGCGGGTAGGAGACATCCAGGAGAACACAGAAAGACAGCTGGGATACTGGAAACCACAAGCAGGTGGGAGACATCCTGGAGACTGCGGACAGACAGCTTAGATACTTGAAACCACATGCAGGCAGGAGACATCCTAGAGACCGAAGACAGCCGGCAGAACAGGTCAAGGTGCACATCGAAACTCAGAGTCTTAGGAACATTGAAGTCTTAATGCCAAGACACAGGTGTGTGCTCAGTGAGCGTTATATAAGCCCAAGCAGAAGGTCATAAGGTAGCACACTGGGCTACTTGCAAAGCTTGACGTGGAGCACAAGAAAGTTTAGTCAACTGGGGTGAAGGGAGCAGAGCCCGGACTCAGGACAGATGTGTAACAGTAACACTCTGAGGTCTCTTAGGACTGCATTCAAACCAATTCAATCTCTTTATCATGAACACAGCACCTTGGAAATTATAAGGAGACCTCAACATATCTGGCTGCGGGTAAAGGATGCTAACCATTATTCACTTCTGTGCTGTCACACACTATCTGTAATGTTAATTCAGTGTTTTATGGCTTTCTCTTGTTATCTGTATAGCTAAGCTTTGAGCTGGGATATCCTCTCACTATATGCATATTAATTACAAAATGGCTGCTGCATTCCCTGCTGTGGCTTCTATACAGACTATGATAGTCCAACCTGATTGGCTTTGCTAAATCATGTGATGCAATAGCCAGAAGGAATTATGGGGAAGCCCATTCGGCTCGGAGGGAGAGGAAACAGGGGTGCTAAATCAAAATTTAGGATCAGGAACTCATAACAGAAACGTGGGCTCAAGTACAAAGGATCAGGAGATTACAACAGGAATCCAAGGACCTGGAACACGACTGGGCACATCAAGTGTGTAAGGGGGACCAATTTTAGCAAAAAAAGTATATAAGTGTATAAATATATGTAACTTCTTGGTACTAAGATTTCCAGGAAAATCCTGAATGAGGTAGTATATGTATCAGATTGGCAGCTGAAAGCCCAAATACTGTTGGCCGGGTCACAGGGGCACTCTGTGGTCACCGGCCACTTAGAAAGCAGAATACAGGTCTCAGAACAGGGACTTGGACTGATGAAGACTGGATTAGAAATTGAGGATTGGGGCGGTCTGTAGACAATGTGCTCAACTAAAGTTACACAAAGCCACAAACTTTATCACAACGTTTATGGAGTAAGAGAGACGCCGTGAGATGAGACGCAGAAATTTAGAAAAGAAAATTAGAAATTCGATGTAACAAATTTTTCAAAAAAAAGTTGATTCTTAAAATATTTATTTGCTCATTGCCCATAGAACGGACTGAACACAAAGACGATACAAATAGGGGAAACTGAGATGTCGTCTAGTAGGAAAGCCCGGGCTGCTGGACAGGATCACAGGCTCACAATCCTATGGAGATGCTACACTGCATCACACTGGAGTTGTTAATAATTAAAGGGATCATCTGAGTGCCCTTAAAGGGGTCATACTGGGAACAGGCTGCAGCGCAAGCAACGAGATTAGGAATGAGCAAGGGGAAATAGCGATCTTGGCAAATAGAGGCTTTACTACCGTTTTGTGTATGCAGCCACCATGCCTCCGTGGTTACAGGAAAAAAAAAACATGTTTAGTCTGATACCTCTACTGTACTTATTTTGGTAGGTTAGCAATGCACACCCTATATTGTTGGCTGCATGGTCACAATGAGTGATGATGTTCATTATCGATGGGGAGGGGTCAACTGCTCTTCTAAACCTTGTATATGTGTGTAATAAATATTATATATACGGTAGCTTAGGAGATTTTCTAGGAAACAGCGCCACTCCTATTTGTGGCCGTGGTTGGTACTGTAGCCCCAATAGAGTGAATACTAAAGATGTGCAATACCAGTTATTATATTCTTGGACACAATGTTCTTTTTCTCTTATTGCACAGAATGCCCTTGGATTTTCTATTTCTCATTAACCGATCTGATAGTCACCATATAGGAATGTATACTTTTCTTAGTCATACATCGCTGGCAAATTACCACCCATAGGGTGTCAAAGAGAAATCCTCCCACACCTGATTATAAGTGCTGACAGCCTTGCTGGGGACGCCAACACCTTATTTATCCTGGCACCGGCTGTATGTGACAATAGCAGATAGGCACTATTACTCTGTGTACCGAACCTCACAGAAGGCACAGAGGGGTAAAAAACTCTACTATTAGAGATCAGCAAATCAATTTAATGCTAATCAAATTCATATTGAACATTTAGAAATGTTCTGAAATTGGAAAACTTTATGGTATAGCACAGCCAATCAGGAGAGGCTGTCACAGCCTGTATAAAAGCCAAAGCAGGGAATGCAGCTGCCACTTTGTAGCAAATCTAAATAGTGAAAAAACATGACTTTGCAGTAGAGATGGAGAGAGAATGCCATAAAACACTGAATAAATATTACAGATAGTGTGTGACAGCACAGCAGTGGAGAACGCTTAGCGTCCGTTTGCCCATAGCGAAATATGTTTTTGCATTAAAGAGGTTGGATACAGTCTTAGGAGACCTCAGAGTGTTACACTCTGCTTTTCAGTTCAATTGGAGTACTTGCAATTTACCGCCTATCTAAATTTTTGGCAAATTTTGGCAAAGCTAATGAATTCAAATTACAAAAGATTCACTCATCTCTATTCACCGTGCGATGTCAGGTCTTGCAGATGCGTCAAAATTATTGCAAACGCTTAAAACATTTCACAACTGTGAGGAGCTGACATGGGAAAATAATCCGCGATGCTCAGTGTCAATCAGCTGCTGCAAAAGCACGTAAAGTCTTACGAAAGGAAAAAGAAGAACTGGGATACAGTTATAATATCCATGCGCCATCCTCATGGGATCACAACTTAATAAAGGGTAAATTAAGGTGTATAACGATACAACAAGGTGACATAAAGGAAAGTGGTCTCTATAAAAGGCAGATGGGGATGATCCCTAATCGGGTAATTCAAACAAGTGAGTTATTAATTTCCAGAACTGTGCAACCATCTGGCGGACATCACTTGAACGTGGATAAGAGGTTTTCTCATCAGCAGTGCTGGAAGGGATTCTTTACAGTAACAGCAGTCAAATTAGAAATGTTATATTGTAATAGGTACAAATATAAAAAAAATATCAGAATTTACAGAAGGTGTCAATGATTAGAAACAAATGGCCTTTTTGCTAAAAAATCTCCTCTTTTGTCCAAGGATGTGTCTTTTGTCGGAGCGTAACCCATATGTCAGAATTTTTAATCTATGGGGACCTGGTGTCTGAGGTCTGTGCCAAATAATAATGTATAATTAGTGACATTTAGTAAGTTGGAGACCCCCAAATTTTACATTTGTGTACTTATCAATAGAGATTAGCGAACCCCAACTTAAAAGTTTGCGGTTCACATCGGACACTCAGTGTCTGGTGCAAAACTCTGCAGAAGTCCGGTTTAATGTTCGGAGCTCTGGGGGGAGTCTGGTTCAGAGAGAAAGAGATAGAGAATATTCCAGATCCAAAGTTCGGGTCCCCATTGTTTTCAATGGGGTTCGGGTTCTGGTTCAAGTTCAGGTACAGGTCTGGTACCCGAACCAAAGTTCTACGAGTCCGCTCATCCCTACTTATCAATTTTTATAGCCTGAAACTGCTACATTTTAGCACTGCTCCCTTACTGCCCAGGAGTGAAGCTAAAACACCATGAACACCGCTGCTACAAAACACCCTTTTTTTTGAGTGGAGTTTGAATTAGAGTCACCCCTTTTTTGACCCCCCTGAATGCACTTCCATTGACTATGGCATTTACTGAAGAAGGGCGACCATGATGGACCCCGTCCACCTCAATCACAGCCATCCATCACCTCCTCACCGCATGCTGTCATGATTTATGATGAACAACTAAAGCCCTGACACCATTGACCATATAATACTTTATACTTCAATGGCTGGTGGTTGGACTGGGGCTCAAAAGCAAAAATCTGCACCCTCAAAGCCTCAATAAAGAGCCTCTTTTACTTCTTTTGCTACACCAATAAGAAATTTTTGCTTTATTACCAGACCTATTATCTCCACATACCCTAATTAACCCTGTTGTATTGCCTGTACCCTACAAAACCAGTAATGTCTGAGCCCCTGTTAGATTTATAGGTTCCTCAAAAAAGGGATATCAGGTACATTGTTACAAAATGGGAGCAAAACAATAATGTATATACAATTTCATAACATAAAAAGGATAACAAAAGAAAAAAGTACTAAACCTGTGCCATGGAAATGGCTCAGAGCTTATCGGATAGAGGTAGGAATACGGACAGAACTACAGCAAGCTGTACCTTCCAGGACTGACAAAATACAAAAACCCCAAATTTTGCTTTTTATTAGCACACGGTTGCGCCCACATACCTCCCCTTGGTGAGCTCATATGGGGGCCGGTTGTGAGATGTGCTAGGTCTTTTAGAAGTTTATGAGATCCACAACTCTCAGGATATCTTTGCCCCTGGAGGACCCAGGTGGTAGATATTGTCATCATCTTTTCTATCATGTTTTTACCTTTCTATAGACATGAAACATGGCATGGATAGCATCATCCATCGATATTAAGGTGGAGGGGTTAGAATGGCCTTATGGTGATGTGAGTGAATGTGTTATGTTTGTCCCATTGCTACTATGACGAAAATATATCTCCCACAAATATCAGATCGATGCAAACCCCAATATTCATCACTGAACACTGGCTCCAAACAGTCTGCAATCAGTGCTTTGAACAGAGGAAGCTCTTGTCTTTGATATGTACTTCTCAGCCTCTGAATACATGAATCCCAATCTTAGTATCTGGCTCTCACAGCAGATCTAATCTTGTAATTACCTGGTTACTGCAGGAGGTCCTACTTCAATGGAGGTTGAAATGTCAACTCTTTCTCACTATCCCAGTTATAATTAATCCTATATGTTCAATGTTAGGGTGATATGTCGCCTCTCTGCAGATGTCTTTGCGGATTTTAATTTTTCTTTAAGACATGCATCCTCCAAAATCCTAAAAAAACAACAACTCTTTACATCAAATGGACAATGGTGAGTTATTCTCATCAGATTGGTAACGTCGGCCGAACTTATGGCAAATGTGACCCAGGGAGGAAACTGCTGATCGTCCGGATCATAAATATTGATAAATTGACCCATGAAAAGTAGCATAACTATAAAACATACCGCCATTATATCCAGTGACGGATGTAGCAGGGCTTGTTCTGTCATTTGGGATCCTACAAGGACGTTATGTACAAATACAAAGTGCTACAAGATTCTAACATATTTTCTATTGTTCTGTTTTTATTTTTTTTTTATAATAGTTAAGATCTCTGCTTCTTTCTAATGAATAACAATGTATATTTTAACCCATTCAGAGCCATTAACCTTGCACATATCTAGTTCTGCTCTCAGCTGATACAACGTATCCAGTGCAGACAATGCTCTGTGACTCCAGATTGATACATTGTAACAATCCAGCAGAGATCTGTGCAGCTGCTGCTTATGTGTTTAGCTCACAGAGCATTGTCTACACTGGATACATTGTAACAATCCAGCAGAGATCTGTGCAGCTGCTGCTGATGTGTTTAGCTCACAGAGCATTGTCTACACTGGATACATTGTAACAATCCAGCAGAGATCTGTGCAGCTGCTGCTGATGTGTTTAGCTCACAGAGCATTGTCTGCACTGGATACATTGTAATAATCCAGCAGAGATCTGTGCAGCTGCTGCTGATGTGTTTAGCTCACAGAGCATTGTCTGCACTGGATACATTGTAACAATCCAGCAGAAATCTGGGCAGCTGCTGCTGATGTGTTTCGCTCACAGAGCATTGTCTACACTGGATACATTGTATCAATCCAGCAGAGATCTGTGCAGCTGCTGCTGATGTGTTTAGCTCACAGAGCATTGTCTACACTGGATACATTGTAGCAATCCAGCAGAGATCTGTGCAGCTGCTGCTGATGTGTTTCGCTCACAGACCATTGTCTGCACTGGATACATTGTAACAATCCAGCAGAGATCTGTGCAGCTGCTGCTGATGTGTTTCGCTCACAGAGCATTGTCTACACTGGATACATTGTATCAATCCAGCAGAGAGATCTGTGCAGCTGCTGCTGATGTGTTTCGCTCACAGAGCATTGTCTACACTGGATACATTGTATCAATCCAGCAGAGAGATCTGTGCAGCTGCTGCTGATGTGTTTCGCTCACAGACCATTGTCTGCACTGGATACATTGTAACAATCCAGCAGAGATCTGTGCAGCTGCTGCTGATGTGTTTGGCTCACAGAGCATTGTCTACACTGGATACATTGTAACAATCCAGCAGAGATCTGTGCAGCTGCTGCTGATGTGTTTAGCTCACAGAGCATTGTCTACACTGGATACATTGTAACAATCCAGCAGAGATCTGTGCAGCTGCTGCTGATGTGTTTAGCTCACAGAGCATTGTCTACACTGGATACATTGTAACAATCCAGCAGAAATCTGTGCAGCTGCTGCTGATGTGTGTAGCTCACAGAGCACTGTCTGCACTGGATACATTGTAACAAGATCTGTGCAGCAGCTGCTGATGTGTTTAGCTCACAGAGCATTGTCTGCACTGGATACATTGTAACAATCCAGCAGAGATCTGTGCGGCTGCTGCTGATGTGTTTAGCTCACAGAGCATTGTCTGCACTGGATACATTGTAACAATTCAGCAGAGATCTGTGCGGCTGCTGCTGATGTGTTTAGCTCACAGAGCATTGTCTGCACTGGATACATTGTAACAATCCAGCAGAGATCTGTGCAGCTGCTGCTGATGTGTTTAGCTCACAGAGCGTTGTCTGCAGTGGATACATTGTAACAATCCAGCAGAGATCCGTGCGGCTGCTGCTGATGTGTTTCGCTCACAGAGCGTTGTCTGCACAGGATACATTGTAACAATCCAGCAGAGAGATCTGTGCAGCTGCTGATGATGTGTTTAGCGCACAGAGCGTTGTCTACACTGGATACATTGTAACAATCCAGCAGAGATCTGTGCGGCTGCTGCTAATGTGTTTAGCTCACAGGGCATTGTCTACACTGGATACATTGTAACAATCCAGCAGAGATCTGTGCGGCTGCTGCTGATGTGTTTAGCTCACAGAGCGTTGTCTGCACTGGATACATTGTAACAATTCAGCAGAGATCTGTGCGGCTGCTGCTGATGTGTTTAGCTCACAGAGCATTGTCTGCACTGGATACATTGTAACAATCCAGCAGAGATCTGTGCGGCTGCTGCTGATGTGTTTAGCTCACAGAG
Organism: Phyllobates terribilis; assembly: GCF_046119375.1. Classification (NCBI taxonomy): domain Eukaryota; kingdom Metazoa; phylum Chordata; class Amphibia; order Anura; family Dendrobatidae; genus Phyllobates; species Phyllobates terribilis. The sequence goes on along the minus strand of NW_027362761.1, from coordinate 588,484,445 downwards.
CATTGTCTGCACTGGATACATTGTAACAATTCAGCAGAGATCTGTGCGGCTGCTGCTGATGTGTTTAGCTCACAGAGCATTGTCTGCACTGGATACATTGTAACAATCCAGCAGAGATCTGTGTGGCTGCTGCTGATGTGTTTAGCTCACAGAGCATTGTCTGCACTGGAAACATTGTAACAATCCAGCAGAGATCTGTGCGGCTGCTGCTGATGTGTTTAGCTCACAGAGCATTGTCTGCACTGGATACATTGTAACAATCCAGCAGAGATCTGTGCGGCTGCTGCTGATGTGTTTCGCTCACAGAGCATTGTCTCTACTGGATACATTGTAACAATCCAGCAGAGATTTGTGCAGCTGCTGCTGATGTTTTTAGCTCACAGAGCATTGTCTGCACTGGATACATTGTAACAATCACAGAGCATTGTCTGCTCTGGATACATTGTAACAATCCAGCAGAGATCTGTGCAGCTGCTGCTGATGTGTTTTGCTCACAGAGCATTGTCGGCACTTGATACATTGTAACAATCCAGAAGAGATCTGTGCGGCTGCTGCTGATGTGTTTTGCTCACAGAGCATTGTCGGCACTGGATACATTGTAACAATCCAGCAGAGATCTGTGCGGCTGCTGCTGATGTGTTTAGCTCACAAAGCATTGTCTGCACTGTATACATTGTAACAATCCAGCAGAGATCTGTGCGGCTGCTGCTGATGTGTTTAGCTCACAGAGCATTGCCTGCACTGGATACATTGTAGCAATCCAGCAGAGATCTGTGCGGCTGCTGCTGATGTGTTTCGCTCACAGAGCATTGTCTGCACTGGATACATTGTAACAATCCAGCAGAGATCTGTGCGGCTGCTGCTGATGTGTTTCGCTCACAGGGCATTGTCTGCACTGGATACATTGTAACAATCCAGCAGAGATCTGTGCAGCTGCTGCTGATGTGTTTCGCTCACAGGGCATTGTCTGCACTGGATACATTGTAACAATCCAGCAGAGATCTGTGCAGCTGCTGCTGATGTGTTTAGCTCACAGAGCGTTGTCTGCACTGGATACATTGTAACAATCCAGCAGAGATCTGTGCAGCTGCTGCTGATGTGTTTAGCTCACAGAGCGTTGTCTGCACTGGATACATTGTAACAATCCAGCAGAGATCTGTGCAGCTGCTGATGTGTTTAGCTCACAGAGCGTTGTCTGCACTGGATACATTGTAACAATCCAGCAGAGATCTGTGCGGCTGCTGCTGATGTGTTTAGCTCACAGAGCGTTGTCTGCACTGGATACATTGTAACAATTCAGCAGAGATCTGTGCGGCTGCTGCTGATGTGTTTAGCTCACAGAGCATTGTCTGCACTGGATACATTGTAACAATCCAGCAGAGATCTGTGCGGCTGCTGCTGATGTGTTTCGCTCACAGAGCATTGTCTGCACTGGATACATTGTAACAATCCAGCAGAGAGATCTGTGCAGCTGCTGCTGATGTGTTTAGCTCACAGAGCATTGTCTACACTGGATACATTGTAACAATCCAGCAGAGATCTGTGCAGCAGCTGCTGGTGATGTGTTTAGCTCACAGAGCATTGTCTACACTGGAGACATTGTAACAATCCAGCAGAGATCTGTGCGGCTGCTGCTGATGTGTTTAGCTCACAGAGCATTGTCTACACTGGATATATTGTAACAATCCAGCAGAGATCTGTGCGGCTGCTGCTGATGTGTTTTGCTCACAGAGCGTTGTCTGCACTGGATACATTGTAACAATCCAGCAGAGATCTGTGCGGCTGCTGCTGATGTGTTTAGCTCACAGAGCGTTGTCTGCACTGGATACATTGTAACAATCCAGCAGAGATCTGTGCGGCTGTTGCTGATGTGTTTAGCTCACAGAGCGTTGTCTGTACTGGATACACTGTAACAATCCAGCAGAGATCTGTGCAGCTGCTACTGATGTGTTTAGCTCACAGAGCATTGTCTACACTGGATACATTGTAACAATCCAGCAGAGATCTGTGCGGCTGCTGCTGATGTGTTTAGCTCACAGAGCGTTGTCTACACTGGATACATTGTAACAATCCAGCAGAGATCTGTGCAGCTGCTGCTGATGTGTTTAGCTCACAGAGCGTTGTCTGCACTGGATACATTGTAACAATCCAGCAGAGATCTGTGCGGCTGCTGCTGATGTGTTTAGCTCACAGAGCGTTGTCTGCACTGGATACATTGTAACAATCCAGCAGAGATCTGTGCGGCTGCTGCTGATGTGTTTAGCTCACAGAGCATTGTCTGCACTGGATACATTGTAACAATCCAGCAGAGATCTGTGCGGCTGCTGCTGATGTGTTTCGCTCACAGAGCATTGTCTGCACTGGATACATTGTAACTATCCAGCAGAGATCTGTACGGCTGCAGCTGATGTGTTTCGCTCACAGAGCATTGTCTGCACTGGATACATTGTAACAATCCAGCAGAGATCTGTGCGGCTGCAGCTGATGTGTTTCGCTCACAGAGCATTGTCTGCACTGGATACATTGTAACAATCCAGCAGAGATCTGTGCAGCTGCTGCTGATGTGTTTCGCTCACAGAGCATTGTCTCTACTGGATACATTGTAAGAATCCAGCAGAGATCTGTGCGGCTGCTGCTGATGTGTTTAGCTCACAGACCATTGTCTGCACTGGATACATTGTAACAATCCAGCAGAGATCTGTGCAGCTGCTGCTGATGTGCTTCGCTCACAGACCATTGTCTGCACTGGATACATTATAACAATCCAGCAGAGAGATCTGTGCAGCTGCTGCTGATGTGTTTCGCTCACAGAGCGTTGTCTACACTGGATACATTGTAACAATCCAGCAGAGATCTGTGCAGCTGCTGCTGATGTGTTTCGCTCAGAGGGCGTTGTCTGCACTGGATACATTGTAACAATCCAGCAGAGATCTGTGCGGCTGCTGCTGATGTGTTTAGCTCACAGAGCGTTGTCTACACTGGATACATTGTAACAATCCAGCAGAGATCTGTGCAGCTGCTGCTGATGTGTTTCGCTCAGAGGGCGTTGTCTGCACTGGATACATTGTAACAATCCAGCAGAGATCTGTGCGGCTGCTGCTGATGTGTTTAGCTCACAGAGCATTGTCTGCACTGGATACATTGTAACAATCCAGCAGAGATCTGTGCAGCTGCTGCTGATGTGTTTAGCTCACAGAGCATTGTCTACTCTGGATGCATTGTAACAATCCAGCAGAGAGATCTGTGCAGCTGCTGCTGATGTGTTTAGCTCACAGAGCATTGTCTACACTGGATACATTGTAACAATCCAGCAGAGATCTGTGCGGCTGTTGCTGATGTGTTTAGCTCACAGAGCGTTGTCTGTACTGGATACACTGTAACAATCCAGCAGAGATCTGTGCAGCTGCTACTGATGTGTTTAGCTCACAGAGCATTGTCTACTCTGGATGCATTGTAACAATCCAGCAGAGAGATCTGTGCAGCTGCTGCTGATGTGTTTAGCTCACAGAGCATTGTCTACACTGGATACATTGTAACAATCCAGCAGAGATCTGTGCGGCTGCTGCTGATGTGTTTCGCTCACAGAGCATTGTCTACACTGGATACATTGTAACAATCCAGCAGAGATCTGTGCGGCTGCTGCTGATGTGTTTCGCTCACAGAGCGTTGTCTGCACTGGATACATTGTAACAATCCAGCAGAGATCTGTGCGGCTGCTGCTGATGTGTTTCGCTCACAGGGCGTTGTCTGCACTGGATACATTGTAACAATCCAGCAGAGATCTGTGCGGCTGCTGCTGATGTGTTTAGCTCACAGAGCGTTTTCTGCACTGGATACATTGTAACAATCCAGCAGAGATCTGTGCGGCTGCTCCTGATGTGTTTAGCTCACAGAGCGTTGTCTGCACTGGATACATTGTAACAATCCCGCAGAGATCTGTGCGGCTGCTGCTGATGTGTTTAGCTCACAGAGCATTGTCGGCACTGGATACATTGTAACAATCCAGCAGAGATCTGTGCGGCTGCTGCTGATGTGCTTAGCTCACAGAGCATTGTCTGCACTGGATACATTGTAACAATCCAGCAGAGATCTGTGCAGCTGCTGCTGATGTGTTTGGCTCACAGAGCATTGTCTGCACTGGATACATTGTAACAATCCAGCAGAGATCTGCGCAGCTGCTGCTGATGTGTTTAGCTCACAGACCGTTGTCTGCACTGGATACATTGTAACAATCCAGCAGAGATCTGTGCGGCTGCTGCTGATGTGTTTCGCTCACAGAGCGTTGTCTGCACTGGATACATTGTAACAATCCAGCAGAGATCTGTGCGGCTGCCGCTGATGTGTTTCGCTCACAGAGCGTTGTCTGCACTGGATACATTGTAACAATCCAGCAGAGATCTGTGCGGCTGCTGCTGATGTGTTTAGCTCACAGAGCGTTGTCTGCACTGGATACATTGTAACAATTCAGCAGAGATCTGTGCGGCTGCTGCTGATGTGTTTAGCTCACAGAGCATTGTCTGCACTGGATACATTGTAACAATCCAGCAGAGATCTGTGCGGCTGCTGCTGATGTGTTTAGCTCACAGAGCATTGTCTGCACTGGATACATTGTAACAATCCAGCAGAGATCTGTGCGGCTGCTGCTGATGTGTTTAGCTCACAGAGCATTGTCTGCACTGGATACATTGTAACAATCCATCAGAGATCTGTGCAGCTGCTGCTGATGTGTTTCGCTCACAGAGCGTTGTCTACACTGGATACATTGTAACAATCCAGCAGAGATCTGTGCGGCTGCTGCTGATGTGTTCAGCTCACAGAGCGTTGTCTGCACTGGATACATTGTAACAATCCAGCAGAGATCTGTGCGGCTGCTGCTGATGTGTTTAGCTCACAGAGCGTTGTCTGCACAGGATACATTGTAACAATCCAGCAGAGATCTGTGCGGCTGCTGCTGATGTGTTTAGCTCACAGAGCGTTGTCTGCACTGGATACATTGTAACAATCCAGCAGAGATCTGTGCGGCTCCTGCTGATGTGTTTAGCTCACAGAGCGTTGTCTGCACTGGATACATTGTAACAATTCAGCAGAGATCTGTGCGGCTGCTGCTGATGTGTTTCGCTCACAGAGCGTTGTCTGCACTGGATACATTGTAACAATCCAGCAGAGATCTGTGCAGCTGCTGCTGATGTGTTTCGCTCACAGAGCATTGTCTCTACTGGATACATTGTAACAATCCAGCAGAGATCTGCGCAGCTGCTGCTGATGTGTTTCGCTCACAGAGCATTGTCTGCACTGGATACATTGTAACAATCACAGAGCATTGTCTGCACTGGATACATTGTAACAATCCAGCAGAGATCTGTGCAGCTGCTGCTGATGTGTTTAGCTCACAGAGCATTGTCTGCACTGGATACATTGTAACAATCCCGCAGAGATCTGTGCGGCTGCTGCTGATCTGTTTAGCTCACAGAGCATTGTCGGCACTGGATACATTGTAACAATCCAGCAGAGATCTGTGCGGCTGCTGCTGATGTGCTTAGCTCACAAAGCATTGTCTGCACTGGATACATTGTAACAATCCAGCAGAGATCTGTGCAGCTGCTGCTGATGTGTTTAGCTCACAGAGCATTGTCTGCACTGGATACATTGTAACAATCCAGCAGAGATCTGTGCAGCTGCTGCTGATGTGTTTAGCTCACAGACCATTGTCTGCACTGGATACATTGTAACAATCCAGCAGAGATCTGTGCGGCTGCTGCTGATGTGTTTCGCTCACAGAGCATTGTCTGCACTGGATACATTGTAACAATCCAGCAGAGATCTGTGCAGCTGCTGCTGATGTGTTTAGCTCACAGAGCATTGTCTGCACTGGATACATTGTAACAATCCCGCAGAGATCTGTGCGGCTGCTGCTGATCTGTTTAGCTCACAGAGCATTGTCGGCACTGGATACATTGTAACAATCCAGCAGAGATCTGTGCGGCTGCTGCTGATGTGGTTAGCTCACAAAGCATTGTCTGCACTGGATACATTGTAACAATCCAGCAGAGATCTGTGCAGCTGCTGCTGATGTGTTTAGCTCACAGACCATTGTCTGCACTGGATACATTGTAACAATCCAGAAGAGATCTGTGCAGCTGCTGCTGATTAGTGTTGAGCGAACATGCTCGACACTGTTCAGTACTCGCCCGAGCATCACGCTACTCGGTATGTTCGGCAAGCACCGAGCATTTCTGGGTTACTCGGGCCGGAGCTCGGGTCTCCGCCCTGCACGCTTGGCGCTCTTTACAGAGCCAATGAACATGCAGGGATTGCCAGCTAGTCACTGTAATGCCGCAACCATGTTGTTTGTGGGCATTACAGTGATTGGCTGGCCGCACAGCGTCACCTCGAGTATTTAAAACCGGGCGCCGCCATCTTGGACACAGTCGCTCCGGATCAGACAGTGTAGGGACAGCGCTGCTGATTTAGGGAGAGAGATATCCTGCAAAATAGTTAGTGTAGGGTCTGTAAAGGCTGCCAGATCAAACAACCAGTCCTTCTCAGGACTAATATGCATCCCAGGTATACCAGGCAGGCAGGCAGGCTGTATAGGAGACGCATTGGTTATACCAGCAAACGCTGCATTACAGTCCTGTGTGCTGCTCCTGTTGCTGAAATTGCTGGACTTAGCTCCAGGTCCCGGGGGCCAGGAAAAATTCTTTTTTTTATCTAAATCCTCTTTTTTTTTCCTCCTTCACAATGTACAAATACCCATCTTATTAACCTTTTGGTGCCCCCCCCCCCCCCCAAAAAAAGTGTGCCTCTGATTTTTCAGACACAAATATATCTGTTGAAAATAGTCTGGTGTAGGCCAGAGAGACAGAAGTGTGCTTTTGCTGTTCCACGGTAAAAAATCTCTATTATCCTGCTTTTTGCATTTTTTGCTGTAAAAAAAAAAAAAAAATTAGTGTCTCCCTGATTTTTCAGACACAAATATATCTGTTGAAAATAGTCTGGTGTAGGCCCGAGAAATACAAGTGTGGTTTCGCAGTTCCACGGTACAAACCTCTGTATTATCCACTTTTGTGCCATTTGTATCTAAAAAAAACAGTTTGAGTGTGTCGCTCACTGTTCAGCCGCAAATATATATATATTTTAAAAAGCCTGGTATACACCAGTAAATTATTACTGTGGTTTTGATGTTCCACGGTAAAACATCTCTATTATCCTGTTTTTGGCATTTTTTGCTGTATAAAAATAATAATAGTGTCTCCCTGATTTTTCAGACACAAATATATCTGTTGAAAATAGTCTGGTGTAGGCCAGAGAGACAGAAGTGTGTTTTTGCTGTTCCACGGTAAAAAATCTCTATTATCCTGCTTTTTGCATTTTTTGCTGTAAAAAAAAAAAAAAAATAGTGTCTCCCTGATTTTTCAGACACAAATATATCTGTTGAAAATAGTCTGGTGTAGGCCCGAGAAATACAAGTGTGGTTTTGCAGTTCCACGGTACAAACCTCTGTATTATCCACTTTTGGGCCATTTGTATCTAAAAAGAACAGTTTGAGTGTGTCGCTCACTGTTCAGCCGCAAATATATATATATTTTAAAAAGCCTGGTATACACCAGTAAATTATTACTGTGGTTTTGATGTTCCACGGTAAAACATCTCTATTATCCTGTTTTTGGCATTTTTTGCTGTATAAAAATAATAATAGTGTCTCCCTGATTTTTCAGACACAAATATATCTGTTGAAAATAGTCTGGTGTAGGCCAGAGAGACAGAAGTGTGATTTTGCTGTTCCACGGTAAAAAATCTCTATTATCCTGCTTTTTGCATTTTTTGCTGTAAAAAAAAAAAAAATAGTGTCTCCCTGATTTTTCAGACACAAATATATCTGTTGAAAATAGTCTGGTGTAGGCCCGAGAAATACAAGTGTGGTTTTGCAGTTCCACGGTACAAACCTCTGTATTATCCACTTTTGGGCCATTTGTATCTAAAAAAAACAGTTTAAGTGTGTTGCTCACTGTTCAGCCGCAAATATATATATATTTTAAAAAGCCTGGTATACACCAGTAAATTATTACTGTGGTTTTGATGTTCCACAGTAAAACATCTCTGTTATCCTGCTTTTGGCATTTTTTGCTGTATAAAAATAATAATAGTGTCTCCCTGATTTTTCAGACACAAATATATCTGTTGAAAATAGTCTGGTGTAGGCCCAAGAAATACAAGTGTGGTTTTGCAGTTCCACGGTACAAACCTCTGTATTATCCACTTTTGGGCCATTTGTATCTAAAAAAACAGTTTAAGTGTGTCGCTCACTGTTCAGCCGCAAATATATATATATTTTAAAAAGCCTGGTATACACCAGTAAATTATTACTGTGGTTTTGATGTTCCACGGTAAAAAATCTCTATTATCCTGCTTTTTGCATTTTTTGCTGTAAAAAAAAAAAAAAATAGTGTCTCCCTGATTTTTCAGACACAAATATATCTGTTGAAAATAGTCTGGTGTAGGCCCGAGAAATACAAGTGTGGTTTTGCAGTTCCACGGTACAAACCTCTGTATTATCCACTTTTGGGCCATTTGTATCTAAAAAAAACAGTTTGAGTGTGTCGCTCACTGTTCAGCCGCAAATATATATATATTTTAAAAAGCCTGGTATACACCAGTAAATTATTACTGTGGTTTTGATGTTCCACGGTAAAACATCTCTATTATCCTGTTTTTGGCATTTTTTGCTGTATAAAAATAATAATAGTGTCTCCCTGATTTTTCAGACACAAATATATCTGTTGAAAATAGTCTGGTGTAGGCCAGAGAGACAGAAGTGTGCTTTTGCTGTTCCACGGTAAAAAATCTCTATTATCCTGCTTTTTGCATTTTTTGCTGTAAAAAAAAAAAAAAATAGTGTCTCCCTGATTTTTCAGACACAAATATATCTGTTGAAAATAGTCTGGTGTAGGCCCGAGAAATACAAGTGTGGTTTTGCAGTTCCACGGTACAAACCTCTGTATTATCCACTTTTGGGCCATTTGTATCTAAAAAGAACAGTTTGAGTGTGTCGCTCACTGTTCAGCCGCAAATATATATATATTTTAAAAAGCCTGGTATACACCAGTAAATTATAACTGTGGTTTTGCTGTTCCACGGTAAAAAATCTCTATTATTCAGGTTTTGGTAGTTTTTTCCTTAAAGAAAAACAGTAGTGTCTCCTAACTGTTGTGACACAAAAATATATCTGTTGAAAATAGTCTTGTGTAGGCCCGACATCCCAGTGTGGTTTCGCAGTTCCACGGGTCAAATCGCTGTACTATCCAGTTTTGGGCCTTTGGTATCTAAAAAAAAGCAGTTTGAGTGTGTCGCTTACTGTTCAGCCGCAAATATCTCTATTTAAAAAAGTGTGGTATACCCCAGTAAACAATAACTGTGGTTTTCCTCTTCCACGGTTCTAATCTACTCTTTATTACCCTTTTTCCATTGATAGTGCAAGTGTAAGCTATTTGGCTTCATTTACAATGGGCAAGGCGCGTGGCAAGGGACGTGGAAGTGGACGTTCTGGTGATGGTTCGTGCAGAGGACGGGGCCGTGGCCAAGGTGAAAATGTGCCACAACCAACAGCCACATCTTCTCGCTCCCACTTCTTGACCAAATTACTAGGGAAGCACAGAACAACACCAGTATTGAGAACTGATCAGTGTGAACAGGTTATTAATTGGATAGCAGACAATACTTCCAGTTACCTGGCACCACCACCTCCGGTCTGTCTTCCACACGGTCAACTCTTAGTAGCCATGAGTCTCGACCGCATACTCCTCCTCACCCTGATGCTCCTTCCTCCCACCATGCCGAGTGTCGTCAGACAGCAAGTGATCCCACACTTGGACACTCTGAAGAGCTGTTCACTGGTTCATTTCCATATTTGGGCCCCTCGCCTGATACGCTTGAAGTGGTGGAAGAGGAGATCCCATGTTGCGATGCCCAAATATTTGAACAGTCACGGCCACAGGAAGTCGACTTTGGCAATCTGTCACAAGAGGTGGACGATGACGAGACACAATTGCCACGAAGTGAGGAGGAGGATCGTGGTGCGCAAGTGGAAGAGGAGGAGGTGGTGGATGATATAGTAACTGACCCAACGTGGAAGGAGGACATGCAGAGTGAGGCCAGCAGCACACAGGGGGAGGGAGGCAGAGTACCCCAACAGGCAGGAAGAAGCAGTGTGGTGGCCGCAGACAGAAGGCAGGCAACCGTTCCCCGTAACACCAACACGAGGGACGTTGCCAGTACAAGCGGTAGGTCTTCCAGAGTCTGGAATTTTTTTAAAGACTCTGCTGATAACCCAAAAAAGGCCATATGTTCCACCTGCCATGCCAGCATCAGCAGGGGTGACAAAACTACCAGCCTGACCACCACCAGCATGATCAGGCACATGGCAGCAAAGCACCCGACTTTGTGGGGCGAAACCCAGGGTCCGCGACCAGTGTCAGCGGGTGTCACCACTGCTTCTTCCACTGTTGTGCGTGCAATAGAACCCCCTGTTGTGTGTGCAAGGCAATCCCCTGTCCATACTGCATGTAAAGATGCCCCCTCCTCTCAGTCTTCACTTGTTATGGCAGTTTCTCAAGAAACAGCATCAACGTCCACGTCCACGTCCCACCGCAGCGTTCAATTGTCCATATCCCAGACCTTTGAACGAAAGCGAAAAATTCGCAGCTAACGCCCCACAGGCCACAGTCCTAAATTCGCACATTTCACGACTGCTTGCATTGGAAATGCTGCCTTTTAGGCTGGTGGAGACGGAATCCTTCCGCAACCTTATGGCGGTGGCCGTCCCTCGGTACTCGGTCCCCAGCCGACATTATTTTGCCCGGTGTGCCATCCCCGCACTGCACAAGCACGTGTCCCAAAGCATCTGCCGTGCCCTCAACAACGCAGTTACTGGGAGAGTCCACCTGACAACGGACACGTAGACAAGTGCTTGTGGCCAGGGACGGTACATCTCTCTGACGGCACACTGGGTAAACATAGTGGAAGCCGGGACCCAGTCGGACCTTGGGACGGAACACATCCTCCCCACACCGAGGATTGCGGGCCCTATGTCAGTCAGAGTTGCCCCCACAGTGTACAGCTCCTGCGCATCATCCTCCTCCTCCTCCTCATGTTCAGCCTCCATCTCAGATATCACCACATCAGTTACAAGCTGGAAGCATTGCAGTACTGCCTCCGCCAAGCGGCAACAGGCTGTGCTGAAACTCATAAGCTTAGGTGATAAACCTCACACTGCCTGTGAGTTGTGGACAGCTGTGCAAGAGCAGGCAGATCTGTGGCTGAGACCGCTGAACCTACATCCCTGCATGGTCGTGTGTGACAATGGCCGTAACCTGGTGGCGGCTCTGAGGCGAGGTGAGATCACACACGTACCATGCCTGGCTCATGTGCTTAACCTCGTGGTTCAGCGGTTTCTTAAATCGTACCCCGAGTTGCCAGATCTGCTCGTGAAAGTACGCCGCCTGTCAGCTCATTTTCGCAAGTCGGCTACAGCTTCCGCCGCCCTTGCTGTGTTGCAGCAGCGTTTGCAGCTTCCGGCACACCGACTGGTGTGTGATGTCCCCACACGTTGGAACTCTACCCTCCACATGTTGCAAAGGATTTGTGAGCAGAAGAGAGCAGTTGTGGAGTACCAGCTGCAACAAGGCCATCGATATTCAGGTCAGACTCCACACATAAGACCTCAGGAGTGGACCTGGATGTCTGACATATGTACCATCCTGACAAACTTTGAGGAGGCCACCAAGATGGTGAGTGGCGATGACGCCATCATTAGTGTCAGCATCCCACTTGTCTGTCTTTTGCAACGCTCTCTGCAGAGAATTAAAGAGGAGGCATTGCAGCCAGAGTATGATGAGATGGATCAAGAAGCTATAGCGGGCGATTACACACAGCCCAGCCTCATCTCATCCCAACGTGCATTGGGGGACAATGAGGGAGAGGAGGAGGAGGAGGAGGAGAAGGAAGAACAGGAGCTGCTTGTAGACGGTAGTACCTGTACAAGTGTCATACCGTCGGTTCAGCGTGGGTGGCCTGAGGACAGGGGGGAGGAGGAAGAGGAGGAGGAGAACATGGTCAGTCGTCATCTTGGTGAGGACACGGAAATCTTGCCCGTTACCAGTCTGGCACGCATGGCTGACTTTATGTTACGCTGCCTTAACCGTGACCCTCGCGTTGTCAAAATGTTGGGTGACAGTCATTACTGGTTGGTGACACTTGTAGACCCCCGCTACAAGGAGAACTTTCACTCTCTTATTCCTGAGGTGGAGAGGTCTACAAAAATGGGGCAATACCAGAAGGCCCTTGCTGCAGAACTCTTAAAAAAATTCCCATCTGAACACGCTAGCGGCAGAGGTCACAGTTCGTTGCCCAACCAAGGCGTACAGGCGAGAGAGATGCAACTCCAATCCAGCAGAGGCAGGGGAACACTGTCAACATTCTGGGACAGTTTTCTGACACCCGCCCAGCTTACAGGCCCCGAGGCGCGGGGTACTCTCACAAGGAGTGGAAAGTTTCAAAAGATGGTGAGGGAGTACCTTGCCAATCGTACCAGCGTCCTCCATGATTCCTCTGTGCCTTTTAATTATTGGGTATCCAAGCTGGACACTTGGAATGAACTCACTCTGTACGCCTTGGAGGTCCTGGCCTGCCCTGCCGCTAGCGTGTTATTGGAGCGTGTTTTTAGTGCCGCTGGGGGAATTATAACTGATAAGCGCACTCGCCTGTCAACTGACAATGCTGACAAGCTGACCCTTATCAAAATGAACAAGGGCTGGATTGGGCCAGACTTCTCATCACCACCAAATGACAGCAGAGTAACATAAAGTCAAATCCACTGTGTTATTTCGGGAGGTGTATTCACATGCACCGCTTCACACCCACACATGGGTATACGCTTCCTCGTTTCGGCTGTTTAATCTTCTTCTCCTTATCCTCAGCCTCCACCACCACTATACCACCAGGGTGCCAGCATTGCAAGTTCCTCCATCCTAATTTTTGGCAGCTTTTGCTGGGAAAGCATAAGCAAATACCATGGGACACCCACTCCCCAATAATGGGACTTATGTTTGTAATATGCTGTACTGCATGGCTCTTGTAAGGGGCATTGCAAGTTGCTCCGTCCTAATTTTTGGCAGCTTTTGCTGGGAAAGCATAAGCAAATACTATGGGAGACCCACTCCCCAATAATGGGACTTATGTTTGTAATATGTTGTACTGCATGGCTCTTGTAAGGGGCATTGCAAGTTGCTCCGTCCTAATTTTTGGCAGCTTTTGCTTGCAAGGCATAAGCAAATACTATGGGACACCCACTCCCCAATAATGGGACTTATGTTTGTAATATGCTGTACTGCATTTGACTCGCCCCCTGAGCCGTGTGTACACGTGTGTGGGATACCCGGTGCCGGGTCTCTGGGGTCTGTAGTCTCCGTGGCGGTGACCCGGTCCCGTGGCTCAGGCTGGTCAAACCAGTGGCAATCTTTCTTTTCCGTGGATTGCGGTCAGGGAGTACCACCGCTGCGAGGCAGACCGCTGAGGCTGGTGTTGTGTGCGCAGCATAAAATGGGATAACTCCCCTCGGGAGGAGTATAGCCTCAGGGCAGTGAGTGTGGATGATGGGGGTGATGGTGCACGAGCGCAGCAGGAATGACTCAGAGTCTTTGCAGTGCAGTTCAGGGTCTTTACTGATGATTATAAGGTAAACCCTCCCGGGAGTACTGGCTAGCATAAGAGGCCAGGTCAGTCTGTGAGCAAGCAGGAGTTCCCCTGGCCAGGTGGAGTTGTAGGCCTCCCCGTCTGTCTGCACTCTTCCTGGCTACCTTGCTGTAAGCGGGTAGAAGTAGCCCACGTCCCTGAGTGTACCGTGTAGTGCTCACCCGTATGGCTGGTGACTTGGGGCCTTCTGTTAGCCTCCACTCCACGACGGCGGTGCTGGTCCCTTGCTTGTGACTGAGCCTCCGGGCTTCTATGGCCAGAGGACCTGAAATCCCCTGCCGGCTGGTTTCTGCTGCTGGATATATAAGTCCTCACAGCTTCGGACTCCTGTGTCCGGTTCCTATTGTCTTCTGCCAGGGCGAGCTCTGCTCAGCTTCCAGCCCCTCGTCTTTAGCTCCTAGCTCCTACAGAGCTCCTTGCTGTTACTTTCCCTTGCTCTCACTCTGACTCTGACTGTTCTCTGTTCTCTGACTCACTCAACCCCACCCCAGATCCAGTTTATAAGGGCAGAATTCTCCCCTCCCAGGACTGGGGCAGGAGGATGTTGCATGTTTAAGGGATCCTGACCCGGAAACCTCCCACTTGCTCTCCGACGTAATCTCTATTACTGTGGTGACCAGACCCCTGGGGTGCCACACATGGCTCTTGTAAGGGGCATTGCAGTACCTCATAATTTTTGGAAAGCCTTCCATTCACTGCTTAGGCCAACAGTGCACAGGAGACCCAGTTGCTATAAATGGAAAAAAAGGTTTAGTTAACGCCCTCTGACCTCCATGTCATTTCCAAGGGGCATTGGAGTGCCTCGAAATTTTTGGTAGGCATTGCACTCACTGTATGCCCTATAACTGTGTAGCCGAACCGCTCCTTTTGTTACAGAAACATATCCTACAAGACATATCTGGTTGACTGGCCTGATATTGATGTGAATGGTCCCTGTTCCTCCTGCTCTTTCTCCTTTGCCACTACCTCATCCATCATTTATCACCTGAAGCTTTGTTTTAACGGGAGTCATAGAACTTGGATAGTAGCAGGAAAACATCCAGCAATCCTCGGAGGAGGTAGGATATGCGCCAAAACGCTGACCTCCTCAGGCCTAGCCGCTACTACATACATGCGCTTGCATTACAACAAAACAAAACAGATGCTAACTTCTATCATCCTCATCATGCTCCTCACCTTGGCACTCTCAACTCCCCTGATGGAGAAGCCAGATTCCGCCTCCACATGCCTAAAAGGCCCAATTTAAAGTGCAAGCAAGCAAGCAGTATGGTATTGCAGCCTGGGGGTGGGTGGGTGGCAGGCTGCATACTTGCGCTTGCATTGCAAGGAATGGGAGAGGTACAATTGAACACTGCCCTGGGACAAGGACTTGAATGGGGATAGTTGCAAGTCTGCAACGACAGGTGCAAGGTGGGAGGCATCTTCGCATGTACCATGAACAGGGGTTTGGCATGCACACACTACAGCGGAATAGGCTCTCCTTCCCACTAAATGCACTGGGGAGGGCAAAGGTAATTTTTTGGTATACGCGCTTAATCTTATGTATAAGGCACACCAGGACAAATAGGGGCGGCTGGGGACTGAGTATGGATACCTCGCTGCCGAAGTAGCCATGAGGTAGTGGCCAGCTTCGGCCTCCTCTAAACTAAAAGGCCCCATTTCAAGTGCAAGCTAGCAGTATGAATTGCAGTCTGGGGGTGGGTGGGTGGCAGGCTGCACACTTACACTTGCATTAAAAGAAAACATAGCAGATGCTAACTTCTGTCATAATCATCATGCTCCTCACCTTGGCACTCTCAACTCCACCGATGGAGAAGTCAGGGCCCACCGGAGGAGTCTGGTTCTCTGGTGGGCTCGTCCAATGCTGCCTAAAGCAGGCCGGGCTAAGAAAAGTGTGTGGGGGGATGTTCCAAGGAGAAATGGGGGCGGCTGGGGACCGTTTATGGACACCCGACTGCCCCCAGGCGGCTGGGGACCGTGTGGACACTCGGCCGCGGGGTGGCTGGGGACTGAGTATGGACACCCGGCCGCCGGGCGGCTGGGGACTGAGTATGGATTCCAGGCCGCCAACACAGCCATGACGTGGTGGCCTGATTCCGCCTCCACATGCCTAAAAGGCCCAATTTCAAGTTCAAGCAAGCAAGCAGTATGGTATTGCAGCCTGGGGGTGGGTGGGTGGCAGGCTGCATACTTGTGCTTGTATTGCAAGGAATGGGGGAGGTACAATTGAACACTGCCCTGGGACTAGAACTTGCATGGGGATAGTTGCAAGTCTGCATCTTCTGATGCGGCAAGGATCACTTATGATGGGCACACTTTTAGACAGTGACCTGGGAGTCAGAGATGCTTCCAGGGGTCTTCCCCATGCTGTTCCCATGTCTTTTCAGCACTTTATGCATGTGTCACACAGCACATAGCCAGATAAGGTTGTAAAATGTTAAAATGACATTTCCCGGTGAATGCATTTGTCATAGTTGAAAGCAATACAAACGTGCAAAAACGCATAAAAAATGCTACTTGTGAACATAGCCGAAGGTGTGGAGGAGTATTTTTGTTTTTGATCATTTATTTTAACTTATACACAAGTCTTTTCCCTGGAAAGGATGTTCCTTAACATATTTCAAAGGAAAAAAATTTCACTTTCGTTTTATTGTGAGCCTGTAAAAGTGGCTTAATACCTCTGACCACGTTGTTGACAGCAGTGACCTGGGGGTCAGAAATGCTTCCTGGGGCGATCCCCATGCTGTCCCCATGTCATTTGAGCACTGTCACTATCATTTTGGGCACTTGTTAGGCTTTTAAAAGACTGCCGGGGGTGCCACCGCAAAAATGCTCGAGTCTCCCATAGACTAACATTGGGCTCGTTGCTTGGGTCGAGCACCCGAGTATCACGGCGAGCTCGGCCCGAGCTTCGAGCACCCGAGCATTTTAGTGCTCGCTCAACACTACTGCTGATGTGTTTGACTCACAGAGCATTGTTTACACTGGATACATTGTAACAATCCCGCAGAGATCTATGCAGCCGCTGCTGATGTGTTTAGCTCACAGAGCATTGTCTGCACTGGATACATTGTAACAATCCAGCAGAGATCTGTGCAGCTGCTGCTGATGTGTTTGGCTCACAGAGCATTGTCTGCACTGGATACATTGTAACAATCCAGCGGAGATCTGTGCAGCTGCTGCTGATGTGTTTGGCTCACAGATCATTGTCTGCACTGGATACATTGTAACAATCCAGCAGAGATCTGTGAGGCTGCTGCTGATGTGTTTGGCTCACAGAGCGTTGTCTGCACTGGATACATTGTAACAATTCAGCAGAGATCTGTGCGGCTGCTGCTGACGTGTTTAGCTCACAGAGCGTTGTCTGCACTGGATACATTGTAACAATCCAGCAGAGATCTGTGCAGCTGCTGCTGATGTGTTTAGCTCACAGAGCATTGTCTGCACTGGATACATTGTAACAATCACAGAGCGTTGTCTGCACTGGATACATTGTAACAATCCAGCAGAGATCTGTGCTGCTGCTGCTGATGTGTTTCGCTCACAGAGCATTGTCTGCACTGGATACATTGTAACAATCCAGCAGAGATCTGTGCGGCTGCTGCTGATGTGTTTCGCTCACAGAGCATTGTCTGCACTGGATACATTGTAACAATCCAGCAGAGATCTGTGCAGCTGCTGCTGATGTGTTTCGCTCACAGAGCATTGTCTGCACTGGATACATTGTAACAATCCAGCAGAGATCTGTGCAGCTGCTGCTAATGTGTTTAGCTCACAGAGCATTGTCTGCACTGGACACATTGTAACAATCACAGAGCGTTGTCTGCACTGGATTCATTGTAACAATCCAGCAGAGATCTGTGCAGCTGCTCCTGATGTGTTTCGCTCACAGAGCATTGTCTGCACTGGATACATTGTAACAATCCAGCAGAGATCTGTGCAGCTGCTGCTGATGTGTTTAGCTCACAGAGCATTGTCTGCACTGGATACATTGTAACAATCCAGCAGAGATCTGTGCAGCTGCTGCTGATGTGTTTAGCTCACAGAGCATTGTCTACACTGGATACATTGTAACAATCCAGCAGAGATCTGTGCAGCTGCTGCTGATGTGTTTGGCTCACAGACCATTGTCTACACTGGATACATTGCAACAATCCAGCAGAGATCTGTACAGCTACTGCTCATGTGTTTAGCTCACAGAGCGTTGTCTACACTGGATACATTGTAACAATCCAGCAGAGATCTGTACAGCTGCTGCTGATGTGTTTGGCTCACAGAGCGTTGTCTACACTGGATACATTGTAACAATCCAGCAGAGATCTGTGCAGCTGCTGCTGATGTGTTTGGCTCACAGAGCATTGTCTACACTGGATACATTGTAACAATCCAGCAGAGATCTGTACAGCTGCTGCTCATGTGTTTAGCTCACAGAGCGTTGTCTACACTGGATACATTGTAACAATCCAGCAGAGATCTGTACAGCTGCTGCTGATGTGTTTGGCTCACAGAGCGTTGTCTACACTGGATACATTGTAACAATCCAGCAGAGATCTGTACAGCTGCTGCTGATGTGTTTTGCTCACAGAGCGTTGTCTGCACTGGATACATTGTAACAATCCAGCAGAGATCTCAGCAGGTGCTGCTGATGTGTTTAGCTTACAGAGCATTGTCTGCACTGGATACATTGTAACAATCCAGCAGAGATCTGAGCAGCTGCTGCTGATGTGTTTCGCTTACAGAGCATTGTCTGCACTGGATACATTGTAACAATCCAGCAGAGATCTGTGCAGCTGCTGCTGATGTGTTTCGCTTACAGAGCATTGTCTACACTGGATACATTGTAACAATCCAGCAGAGATCTGTGCAGCTGCTCCTGATGTGTTTCGCTCACAGAGCATTGTCTGCACTGGATACATTGTAACAATCCAGCAGAGATCTGTGCAGCTGCTGCTGATGTGTTTCGCTCACAGAGCATTGTCTGCACTGGATACACTGTAACAAACCAGCAGAGATCTGTGCGGCTGCTGCTGATGTGTTTAGCTCACAGAGCATTGTCTGCACAGGATACATTGTAACAATCCAGCAGAGATCTGTGCGGCTGCTGCTGATGTGTTTCGCTCACAGAGCATTGTCTGCACTGGATACATTGTAACAAACCAGCAGAGATCTGTGCAGCTGCTGCTGATGTGTTTAGCTCACAGAGCATTGTCTACACTGGATACATTGTAACAATCCAGCAGAGATCTGTGCAGCTGCTGCTGATGTGTTTGGCTCACAGAGCATTGTCTACACTGGATACATTGTAACAATCCAGCAGAGATCTGTGCAGCAGCTACTGATGTGTTTGGCTCACAGAGCATTGTCTACACTGGATACATTGTAACAATCCAGCAGAGATCTGTACAGCTGCTGCTCATGTGTTTAGCTCACAGAGCATTGTCTGCACTGGATACATTGTAACAAACCAGCAGAGATCTGTGCAGCTGCTGCTGATGTGTTTAGCTCACAGAGCATTGTCTACACTGGATACATTGTAACAATCCAGCAGAGATCTGTGCAGCTGCTGCTGATGTGTTTGGCTCACAGAGCATTGTCTACACTGGATACATTGTAACAATCCAGCAGAGATCTGTGCAGCTGCTGCTGATGTGTTTAGCTCACAGAGCATTGTCTACACTGGATACATTGTAACAATCCAGCAGAGATCTGTGCAGCTGCTGCTGATGTGTTTGGCTCACAGACCATTGTCTACACTGGATACATTGCAACAATCCAGCAGAGATCTGTACAGCTACTGCTCATGTGTTTAGCTCACAGAGCGTTGTCTACACTGGATACATTGTAACAATCCAGCAGAGATCTGTACAGCTGCTGCTCATGTGTTTAGCTCACAGAGCGTTGTCTACACTGGATACATTGTAACAATCCAGCAGAGATCTGTACAGCTGCTGCTGATGTGTTTGGCTCACAGAGCGTTGTCTACACTGGATACATTGTAACAATCCAGCAGAGATCTGTACAGCTGCTGCTGATGTGTTTTGCTCACAGAGCGTTGTCTGCACTGGATACATTGTAACAATCCAGCAGAGATCTCAGCAGGTGCTGCTGATGTGTTTCGCTTACAGAGCATTGTCTGCACTGGATACATTGTAACAATCCAGCAGAGATCTGTGCAGCTGCTGCTGATGTGTTTAGCTCACAGAGCATTGTCTGCACTGGATACATTGTAACAATCCAGCAGAGATCTGTGCAGCTGCTGCTGATGTGTTTGGCTCACAGACCATTGTCTACACTGGATACAATGCAACAATCCAGCAGAGATCTGTACAGCTACTGCTCATGTGTTTAGCTCACAGAGCGTTGTCTACACTGGATACATTGTAACAATCCAGCAGAGATCTGTACAGGTGCTGCTGATGTGTTTGGCTCACAGAGCGTTGTCTACACTGGATACATTGTAACAATCCAGCAGAGATCTGTGCAGCTGCTGCTGATGTGTTTGGCTCACAGAGCATTGTCTACACTGGATACATTGTAACAATCCAGCAGAGATCTGTACAGCTGCTGCTCATGTGTTTAGCTCACAGAGCGTTGTCTACACTGGATACATTGTAACAATCCAGCAGAGATCTGTACAGCTGCTGCTGATGTGTTTGGCTCACAGAGCGTTGTCTACACTGGATACATTGTAACAATCCAGCAGAGATCTGTACAGCTGCTGCTGATGTGTTTTGCTCACAGAGCGTTGTCTGCACTGGATACATTGTAACAATCCAGCAGAGATCTCAGCAGGTGCTGCTGATGTGTTTAGCTTACAGAGCATTGTCTGCACTGGATACATTGTAACAATCCAGCAGAGATCTGAGCAGCTGCTGCTGATGTGTTTCGCTTACAGAGCATTGTCTGCACTGGATACATTGTAACAATCCAGCAGAGATCTGTGCAGCTGCTGCTGATGTGTTTCGCTTACAGAGCATTGTCTACACTGGATACATTGTAACAATCCAGCAGAGATCTGTGCAGCTGCTGCTGATGTGTTTTGCTCACAGAGCATCGTCTGCACTGGATACATTGTAACAATCCAGCAGAGATCTGTGCAGCTGCTGCTGATATGTTTAGCTCACAGAGCATTGTCTGCACTGGATACATTGTAACAATCCAGCAGAGATCTGAGCGGCTACTGCTGATGTGTTTTGCTCACAGAGCATTGTCTGCACTGGATACATTGTAACAGTCCAGCAGAGATCTGAGCGGCTGCTGCTGATGTGTTTTGCTCACAGAGCATCGTCTGCACTGGATACATTGTAACAATCATGCAGAAATCTGTGCGGCTGCTGCTGATGTGTTTATCTCACAGAGCATTGTCTACACTGGATACATTGTAACAATCCAGCAGAGATCTGTGCAGCGGCTGCTGATACGTTTGGCTCACAGAGCATTGTCTACACTGGATACATTGTAACAATCCAGCAGAGATCTGTGCAGCTGCTGCTGATGTGTTTGGCTCACAGAGCATTGTCTGCACTGGATACATTGTAACAATCCAGCAGAGATCTGTGCGGCTGCTGCTGATGTGTTTGGCTCACAGAGCATTGTCTGCACTGGATACATTGTAACAATCCAGCAGAGATCTGTGCGGCTGCTGCTGACGTGTTTGGCTCACAGAGCATTGTCTGCACTGGATACATTGTAACAATCCAGCAGAGATCTGTGCGGCTGCTGCTGACGTGTTTGGCTCACAGAGCATTGTCTGCACAGGATACATTGTAACAATCAAGCAGAGATCTGCGCGGCTGCTGCTGATGTGTTTGGCTCACAGAGCATTGTCTGCACAGGATACATTGTAACAATCCAGCAGAGATCTGTGCGGCTGCTGCTGACGTGTTTCGCTCACAGAGCATTGTCTGCACAGGATACATTGTAACAATCCAGCAGAGATCTGTGCGGCTGCTGCTGACGTGTTTAGCTCACAGAGCATTGTCTGCACTGGATACATTGTAACAATCCAGCAGAGATCTGTGCGGCTGCTGCTGACGTGTTTCGCTCACAGAGCTTTGTCTGCACTGGATACATTGTAACAATCCAGCAGAGATCTGTGCGGCTGCTGCTGACGTGTTTGGCTCACAGAGCATTGTCTGCACTGGATACATTGTAACAATCCAGCAGAGATCTGTGCGGCTGCTGCTGATGTGTTTGGCTCACAGAGCATTGTCTGCACTGGATACATTGTAACAATCCAGCAGAGATCTGTGCGGCTGCTGCTGATGTGTTTAGCTCACAGAGCATTGTCTGCACTGGATACATTGTAACAATCCAGCAGAGATCTGTGCGGCTGCTGCTGATGTGTTTCGCTCACAGAGCATTGTCTGCACTGGATACATTGTAACAATCCAGCAGAGATCTGTGCGGCTGCTGCTGATGTGTTTCGCTCACAGAGCATTGTCTGCACAGGATACATTGTAACAATCCAGCAGAGATCTGTGCGGCTGCTGCTGACGTGTTTCGCTCACAGAGCATTGTCTGCACAGGATACATTGTAACAATCCAGCAGAGATCTGTGCGGCTGCTGCTGACGTGTTTCGCTCACAGAGCATTGTCTGCACAGGATACATTGTAACAATCCAGCAGAGATCTGTGCGGCTGCTGCTGACGTGTTTCGCTCACAGAGCATTGTCTGCACAGGATACATTGTAACAATCCAGCAGAGATCTGTGCGGCTGCTGCTGATGTGTTTCGCTCACAGAGCATTGTCTGCACTGGATACATTGTAACAAACCAGCAGAGATCTGTGCAGCTGCTGCTGATGTGTTTAGCTCACAGAGCATTGTCTACACTGGATACATTGTAACAATCCAGCAGAGATCTGTGCAGCTGCTGCTGATGTGTTTGGCTCACAGAGCATTGTCTACACTGGATACATTGTAACAATCCAGCAGAGATCTGTGCAGCAGCTACTGATGTGTTTGGCTCACAGAGCATTGTCTACACTGGATACATTGTAACAATCCAGCAGAGATCTGTACAGCTGCTGCTCATGTGTTTAGCTCACAGAGCATTGTCTGCACTGGATACATTGTAACAAACCAGCAGAGATCTGTGCAGCTGCTGCTGATGTGTTTAGCTCACAGAGCATTGTCTACACTGGATACATTGTAACAATCCAGCAGAGATCTGTGCAGCTGCTGCTGATGTGTTTGGCTCACAGAGCATTGTCTACACTGGATACATTGTAACAATCCAGCAGAGATCTGTGCAGCTGCTGCTGATGTGTTTAGCTCACAGAGCATTGTCTACACTGGATACATTGTAACAATCCAGCAGAGATCTGTGCAGCTGCTGCTGATGTGCTTGGCTCACAGACCATTGTCTACACTGGATACATTGCAACAATCCAGCAGAGATCTGTACAGCTACTGCTCATGTGTTTAGCTCACAGAGCGTTGTCTACACTGGATACATTGTAACAATCCAGCAGAGATCTGTACAGCTGCTGCTCATGTGTTTAGCTCACAGAGCGTTGTCTACACTGGATACATTGTAACAATCCAGCAGAGATCTGTACAGCTGCTGCTGATGTGTTTGGCTCACAGAGCGATGTCTACACTGGATACATTGTAACAATCCAGCAGAGATCTGTACAGCTGCTGCTGATGTGTTTTGCTCACAGAGCGTTGTCTGCACTGGATACATTGTAACAATCCAGCAGAGATCTCAGCAGGTGCTGCTGATGTGTTTCGCTTACAGAGCATTGTCTGCACTGGATACATTGTAACAATCCAGCAGAGATCTGAGCAGCTGCTGCTGATGTGTTTCGCTAACAGAGCATTGTCTGCACTGGATACATTGTAACAATCCAGCAGAGATCTGTGCAGCTGCTGCTGATGTGTTTCGCTTACAGAGCATTGTCTACACTGGATACATTGTAACAATCCAGCAGAGATCTGTGCAGCTGCTCCTGATGTGTTTCGCTCACAGAGCATTGTCTGCACTGGATACATTGTAACAATCCAGCAGAGATCTGTGCAGCTGCTGCTGATGTGTTTCGCTCACAGAGCATTGTCTGCACTGGATACACTGTAACAAACCAGCAGAGATCTGTGCGGCTGCTGCTGATGTGTTTAGCTCACAGAGCATTGTCTGCACTGGATACATTGTAACAATCCAGCAGAGATCTGTGCAGCTGCTGCTGATGTGTTTGGCTCACAGACCATTGTCTACACTGGATACATTGCAACAATCCAGCAGAGATCTGTACAGCTACTGCTCATGTGTTTAGCTCACAGAGCGTTGTCTACACTGGATACATTGTAACAATCCAGCAGAGATCTGTACAGCTGCTGCTGATGTGTTTGGCTCACAGAGCGTTGTCTACACTGGATACATTGTAACAATCCAGCAGAGATCTGTGCAGCTGCTGCTGATGTGTTTGGCTCACAGAGCATTGTCTACACTGGATACATTGTAACAATCCAGCAGAGATCTGTACAGCTGCTGCTCATGTGTTTAGCTCACAGAGCGTTGTCTACACTGGATACATTGTAACAATCCAGCAGAGATCTGTACAGCTGCTGCTGATGTGTTTTGCTCACAGAGCGTTGTCTGCACTGGATACATTGTAACAATCCAGCAGAGATCTCAGCAGGTGCTGCTGATGTGTTTAGCTTACAGAGCATTGTCTGCACTGGATACATTGTAACAATCCAGCAGAGATCTGAGCAGCTGCTGCTGATGTGTTTCGCTTACAGAGCATTGTCTGCACTGGATACATTGTAACAATCCAGCAGAGATCTGTGCAGCTGCTGCTGATGTGTTTCGCTTACAGAGCATTGTCTACACTGGATACATTGTAACAATCCAGCAGAGATCTGTGCAGCTGCTGCTGATGTGTTTTGCTCACAGAGCATCGTCTGCACTGGATAAATTGTAACAATCCAGCAGAGATCTGTGCAGCTGCTGCTGATATGTTTAGCTCACAGAGCATTGTCTGCACTGGATACATTGTAACAATCCAGCAGAGATCTGTGCGGCTGCTGCTGATGTGTTTGGCTCACAGAGCATTGTCTGCACTGGATACATTGTAACAATCCAGCAGAGATCTGTGCGGCTGCTGCTGACGTGTTTGGCTCACAGAGCATTGTCTGCACTGGATACATTGTAACAATCCAGCAGAGATCTGTGCGGCTGCTGCTGACGTGTTTGGCTCACAGAGCATTGTCTGCACAGGATACATTGTAACAATCAAGCAGAGATCTGTGCGGCTGCTGCTGATGTGTTTGGCTCACAGAGCATTGTCTGCACAGGATACATTGTAACAATCCAGCAGAGATCTGTGCGGCTGCTGCTGACGTGTTTCGCTCACAGAGCATTGTCTGCACAGGATACATTGTAACAATCCAGCAGAGATCTGTGCGGCTGCTGCTGACGTGTTTAGCTCACAGAGCATTGTCTGCACTGGATACATTGTAACAATCCAGCAGAGATCTGTGCGGCTGCTGCTGACGTGTTTCGCTCACAGAGCTTTGTCTGCACTGGATACATTGTAACAATCCAGCAGAGATCTGTGCGGCTGCTGCTGATGTGTTTGGCTCACAGAGCACTGTCTGCACTGGATACATTGTAACAATCCAGCAGAGATCTGTGCGGCTGCTGCTGATGTGTTTGGCTCACAGAGCATTGTCTGCACTGGATACATTGTAACAATCCAGCAGAGATCTGTGCGGCTGCTGCTGATGTGTTTAGCTCACAGAGCATTGTCTGCACTGGATACATTGTAACAATCCAGCAGAGATCTGTGCGGCTGCTGCTGATGTGTTTCGCTCACAGAGCATTGTCTGCACAGGATACATTGTAACAATCCAGCAGAGATCTGTGCGGCTGCTGCTGACGTGTTTCGCTCACAGAGCATTGTCTGCACAGGATACATTGTAACAATCCAGCAGAGATCTGTGCGGCTGCTGCTGACGTGTTTCGCTCACAGAGCATTGTCTGCACAGGATACATTGTAACAATCCAGCAGAGATCTGTGCGGCTGCTGCTGATGTGTTTCGCTCACAGAGCATTGTCTGCACTGGATACATTGTAACAAACCAGCAGAGATCTGTGCAGCTGCTGCTGATGTGTTTAGATCACAGAGCATTGTCTACACTGGATACATTGTAACAATCCAGCAGAGATCTGTGCAGCTGCTGCTGATGTGTTTGGCTCACAGAGCATTGTCTACACTGGATACATTGTAACAATCCAGCAGAGATCTGTGCAGCAGCTACTGATGTGTTTGGCTCACAGAGCATTGTCTACACTGGATACATTGTAACAATCCAGCAGAGATCTGTACAGCTGCTGCTCATGTGTTTAGCTCACAGAGCATTGTCTGCACTGGATACATTGTAACAAACCAGCAGAGATCTGTGCAGCTGCTGCTGATGTGTTTAGCTCACAGAGCATTGTCTACACTGGATACATTGTAACAATCCAGCAGAGATCTGTGCAGCTGCTGCTGATGTGTTTGGCTCACAGAGCATTGTCTACACTGGATACATTGTAACAATCCAGCAGAGATCTGTGCAGCTGCTGCTGATGTGTTTAGCTCACAGAGCATTGTCTACACTGGATACATTGTAACAATCCAGCAGAGATCTGTGCAGCTGCTGCTGATGTGCTTGGCTCACAGACCATTGTCTACACTGGATACATTGCAACAATCCAGCTGAGATCTGTACAGCTACTGCTCATGTGTTTAGCTCACAGAGCGTTGTCTACACTGGATACATTGTAACAATCCAGCAGAGATCTGTACAGCTGCTGCTCATGTGTTTAGCTCACAGAGCGTTGTCTACACTGGATACATTGTAACAATCCAGCAGAGATCTGTACAGCTGCTGCTGATGTGTTTGGCTCACAGAGCGATGTCTACACTGGATACATTGTAACAATCCAGCAGAGATCTGTACAGCTGCTGCTGATGTGTTTTGCTCACAGAGCGTTGTCTGCACTGGATACATTGTAACAATCCAGCAGAGATCTCAGCAGGTGCTGCTGATGTGTTTCGCTTACAGAGCATTGTCTGCACTGGATACATTGTAACAATCCAGCAGAGATCTGAGCAGCTGCTGCTGATGTGTTTCGCTAACAGAGCATTGTCTGCACTGGATACATTGTAACAATCCAGCAGAGATCTGTGCAGCTGCTGCTGATGTGTTTCGCTTACAGAGCATTGTCTACACTGGATACATTGTAACAATCCAGCAGAGATCTGTGCAGCTGCTCCTGATGTGTTTCGCTCACAGAGCATTGTCTGCACTGGATACATTGTAACAATCCAGCAGAGATCTGTGCAGCTGCTGCTGATGTGTTTCGCTCACAGAGCATTGTCTGCACTGGATACACTGTAACAAACCAGCAGAGATCTGTGCGGCTGCTGCTGATGTGTTTAGCTCACAGAGCATTGTCTGCACAGGATACATTGTCACAATCCAGCAGAGATCTGTGCGGCTGCTGCTGATGTGTTTCGCTCACAGAGCATTGTCTGCACTGGATACATTTTAACAAACCAGCAGAGATCTGTGCAGCTGCTGCTGATGTGTTTAGCTCACAGAGCATTGTCTGCACTGGATACATTGTAACAAACCAGCAGAGATCTGTGCAGCTGCTGCTGATGTGTTTAGCTCACAGAGCATTGTCTGCACAGGATACATTGTAACAATCCAGCAGAGATCTGTGCGGCTGCTGCTGATGTGTTTCGCTCACAGAGCATTGTCTACACTGGATACATTGTAACAATCCAGCAGAGATCTGTGCAGCAGCTACTGATGTGTTTGGCTCACAGAGCATTGTCTACACTGGATACATTGTAACAATCCAGCAGAGATCTGTACAGCTGCTGCTCATGTGTTTAGCTCACAGAGCATTGTCTACACTGGATACATTGTAACAATCCAGCAGAGATCTGTACAGCTGCTGCTCATGTGTTTAGCTCACAGAGCATTGTCTGCACTGGATATATTGTAACAAACCAGCAGAGATCTGTGCAGCTGCTGCTGATGTGTTTCGCTCACAGAGCATTGTCTGCACTGGATACATTGTAACAAACCAGCAGAGATCTGTGCAGCTGCTGCTGATGTGTTTAGCTCACAGAGCATTGTCTACACTGGATACATTGTAACAATCCAGCAGAGATCTGTGCAGCTGCTGCTGATGTGTTTGGCTCACAGAGCATTGTCTACACTGGATACATTGTAACAATCCAGCAGAGATCTGTGCAGCAGCTACTGATGTGTTTGGCTCACAGAGCATTGTCTACACTGGATACATTGTAACAATCCAGCAGATATCTGTACAGCTGCTGCTGATGTGTTTGGCTCACAGAGCGTTGTCTGCACTGGATACATTGTAACAATCCAGCAGAGATCTGAGCAGCTGCTGCTGATGTGTTTCGCTTACAGAGCATTGTCTGCACTGGATACATTGTAACAATGCAGCAGAGATCTGTACAGCTGCTGATGATGTGTTTGGCTCACAGAGCATTGTCTGCACTGGATACATTGTAACAATCCAGCAGAGATATGTGCAGCTGCTGCTGATGTGTTTGGCTCACAGAGCATTGTCTGCACTGGATACATTGTAACAATCCAGCAGAGATCTGTGCAGCTGCTGCTGATGTGTTTGGCTGACAGAGCGTTGTCTGCACTGGATACATTGTAACAATCCAGCAGAGATCTGTGCAGCTGCTGCTGATGTGTTTGGCTCACAGAGCGTTGTCTGCACTGGATACATTGTAACAGTCCAGCAGAGATCTGTGCAGCTGCTGCTGCTGTGTTTAGCTCACAGAGCGTTGTCTGCACTGGATACATTGTAACAATCCAGCAGAGATCTGTGCAGCTGCTGCTGATGTGTTTAGCTCACAGAGCGTTGTCTGCACTGGATACAATGTAACAATCCAGCAGAGATCTGTGCAGCTGCTGCTGATGTGTTTAGCTCACAGAGCATTGTCTGCACTGGATACATTGTAATAGTCCAGCAGAGATCTGTGCAGCTGCTGCTGATGTGTTTAGCTCACAGAGCATTGTCTGCACTGGATACATTGTAACAATCCAGCAGAGATCTGAGCGGCTACTGCTGATGTGTTTTGCTCACAGAGCATTGTCTGCACTGGATACATTGTAACAATCCAGCAGAGATCTGTGCAGCTGCTGCTGATGTGTTTTGCTCACAGAGCATCGTCTGCACTGGATACATTGTAACAATCCAGCAGAGATCTGTGCAGCTGCTGCTGATATGTTTAGCTCACAGAGCATTGTCTGCACTGGATACATTGTAACAATCCAGCAGAGATCTGAGCGGCTACTGCTGATGTGTTTTGCTCACAGAGCATTGTCTGCACTGGATACATTGTAACAGTCCAGCAGAGATCTGAGCGGCTGCTGCTGATGTGTTTGCTCACAGAGCATCGTCTGCACTGGATACATTGTAACAATCATGCAGAAATCTGTGCGGCTGCTGCTGATGTGTTTATCTCACAGAGCATTGTCTACACTGGATACATTGTAACAATCCAGCAGAGATCTGTGCAGCGGCTGCTGATACGTTTGGCTCACAGAGCATTGTCTACACTGGATACATTGTAACAATCCAGCAGAGATCTGTGCAGCTGCTGCTGATGTGTTTGGCTCACAGAGCATTGTCTGCACTGGATACATTGTAACAATCCAGCAGAGATCTGTGCGGCTGCTGCTGATGTGTTTAGCTCACAGAGCATTGTCTGCACTGGATACATTGTAACAATCCAGCAGAGATCTGTGCGGCTGCTGCTGATGTGTTTCGCTCACAGAGCATTGTCTGCACTGGATACATTGTAACAATCCAGCAGAGATCTGTGCGGCTGCTGCTGATGTGTTTCGCTCACAGAGCATTGTCTGCACAGGATACATTGTAACAATCCAGCAGAGATCTGTGCGGCTGCTGCTGACGTGTTTCGCTCACAGAGCATTGTCTGCACAGGATACATTGTAACAATCCAGCAGAGATCTGTGCGGCTGCTGCTGACGTGTTTCGCTCACAGAGCATTGTCTGCACAGGATACATTGTAACAATCCAGCAGAGATCTGTGCGGCTGCTGCTGATCTGTTTCGCTCACAGAGCATTGTCTGCACTGGATACATTGTAACAAACCAGCAGAGATCTGTGCAGCTGCTGCTGATGTGTTTAGCTCACAGAGCATTGTCTACACTGGATACATTGTAACAATCCAGCAGAGATCTGTGCAGCTGCTGCTGATGTGTTTGGCTCACAGAGCATTGTCTACACTGGATACATTGTAACAATCCAGCAGAGATCTGTGCAGCAGCTACTGATGTGTTTGGCTCACAGAGCATTGTCTACACTGGATACATTGTAACAATCCAGCAGAGATCTGTACAGCTGCTGCTCATGTGTTTAGCTCACAGAGCATTGTCTGCACTGGATACATTGTAACAAACCAGCAGAGATCTGTGCAGCTGCTGCTGATGTGTTTAGCTCACAGAGCATTGTCTACACTGGATACATTGTAACAATCCAGCAGAGATCTGTGCAGCTGCTGCTGATGTGTTTGGCTCACAGAGCATTGTCTACACTGGATACATTGTAACAATCCAGCAGAGATCTGTGCAGCTGCTGCTGATGTGTTTAGCTCACAGAGCATTGTCTACACTGGATACATTGTAACAATCCAGCAGAGATCTGTGCAGCTGCTGCTGATGTGCTTGGCTCACAGACCATTGTCTACACTGGATACATTGCAACAATCCAGCAGAGATCTGTACAGCTACTGCTCATGTGTTTAGCTCACAGAGCGTTGTCTACACTGGATACATTGTAACAATCCAGCAGAGATCTGTACAGCTGCTGCTCATGTGTTTAGCTCACAGAGCGTTGTCTACACTGGATACATTGTAACAATCCAGCAGAGATCTGTACAGCTGCTGCTGATGTGTTTGGCTCACAGAGCGATGTCTACACTGGATACATTGTAACAATCCAGCAGAGATCTGTACAGCTGCTGCTGATGTGTTTTGCTCACAGAGCGTTGTCTGCACTGGATACATTGTAACAATCCAGCAGAGATCTCAGCAGGTGCTGCTGATGTGTTTCGCTTACAGAGCATTGTCTGCACTGGATACATTGTAACAATCCAGCAGAGATCTGAGCAGCTGCTGCTGATGTGTTTCGCTAACAGAGCATTGTCTGCACTGGATACATTGTAACAATCCAGCAGAGATCTGTGCAGCTGCTGCTGATGTGTTTCGCTTACAGAGCATTGTCTACACTGGATACATTGTAACAATCCAGCAGAGATCTGTGCAGCTGCTCCTGATGTGTTTCGCTCACAGAGCATTGTCTGCACTGGATACATTGTAACAATCCAGCAGAGATCTGTGCAGCTGCTGCTGATGTGTTTCGCTCACAGAGCATTGTCTGCACTGGATACACTGTAACAAACCAGCAGAGATCTGTGCGGCTGCTGCTGATGTGTTTAGCTCACAGAGCATTGTCTGCACAGGATACATTGTCACAATCCAGCAGAGATCTGTGCGGCTGCTGCTGATGTGTTTCGCTCACAGAGCATTGTCTGCACTGGATACATTTTAACAAACCAGCAGAGATCTGTGCAGCTGCTGCTGATGTGTTTAGCTCACAGAGCATTGTCTGCACTGGATACATTGTAACAAACCAGCAGAGATCTGTGCAGCTGCTGCTGATGTGTTTAGCTCACAGAGCATTGTCTGCACAGGATACATTGTAACAATCCAGCAGAGATCTGTGCGGCTGCTGCTGATGTGTTTCGCTCACAGAGCATTGTCTACACTGGATACATTGTAACAATCCAGCAGAGATCTGTGCAGCTGCTGCTGATGTGTTTGGCTCACAGAGCATTGTCTACACTGGATACATTGTAACAATCCAGCAGAGATCTGTGCAGCAGCTACTGATGTGTTTGGCTCACAGAGCATTGTCTACACTGGATACATTGTAACAATCCAGCAGAGATCTGTACAGCTGCTGCTCATGTGTTTAGCTCACAGAGCATTGTCTACACTGGATACATTGTAACAATCCAGCAGAGATCTGTACAGCTGCTGCTCATGTGTTTAGCTCACAGAGCATTGTCTGCACTGGATACATTGTAACAAACCAGCAGAGATCTGTGCAGCTGCTGCTGATGTGTTTAGCTCACAGAGCATTGTCTACACTGGATACATTGTAACAATCCAGCAGAGATCTGTGCAGCTGCTGCTGATGTGTTTGGCTCACAGAGCATTGTCTACACTGGATACATTGTAACAATCCAGCAGAGATCTGTGCAGCAGCTACTGATGTGTTTGGCTCACAGAGCATTGTCTACACTGGATACATTGTAACAATCCAGCAGATATCTGTACAGCTGCTGCTGATGTGTTTGGCTCACAGAGCGTTGTCTGCACTGGATACATTGTAACAATCCAGCAGAGATCTGAGCAGCTGCTGCTGATGTGTTTCGCTTACAGAGCATTGTCTGCACTGGATACATTGTAACAATGCAGCAGAGATCTGTACAGCTGCTGATGATGTGTTTGGCTCACAGAGCATTGTCTGCACTGGATACATTGTAACAATCCAGCAGAGATATGTGCAGCTGCTGCTGATGTGTTTGGCTCACAGAGCATTGTCTGCACTGGA
The DNA here is from genome assembly GCF_046119375.1 of Phyllobates terribilis. Lineage (NCBI taxonomy): Eukaryota > Metazoa > Chordata > Amphibia > Anura > Dendrobatidae > Phyllobates > Phyllobates terribilis. Next base: position 588,452,003 of record NW_027362761.1, on the reverse strand, counting down.
TACATTGTAACAATCCAGCAGAGATCTGTGCAGCTGCTGCTGATGTGTTTGGCTGACAGAGCGTTGTCTGCACTGGATACATTGTAACAATCCAGCAGAGATCTGTGCAGCTGCTGCTGATGTGTTTGGCTCACAGAGCGTTGTCTGCACTGGATACATTGTAACAGTCCAGCAGAGATCTGTGCAGCTGCTGCTGATGTGTTTAGCTCACAGAGCGTTGTCTGCACTGGATACAATGTAACAATCCAGCAGAGATCTGTGCAGCTGCTGCTGATGTGTTTAGCTCACAGAGCATTGTCTGCACTGGATACATTGTAATAGTCCAGCAGAGATCTGTGCAGCTTCTGCTGATGTGTTTAGCTCACAGAGCATTGTCTGCACTGGATACATTGTAATAGTCCAGCAGAGATCTGTGCAGCTGCTGCTGATGTGTTTAGCTCACAGAGCATTGTCTGCACTGGATACATTGTAACAATCCAGCAGAGATCTGAGCGGCTACTGCTGATGTGTTTTGCTCACAGAGCATTGTCTGCACTGGATACATTGTAACAATCCAGCAGAGATCTGTGCAGCTGCTGCTGATGTGTTTTGCTCACAGAGCATCGTCTGCACTGGATACATTGTAACAATCCAGCAGAGATCTGTGCAGCTGCTGCTGATATGTTTAGCTCACAGAGCATTGTCTGCACTGGATACATTGTAACAATCCAGCAGAGATCTGAGCGGCTACTGCTGATGTGTTTTGCTCACAGAGCATTGTCTGCACTGGATACATTGTAACAGTCCAGCAGAGATCTGAGCGGCTGCTGCTGATGTGTTTTGCTCACAGAGCATCGTCTGCACTGGATACATTGTAACAATCATGCAGAAATCTGTGCGGCTGCTGCTGATGTGTTTATCTCACAGAGCATTGTCTACACTGGATACATTGTAACAATCCAGCAGAGATCTGTGCAGCGGCTGCTGATACGTTTGGCTCACAGAGCATTGTCTACACTGGATACATTGTAACAATCCAGCAGAGATCTGTGCAGCTGCTGCTGATGTGTTTGGCTCACAGAGCATTGTCTGCACTGGATACATTGTAACAATCCAGCAGAGATCTGTGCGGCTGCTGCTGATGTGTTTGGCTCACAGAGCATTGTCTGCACTGGATACATTGTAACAATCCAGCAGAGATCTGTGCGGCTGCTGCTGACGTGTTTGGCTCACAGAGCATTGTCTGCACTGGATACATTGTAACAATCCAGCAGAGATCTGTGCGGCTGCTGCTGACGTGTTTGGCTCACAGAGCATTGTCTGCACAGGATACATTGTAACAATCAAGCAGAGATCTGTGCGGCTGCTGCTGATGTGTTTGGCTCACAGAGCATTGTCTGCACAGGATACATTGTAACAATCCAGCAGAGATCTGTGCGGCTGCTGCTGACGTGTTTCGCTCACAGAGCATTGTCTGCACAGGATACATTGTAACAATCCAGCAGAGATCTGTGCGGCTGCTGCTGACGTGTTTAGCTCACAGAGCATTGTCTGCACTGGATACATTGTAACAATCCAGCAGAGATCGGTGCGGCTGCTGCTGACGTGTTTCGCTCACAGAGCTTTGTCTGCACTGGATACATTGTAACAATCCAGCAGAGATCTGTGCGGCTGCTGCTGATGTGTTTGGCTCACAGAGCATTGTCTGCACTGGATACATTGTAACAATCCAGCAGAGATCTGTGCGGCTGCTGCTGATGTGTTTGGCTCACAGAGCATTGTCTGCACTGGATACATTGTAACAATCCAGCAGAGATCTGTGCGGCTGCTGCTGATGTGTTTAGCTCACAGAGCATTGTCTGCACTGGATACATTGTAACAATCCAGCAGAGATCTGTGCGGCTGCTGCTGATGTGTTTCGCTCACAGAGCATTGTCTGCACTGGATACATTGTAACAATCCAGCAGAGATCTGTGCGGCTGCTGCTGATGTGTTTCGCTCACAGAGCATTGTCTGCACAGGATACATTGTAACAATCCAGCAGAGATCTGTGCGGCTGCTGCTGACGTGTTTCGCTCACAGAGCATTGTCTGCACAGGATACATTGTAACAATCCAGCAGAGATCTGTGCGGCTGCTGCTGACGTGTTTCGCTCACAGAGCATTGTCTGCACAGGATACATTGTAACAATCCAGCAGAGATCTGTGCGGCTGCTGCTGACGTGTTTAGCTCACAGAGCATTGTCTGCACTGGATACATTGTAACAATCATGCAGAGATCTGTGCGGCTGCTGCTGACGTGTTTCGCTCACAGAGCATTGTCTGCACTGGATACATTGTAACAATCCAGCAGAGATCTGTGCAGCTGCTGCTGATGTGTTTGGCTCACAGAGCATTGTCTGCACTGGATACATTGTAACAATCCAGCAGAGATCTGTGCGGCTGCTGCTGATGTGTTTGGCTCACAGAGCATTGTCTGCACTGGATACATTGTAACAATCCAGCAGAGATCTGTGCGGCTGCTGCTGATGTGTTTCGCTCACAGAGCATTGTCTGCACTGGATACATTGTAACAATCCAGCAGAGATCTGTGCGGCTGCTGCTGATGTGTTTCGCTCACAGAGCATTGTCTGCACTGGATACATTGTAACAATCCAGCAGAGATCTGTGCGGCTGCTGCTGATGTTTCTCTCACAGAGCATTATCTACACTGGATACATTGTAACAATCCGGCAGAGATCTGTGCGGCTGCTGCTGATGTGTTTGGCTCACAGAGTATTGTCTACACTGGATACATTGTAACAATCCAGCAGAGATCTGTGCAGCTGCTGCTGATGTGTTTGGCTCACAGAGCATTGTCTGCACTGGATACATTGTAACAATCCAGCAGAGATCTGTGCAGCTGCTGCTGATTTGTTTGGCTCACAGAGCATTGTCTGCACTGGATACATTGTAACAATCCAGCAGAGATCTGTGCAGCTGCTGCAGGTGTGTTTCTCTCACAGAGCATTGTCTGCGCTGGATACATTGTAACAATCCAGCAGAGATCTGTGCAGCTGCTGCTGATGTGTTTAGCTCACAGAGCATTGTCTACGCTGGATACATTGTAACAATCCAGCAGAGATCTGTGCAGCTGCTGCTGATGTGTTTGGCTCACACAGCGTTGTCTGCACTGGATACATTGTAACAATCCAGCAGAGATCTGTGCAGCAGCTGCTGATGTGTTTGGCTCACACAGCGTTGTCTGCACTGGATACATTGTAACAATCCAGCAGAGATCTGTGCAGTTGCTGCTGATGTGTTTAGCTCACAGAGCGTTGTCTGCTTTGGATACATTGTAACAATCCAGCAGATATCTGTGCAGCTGCTGCTGATGTGTTTGGCTCACACAGCGTTGTCTGCACTGGATACATTGTAACAATCCAGCAGAGATCTGTGCAGCTGCTGCTGATGTGTTTAGCTCACAGAGCGTTGTCTGCATTGGATACATTGTAACAATCCAGCAGATATCTGTGCAGCTGCTGCTGATGTGTTTGGCTCACAGAGCATTGTCTGCACTGGATACATTGTAACAATCCAGCAGAGATCTGTGCAGCTGCTGCTGATGTGTTTAGCTCACAGAGCGTTGTCTGCATTGGATACATTGTAACAATCCAGCAGAGATCTGTGCAGCTGCTGCTGATGTGTTTAGCTCACAGAGCGTTGTCTGCACTGGATACATTGTAATAATCCAGCAGAGATCTGTGCTGCTGCTGCTGATGTGTTTCGCTAACAGAGCATTGTCTGCACTGGATACATTGTAACAATCCAGCAGAGATCTGTGCAGCTGCTGCTGATGTGTTTCGCTTACAGAGCATTGTCTACACTGGATACATTGTAACAATCCAGCAGAGATCTGTGCAGCTGCTCCTGATGTGTTTCGCTCAGAGCATTGTCTGCACTGGATACATTGTAACAATCCAGCAGAGATCTGTGCAGCTGCTGCTGATGTGTTTCGCTCACAGAGCATTGTCTGCACTGGATACACTGTAACAAACCAGCAGAGATCTGTGCGGCTGCTGCTGATGTGTTTAGCTCACAGAGCATTGTCTGCACAGGATACATTGTCACAATCCAGCAGAGATCTGTGCGGCTGCTGCTGATGTGTTTGGCTCACAGAGCATTGTCTGCACTGGATACATTTTAACAAACCAGCAGAGATCTGTGCAGCTGCTGCTGATGTGTTTAGCTCACAGAGCATTTTCTGCACTGGATACATTGTAACAAACCAGCAGAGATCTGTGCAGCTGCTGCTGATGTGTTTAGCTCACAGAGCATTGTCTGCACAGGATACATTGTAACAATCCAGCAGAGATCTGTGCGGCTGCTGCTGATGTGTTTCGCTCACAGAGCATTGTCTACACTGGATACATTGTAACAATCCAGCAGAGATCTGTGCAGCTGCTGCTGATGTGTTTCGCTTACAGAGCATTGTCTGCACTGGATACATTGTAACAATGCAGCAGAGATCTGTACAGCTGCTGATGATGTGTTTGGCTCACAGAGCATTGTCTGCACTGGATACATTGTAACAATCCAGCAGAGATATGTGCAGCTGCTGCTGATGTGTTTGGCTCACAGAGCATTGTCTGCACTGGATACATTGTAACAATCCAGCAGAGATCTGTGCAGCTGCTGCTGATGTGTTTGGCTCACAGAGCGTTGTCTGCACTGGATACATTGTAACAATCCAGCAGAGATCTGTGCAGCTGCTGCTGATGTGTTTGGCTCACAGAGCGTTGTCTGCACTGGATACATTGTAACAGTCCAGCAGAGATCTGTGCAGCTGCTGCTGCAGTGTTTAGCTCACAGAGCGTTGTCTGCACTGGATACATTGTAACAATCCAGCAGAGATCTGTGCAGCTGCTGCTGATGTGTTTAGCTCACAGAGCGTTGTCTGCACTGGATACAATGTAACAATCCAGCAGAGATCTGTGCAGCTGCTGCTGATGTGTTTAGCTCACAGAGCATTGTCTGCACTGGATACATTGTAATAGTCCAGCAGAGATCTGTGCAGCTGCTGCTGATGTGTTTAGCTCACAGAGCATTGTCTGCACTGGATACATTGTAACAATCCAGCAGAGATCTGAGCGGCTACTGCTGATGTGTTTTGCTCACAGAGCATTGTCTGCACTGGATACATTGTAACAATCCAGCAGAGATCTGTGCAGCTGCTGCTGATGTGTTTTGCTCACAGAGCATCGTCTGCACTGGATACATTGTAACAATCCAGCAGAGATCTGTGCAGCTGCTGCTGATATGTTTAGCTCACAGAGCATTGTCTGCACTGGATACATTGTAACAATCCAGCAGAGATCTGAGCGGCTACTGCTGATGTGTTTTGCTCACAGAGCATTGTCTGCACTGGATACATTGTAACAGTCCAGCAGAGATCTGAGCGGCTGCTGCTGATGTGTTTTGCTCACAGAGCATCGTCTGCACTGGATACATTGTAACAATCATGCAGAAATCTGTGCGGCTGCTGCTGATGTGTTTATCTCACAGAGCATTGTCTACACTGGATACATTGTAACAATCCAGCAGAGATCTGTGCAGCGGCTGCTGATACGTTTGGCTCACAGAGCATTGTCTACACTGGATACATTGTAACAATCCAGCAGAGATCTGTGCAGCTGCTGCTGATGTGTTTGGCTCACAGAGCATTGTCTGCACTGGATACATTGTAACAATCCAGCAGAGATCTGTGCGGCTGCTGCTGATGTGTTTGGCTCACAGAGCATTGTCTGCACTGGATACATTGTAACAATCCAGCAGAGCTCTGTGCGGCTGCTGCTGACGTGTTTGGCTCACAGAGCATTGTCTGCACTGGATACATTGTAACAATCCAGCAGAGATCTGTGCGGCTGCTGCTGACGTGTTTGGCTCACAGAGCATTGTCTGCACAGGATACATTGTAACAATCAAGCAGAGATCTGTGCGGCTGCTGCTGTTGTGTTTGGCTCACAGAGCATTGTCTGCACAGGATACATTGTAACAATCCAGCAGAGATCTGTGCGGCTGCTGCTGACGTGTTTCGCTCACAGAGCATTGTCTGCACAGGATACATTGTAACAATCCAGCAGAGATCTGTGCGGCTGCTGCTGACGTGTTTAGCTCACAGAGCATTGTCTGCACTGGATACATTGTAACAATCCAGCAGAGATCTGTGCGGCTGCTGCTGACGTGTTTCGCTCACAGAGCTTTGTCTGCACTGGATACATTGTAACAATCCAGCAGAGATCTGTGCGGCTGCTGCTGATGTGTTTGGCTCACAGAGCATTGTCTGCACTGGATACATTGTAACAATCCAGCAGAGATCTGTGCGGCTGCTGCTGATGTGTTTGGCTCACAGAGCATTGTCTGCACTGGATACATTGTAACAATCCAGCAGAGATCTGTGCGGCTGCTGCTGATGTGTTTAGCTCACAGAGCATTGTCTGCACTGGATACATTGTAACAATCCAGCAGAGATCTGTGCGGCTGCTGCTGATGTGTTTCGCTCACAGAGCATTGTCTGCACTGGATACATTGTAACAATCCAGTAGAGATCTGTGCGGCTGCTGCTGATGTGTTTCGCTCACAGAGCATTGTCTGCACAGGATACATTGTAACAATCCAGCAGAGATCTGTGCGGCTGCTGCTGACGTGTTTCGCTCACAGAGCATTGTCTGCACAGGATACATTGTAACAATCCAGCAGAGATCTGTGCGGCTGCTGCTGACGTGTTTCGCTCACAGAGCATTGTCTGCACAGGATACATTGTAACAATCCAGCAGAGATCTGTGCGGCTGCTGCTGACGTGTTTAGCTCACAGAGCATTGTCTGCACTGGATACATTGTAACAATCATGCAGAGATCTGTGCGGCTGCTGCTGACGTGTTTCGCTCACAGAGCATTGTCTGCACTGGATACATTGTAACAATCCAGCAGAGATCTGTGCGGCTGCTGCTGATGTGTTTGGCTCACAGAGCATTGTCTGCACTGGATACATTGTAACAATCCAGCAGAGATCTGTGCGGCTGCTGCTGATGTGTTTGGCTCACAGAGCATTGTCTGCACTGGATACATTGTAACAATCCAGCAGAGATCTGTGCGGCTGCTGCTGATGTGTTTCGCTCACAGAGCATTGTCTGCACTGGATACATTGTAACAATCCAGCAGAGATCTGTGCGGCTGCTGCTGATGTGTTTCGCTCACAGAGCATTGTCTGCACTGGATACATTGTAACAATCCAGCAGAGATCTGTGCGGCTGCTGCTGATGTTTCTCTCACAGAGCATTATCTACACTGGATACATTGTAACAATCCGGCAGAGATCTGTGCAGCTGCTGCTGATGTGTTTGGCTCACAGAGTATTGTCTACACTGGATACATTGTAACAATCCAGCAGAGATCTGTGCAGCTGCTGCTGATGTGTTTGGCTCACAGAGCATTGTCTGCACTGGATACATTGTAACAATCCAGCAGAGATCTGTGCAGCTGCTGCTGATTTGTTTGGCTCACAGAGCATTGTCTGCACTGGATACATTGTAACAATCCAGCAGAGATCTGTGCAGCTGCTGCAGGTGTGTTTCTCTCACAGAGCATTGTCTGCGCTGGATACATTGTAACAATCCAGCAGAGATCTGTGCAGCTGCTGCTGATGTGTTTAGCTCACAGAGCATTGTCTACGCTGGATACATTGTAACAATCCAGCAGAGATCTGTGCAGCTGCTGCTGATGTGTTTGGCTCACACAGCGTTGTCTGCACTGGATACATTGTAACAATCCAGCAGAGATCTGTGCAGCAGCTGCTGATGTGTTTGGCTCACACAGCGTTGTCTGCACTGGATACATTGTAACAATCCAGCAGAGATCTGTGCAGCTGCTGCTGATGTGTTTAGCTCACAGAGCGTTGTCTGCTTTGGATACATTGTAACAATCCAGCAGAGATCTGTGCAGCTGCTGCTGATGTGTTTAGCTCACAGAGCGTTGTCTGCATTGGATACATTGTAACAATCCAGCAGATATCTGTGCAGCTGCTGCTGATGTGTTTGGCTCACAGAGCATTGTCTGCACTGGATACATTGTAACAATCCAGCAGAGATCTATGCAGCTGCTGCTGATGTGTTTAGCTCACAGAGCGTTGTCTGCACTGGATACATTGTAACAATCCAGCAGATATCTGTGCAGCTGCTGCTGATGTGTTTGGCTCACAGAGCATTGTCTGCACTGGATACATTGTAACAATCCAGCAGAGATCTGTGCAGCTGCTGCTGATGTGTTTGGCTCACAGAGCATCGTCTACAATAGATACATTGTAACAATCCAGCAGAGATCTGTGCAGCTGCTGCTGATGTGTTTCGCTCACATAGCGTTGTCTGCACTGGATACATTGTAACAATCCAGCAGAGATCTGTGCAGCTGCTGCTGATGTGTTTCTCTCACAGAGCGTTGTCTGCACTGGATACATTGTAACAATCCAGCAGAGATCTGTGCAGCTGCTGCTGATGTGTTTAGCTCACAGAGCGTTGTGTGCATTGGATACATTGTAACAATCCAGCAGAGATCTGAGCAGCTGCTGCTGATGTGTTTAGCTTACAGAGCGTTGTCTGCACTGGATACATTGTAACAATCCAGCAGAGATCTGAGCAGCTGCTGCTGATGTGTTTTTCTCACAGATCGTTGTCTGCACTGGATACATTGTAACAATCCAGCAGAGATCTGAGCGGCTGCTGCTGATGTGTTTCGCTTACAGAGCATTGTCTGCACTGGATACATTGTAACTATCCAGTAGAGATCTGTGCGGCTGCTGCTGATGTGTTTAGCTCACAGAGCATTGTCTGCACTGGATGCATTGTAACAATCCAGCAGAGATCTGTGCGGCTGCTGCTGATGTGTTTAGCTCACAGAGCATTGTCTGCACTGGATACATTGTAACAATCCAGCAGAGATCTGTGCAGCTGCTGCTGATGTGTTTCGCTCACAGAGCATTGTCTGCACTGGATACATTGTAACAATCCAGCAGAGATCTGTACAGCTGCTGCTCTTGTGTTTAGCTCACAGAGCATTGTCTCCACTGGATACATTGTAACAATCCAGCAGAGATCTGTGCAGCTGCTGCTGATGTGTTTCGCTCACAGAGCATTGTCTGCACTGGATACATTGTAACAATCCAGCAGAGATCTGTACAGCTGCTCTTGTGTTTAGCTCACAGAGCATTGTCTGCACTGGATACATTGTAACAATCCAGCAGAGATCTGTGCAACTGCTGCCGATGTGTTTAGCTCCCAGAGCATTGTCTGCACTGGATACATTGTAACAATCCAGCAGAGATCTGTGCGGCTGCTGCTGATGTGTTTAGCTCACAGAGCATTGTCTGCACTGGATACATTGTAACGATCCAGCAGAGATCTGTGCGGCTGCTGCTGATGTGTTTCGCTCACAGCGCATTGTCCGCACTGGATACATTGTAACAATCCAGCAGAGATCTGTGCGGCTGCTGCTGATGTGTTTAGCTCACAGAGCATTGTCTGCACTGGATACATTGTAACGATCCAGCAGAGATCTGTGCGGCTGCTGCTGATGTGTTTCGCTCACAGCGCATTGTCCGCACTGGATACATTGTAACAATCCAGCAGAGATCTGTGCAACTGCTGCCGATGTGTTTAGCTCCCAGAGCATTGTCTGCACTGGATACATTGTAACAATCCAGCAGAGATCTGTGCGGCTGCTGCTGATGTGTTTAGCTCACAGAGCATTGTCTGCACTGGATACATTGTAACGATCCAGCAGAGATCTGTGCGGCTGCTGCTGATGTGTTTCGCTCACAGCGCATTGTCCGCACTGGATACATTGTAACAATCCAGCAGAGATCTGTGCGGCTGCTGCTGATGTGTTTAGCTCACAGAGCATTGTCTGCACTGGATACATTGTAACGATCCAGCAGAGATCTGTGCGGCTGCTGCTGATGTGTTTAGCTCACAGAGCATTGTCTACACTGGATACACTGTAACGATCCAGCAGAGATCTGTGCAGCTGCTGCTGATGTGTTTTGCTCACAGAGCATTGTCTTCACTGGATACACTGTAACGATCCAGCAGAGATCTGTGCAGCTGCTGCTGATGTGTTTTGCTCACAGAGCATTGTCTACACTGGATACACTGTAACGATCCAGCAGAGATCTGTGCAGCTGCTGCTGATGTGTTTGGCTCACAGAGCATTGTCTGCACTGGATACATTGTTACAATCCAGCAGAGATCTGTGCAGCTGCTGCTGATGTGTTTAGCTAACAGAGCATTGTCTGCACTGGATACATTGTAACAATCCAGCAGAGATCTGTGCAGCTGCTGTTGATGTGTTTTGCTCACAGAGCATTGTCTGCACTGGATATACTGTAACAATCCAGCAGAGATCTGTGCGGCTGCTGCTGATGTGTTTCGCTCACAGAGCATTGTCTGCACTGGATACATTGTAACAATCCAGCAGAGATCTGTGCAGCTGCTGCTGATGTGTTTTGCTCACAGAGCATTGTCTACACTGGATACATTGTAACAATCCAGCAGAGATCTGTGCTGCTGCTGCTGATGTGTTTAGCTCACAGAGCATTGTCTACACTGGATACATTGTAACAATCCAGCAGAGATCTGTGCAGCTGCTGCTGATGTGTTTTGCTCACAGAGCATTGTCTGCACTGGATACACTGTAACAATCCAGCAGAAATCTGTGCAGCTGCTGCTGATGTGTTTCGCTCACAGAGCATTGTCTGCACTGGATACATTGTAACAATCCAGCAGATATCTGTGCAGCTGCTGCTGATGTGTTTTGCTCACAGAGCATTGTCTACACTGGATACATTGTAACAATCCAGCAGAGATCTGTGCGGCTGCTGTGTTTCGCTCACAGAGCATTGTCTACACTGGATACATTGTAACAATCCAGCACAGATCGGTGCAGCTGCTGCTGATGTGTTTCGCTCACAGAGCATTGTCTACACTGGATACATTGTAACAATCCAGCAGAGATCAGTGCAGCTGCTGCTGATGTGTTTCGCTCACAGAGCATTGTCTGCACTGGATACATTGTAACAATCCAGCAGAGATCTGTGCGGCTGCTGATGTGTTTCGCTCATAGAGCATTGTCTACACTGGATACATTGTAACAATCCAGCAGAGATCGGTGCAGCTGCTGCTGATGTGTTTCGCTCACAGAGCATTGTCTTCACTGGATACATTGTAACAATCCAGCAGAGATCAGTGCAGCTGCTGCTGATGTGTTTCGCTCACAGGGCATTGTCTGCACTGGATACATTGTAACAATCCAGCAGAGATCTGTGCGGCTGCTGCTGATGTGTTTAGCTCACAGAGCATTGTCTACACTGGATACATTGTAACAATCCAGCAGAGATCTGTGCAGCTGCTGCTGATGTGTTTAGATAGTTTTCTACACTGGAAATGAGGACAATGGATGGATTGCCTGAGATTGGAAATAAGAGTGTTCTCATTCACTGACAGCAATCAGAGATTACGAAAATTCAATAAAGAAATGAAACGCAAAGTCTATTAGAAAAGTTGTAGAACTTTCTATTTATGTCATTTCCTAAATTCTCCACCACTGCACCATGACATCCCAGGTGGGTGAGTGACCGGTTCCTGCTCTGGGCAACATCATCTTCTGGGTGTACGGAACATGTGGTGCATGCGCAGCACACGGCTGATGATGTCGCACTGCACATGCGCTGACCCCAAGGATCATGGCACATGCACAAGATTTCTGCATTGGAGAGTAACAAATTGTGAAGGGATCAATCAAGACCACAAGTGAAAAGAGCTTGAGCACTTTCTAACCTCGAGAATGATGTAAAAAGTCTTCTACATCTATAGAGAGGATGATGATCCTTTGCCTTTTTTTTACTTAAATTCATGTATTTCGGGCTAAAAATATTTGTTTTATTTTTTTTTTTTTTATTAACAGTTTTGCACCATTTGTCTTTTACAGGCTCATTGTTTTCCTGTACATTGCTAACTGAAGAATGCGTTAACTGAGAAGCCAACAGTGAGCTCATTCTGATAGGGAGTGTCTAACTCTTTTATTTGTCTTTTTTTTCTGAGATAATTTATGATCACAAACTGTATATAGTTTGAGATTAACTTTGTGGTAAAAAAAAAAGGAGCTCAGAAAAAAGGGAAATAAAAGAGTTACAAATTAATCAAAAAGAGCTCACTGTCGGGTTCTCAGTTAACTCCTTTTGTAGCCTGCAATGTAGAAGGAAATAATTAGTCAGACTGCAGCATTTTTAATATAACTCAATTAGAAATGTATTTTCATAGCCCCAAATGCATTCTTTTTTTCAAAGAAAAAATGTCCCTGAAGCTGTCCGTCTCCTTTAAGTCCGCCACCTGGTGCTACGGAAGAAGAACGCTGGCTCCCTCTATATTTCATATAAACATCATATTTTTCTCGCCTCAGCTGCACTGACAATCTCAGCTCTGCTACATATCCTTCTTGAGTTGTCCTAAACTTCCCCCAGTCCCCGGAGTCAGGATGTTCTGTGACCTGATGTCGGCATTAAGGAAAACTACTTGGCGGCTTTATCAGTATGGAGCATCTCACAGTACAATAGTAGCAAAGTCGCAGCTGGGAACAGGGCCACATCAGATATCGCCCTGTGCGCTGAAGTATGTGCCCCCCATCACTGCCCGGCGGGACGATTCCTCGGGAACAATGAGCAATTATACTAATTATTAATAAACTTTCAAATCATAATAACTCTCATCAGGCTGCCGACCAAGCTTCATCATGGACTACTACCACATCCTCTATCTAGAACACATTTCGATTGCCTGTGCTGACTGTGCCCTAAAAAAAGCACTGGAGGCTTGTGACAACCACAAATCTTAGTATAGCGGTATTATACTGATGTTGTATGGCCACGTTATTACATCATTTCATGTGTGGAGCTGATATTTGGTCGCTGGATGTTGGTGTTATTTTTGCAGACTTGTACGGTCGTATTTATCTAGAGACTATGTGGCAATGCTGATAGGGCGGCGTGCGTCATGTTTTTTATGCACTGTATGGCAGTATTTTCATAGTGTGACACTGATACTGTATATTAGGGCAGAGATGTATGGAGACGGCAGGTTATGGACAATCTTGTATGTCCTCAACATTCAGAAGTGGAATATTACGGTAATTGGAAGGATCGGCAGAGATGAGAGATGGTGGCGGTATTACAAGCGGAGAGGTGGACTACCAGTAGAAAAAATCCTGCATAGTCTGGATGGATAGGAAACATTTTACTTCAGGTAAGAATGGATCTGAGAAACGTTGAGGCGTTGAGGACTTGGCGCTTTTATTTTCGGGACACTACGGAATTAATCGTCGGATCCACCGTAATTGAGTTTTTTGAGCTCCACCCCGGAACCGCGGCACAATTTACATAACGTGAGTCACTTCCTAACGATAATTAATCTGTAATTAAATGAAACTCAAGCATGTTCTGATTTTATGAGCGTTATGTCCCAGATTTGGGATCCAGCTGGCTCCTCTCCTGATCTTTCATCCTCTAAGAAATATGACTAAGATCTTCTTTTATTTTCTTTATTAACTTGTGGCTGCTCCACCCCAATAAAACATTTACACGAAGAAGCAAAAATTCCCCATTGGAGTCGGACAAGCCGGAGATGCGTAGAAAATAGGATGGGTGGAATTAATCGATGGGATCCAGTGTCACTGCCCAAATAATGGAGGTCTCATACACAACTTTCTGTAAAGTCCTTCACGTCCTGTAACCTGTACGGGACAGAAACAAGTAGACGATTTATCCAGGCTGCATCTGCAGCCATCTGCTCCTCCAGCTATTACGAAACTCCTGTCCCCGTCGTGTCCTGACAGCAGCAGCCGTTCATTTCCCACCACTTCTGATTAGTTTATAACATATAGTGGACCCGTTTCAAAAATGTTCTAAGTGGTTGATGCCAATTGAACAACTGTGACACATTTTTGGCAATCTGATATTTCTTTCTGCAGAACATTGAGCTTTCCCGGCTGTACCAGTCATTCGTTTCCATTGGCACCTCTGTGATTGGGGATGGCAAACTAGGCAATTGCAAAAGGCACCCCGAAAGATGAAAACCATTGGAGCAAAGTAGAACCAGTATTATTTAAAGGGTTCTTCATTCTTCAGAAGTGCACTACTCTCCAGCCAACTGGCTTCCTGCTTTCCAGGGTGGACGGGTCGTTCCTGTTGATTGACAGTTCGGACCAGTTGCAGGGCTGCGGCGCAGCTCACACTGAGCTTTTCCTTTGCAGGATTGCAGGAGCGCTGGGGAAATTTAGCATCAGAGTAGCACTTTCAAGCTGTATAGCAAAGAGCATGTAAGTTTGTGCTCCTTGTCTAGGACACAGGCCACTGCTGATAGACTGCAGAGGTGGACGGTAACCAAAGCACCGAACAATAAATTGTAGAATTAAAGTCCCTTCATTCTTTAGAATTATTTAATAAGAGGGAAATTATAAAGGTGCTTGGTTTTAAAAACGCTGCACAATTTTACCCATTTCAGAGATTGAGACAACCCCTTTAACTTCCCATGGTCGTCATATTTAGGAATCAAATTTCAGGAATACGTGGGAATTACATGGAAGTATTTTTGGATATGGACAACTGGTAAATGGCCCAAGTACCGGACAAGATCGGTGTTTATTCCTTTTCCGAAGACGGGGGATGTTACCGACTGTGGAAACTATCAGACTATTACGCTCACACTAGTGATGAGCGAGCATGTTCGCTACTGCTCGGTGCTCGCCGAGTATTTCCAGGTTGCTCGGGCGGATACTCGGGTCCCCTCCCTGCATGTTTGGTGCTCTTTACAGAGCCAATGAACATGCAGGGATTGCCAGCCAGTCACTGTAATGCTGTAGCCATGTTGTTTGTGGCATTACAGTTATTGGTTGGCCGCACAGCGTCATCAGGTGTATATCAGACCTGGCGCCGCCGTGCTCGTCACAGTCTACCCTGGAACCAGACAGTGTAGGGAGAGATTTGCTTGTGTATTAGGTAGTGTAGGGAGAAAAACCACACATTACACATATCCATCTTAACAAACAGTCCTTCTGAGGACTAATCCATCTGCAGAGATATCAGGCAGGCAGTGTATATAGGCAGGCAGTGTATATAGCAGACTGCAGTGCATATAGCACAAGAGGCACCATTCCAATTCTGCCTTCTGCTGCTGTTAGACATTTCTAGACAAAGGCCCAGGTCTCAGGGGCCAGGAATACTTTTCTTTGGATCTTAATCCTGATTATTTGTTTAAAAAGCAATCCAGAGTACACCGTTTTTCTGCGCCATTTGCTTGTTGACACTGCAGAATACAGCCAGGTCATTTCCATATTACAGCGCTAGAAATCCAGCTATTTAAAACTGTGGTTTGTCCGTCACACGGATCACATATGATTGCGTTGAAAATACTGCCATTTCTGGCCTCCGTTGAAATTTTGCTGCAGTGTGTCAGTGAAGCAATTGACACCAGTTTGCTGTTAAAAATAGTTACTTACAGGCCAGGTATTTAAAACTATGGTTTTCCGTCACACGTATCATATATCACTGCGGTTCAAATTCAGCCATTTGTAGTGAGCGTGGAAGATACTGTCCTCCATTTAAAATGGGCAAGGCACGTGGCAAGGGATGGGGAAGTGCAGGGCCGGCTCCAGGTTTTTGTGGGCCCTGGGCGAAATAGTCTCAGTGGGCCCCTTTAACACATACCACGATTCATGATGCACAGATACCACAGAGAAATATATATATATATATATATATATATATATATGTATATAGTACAAGGTCAAAGATTTCACTTCTTACATTACATGAGTGATATCTATTGTAAATTCCACAATAGCTCAGAAACCGGCGAATCCTCGCAGAGCACAGTGCAGAACGGACAGTATAGTCCTCCATACAGGATTATGAACCCCATATATTGCTCCATACAGAATACTGGCCCCCATATATTGCTCCATACAGAATACTGGCCTCCATATAATGCTCCATACAGGATACTGGCCCTCATATAACGCTCCATACAGGATACTGGCCCCCTTATAATGCCACATGCAGACTGTTCCCCCCCACACACATAATGCCCCATGCAGGCTGTCCCCCCACATAATACCCCATGCAGGATGTCACTTCCACCCCATATAATGCCCCATGCAGGATGTCACTTCCCCCCATATAATGCCCCATGCAGGATGTCATTCCCCTCCCCCCCATATAATGCCCCATGCAGGATGTCACTTCCCCCCTTATAATGCCCCATGCAGGATGTCACTTCCCCCCTTGTAATGCCCCATGCAGGATGTCACTTCCCCCATACAATGCCCCATGCAGGATGTCACTTCCCCCCATATAATGCCCCATGCAGGATGTCACTCCCCCCCCATATAATGGCCCATGCAGGATGTCACTTACCCCCCCCATATAATGCTCTATGCAGGATGTCATTTCCTCCCCCCATATAATTCCCCATGCATCCATACATAAAGAGAAAAAAAAATCAAATACTCACCTCACTTCTCACCTGCTGCCACTGCTCCAGACTCCTCACCCGCGCCGGCGTCTTCCCGCTCTGCGCTGTGACTGCTCAGGAGAGAGCGCTGTGTAAAGACGTCACCGCGCCCTCTGACCTGAGACGTCACAGTCAGAGAACGCGGAAGAGACCGGAGCTGCTGCAGAGGCACGGGGAGGGGTAAGTATTGTGCTAGCTGCCGGGGCCCTGAGCTAGCGGGGAGGGGGCGGTGTGGCGGGCGCTGGCACCGGCACCGCATTGCTCATGGGTCCCATAGTGCGCAGGGGTGCCCGACCGTGAGTGGCCCCCCCCGACTGCTCAGGGTCCCGCGGCACTTGCCTGGGTGCGCCAGGTGGTGACGCCGAGCCTGGGGAAGTGGACTTGATTGTGATGATGGTGCATATAGAGGACGAGGCCGAGGCCATGGGCTGGCTGAAATTGTGCCACAACAAACACCCACATCTTCTCGCTCGGCCTTCATGTCCCAATTAATAGGGGACCGCAGAACAGCACTATTGAACCCAGAGCAGTGTGAAAAGGTTATTGGTTGGATAGCAGATAATGCTTCCAGTCACTTAGCCACCACCACCACCACCCTGTTTTCCACACGGTCAAGTCTCATTAGCCATGAGTCTGGACTGCATATTCCTTACCCTGATCCTCCTTCCTCCCACCATGCCGAGTGCCCACAGACAACTGATCCCACACTTGGACACTCCGAAGAGCTGTTCACTTTTCCATTTATAGATTCGGGCCTCTCGCCCGGTCCACTTGAAGCGGGGCAAGAGGAGATCGCGTGTAGCAATGCCCAAATATTTGAGCAGCCACGGTCACACGAAGGCGACGGTAGGAAACTGTCACAAGAGGTGGACGATGATGAGACACAATTGCCAGAAAGTTAGGAGGAGGACCAGGGTGCGGAAGTGGAAGACGAGGTGGTGGATGATAAATTAACTGACCCAACCTGGCAGGGGGACGTACAGAGCGAGGACAGCAAGATTCAGGGGAAGGGAGGCAGAGCGCCCCAACAGGCAGGAAGAAGCAGTGTGGTGGCCACAGACAGAAGGCGGGCAACCGTTCCCCATAACATCAACATGACGGAAGTTGCCATTACAACTGTTAGGTCTTCCCGAGTCTGGTTGTTTTTTAAAGACTCTGCTGATAACCCCAAAAAGGCTATTTGCACCTCCTGCCAGGCCAGCATCAGCAGGGGTAGAAAAACTACCAGCCTGACCACCACCAGCATGATCAGGCACATGGCAGCAAAGCACCCAACTAAGTGGGCCGAACCCTAGGGTCCAGGAACAGTGTCTGTAGGTGGCACCACTGCTTGTTCTGCTGTTGTGCGTGCACGTCAGTCCTGTCGTTGCGCACTCTCAACTAGCACCATCAACAAGCATGTCCACGTCCTTGTCCCAGCGCAGCGTTCAGTTGTCCATACCCGAGTCCTTGGAAGGAAAGCGCAAATACGCAGCCAACGCCCCACAGGCCACACTACAAAATTCACACATTTCGCGACTGCATGCCTTTGAGGCTTGTGGAGATGGAAGCTTTCCACAACCTGATGGCGGCAGCCATCCCTCGGTACTCGGTCCCCAGCCGCCACTATTTCTCCTGGTGTGTCGTCTCCGCATTTTACGAGCACGTGTCCCACGATATTAGCCGTGCCCTCAACAGCGCAGTTACCGGGAAAGTCCACCTAACCACGGACACATGGACAAGTGCTTGTGGGCAGGGACGGTACATCTCGCTAACGACACACTGGGTTAACATAGTTGAAGTCGGGACTCAATCGAACCTTGGGACGGAACACGTCCTCCCGACGCCAAGGATTGCGGGCCCTAGATCAATCAGGGTTGCCCCCACGGTCTACAGCTCCTGCACCTCATCCTCCTCAGCCTCCTCCTCCTCTTCAGACTCCATCTCCGAAATGACCACATCAGTCACAAGCTGGAAGCACTGCAGCACTGCCTCAGCCAAGCGGCAACAGGCTGTGCTGAAGCTAATATGCTTAGGTGACAAACCGCACAATGCTGAAGAGTTGTGGACAGCTCTGAAAGAGCAGGCAGATCTGTGGCTCACACCACTGAACCTACAGCCAGGCATGGTCGTGTGTGACAATGGCCGGAACCTGGTGGCGGCTCTGAGGCGAGGCGAGCTCACACACGTACCATGCCTGGCCCATGTGCTTAACCTCATGGTTCAGCAGTTTCTCAAATCCTACCCGGAACTGCCAGATCTGCTTGTTAAAGTACGCCGCCTGTGTGCCCATTTTAGAAAGTCACCTACAGCTTCCGCCGCCCTTGTTTCAGTAGCGTTTGCAGCTTCCAGCTCACAGACTGGTGTGTGATGTCCCCACGCGTTGGAACTCTACACTGCAGATGTTGGGGAGGATTTGTGAGCAGAAGAGGGCAGTTATTGAGTACCAGCATCAACAAGGCCGTTGGTATTCAGTTCAGACTCCACACATAAGTCCTCCGGAGTGGACATGGATGTCAGACATATGTACCATCCTCCAAAGCTTTGAGGACTCCACCAAGATGGTGAGCGGCAATGACGCAATAATTAGCATCACCATCCCACTTCTCTGTCTTCTGAAATGCTCTCTGCTCACAATCAAAGAGGATGCATTGCAGACGGATCACGATGAGATGGAGCAAGGAACCATACAGGATGATTACACACAGCCAAGCCTCATCTCATCCCAACGTGGTTTGGGTGACAATGAGGAAGAGGAGGAGGAAGAGGAAGGACAGGAGCTAGTTTCATGCACTATAGACTGTACTACCTGCACAGCTGTCATACCGTCTGCTCAGCGTGGATGGCCAGAGGGCAGAGAGGAGGAGGAGGAGGAGAGCATGGTCAGTCATCCTCTTGGTGAGGACATGGAAGTCTTGCCTGTTAGTAGTCTGGAACACATGGCTGAGTTTATGTTACGCTGCCTTTCCCATGACCCTCGCATTCTCAAAATTTTGGGTGACAGTCATTACTGGTTGGTGACACGTCTAGACCCATGCTACAAGGAGAACTTTATATCTCTTATTCCTGAGGCGGACAGGTCTACAAAAATGGGGCTGTACCAGAAGGCCCTTGTTGCGGATCTATTAAAAAAATTCCCATCTGAAAACACTGACAGCAGAGGGCACACTTCGTTGGACAACCAAGAAGTACAGGCGAGAGAGACACAACTTCAATCCAGCAGAGGCAGGGGAACACTGTCAAAGTTCTGGGAGAGTTTTCTCAGACCCTCCCATCGGACAGGCCCTGAGGTGCGGGGTACTCTCACAAGGAGTGCAAAGTTTGGGAAGATGCTGAGGGAGTACTTTGCCGATCGTACCAAAGTCCCCCGTGATTCCGCTGTGCCTTATAATTATTGGGTACCCAAGCTCGATACGTGGAATGAACTGGCTCTCTATGCTTTGGAGGTCCTGGCCTGCCCTGTCGCCAGCCTTTTATCAGAGCGGGTTTTTAGTGTCGCTGGTGGAATTATAACTGATAAGCGCATCCGCCTGTCAACTGTTATAAAAATGAACAAGGGCTGGATTGGGCCAGACTTCTCAACACCACCGAATGATAGCAGCGTAACATAAACTCCAATCCAGTGTCTTTTCTTGGGAGGTGTATTCCCATGCACCTTTTCACGCCCACACATGGGTACACACTTCCTGATTTTGGCTATTTGCTCTTGTCCTCCTCTTTCTCCTCATCCTCCACCACCATATCACCAGGGTGACCATGGTCCGTGATGCAACACCCACATAATTTTTTTAAAGGGTATTTATGAAAAAAAAAATTGATACAGTATGTTCATGTATACCCCCTAGGGGTAAATGTTTGTCAGCCCATACACTTAGTACATGGGCATTACAAGTATAGGAGGCCCGCTCCTTTCTAAAGGGAACATTTTTTTTATGAGGCCCTCCTCCACGTCTCTTCCAAGGGGCATTGAAATGCCTCCAAATTTTTGGCAGCCCTTGCATTCACTGCATAGGCAAACACTATGGGAGACTCTCTCCTTTCTAATGGGAATTTGTCATTACTGTGGCCCTGCTCTATGTGTCTTTAAATACTTAGTGGGGTTTTTCCTTAAATTGGTCAGCCGTTGGACTCACTGCATACCCTATAACTGTATAGCAAACCCTCTCCTTTCTAATGGGAATTTGTCGTTACTGTGGCCCTGCTCTATGTATCTGTGGCGCCCTGCTGCGCATTGGTGCCACAGAACCCAGAAGGGTGCATGGACGGACTTCTCCACAAGAGGCCCTCACACATTCACACACCTCCACCCTACCACCTCAGACCAGCAGAGGGAGCCTGTTAGGGATATATAAAGGGAGGGTGGAGCCAGGCAGCTCAGTTTTAGTTTAGTGTTCAGTCAGACTGAAAGAGGGTCTGAGAGCATGCTGACGCTCAGAGAGCAGCATGCAAGCTGCTGTGCTTAGGCGAGCCAATGCCTACAGCACGTGTGAAGGCCTAGTGAGGGCCTTGAGTGGGCCGAAGGCGAGAGGAGAAGGAAGAAGTAGTGAGGGGGCAGAGGAGCACACCAGGCTCACCCCGAGATATATATCGGACACCGGGTCCGCGCCTACAGGGACCCTTTATACCCAGTAGGAACCACCGAAACCCTGGAGGACTACAGGTCCCAGGTTCACCAAATGCTGATTGTATAACCAGGGCTAGGAGTCACGGAGGCCCCAGCGTCCAGGGAGAGTGATCTCCAAAGAGAAGGCCCTACCACCAAGTCAGCAGGTGCAAGGAGAGACAGTAACCAAGCTAGGCCTAGTTCCAGGCAGGCCAGAAGCTTAGAGAGTAAATCCACGGATCAGGAGGCCCTATACCCGCTCACTGGGGAGAGTCCAAAAGTGTGCCCTTCTCCTGGAGTACCCTGGACCGTGCCTGCAGCATCACCAGTAAAGGTACTGAAGCTTACCCCCGTGTGAGTGTCCGTCTTTCCTCCGGGACCGTCCTGCCATCTCTCCCCTGCACCACCATCCATTACACCCCACGCTGCCCTGGAGCTAGCTCTACCTGTGGAGAGCCACACCATCCCTGCTGCCGTAACACCAGCTCCAGAGGACTGCTCCGCAGCGGCGGCACCCCTTAGCCGCATTCCACAAGTGGCGTCACGAACTTTCCCAAATCCCCTATAAACTATTTCCCCCTTTTTACTGACCGCCCTGGGTCACAGACCGGGCCAGCCACAGTGATATCCCCCAGCAGCCAGAGGCCCGGCTGCCGAGTACCCCACGGCCCAGGGGGCGCGTCATGTCTTTAAATTCTTAGTGGGGGTTTTCCCAAATTTTGTCAGCCCTTGCAGTCACAGCATGGGCATTACCACTATAGGAGACCAGCTCCTTCATAATAGGAACATTTTTTTTACTGAGTCCCTCCTCTATGTCTCTTCAAAGGGGTATTGGGTTGCGTCTAAATTTTTGGCAGCCCTTGCAGTCACTGGATACGCAATAACAGTATAGGAGACCCATTTGTTAATGATGGGAACAACAAAGCATAGCCAGCTGATGGCTCTCTAACAATAGCGAGGGCCGACAGCTGGCCTTTTAAGAATAGTAAGTGACGCGCCCCCTGGGCCGTGGGTTACTCGGTGCCGGGCCGGTTGTTGCTAGGGGCGATGTCACAGTGGCGGTGACCCGGTCCGTGACCCAGGGCGGTCAATAAAAGGGAATATTTACAGGGGATTTATAGTTTTTATATACAGTTCGTGACACCACCTGTGGCATGCGGCTATATGGAGCCGCCGCTGCGGTGCAGAACCTCTGGAGCCGATGTTAGTGCAGCAGATTTGCATCTGCTCTCCACAGGCAGAGCTTAGCTCCAGGGCAGTGTAGATGTTAAAGATGTTGCTGTGCAGTGTGGTGCAGGGGATGATGGCGCAGCAGTAATAATTTACAGAGACTGTGGGGTGCAGTCTTCCGGATTTACTCACAGTTCTCACTTTGCTCCTGGTTACAACTGCAGATCATAACTTCCCACGTCTTTCTGTGCTTACTCAGGGAGGGGTTCATCCCACCCTCAGGTACCTCTGGAGTACATAACAGGACACCCTTCTGTGTGTCCCTTCTGGCCGTCTCCGTGCACCTCACACCCAGTGTCCCAATCCAGTGACCGCGGACCTTGTCGGGTGACGTCTTCTCTGTCCCCTGGGCCCTCTGTGGCCACCTTCTCAATGAAATAGATGTGGTTTGTGGCTGCAGCACCTGAAATGCTGAACCCTCTGGTTACCTAATTGAATATTGTAATTCTCACTAGTTAGGGGCCGGTCCCCTCTGCGACCCGATCCCTCCACCGCCTGGTAGATTCGGGCGTACGGGTGGCCTCCAGCACTGCCCATACCCCTGGGATCCGTTCTTCACTCCTGGAGCCTTCCCTCTGCTCCCTTTCCTTCCTTCTCTCCTTCTCCTGGGCCTCTCACTAGGCCGCTCTGCCTGAGCAGAGCTCCTGCAGGGCTCCTGCTCCCAACTCTTCCTCTCACTGAAGACCCTTCTAGATTGTTCCACCCTCTCTTTTATATCGCTTCTTACTGAGCTCCCCTGAACTTCTTCCTCCACCCACACCCACTACATGGTTCCCCCTACTTTGGTTCCCCCCACTCCAGCCAGGGACAGGGCTCAGCAGAGGAGTAGCGCATCTTGCCCCTCCTGGATGTCTGGAGTAGTGTAGTGTTGGATGCAGGTGTTAGGGTCCCAGGCAGTACTCCTTCCTTACTTGAGAGTGAGATACCACACCTCTGGGTGAGATGCAGTACCTCTGTGGCAACTGAACCTGCAGGGGCGCCACATAAGCGCCGTCTGATGGCCTTATAAAAATAAGCTTTATGACTTTCAGAGTCCCTCCATCATAAATAAAACAGGATGTGTCTGATGATGTGTCACACACCACATTGCCAGATAAGGTTGTAAAATGTTAAAAATGACATTTCCCGGTGAATGCATTTGTCTTAAAAAAATAACGTAAAAAAAAACAAAACAATAGGATCTTTCTTTAGTATAAAAAACAGCTTCACCAATTTAACCTCAATGTAATCACATTGTTCAGCTCCTGAGCTCCGGAGACGATACTGGGAGAAATAGTGGCAGCTGAGGACCAAGTATGGACACCCGGCCGCCGCCGGCATGAGGTTATGAAAAGCTTCCGCCTCCACGAGCCTAAAAGGCCACATTTCAAGTGAAAGCAGCTTTAGAGGACTTCCTGGGAGAAATGAAAGCTGGGTAGATATGGTTTCCCAAGTCCTTTAACCAAGCTAAAGAATATGGCTGTGGTGAAATACAACTCAGGAAAAAAAGCTGTGGACTGGCTCCACCGTCCCTGGCCACATTCACCTGTCCACGTGTTTGTGGTAAGGCGGTCCTTCCCAGTAAGTGCACTGGGGAGGGCACGGGTGATGTTGTGGGACCCGTGCTTGTGGAAGGCGGAGACGACACCGGGAGAAACCGTGGAGGCCGGGGACCGAGTATGGACACCCGGCCGCCGCCGGCATGAGGTTGTGAAAAGCTTCCGCCTCCACAAGCCTAAAAGGCCACATTTCAAGTGCGAGCAGCTGCCCAGAAATCTGGCAGTTTAGTGTTGCGGCCTGTGGGTGGGTGGCTGGCTGGCTGCATACTAGCGTTTGCATTTCAAGTAGCAGAAAACTAAGCAGATGGTGGCCTCTATAATCATTATGGCCTCACCTCAGCACTATGAACTCTCCTTAAGGAGAAGCCAGGGCCCACCGGAGGAGTCTCCGGTTCTCTGGTGGGCCCGTCCAACCCTGCCGAGAAGCAGCCCTGGCTAAGAAAAGTGTGGGGGAAGGTTCCCCGACACTCTATGGGTGCTTTTTTAATGTGGATCGGACATGCTTATGCATGTTATTTCTCAAACCGCATTGCAGATCAGGCCATTGTCCAACTCTGTATTCATGAAATTAAATGCGCAAAGAAAGATGTGTGTGTGTCAAAGCACCACCGAGAAGTGCGAGTTGATGTTGGACGGGCTGCCATTGCTTCTGCAACAAGCTGCATTAGAGGACTTCCTGGGAGAAATGACACCCAGGGTTGATATGGTTTCCCTCTATGCCAGTCCTTTCACCGAGCTAAATACAACTCTCAGCAAAAAAAGCTGTGGACTGGCTCCGTACCGTCCCTGGCCACATTCACCTGTCCACGTGTTTGTGGTTAGGCGGTCCTTCCCAGTAAGTTCACTGGGGAGGGCACGGGTAATGTTGTGGGACCCATGCTTGTGGAAGGCAGAGACGATAACGGGAGAAATAGTGGTGGCTGGGGACCAAGTATTGACACCCGGCTGCCGCCGGCATGAGGTTATGAAAAGCTTCCGCCTCCACGAGCCTAAAAGGCCACATTTCAAGTGAAAGCAACTTTAGAGGACTCCCTGGGAGAAATAACAGCTGGTTAGATATGGTTTCCCAAGTCCTTTCACCAAGCTAAAGAATATGGCTGTGGCGAAATACAACTCAGCAAAAAACGCTGTGGACTGGCTCCGTACCGTCCCTGGCCAATTCACCTGTCCACATGTTTGTGGTTAGGCGGTCCTTCCCAGTAAGTGCACCGGGGAGGGCACGGGTAATGTTGTGGGACCCGTACTTGTGGAAGGCAGAGACGACACCTGGAGAAACAGTGGCGGCTGGGGACCGAGTATGAACACCCGGCCGCCACCGGCATGAGGTTATGAAAAGCATCCGCCTCCACGAGCCTGAAAGGCCACATTTCAAGTGCAAGCATCTGTCAAAAAATTGGAAGTATAGTATTGCAGCCTGTGGGTGGGTGGGTGGCTGGCTGCATACTTGCGCTTACATTCCAAGGAATGGGGTAGGGACAACTGAACGCTGCACTGGGACAAGGACGTGGATGGTGATTGTTGCAAGTCTGCAATGACAGGTGCATGGCGGGAGGCATCTTCGCATGCGCCAAGGATCACTTATGATGGGCACACTTTTAGGTAGGGACCTGGGAGTCAGAAATGCTTCCAGAGGTCTTCTCAATGCTGTTCCCATGTCTTTTCAGCACTGTATGCATGTGTCTGATGATGTGTCACACACCACATGGCCAGATAAGGTTGAAAAATGTTAAAATGACATTTCCTGGTGAATGCATTTGTCACGGTTGAAAGCAATGCAAAAGTGCAAAAACGCATCTAAAACGCTACGTGTGAACATAGTCCAAGTTGTGGAGGAGTATTTTTCTTTTTGGTTATTTATTTTGCCTTATATACAAGTCATTACCCTGGAAAGGATGTTCCTTAACATTTTTTCCCAGGAAAATGCATTTTCCTTTTGTTTTGGTATGTTTTATTGTGAGTCCGTAAAAGTGGCTTAATACCTCTGAGATCGTTGTTCACAGCAGTGACCTGGGAGTCAGAAATGCTTCCAGGGGTCTTCCCCATGCTGTTCTCATGTCATTTGAGCACTGTTCCCATCGATTTGGGCAATTTTTAGGCCCTCTGCAGACCGCCGGGGGGAGCCGCCAGAAAAATGCTCGAGTTTCCCATAGACTTACATTGGGCTCATTGCTCGGGTCGAGCACCCGAGTATTCCAATGTGCTCGACCAGAGCAACGAGTACCCGAGCATTTTAGTGCTTGCCCATCACTAGCTCACACCTCATGCCAGCAAATTACTACTGAAGATCCTACAAGGACGTTACAGTCTTGTAACATACCTGGCGGCGTCCTTGCATAGTGGTCCATCTCCCACTGTGCAAGAGCGTGCACTTGATCTCCAGTCCAGTCTGCTAGCCTGGCTTCCCTCCATGCTGTCTGATTGCCTCTGTTTTTGCTGCTTAAGGGCGGCGCCCGATCACTTCCTGTTTCTTGTACCTGCTGCAGACACACCCCTTGTGCGTCCTCAGCCTATTGCTGTCTGTCACCTGGTATTTAACCCAGCTCCTCCCAAGAAACCCTGCCTGAGCATTGCGTTCTGTCAGTTGGCTTCTGGTCACTGATATGCCAGGTCCCGTTTATGTTTCCTGCCTTCGGTATCAGTTCCCGTGTCTGAACTGTGTCCTGTCTGCATTATCTTCTAGCCTGTTGTCTTCTGCCTATCCTGGAGGCTGTATTTCCAGGCCTGTGTGTACATGCTCCTAGCCTGTTCATTCCGCCTTCTAGGGGCCGCATACCTAGACCCGCTCCTTTATCTTGCTGCTGTGTCTGTTCTTGTCTGAATACTCTCCTAGCCTGTTTCCTGTTTTTCTCTCTGTCCGTACCTTCCCTTTTCCTGCAGAATCTGATCCCGTACCTATCTTCTACTCGTTGTCTCTGTACTCCCGTTTGTGAGTTTAGAGTCCACTCGCTACTTCATTGCAAGTATCCTGTGTGTACCTGGTTCTGCCTTTCCCTTCCAGTCTGTTCCGTGTGAACAGAGCCCTGTCCCCTCTGCTCTGCCTTGCTTACCGCTCCGGCAGTTCTTGCCCGCTCTGCCCTGTCCACCGCGTCTCCGGTTTCGCTTTGCTCAGCCCTGTCCACCGTGTCTGCGGTTTCGCTTTGCTCAGCCCTGTCCACCGTGTCTGCGGTTTCGCTTTGCTCAGCCCTGTCCACCGCATCTGCGGTTTTGCTTTGCTCAGCCCTGTCCACCGCGTCTGCGGTTTCGCTTTGCTCAGCCCTATCCACCGCGTCTGCGGTTTCGCTTTGCTCAGCCCTGTCCTCCGCATCTGCGGTTTCGCTTTGCTCAGCTCTGTCTACCGCGTCTGCGATTTCGCTTTGCTCAGCCCTGTCTACTGCGTCTGCGGTTTCGCTTAGCTCAGCCCTGCCCACCGTGTCTGCGGTTTCGCTTTGCTCAGCCCTTTCTACCGCGTCTGCGGTTTCGCTTTGCTCAGCTTTGTCTACCGCGTCTGCGGTTTTGCTCTGCTCAGCCTTGTCTACCACATCTGTGGTTCTGCTCTGCTCAGCCTTGTCTACCGCGTCTGCGGTTCTGCTCTGCTCAGCCTTGTCTACCGCATCTGCGGTTCTGCTCTGCTCAGCCTTGTCTACCGCGTCTGCGGTTCTGCTCTGCTCAGCCTTGTCTACCGCACCTGCTGTTATGTTCTGCTACCAGAGCTAAGGAAAGAGAGGAGATCTGTCCCTACGATAGAACTCAGCTTAATCCCTACGATGTAACAGGGAACCTGATCCTGCGATCAGACCTGCTAAAGTCCTAAGCTAGTCTGTACGGAGACCTATAGATGTGGGGAAGGAATCCCTACAAGTACTAAGGACTGGGAGGAAAAATGGGACACCTCCTAACAGAAATAGTAGCAGACAGACGAACAAACAAAATATAAAGAACACAGAGGTCCGTAGACCAAGCAAACTAACAGAGTTAGATACAGAGCACAGGCTAGCTAGAAAGTAGTTATACAATGAAGTCCAGCAAAGCCAGAAGGGCGGAGCAGGATTAAATAGGCCAACAAGGTCATGTGACCAGCAAAGGAAAAAACCTAAGAGCAAGGTTCTAACACCTGCGGTTTCGCTTTACTTTGTTTGTTTACCGCATCTGCGGCTCTGAATTTGTCTCCCAGTCTGTACTGGACCCTACCCAGCCTGCGCTCTAGTCTGCCTGTTGCTGTATTCCCCGGTGTGGGTCAACAGCCGTGTCCGGAGTCTGACCTGAAGTAGACCCTGGTCCCTCTGCTCGGTTCCTCCCTGGTGCACTGGCGTCGTATGCCGTCGTGCGACCTTGGTCGGATCGGGCAGATACTTAGTTACGCCCCTCCAGGCACTCTCCGGTTCATGTCACAGTGGAACCACTAAACACGCACACGCCAGTCAGTCCGGGCGTGTGCATTACAGCATGCTCAGGCCCTGGTTCCCGTTGAGCCCCACGGCCTTCGCTCTCTGAGACGTTTTCCAGCGAATACGTGCTTCTGGAAGAAATTTATTTTTTTTTGCTACCAGCTGAGTTTCAGGCGTATTACGCACCCGTCCAGATGGATCTATCAGCACTCGTTCCGGCGGATCCGCCACGGTACTATGGGGATCCAAGACTGAGTCGTGCATTTGTGGAGCAATGCATGCTACACTTCAAGTTCTACCCTCTTTGTTTTCCCACCGATCGGGTTAAGGTGGGATTCATGATGTCTTACCTAATGGGTGATGCCTTGGAATGGATCAACTCCCTATGGGAAGCACAGGATCCTATCCTCCTGGACCTTCAGGCCTTCATGGTGGCCTTTCTAATGGTCTTCGATGACCCTAATCCAGAGGCTCCTGCTGAAGCTTCACTTCCCAATAACCCAGAGCAGCCCCGTTGGGTAATGTGTGTGGGTAGCGCACTAGTCCTCCTGCCCGAAGAGACTACTGCCCACCCAGAATCCACACAGGATGACTACGCTCTCCGGAATACTTCTCCCAATCTCAAGAGGCAGTCCAGACGTGCTAGGCCTAGAGGCAAGCCGTCACGCCAGGGTCTGTCCTCCCAAAGACCTCCTGACCCCAACCTTGAAGTCCCTGCTGAAGCTTCACTTCCCTGTATCCCGGAGCAGCCCCGACGGGTAATGTGTGTGGGTAGCGCACCAGTTCTCTTGCCCGAAGAGACTTCTGCCCACCTAGAATCCACACAGGAGGACTTCCTACACCCGATATCTGATGCTTCACCCACTTTAACTGGTGAGCCTGTCCAAGGGTACTCCGAAGCAGTGATTACCTCGGAGTTTGTGCATCTCTACTACCTGGTGGAGGACCCCCTGTTGCCTCCTGAATCCTCCGGGATACCACCTAATGACAAATGGAGAGAGACTTCCCTACACCCGGTACCCGATACTTCGTCCGCTCCGTCCTGTGAGCCTGACAATGGGTACCTCAAAGCGGTAGTTAACCCCGAGTCTCTACACCCCTCCGACCAGGCGGAGGACCTCCAGTTGTCTCCAGAACCCTTCGAGGTGCTACCTGGTAGCGAATGAACAGAGTCTTCTCTATACTCTGTACCTGATACCTCGCCCGCATCGTCCAGTGAGTCCGACCTAGTGTACTCCGAAGCAGAGGTTATCCCCGAGTCTCTACACCCCTCCAACCAGGCGGAGGACCTCCAGTTGTCTCCTGAACCCTTCGGGGTGCTACCTGATAGCGAATGGACAGGGACTCTCCTATACTCGGTACCTGATACCTCGCCCGCTTCTTCCAGTGAGTCCGACCTAGTGTACTCCGAAGCAGAGGTTGCCCCCGAGTCTCTGCACTCTTCCGACCAGGCGGAGGACCCCCAGTAGTTTTTCCTGAATCCTCCGGGGTACCACCAGATAACCAAGAGACAGTGACTTTTTTACACCTTGTACCTGATACCTTGCCTATTTCATCCTGTGAGCTTGACAAGATGTACCCGAAGCAGAGGTTACCCCCGAGTCTCTGCACCCCTCCAACCCGGCGGAGGACTTCCAGTTGTCTCCTGAACCCTCTGGGGTGCTACCTGATAATAAGTGGAGAGAGACTTCCTTGTGTGCTGTTCCTGGTACTCCACCCGTTTCGTCTGTTGCTGAGGATTAGTGTTGAGCCACCCCCGTAGTGTTCGAGTTCGGTTCGGTTCGTCGAACACCCGTGTGTTCGCCGAACTGTTCGTCGAACTGTTCGTCGAACACCTTCGAACACCGTTAAAACCAATGGCAGGCAAACAAAAACACATAGAAACACATAGAAAACACCTTCAAAGGTGTCCAAAAGCTGACAAACTGCTCAGAAGACACAACTAACACATGGAAAAGTGACAAGTACATATAGTCATGCGAAAAGAAAAGAGGTGGAGGAGTAAAAGGAGGGGGAGACACAGATATAGGCATGTCATGCCCTTCTAAAATCCAAAAAGTGAGAAGCCGACACGTTCAGTCCGCTCCTGCCCGTGCCACCTCCGTGTCGCCGGGTTTGTGCCAGAGCCGCGGTGAACCCTGACGGCCAGCCCCCCTCTCCCAATACTGGTGCCTGTCCGCTGGTGGGTCGAGCGAGCCCCCCTGTGGTGGAGGCAGCTCTAAGCTTTTTAATTTAAATTGTCTCTCTAATTTGAATGAATACACTTTAAATCCATTTACAAGGATCTATTGGAGGGCAAGTCTCATGCCAGCAGCCGCGTAATTGCAGCTCCAGTAGCGTGCACTAAAGCTGCTGCAGTTAAAAAGCTTTTATAAGGATCGAGCTTGGCTGTCCACTGCAAGGCATCCTACTGCCAGTCCCAGCCCCTATGCCTTGGGGTGCCTCCTGATGCTCTTCACTGAGTATCCCGTGGTCCCGAAGCATTTCCTTTGAAAAAATTAAGTGTCCAAACTACAGGTGGTGTAGCTTGCTTAACAGCCGGGATAATCCGCTGACTAGCAGACACTGCTACTAGGCACAAAGTATTTCCTGGGCTAGATGCAGTTAAAAATTTGTAATTAGATACTCTCGTTGGATGCTGAGAAAGCATTCCATAGAGTCTCCTGGCACGCCATATATGATTCTCTTAAAAAGCTTGGGGTAGGGGTCTAGGGGACCCTTTTATAGCCAAAATCACGGCCCTGTATCACAATACGTCACCTAGGCTGAAGATAAATGGAACTGTAGCACCCTGAGGGCTCGGTTGCTACAGAGGTATTGCACCTCACCCAGAGGTGTGATATCTCACTCTCAGGTAAGGATGGAGTGTGGATCAGGACCCGACACCTGCATGCATTACACCACATTGCCATGGGGCAGGGCGACCAATATGCCTCTGAGATGGGCACGACAGTCCCTGTCCCTGGCTGGAGTGGGGGGAGGGAACACTGAGGAAGGGGAACCCTGTAGTGCAGGAGCAGGGAGGAAGCAGTTCCTGGGTGCATTGAGAAGGGAGTATAAAAGGTGGGCACCATCTTAGTTCAGTGCAGAGAAGTCTGAGCAGAAGTGGCAGGGAGCAGGGGCTCTGCATGAGCTCTGCTCCGGAGGCGGGCCTAGTAACAGAGGCCCAGGCCTGGAAGAGGGAGAAGGAAGGAAGAGGAGCGGAGAAGGCTCCAGGAACGAGGAATGAAGGGATCCCAGGGGTGCGGACGGGCGAGTCGCCACCGCACGCCCGAATCCACCTGCGTGGAGGGGTCAGGCCAAAGGGGGAGACAGGTCCCCGAAACTAGTGGAGGCAGGAAACGACCCTCAGCTAGAAACCGGAGGCTGTGACATTTTATGTGGCGCAGCCCCTCGCTACACCCGCTAGGAAGGCACCACATAGGGTCAGGGAAACTGGCGCCAAGTTTACCAAGAGGAGGCCCGAGGCAGCCGGACAGAAGGGTTGGTAAGAAAGGCCAGACAAAGGACACACAAAGCGGGTCCTGTGAAGCACTCCAAAGTTATCTGGGAGTTGTCTGAGCCCCTCACCTGGTGAGCACAGTACGACGTGGGCAGCCGTTACCTGCAGACGTGGTCTGGATAATAAGAACTGTGAGTAAAGGCCCTGGACTGCATCACTGACTCCGTGTCGTTACTGCTGCTGCCCTGCACCATCACCCCCATCTTCCGCATACACTGCCCTGAGGCTATTCTCCTCCCGTGGGGAGTTATGCTACGCTCTGCTGCACCCACAACACCAGCCTCAGCGGTCTGCCCTGCAATCCACGGGTGGCGTAGTCGGACATTTAAACATCAAAACCACATAAATAGTTCCGCCACTGGTTTGACCACCCTGAGCCACGGAACTGGGTCGCCGCCACGAAGACTACAACCACCAGCATCCACCAAAAAGGGTCCGGCTCCGGGTGTCCCAAGGCCCAGGGGGTGCATCAGAACATTTTCATCACCTTTCACAATCACCAATGGGACAAGGCAGGGATGTCCTCTGTCCCCTCTCTTATACATCCTAGTGACGGAGCACCTGCTCTCATCAATTCGCCATAACCCCAATATTAGGTGGATTGAGGTGGGAGGCACCGAGTACAAGTGCTCTCTATTTGCTGATGATGTCCTAGTATATGTAGCACCCTGAGGATTCGGCTGCTACAGGGGTATTACACCTCAAGCCAGAGGTGTGGTATTCCACTCCCGGGTAAGGATGGAGTGTGGAACTGAGCTCAGTAGGCTGCATGCACTACATACATCCCATTTCCGGGGGACAGAACTACGGTACTCCCACCAGTATATGTGCAGGTACGACAGCGTCTGTCCCTGGCTGGAGTGGGAGAGGGGTGGAACATCCCAGTAGTGTAGTGGCAGATAGGGGGAGTAGTCTGGGTAAATGTAGGAGCTCATTGGGTGCTGGTCACCTGAGCTCACACATAGAGGGAGTATATAAGGTGGGCACCATCTTAGGACAGGGTCAGTCAGTCAGTCAGTGAGTCAGCAGTAACTCCAGGAGAGGAGAAGGAAGAGGGACCCAGAGGCGCAGGACGAGAGGGGACCCCAAGATCCCAGAATAAGGACAAAAGGGTGAAGGGTCGGCAAAAGGGTACCGGATCCCAAGCTGGCGGAGGCCAAAGCAAACCTTAGCCAGGAACCGGAGGTCGTGGGCAAGATTTGCCACGACCCTCACCAAATCCACCAGAATGGCACACCGAGCATAGGGTCAGGGAAGCCAGAGGAGGCTTGACCACCAAGAGACCCGAGGGAGCCGGCCAAAAGTGGATCCCTGGTGGGAACGGCCAGAGGAAGGGAGAGTCAGAAAGGAGCTCAGGACCACGCTCCAGAATTGCCTGGGGGTTGACCGAGTCCCGCACCTGGTGGACGCAGCACGGCTTGGGTGGTCACTGCTGTACAGAGTGACCCGAGCAACACCAGTGAGTAAAAACTCTGAAACTGCATTTCATGCCTCTGAGTCTCCTTGCTGCACCTTCACAACCACCATCCTCCACGTCTGACCCCCTGAGGCTATACCCCTCCCGTTGGGGGTTATACTACCACAGCTGCACACACACCACCAGCCTCAGCGGACCATCCTGCAGCGGCGGCCTTTTGACCGCAAATCAACGGGTGGCGTAGTCGACACTAAGAACATCTGCAAGGACTGCCGCACACTGAGTTTGACACCCTGGGCACGGACCGGGTCACAGCCACTCAGAGACTACAACCCCCATCTGATCCGGCTCCGGGTATCCCTAACAACATGGCCCAGGGGGCGCGTGAACTTTGGCGTAGTCGGCAGGATAACGTGCCCGCAACCATCGGGTACTGCGTGCCTGAAGAAAAGTTCGCATTTACCTCAAAAAGAAGTCTCCCGCCGGTTCCGGAGGGTCCCTGCCATCGGACGCCATCTCGGAGCAGTTCCCGCCGTTTGTCCGCCATCTGCAGTCTTTTCCCGCCATCCACAGAGTTTCCCGCCACTGGGAAGCGGTTCCCGCCATCTGAGAAGATTTCCCGACTTGGCAGAGCGGACGCCATTATGGGCGTGCCAGAGGATGGCAAGAGGCCACCTCCCATCGTGGGCCAGGATCGGAAATGGCGCCAAAAGTGGAAACCGCCCCCACCAGCACAGACTGTGATGATTGATATGTCCATCAGCGTGAGGGAACTGCCCCTGGAACTGGCAATCACAAAGTTGCCCCAGGACGACCCCCAATGTGGGCGGATACAGAACAAAAGGAAGAAGATGGGAGCAGCTTGGAGGAGTCTGGAGAGGAGTCTGGAGGAGCCGTACCCGGAGATGGAGGGAGAGGCAGGCAGCACCGACCCAGTGGTCAGGAGCCTGTTGCAAGCGACAACCCCAGAAGGCCTGGTGGAGATCCTGGCACAGCTCCCCCGAGACCGGGAGCGTGCACAGACCGCGCTGGAGGGCCTCGCACGAAGGATGGCCCGGGTGCAGCAGGAAACACTGGCGGAGTGGACCCGAGAGATGGCCCTGCAGGCTGGAGCTTGCCAGCGAAGCATGCCACCCGCAGCGAGGAGCAAGTCCACCTCTGAGGACGGCGAAGGAGGGACGACGGCCGGAGACGACGCCGCGGAGGGAGCCGAAGAGATGAAGGCAGGTAATGGGGACGACAATATCCCGTGCCCAGAAGCCGTAAACCTGCCCCAGCTCCCCGTCGCAGAACCCGAAGCCCCACTCACCGTTCCCGTAGCCGCTGCGTCATCGCTCCAAGCTAGGCCTCAAGCGGCCGGAGCCGCGGCCACGCCCCCTGCGACGTCACGCGCCTCGATCCAGAGTGCGACCAAACAGGAAGCGCCATCGGCCTGGTCGCAAGGCCGAGTATCCCCGGGCGCCGCAGTACCAACAGCGCCCTCTACCTCTGCTGAGTCACCGGCCTGGTCGCAAGGTCAAGTAACCCCGGGCGCCGCCGTCTTCACGGTGCCCTTTACGTTCAGGGTGCCCCAAGCCTGGTCGCAAGGCCTGGTAAACCTGGGCGCCGCTACCACCACCGCGCCCTCAACTTCCACTGTGCCGCACCTGGGTGAGGACTTGTTTGCCCAGCACACTTGCCCGGGTGGGCAGCCCTTTGTGTGGCCACCGGAGTTCCACCATCCCCGACTCCGGAAAGAAAGACCACTGGATGAGCCCCTGATCCCGGCTCCGGCGCCCGTCAAGATGACCCCGCTCTCGTTAGAGGAGGCGCAGTTTGAGTGGGACCCCGCAGGAGGAGACCTCATCGGGTTCACTCAAGAAACCCGGGCGGCTGCAGCGGAGCGTGCAGAGTGCTGCCGCCAGCAGTTGGAAGCCTTTGACCGAGAAAGAAGAGAGAGGCGGGTCCGCGAGCAGCGGCTGCAAATAAAAAGTGCAGAACAGAAGAGCCGGACCAGGAGGAACCCCCGTGCAGCCCACGGTCCTCGTGCCAGCGGGACTGTAATAAAATTCCAGTTGGAGCACGGGTGGGGTTTCATCCGGGACCACAAGACCCCTGGCGACGTCTTTGTCACCCGCAGAGACGTTGAAAGTCATCTGCCGGAGGGACCTATACCTGGGTGATGAGGTCACCTTCACCCAGCATCAGTGCGCCAAGGGCCCATATGCCCTGCACGTGCATAGACTTACTGAGAAGGAGCTACGGGGTGAGGAGGATCAAGAGGACCCGGACGGGTCTAAAGATTACCCTCAGCCAAGAGCACACCGCCACTGATGAACTGTAAATAGAATATGTAAATAGTTACCCGTGTGGGTACAAAAACTGTTGCTACCAAAGTGTAGTCCCCGTCGGGACCAGCAAGTGAATACCCATGTGTCCCTATCCCTTAACAGGCTGAGGACTGTGAACAGCCATTCCTTTTCCCCACTGGCCGAGGACTGAGAGCGGCCATATTCCCCTTTGTACATAGTTGCGCTTCTTAAAGCGCCCCCTACCGGTTTTATAGAAAACTGTTTTTCTTTCCAGAAGAGACTGTTGCGCTTTACCCGGTCACAAGTTGCACCGTGGCCGGAGAAACAAGAATGTTTAATATGAAAAGTTTTATATGAAGAGTTTTATGCTGATGATATATATATAATGTTTTATATGTTTATGATGTTTTTGAAAAAATTGTATGTTTGTGGATGTTTTTATTCTTTTACAGCCCGAGGACGTGCTGTGGTTTACCAGGGGGGAATGTAGCACCCTGAGGATTCGGCTGCTACAGGGGTATTACACCTCAAGCCAGAGGTGTGGTATTCCACTCCCGGGTAAGGATGGAGTGTGGAACTGAGCTCAGTAGGCTGCATGCACTACATACATCCCATTTCCGGGGAACAGAACTACGGTACTCCCACCAGTATATGTGCAGGCACGACAGCGTCTGTCCCTGGCTGGAGTGGGAGGAGGGTGGAACATCCCAGTAGTGTAGGGGCAGATAGGGGGAGTAGTCTGGGTAAATGTAGGAGCTCATTGGGTGCTGGTCACCTGAGCTCACACATAGAGGGAGTATATAAGGTGGGCACCATCTTAGGACAGGGTCAGTCAGTCAGTCAGTGAGTCAGCAGTAACTCCAGGAGAGGAGAAGGAAGAGGGACCCAGAGGCGCAGGACGAGAGGGGACCCCAAGATCCCAGAATAAGGACAAAAGGGTGAAGGGTCGGCAAAAGGGTACCGGATCCCAAGCTGGCGGAGGCCAAAGCAAACCTTAGCCAGGAACCGGAGGTCGTGGGCAAGATTTGCCACGACCCTCACCAAATCCACCAGAATGGCACACCGAGCATAGGGTCAGGGAAGCCAGAGGAGGCTTGACCACCAAGAGACCCGAGGGAGCCGGCCAAAAGTGGATCCCTGGTGGGAACGGCCAGAGGAAGGGAGAGTCAGAAAGGAGCTCAGGACCACGCTCCAGAATTGCCTGGGGGTTGACCGAGTCCCGCACCTGATGGACGCAGCACGGCTTGGGTGGTCACTGCTGTACAGAGTGACCCGAGCAACACCAGTGAGTAAAAACCCTGAAACTGCATTTCATGCCTCTGAGTCTCCTTGCTGCACCTTCACAACCACCATCCTCCACGTCTGACCCCCTGAGGCTATACCCCTCCCGTTGGGGGTTATACTACCACAGCTGCACACACACCACCAGCCTCAGCGGACCATCCTGCAGCGGCGGCCTTTTGACCGCAAATCAACGGGTGGCGTAGTCGACACTAAGAACATCTGCAAGGACTGCCGCACACTGAGTTTGACACCCTGGGCACGGACCGGGTCACAGCCACTCGGAGACTACAACCCCCATCTGATCCGGCTCCGGGTATCCCTAACAACATGGCCCAGGGGGCGCGTCATATATATCACTCAATCACATATATCCATCCCTGCTGTTATGGCTGAAATAGATCACTTTGTTACATGGTCAAATTTTAAAATCAATGCAGCGAAGTCTGAGGCCCTCGATGTCTCCCTCCCCAAATCCATATAGGATTCCATCCAGTCCAACTTTCCCTTTGCCTGGCCCTCACAGGGTATCAAATACTTAGGAATTCCTATTCATAGAGACCTCTCCCATCTATGTTATCTTAATTTTGGGCCCTTTATTGAACAACTCCATACAGACCACGGTTGGCAAGTTAGAACTGTAAGATTCACTACGTGAACCACTGGTGTTTTGTGGAAAAGCACATGTACACTGTGTTCCAAATTATTATGCAAAAAGTGTTTAGGAGTGATAAGGGAAGAATTTGTTTGTTTGTCAGTTAAACTCATTGATGGTGATGTGTGTCAGGGCTCTTTATATCACTGTAAGCAATTGCAGACACCTGTGCTAATTAGTTTGGCAGGTGTGTCCAATGAAAGGCAAGACTACTTAAGAAGGCTGTCTCACATTATTAAGCAGCCTACATTTTCTGCCAAAATGGGAAAGAAAAAGGATGTGTCGGCTGCTGAGAAGCAACAAATTGTGGAGTGTTTAGGTCAAGGCATGACTACAATCAACATTGTGCGATGATCAGGATGAAGTGTCTTGGCAATCAAGAAGTATGTAGCTGATTCACAGTATACACGTGTGCGTGCTGATAAGGGCAAATTGAGGACTCTTTCCTACAGGCAATTACATCAGGTTAAAAGAGCAGCGGCAAAAAAGCCTTGTCATAGCAGCAGACAAATTTTTGAAGCTGCTGGTGCCTCCAACGTCCCTCGAACAACAAGATGCAGGGTCCTTCAGAGGTTTGCAGCTGTGCATACGCCATCCTGTCGACCTCCTCTATCCACTTCACACAAGCAGAAACGGCTCCAGTGGGCCAAACATTACATGAAGACTGATTTCAAAACTGTTTTGTTCACGGAGGAGTGCCGTGCAGCGCTCGATGGTCCAGATGGATGGAGTGGAGGATGGCTGGTTGATGGACACCCCACGCAAACACGGCTACAGCGCCAACAAGGAGGAGGTGGAGTAATGTTTTGGGCTGGAATCATGGGGAGAGAGATTGTCATCCCCTTTAGGATCCCTGAAGGCGCTAAAGATGAACTCCATAATGTATGTGGATTTTCTCAAACAGCACTTCCTGCCATGGTTCAAGAAGAAGAACCGTGTATTTCACAGCAAGATCATTTTTTTGCATGATAATGCACCATCTCATGCTGCACATAAAACATCTGCATCTCTGGCTGATATGGGCATAAAAGGGGACAAACTTATGGTGTGACCCCCATGCTCCCCTGACCTCTACCCCATTCAGAACCTCTGGAGCATCATCAAAAGGAGTGTCTATGATGGCGAGAGGCAGTTCACATCTAAGCAACAGCTCTAGGAGGGTATTCTGTCCTCATGCAAAACTATTGAAGCAGAAACCATCCAAAACCTGACAAATTCAATGGACGAGAGAGTTCAGAAGCTCCTTTCGAACAAGGGGTCCTATGTGAAAATGTAACATCACCTAGAATAAAGTTTTGAGTTGAAAACTGTTTGATTTCAGTTTCTAATAACCTGCTAATGCTTATAATTTCAAAAATGACCATTTTTTTGGTCTTTATTAAAATGAAAAGGTTGATCGAAAAGTTTGGCGGATCTAAGAGTGTGGCAACCCAGTAGTCATGATTACTTCGAATTCTGACAATATGAGGGTCATGTTGCAGGTAGTGCAGCAAAAAGGCACTTATGTGTCTTGCGCATCTCGGAGCCCCAAAATTATTTTCCGGGCTAGATGCAGCTAAAAATTATTATTAATTTTAAATCTGGTGGAGCTTAGTATAGATGGCCTAATAGGATCAGTGCTGCACACTGCTACAAAGCCCAAATTATTTTCCAGTCAAGATACAGATAAACATGATTAGTAATTTTAAATCTGGTGAAGCTTTAGTATAGATGGCCTAATAGAATCAGTGCTGCACACTGCTACAAAGCCCAAATTATTTTCCAGCCAAGATACAGATAAACATGATTAGTAATTTGAAAGCTTAAAACGGTTGGTAGGGTGATTTTAACCAATCATCAAACTTTTACTCTCCCCAGGATGACACAGGGGTAGAAAAGTCGTTTCGGATCCATGATTTGTTCATCTTTATGAACGTGAGTCTGTCTACATTATCAGTGGAGAGCCGCGTGCGCTTATCTGTCAGCACACCACCAGCAGCGCTGAACCCACGTTCAGACAGAACGCTGGCTGCAGGGCATGACAAGATCTCCAAGGCGTAAGTGGCTAGCTCCGGCCATTTATCCAGATTGGAAGCCCAAAAAGAGCAAGGGTCCAGTGACACAGTCATGGCTTCAATGTTTACTTGGAGATACTCCTGTACCATCGTCTCTAGGCGTTGACTATGTGTCAGACTTCTTGTCTCCTGTGGCCTTGCAAAGGATGGGCTACAAAAGTGGTGAAATGATTCCGCAAAATTGATGTTACCAGCAGATACTGTGGTTCTGTTACGGTTTGAGTGCTGAACACTTGACGGTCCCACGGTTGGCAAGTTGGAACTGTGAGATTCACTACGTGCACCACTGGTGTTTTGTGGAAAAGCACATGTAAGATTCTACAACAGTCTCTGCTGATACTCCTGCATGCGTGCATCCCTTTCTATGGCAGGAATAATTTCTGCAAATTTACTTTTCTACCGGGGATCTAACAGTGTGGCAACCCAGTAGTCAGGATTATTTCTAATTCTCACAATTCGAGGGTCATGTTGCAGGTAGTGCAGCAAGAAGGCACTCATGTGTGTTGCGCATCCAGGAGCACCAAGTCCCTGTTATGTTGGTGGCGAGGTAACAATCATGCTTCCTTCCTCTGTCCTCTCCCCCCAACCTCGCACAACAGAAATGTGATCAAGGTCTCCCTCATCTGATGAGTCTTCCATCAGTTCGTCCTCCACTTCTTCCTGGGCTCCTGCACCTTCCTCACTAGTTTGGCTGCTACCATGCGCCCTGGTAAAACCATCTCCCCCACCCTCACATGCCTGCCGCCTTGGTGCTGCCGACCGTCTGGACCTTGCAGATGTTAGCCCTTCCGCATACAACTCCTCCTCCTCTACTTCCTCCACCTCCTCTTGTGCCACCACCTGACTCCGAATTCTGTTTAACATGTGCTCCAGCATGTAAATCACCGGAATAGTCATGCTGATAATGGCATCGTCAGCACTAAACATCTTCGTTGCCATTTCAAAACTGTGCAGAAGGGTGCATAGGTCCCTGATCTGAGACCACTCCTCCAGCGTGATTTGCCCCACCTCTGAATCTCGTTGGCCCAGGCTATACGTCAGAACGTATAGCACCAGGGCTTGTCGGTGCTGCCACAGTCGCTGCAACATGTGCAGAGTTGAATTCCACCGGGTAGGCACATCGCATTTTAGCCGGTGAAGTGGCAGGCCCAACGACTTCTGTAGAGATATAAGTCGCTGAGCTGCGGGATGCGAACGGCGGAAGTGAGCACACAGCGACCGTGCCCTCTGCAGAAGG
The DNA here is from genome assembly GCF_046119375.1 of Phyllobates terribilis. Classification (NCBI taxonomy): domain Eukaryota; kingdom Metazoa; phylum Chordata; class Amphibia; order Anura; family Dendrobatidae; genus Phyllobates; species Phyllobates terribilis. The sequence goes on along the minus strand of NW_027362761.1, from coordinate 588,411,285 downwards.
CCATCTAGTCTGGGATAGTGGGCTAAAAATTGCTGGACAACCAGGTTCAACACGTGAGCCATACAAGGCACGTGTGTGACATTGCCCCGGCGAAGGGCCGCACCTAGGTTTGCAGCATTGTCGCACACGGCCTTCCCTGGTTTCAGGTCCAGTGGAGACAACCATTCATGAAATTGGTTCTCCAGAGCTGACCACAACTCCTCAGCTGTGTGACTCACATTTCCCAGACATTTCAAAGTAAAAACCGCCTGATGACGTTGAGCCCTACTGCCAGCATAGTAAGGAGGTGTGCAGGATCCCTTCTGCGCAGTTAGAAAGCTTGTGGCATGACCAGACAGGCTTTGGGTGCAGGTGGAAGACCGAGAGGAGGTTGAGGAGGCAGAAGAAGTGGAGGAACTTTGACATAAAGAGGATTTACGCACAACTCGTGGGGACGGCAAGACTTGGACAGCAGCCCCTTGTCCTGCTGTCACCATAGTTACCCAGTGCCCAGTCAGCGACATGTAATGCCCCTGTCCATGCCTACTCGTCCAAGTGTCTGTGGTGAAATGCACCCTGTCACACACAGAGTTTCTCAAAGAAGCGGTGATGTTGTGTGAGACATGCTGGTGGAGCGCAGGCACACCTTTCTTTGAGAAGTAGTGCCGACTGGGCATCTGGTACTGGGGCACTGCGACGGACATAAGGTCTCGAAAATCCTCTGTGTCCACCAGGCGGAAAGGCAGCATTTCTGTAGCCAAGAGCTTGCAGATGGTGAAATTCAACCTCTTAGCTTTCTCATGGCTAGGAGGAAATGGTCTTTTACTTGTCCACATCTGAGGGACCGAGGGCTGGCTATTGTGCTTAGAAGGGAAACACCAAAATAAAAGAGGGCAAAGAAACAACTAAAAGACCCAAAGTTGAAAAAATGCCAATACTTTAATGAAATACATATTAAAAATTACATATAATAATCATAAAAACAAGGCACACCACAGATGAAAAAAATGTGGTGGGATACCTGGACCCATAGTATATATAAGCAAAAAGGCTATATCATTCAAGTAACCAGCATAAATATATCATTGGTAATCAATATAAAACATGATATAAAATATCACGAACAAACAGAGACAGAGATGTATATATAAATATATTTATCACAAAGAATAATAACAATCCAAAATTAATAATAGGTAGATAGCCTCTGTTGATCCATTATCCCAATACAATCACATATATAGGTATAACAATGCGTAAAGGGATTGTACATAAAGATAAGATATAACCATAATTACCAAAGAGCTCAAGTCAGAGGTCCAAGTACCCACCACGCACCCGACGCGCGTTTCGCACAGGAAATGCTTCGTCCAGGGGTAATTGTGCTTAGACGGGGTTGATAAGGGTGTCCCCGGCAAACGGCCGGTCTGTGAGGAAGATGCAGGCGGACATTTTAGGTTGCCTTGATCCAAAGGTGGTGCTATCGATGTCGGACAGCGCTCAACACCAGCTGGTGTTACCACCTCCAAAGAAAATGATGACCTGCCAATCACGCTGGCTGTTGCGGGTAAAGAGGTGGCAGGTCTGCGCCCCAAAACAGGTGTGACTGCTGTCCCCCCAGTCACATGGGATGAAGAGGCCGCGGATGCACAAGATATGGCAGACGGTGGTTGGCCCGGCCGGCTAGGCCGCATTGTAGCACACTGAGCTTCCCACTGCAACTTATGCTTCATGTCCATGTGCCGGTTCATGCATGAAGTACTCAAACTATGTATTTTTTGGCCTCTACTTAGCTTTTGCTGACAAATGTTACAGATAACACGAGTTGGGTCATCTTTATCGATCTGAAAAAATGCCCAGGCTATGCAAGGCTTAGCACCCATGCGACCTGAAGAGCCACCACGACTTGTGGTGAGAGGCAGAGTTGTGCTTGAGGATGCAGTTGTTGACGTGCTTCCAGTACTACGTCTCTGTCCAGGAAGGCGCAACCTGACCTCGTCGTCACTAGCATCTTCCTCCACCTCCTCTGCTGACCTCATCTCTTGGCTGACTGTGGGTTGACAGTAAGTGGGATCTCCAACCTCATCATCATCACCCTGTGCATTATCACACCCGTCGTCCTCAGAGCCAACCTGTTCCTGCCCTGACAAAAAACTAAAGTTGTCGCTCCAATCAGGTATTTGAGTCTCATCATCGTCTTCCTCATTGTCTCCACCAACAGGAGTTACAGTTTGGGAACGAGGGTCTACATTATGGTCAGAACCTTCTGCGTCTGGTCCTGGATCCGACTCATAAAGATTCTGGGCATCAGTGCAGATCATTTCCTCGTCTGGATTCACAGAAGCGCTGGAGTCGACATCTGATTCCCAGGCTATAGTATGAGTAAACAGCTCTGCAGACTCAACCATCTGTTCTACCTCATACTCAGACGGGCAGCTGGAGATTTGGGAGCTGTGAGGAAGCAAGTGCGATTGGGGTGACACCTTTGAGGACTGGAGTATTTGTGATGTTGAAGTTGATGTGGAGGAGAGCCCACTTAAAGGAGCACTTGATATCCGTTGAAGCACCTGCTATTTTTGTGCCTCATCTGGAATTTGTAGCGATTGGCGTGGCCGTAAGAAAGGGATCTTATCACATTGTCCGCTAAAAGAAGTAGACATTTTAGTTTGGCTGGAAGATGGTCTTTCTTCTGCAGATGTTACTGTTGCTTTAACACCTACCCCACGGACACAACCTTTTTTCCCCTTCCCAACACGCCTATTCCCCTTTCCACCAGCAGCAGGCCTTTTTCCACTCATTTTGGTGGTTAACTAATTCACAACTCTGGAGTTGTTTGCACAAAAAAACAATGGATGGGAACCGAGCAGAGCTGAGTGGCCAAACTGTGGTATTAGGCCAAAACTATTGGCTGGGTTAGATGCAGAAAAAAAATATATTCAATTTGCAACCTGATGGAGGTCAGTATAGATGGACTAATAGAACAAGTCCCACACACAGCTAGAAGCCCAAATATTTTTTCAGAGGTAGATGCAGAAAAAAATTGTATTCAGTTTGCAACCTGATGGAGGTCAGTATAGATGGACTAATAGAACAAGTCCTACACACAGCTAGAAGCCCAAATATTTTTTCAGAGGTAGATGCAGAAAAAAAATATATTCAGTTTGCAACCTGATGGAGGTCAGTATAGATGGACTAATAGAGAAAGTCCCACACACTGCTAGAAGGCCAAATATTTTTTCAGAGCTAGATGCAGACAAAAAATTATTTTTAATTTGCAACCTGATGGAGGTCAGTATAGATGGACTAATAGAGAAAGTCCCACACACTGCTAGAAGGCCAAATATTTTTTCAGAGCTAGATGCAGAAAAAAATTATATTCAGTTTGCAACCTGATGGAGGTCAGTTTAGATGGACTAATAGAACAAGTCCCACACACAGCTAGAAGGCCAAATATTTTTTCAGAGGTAGATGCAGATAAAAATTATTTTTAATTTGCAGCCTGATGGAGGTCAGTATAGATGGACTAATAGAACAAGTCCCACACACAGCTAGAAGCCCAAATATTTTTTCAGAGGTAGATGCAGAAAAAAATTATATTCAGTTTGCAACCTGATGGAGGTCTGTATAGATGGATTAATAGAACAAGTCCCACACACAGCTAGAAGCCCAAATATTTTTTCAGAGGTAGATGCAGAAAAAAATTATATTCAGTTTGCAACCTGATGGAGGTCTGTATAGATGGATTAATAGAACAAGTCCCACACACAGCTAGAAGCCCAAATATTTTTTCAGAGGTAGATGCAGAAAAAAATTATATTCAGTTTGCAACCTGATGGAGGTCAGTATAGATGGACTAATAGAGAAAGTCCCACACACTGCTAGAAGGCCAAATATTTTTTCAGAGCTAGATGCAGAAAAAAATTATATTCAGTTTGCAACCTGATGGAGGTCAGTATAGATCGACTAATAGAGAAAGTCCCACACACTGCTAGAAGGCCAGATATTTTTTCAGAGCTAGATGCAGACAAAAAATTATTTTTAATTTGCAACCTGATGGAGGTCAGTATAGATGGACTAATAGAGAAAGTCCCACACACTGCTAAAAGGCCAAATATTTTTTCAGAGCTAGATGCAGAAAAAAATTATATTCAGTTTGCAACCTGATGGAGGTCAGTATAGATGGACTAATAGAACAAGTCCCACACACAGCTAGAAGGCCAAATATTTTTTCAGAGGTAGATGCAGATAAAAATTATTTTTAATTTGCAGCCTGATGGAGGTCAGTATAGATGGACTAATAGAGAAAGTCCCACACACTGCTAGAAGGCCAAATATTTTTTCAGAGCTAGATGCAGACAAAAAATTATTTTGAATTTGCAACCTGATGGAGGTCAGTATAGATGGACTAATAGAGAAAGTCCCACACACTGCTAGAAGGCCAAATATTTTTTCAGAGCTAGATGCAGACAAAAAAATATTTTTAATTTGCAACCTGATGGAGGTCAGTATAGATGGACTAATAGAACAAGTCCCACACACAGCTAGAAGCCCAAATATTTTTTCAGAGGTAGATGCAGATAAAATTATTTTTAATTTGCAACCTGATGGAGGTCAGTATAGATGGACTAATAGAGAAAGTCCCACACACTGCTAGAAGGCCAAATATTTTTTCAGAGCTAGATGCAGACAAAAAATTATTTTGAATTTGCAGCGTGATGGAGGTCAGTATAGATGGACTAATAGAACAAGTCCCACACACTGCTAGAAGCCCAAATATTTTTTCAGAGCTAGATGCAGAAAAAAATTATATTCAATTTGCAACCTGATGGAGGTCAGTATAGATGGACTAATAGAATGATGCTATGCCCAAAAGATTTTACTTCACTAGGTGCAGTAAAAAAAATTGGTATTCTATACACAGGTGGTATATCTTGCAACACAGATAGGCTACTCCACTGACTAACACACTCTGCAATAGGCCAAAAAGGATTAGCTTTGCTAGATTCAGCCAAATGCTGTGAAAAAAACTTGCACAGCACTGGCACAGACCTGCCTGGCAAAAACTGATAGGAACTGATGTAACCTAGTCCTGAAAAGGACTGCAATTACAATTAGTCTTTACTCCCACAATCTATCTATTTAAGAGCACAGACCTGCCTGATAAAAGTCGTAGGAAATGATGTAACCTAATCCTTAAAAGGACTGCTATCACAACTATTCCCTACTCCCAAGCTATCTGTAGATTTGTGCGAAAATTGGCTTGAAATTAACAAGGTATAGCGCACACAGCAACAGCGGTGCCGTCTAACACGCAGCTGCAGCAGTGAGAAAATGGTGGCGACGGGGAAAATGGCTTGGTCTTATAGGGCAAGGACATGTGACATACACTGCCAATGACACATGCCCTTGCTTGTGTGAAAAAAAGCACTTCGCTCCGTGTGTGCACTGCTGATAGGCTGACAGATTGCACCTCCCCACTGCAAATGCGGGAAAGAGAAAAAAAATGGAGATCTTCATTATTCCTGCAGAGATCCATCCCCTGCCCCTCCCCCCACCCCGCTGTACACTCAAACTGCGTATTAACATTAATTTTCATCATTACTGAGAAAAAATCTAGTTATGATTTTGGTGCACGAACAGTTATCGAACATAACCTCGAACAGCCGAATTTTTCTCAAATCGTTCGTGTTCGCCGAACGGCTCGAACACCGCCCAAAACAGCTCGAATTTGAGATTGGCGAACAGTTCGAGTCGAACAACGCTCATCTCTACTGAGGATGGCTGGATAGGAGGTAGCATCCTAGCTACCCAGATGAGACCAGTTTTTCCTGTGGACAGTGGAAGTGATCTCCTTGAAGTGAAGGATTGGCCCTCGAATTCCCTGCGGAACATTCTGGCAGGCCTGAAGAAGAGGGGGCGTAAGGGGGGGGGTACTGTAACATACCTGGCGGCGTCATTGCATAGTGGTCCATCTCCCACTGTGCAAGAGCGCGCACTTGATCTCCAGTCCAGTCTGCTAGCCTGGCTTCCCTCCATGCTGTCTGATTGCCTCTGTTTTTGCTGCTTAAGGGCGGCGCCCGATCACTTCCTGTTTCTTGTACCTGCTGCAGACACACCCCTTGTGCGTCCTCAGCCTATTGCTGTCTGTCACCTGGTATTTAACCCAGCTCCTCCCAAGAAACCCTGCCTGAGCATTGTGTTCTGTCAGTTGGCTTCTGGTCACTGATATGCCAGGTCCCGTTTATGTTTCCTGCCTTCGGTATCAGTTCCCATGTCTGAACTGTGTTCTGTCTGTATTATCTTCTAGCCTGTTGTCTTCTGCCTATCCTGGAGGCTGTATTTCCAGGCCTGTGTGTACACGCTCCTAGCCTGTTCATTCCGCCTTCTAGGGGCCGCATACCTAGATCCGCTCCTGTATCTTGCTGCTGTGTCTGTTCTTGTCTGAATACTCTCCTAGCCTGTTTCCTGTTTTTCTCTATGTCCGTACCTTCCCTTTCCCTGCAGAATCTGATCCCGTACCTATCTCCTACTCATTGTCTCTGTACTCCCGTTTGTGAGTTTAGAGTCCACTCGCTACTTCATTGCAAGTATCCTGTGTGTACCTGGTTCTGCCTTTCCCTTCCAGTCTGTTCCGTGTGAACAGAGCCCTGTCCCCTCTGCTCTGCCTTGCTTACCGCTCCGGCGGTTCTTGCCTGCTCTGCCCTGTCCACCGCGTCTCCGGTTTCGCTTTGCTCAGCCCTGTCCACCGCGTCTGCGGTTTCGCTTTGCTCAGCCCTGTCCACCGCGTCTGCGGTTTCGCTTTGCTCAGCCCTGTCCACCGCGTCTGCGGTTTCGCTTTGCTCAGCCCTGTCTACCGCGTCTGCGGTTTCGCTTAGCTCAGCCCTGTCCACCGCGTCTGCGGTTTCGCTTTCCTCAGCCCTGTCTACCGCGTCTGCGGTTTCGCTTTGCTCAGCTTTGTCTACCGCGTCTGCGGTTTCGCTTTGTTCAGCCCTGTCCACCGCGTCTGCGGTTTCGCTTTGCTCAGCCCTGTCCACCGCATCTGCAGTTTTGCTTTGCTCATCCCTGTCTACCGCGCCTGCGGTTTCGCTTAGCTCAGCCCTGTCCACCGCGTCTGCGGTTTCGCTTTGCTCAGCTTTGTCTACCGCGTCTGTGGTTTTGCTCTGCTCAGCCTTGTCTAGAGCGTCTGCGGTTCTGCTCTGCTCAGCCTTGTCTACCGCGTCTGCGGTTCTGCTCTGCTCAGCCTTGTCTACCGCATCTGCGGTTCTGCTCTGCTCAGCCTTGTCTACCGCGTCTGCGGTTCTGCTCTGCTCAGCCTTGTCTACCGCACCTGCGGTTTCGCTTTACTTTGTTTGTTTACCGCATCTGCGGCTCTGAATTTGTCTCCCAGTCTGTACTGGACCCTACCCAGCCTGCGCTCTAGTCTGCCTGTTGCTGTATTCCCCGGTGTGGGTCAACAGCCGTGTCCGAAGTCTGACCTGGAGTAGACCCTGGTCCCTCTGCTCGGTTCCTCCCTGGTGCACTGGCGTCGTATGCCGTCGTGCGACCATGGTTGGATCGGGCAGATACTTAGTTACGCCCCTCCAGGCACTCTCCGGTTCATGGCACAGTGGAACCACTAAACACGCACACGCCAGTCAGTCCGGGCGTGTGCATTACAAGTCTTATTGTGACAAAGAGCTGCCAGAGGAACAAGCAGGATTCGGAAAAGGCAGAGGAACAAGAGATGTGATTGCTAACATTAGATGGATAATGGAAAAGGCCAAAGAATACAACAAGATCTTTTTTTTTGCTTGATCGCCTACAGCAAAGCCTCCGATTGATCAGCAGAAACTTTGGAATACCATGAATGATATAGGTGTGCGGATCCATCTGATCACCTCATTAGGAACCTTTACATTGACCAAGAAGCAACAGTCCAAATGGAACACAGCGACACGTCATTGTTCAAAGTAGAGCGAGGCATCAGACAAGGCTGCGTCCTGCCTTCATTTCCCTTCAATTTACAAGCAGAAACCATTTTCAGGAAGGCTGGACTTGCTGAAAAAGAAGAAAGAATAAAAATTGCTGGACGAATCATCAACTATCTTAAATACGCAGACGATACAGCATTGATAGCAACAAGTGTAGATGGGATGAAGGAGAGAGTGTCAAGATGGAAATCTCGAACATGGGACTCCTACTCAATACAAGGAAAACAAAGATATTGACCACTGCCAGGTACGACCGGGACACATCTGGGATGGACGGAGATGAACTGGAAGTTGTAAATGACTTCAACATACTCGGATCAATGAGCATTCAAGATGCAAGAATGACACCTGAAGTCAATAAGAGAATAGCTACGGGCAAATGAACAGTGAAGTCACTGGACAAGGTCTTCAAATCAAAGAAGATTTCACTGGCGATGAAGACACGACTCGTACATAGTCTGGTCTTTTCTGTAGTAACGTATGGGTGGGAAATCTGGAAGATAATGAAAGAAGACAGAAGAAGAATCGATGCCTTTGAAATGTGGTGCTAGAGAAGGACGTTATCAATACCATGGATGGCAAAAAGTACAAACAAACAATTTTGGAATAAATCAAGCCAGACATATTACTTGAAGCAAGGATCACCAAGCTACGACTTGCCTACTTTGGTCACATCATATGAAGAAAGCAATCACTGGAGAAGGACATCATGGTCAGAAGAATAGAAAGAACAAGGCGAAGAGGAAGACCAGCAACCTGATGGATTGATACAATCAAGATAACGGCAAAGAAGACCCTGGTGGACCGATTTAGGCTTGCACAAGATCAATCTTCCTACAGATCGTTCATCCATCAAGTCACCATGCCTTAAGATCGAGTCGATGGCTGTTAAAAAAATAAAAATAATTTTTTGGAAAAACAGTGATAATAACATGTATTCCACTTTCAAGTTCTTGTAAGTACTACACTGGTATCCTTCCGGATTGCATGGGATTGGGGCGGTACCTACTCCTTTATTATTAAACCTTTATCTACAGCCTAGTCATTGGGTTACCACCCTCACAATTGCAACTCTTCTGGAATCTGTACTTCCAAACTACATACCCTACAATGTTCTACTATATCCTAAACTGGATGTCACGTTAACTATAAAACTGGCCCTTTCTCTAAGCTGAATCAATGTTATGGACACTTGGCAAAAACTTAGTGGAAGCACATTTATATCGAATCTTGTTCAACATAGAGGGTAGCTACACTGACCATAGACATCTTCTATTTTGGAAAGTGTTCATGCATAAATCTTTCAATCCAGAGATAAGCTGAACCTTTGGCTTTGCTTTTTGATGAATCGCAACCAAAAGCTCATAGTTGCCAATTTTTCGAGACCTCAGTTGGCACCAGACCAGTTGTATGATTGGAGCTTCCTAAAATTTCCTTTTATTTCTTTCGCTTATACCATAATAGGCACAAAACATGATATATGTATCTGATTTTCACCCCTCCGAAAATATATTGCATACAAGCTTCCAGAATAGCTGAAATGCAGACAAATCAAACTTCTACTTTTTCATTCATCTCTTCACAATAGTTTCTGAGTTTTCTGATAGTCCAGCTGAAGGTCAAAACTCATGAATGTCAAATCAGCATTTCTGCAAAATAGTTTGTGCCAAATTGGCTACGACGACTAATTTCTGAGTCAAAACTAGACTCTCCAAACATTAAGTTGGCTGCCCAAGCTCTTTATACAAATACCCTGGCCAAGGCAGAGTGACTTGTTGGCTCCCTCCTGGCACCAAGCACCCAGGCTACCTGTCTTGCCAGACCCTCCCTAGATACGCCCATGCTGTTATTTGCTTTAAATACTCATAAAAAGCCCTAGTAGGATCCAAAAATCCATTCTTAAGTTGCATCAGTTTTCTCTGATCCTCTGGGACTGATATTTTAGTGGCTAATTTTGGATATTGATCAAATGATGTTGAGTAATTTTCCATCATTCCAAGTCCCATTACATTGACGCCATGAGCTGTGGAATTCAGAGTTTTATCTGCTCGTCATTGATTTCATCAGATAATTATTACACTACAGAAACCATAAACTTTAGCCTCCAGCCCTCCAGAAAAAGTCGTAGATGGAGTCAGACTACATTACAAGCTGTAAGAAGTGAATATTTTATCAGCCTGTTACTTAATCACTGTAGTTTCATTAAACTGCATAATTGAGTAGAGCAGGCGAATATAAGATAATTAATACATTTTATCAGGGAGATAAGGTTCTGTCTCCACTTATGAGCCACTTCTTCGCCTACACCTGTCTCTTGAACTCACCATTCACTCTGAAAAAACTGCTAAAAATCCATCTTGATCAAAGCAAAGATTGCCAGCTGCCTGAGCGATCAGACGACAGCTGACTATTATAGTCTATGGAGAGGAGGAGGGAGGAGCACGCTGAACAATAAAGGCACAGACACATACAGACCTGTATTGCAGATTGCTACTAAATTGTTTTATCCCATCATAGTTTTGTATCACAGTTACAATGCTCAGTACTGACGTATAATGTCCTTCATGCTGCTGTGTTCTAGTGAGCGTCTAATATAACTCCATTGCTGGTTTCACAGCTATAATGCCCAGTACTGAGGTATAATGTCCTCCATACTGCTGTGTTCCAGTAGGTGTTTTATCTAGCTCCAGTGCTGGATTCACAGCTACACTATACAGTACGGCTGTATAATGTACTCTATGCTGCTGCACTTTGGTAGGTATTTTATCTAATTAAAGTGCTGGATTTACAGCTGCACTGCTCAGTTATGTTGTATAATGTCATCTATGCTGCCGCTGTTTTCTAATAAATCTTTATCTCACCCCATTGTTGGGTTAACATCTACACTGCTCAGTAATGCTGAAAAATATCCTCCATGATGCAACTTTGTAGTAAGTTTTTTTTTCTTGCCCAAGTACTGGATCACAGCTACATTGCTTAGTACTGCTCTATAATGTAGTCCATGGAGTTGCTACTTTCTAGTAAGTGTTTATTGCACCCAGTGCTGGGTTTACAGCTATACTGCTCAGTACTGCTAGATCATGTAGTCAATCAAAACAAAAAAATTGAGCCAGAACATATGTTGGTATAAGTGCAGTGCATAGATGTGCATTTACACTGTGGCCATTTAACAAACAGAAGAGAAATAAAACAAAAAAAGCAAATACCCTAGAGTAAGTAAATAAATAGTAACAGTAGGTACTATCCTGACTGGTAACACCTTGTCGTGCTTGGGATGGCTTTTATGCTTTTTTGATCAAAACAATATTAACTAAGTACCCCATGTTATATACATGTACTATTACTATTTATTTACTAACTACAGGGTATTGCTCATTTTGTTTTTATCTTAGGTTCTCATAATGGAGTCAATGCTGCAGCTGCTTTCTACTAATTATACAGTGGTGGCCAAAAGTATTGGCACCCCTGCAATTCTGTCAGATAATACTCAGTTTCTTCCTGAAAATGATTGCAATCACAAATTCTTTGGTATTATTATCTTCATTTAATTTGCTTGCAAAGAAAAAACACAAAAGAGAATGAAGCAAAAATCAAATCATTGATCATTTCACACAAAACTCCAAAAATGGGTCAGACAAAAGTATTGGCACCCTCAGTCTAATACTTGGTTGCACAACCTTTAGCCGAAATAACTGCGAACAACCGCTTTCGGTAACCATCAATGAGTTTCTTACAATGCTCTGCTGGAATTGTAGACCATTCTTCTTTGGCAAACTGCTCCAGGTCCCTGATATTTGAAGGGTGCCTTCTCCAAACTGCCATTTTGAGATCTCTCCACAGGTGTTCTATGGGATTCAGGTCTGGACTCATTGCTGGCCACCTTAGAAGTCTCCAGTGCTTTCTCTAAAACCATTTTAGGGTATGTGCACACGATGCAGAAATGCTCAGGATTTTTTCCTGAGCGTTTCTGCATCTCTCTGGCAGGAAAAAACGCATGCGGATTGTACATATGTTTTCCTGCCAGGGACATGCGGAAATGAAGCGGTCTTCACTTTCATTTCCGCATGCGGGTTGACAAGCGCTTCCCAGGCGATTTTAGCATCACTTGGAAAGTGCTTGTCAACTTCACACTATATAAATCCATGCAACCAGCAACCGGCATGGATTTATATAGTGTGTGAATGTCAAAAAATAAAAAATAAATATATACTTTACCCTCTGATGGCCCCCGGTGTCCTGCTTCACTCGGTCCCGGCTGCCGGCAGTGAAGACTTTAGGACCTTCCGACGTCAGCGTCACGTGACCCGTCACATGACTCTGACGTCAGCGAAGGTCCTTCTTCATTCAACCGCGAAGTGCGGGGAATCAAGCAGGAGCGCTGCGCGGGCCGTCAGAAGGTGAGAATATATATATTTTTTATTTTATTCTTTTTTTTTTAATGGTACCTGGGTCTGGATGAGAGTCCTCTCATCCACACCCGGGTACCATCCGCACATTAGACCGCATGGAATGCGCATCAACATATACAGTGATGCGGATTCCATGCGGTCTAATGCAAGTCAATGGCGGCAAAAGAGCAGCGTTTCCGCAAAATTAATTGACATGCTGCGGATTTTTGACCGCAGCGTTTACGCTGCGGAAAAATCCGCATCATGGGCACAGCACATGCGGATTTCAATTGCTGCCCTTCTACCATGCGTTTTTCATGCGTTTCCGCAACTGCAAAAACGCCGCGGAAACGCATTAAATACGCATCGTGTGAACTCAGCCTTATAGTGCTTTTGGAAGTGTGTTTTGGGTCATTGTCCTGCTGGAAGACCCATGACCTCTGAGGGAGACCCAGCTTTCTCACACTGGGCCCTACATTATGCTGCAAAATTTGTTGGTAGTCTTCAGACTTCATAATGCCATGCACACGGTCAAGCGGTCCAGTGCCAGAGGCAGCAAAGCAACCCCAAAACATCAGGGAACCTCCGCCATGTTTGACTGTAGGGATCGTGTTCTTTTCTTTGAATGCCTCTTTTTTTTTCCTGTACACTCTATGTTGATGTTTTTTCCCAAAAAGCTCTACTTTTGTCTCATCTGACCAGAGAACATTCTTCCAAAACGTTTTCGGCTTTCTCAGGTAAGTTTTGGCAAACTCCAGCCTGGTTTTTTATGTCTCGGAGTAAGAAGTGGGGTCTTCCTGGGTATCCTACCATACAGTCCCTTTTCATTCAGACGACGACGGATAGTACGGGTTGACACTGTTGTACTGCAGGGCAGCTTGAACTTGTTTGGATGTTAATCGAGGTTCTTTATCCACCATCCGCACAATCTTGCGTTGAAATCTCTCGTCAATCTTTCTTTTCCGTCCACATCTAGGGAGGTTAGCCACAGTGCCATGGGCTTTACACTTCTTGATGACACTGCGCACGGAAGACACAGGAACATTCAGGTCTTTGGAGATGGACTTGTAGCCTTGAGATTGCTCATGCTTCCTCACAATTTGGTTTCTCAAGTCCTCAGACAGTTCTTTGGTCTTCTTTCTTTTCTCCATGCTCAATGTGGTACACACAAGGACACAGGACAGAGGTTGAGGCAACTTTAATCCATGTTAACTGGCTGCAAGTGTGATTTAGTTATTGCCAACACCTGTTAGGTGCCACAGGTAAGTTACAGGTGCTGTTCATTACACGAATTAGAGAAGCATCACATGATTTTTCAAACAGTGCCAATACTTTTGTCCACCCCCTTTTTTAGGTTTGGTGTGGAATTATATCCTATTTGGCTTTAGGACAATTCTGTTTGTGTTTTTTCATTGAAGACAAATTAAATGAAGATAATAATACCAAAGAATTTGTGATTGCAATCATTTTCAGGAAGAAACTGAGTATTATCTGACAGAATTGCAGGGGTGCCAATACTTTTGGCCACCACTGTACATCTTACCCTAGAGCTGGACTCACAGTTACACTGCTCAGTATTTCTTTATGATGTCCTCCATGCTGCTGCATGTTAATATGTGCAACTGTACACACAGACAGGAAAACAGAAATACTTTGTCTTTTTGAGTACTTTGTGTGGGAGACATCATAGCAGACAGTCTCCACCTACTAGACAACTAGACTGTGGGGCGGCACGATGGCTCAGTGGTTAGCACTGCAGTCTTGCAGCGCTGGGGTCCTGGGTTCAAATCCCACCAATAGCTACATCTGTAAGGAGTTTGTATGTTCTCCCCGTGTTTGCATGGGTTTTCTCTTCCACTCCAAAGACATACTGATAAGAAATGTAGATTGTGAGCCCCAATGGGGAGAGTGATGATGTTTGTAAAGCACTATGGAATATGATGGTGCTATATAAGTGAGTAAAATAAATAAATAAAATAAGTAATTTACGGCATATTCTGTGGACAACCCCTTTTATATCTGTGATGGTCCAACCCTTGAACAGCCATATGAATGTAGCTGTGCCCATTGGGTTGCATGGTGTTGAGCATAGCTGACCTGCAATACCAGGCACAGCCACACTCATAGCATGGTCACTGTGCTCAGGATAGACCACCTAAATGGTGCCCTTTAAATTCTTTCAACAAAAATATTAAAACCACAACCAAGCAATAAAAGTTGAGAAATTTGCCTCATATTCATGGCCATACCGTATTGCCAATCTGTGTTGCAAATGGGACCACATTGTACTTCCATTTGTCTGCCCTGCAGCCTGTATTAGTAGAATATTCTTCCATATACGTATAGCTTAAAGGAGAATACAGCGCCTCAAAGAGGCACCAAACAGCAGCACACACGGAGTGCCTGACATGGAACTGTAAAGACTTTGTTATAGGAACCGCTGATCATCTGATTGAAGCTGCTCACCTGTCTACCTTCTCAACAGCACTCCCGCAGGCAAAGAAGGGTATGACAACTTGTTCATATCCAAGGAATGGAGAGTGTCATTGTTTACAGGAAAAACTTTTTTGTACCTGAGTACTCGAGAATTCATTACCAGAATAAAGGTTCCCAGCCGGAAAGCCAATTTGTCCTCCTTTAAGATCCTTAGGTAACCTAATAGTTTTTCCAAAAATTAGCCTTACTTTCGGACCATTGGACACTTTAAAGTGGCATAACGGAGCATCCTATCATTTTTATTCTACTGGTCACGTTTTCATAGTATATGACACTTCCACTCCCTATCATGAAGACATTTCTCATATAAGCAGCGGGATCGGCAGAATTACTGGCAGTATATACTTATACATTCACAGCGAGCCAATGGTGGGGGGTGGGGGAACAGCGGAGACGTGGAGCTGCTTTATGTGATATTTCCATGATACAGACATTGATTGCTTACTGATCTAATTTATAATGCAGAGCAGATGCATCACCAGAAGAAGCGGCTCCCGGGAACGATCATATTCACAACATGCCATAAAGCAAAGTTATATAGGAGAAAAAGGAGACATGCTTTGTTGTGCTTTTTATCATTTCTAGGAAGTGGTAAAATGAAGGAGGAATACTAGCTACAATGTAACAACATATGCCTTGTGTCTCTGGATCCTATTACATATTTAATTAGTAATTGGACCGATAAGAAAAGATGACTATGGAAGGAAGACGATCTATATGTCATTTTTTCTGCCAGACTAAACGTTATTTAGGAAATGTAAAATTTTACAAATCACGTTAGCCAGGAAGAAAAAAAAAATGTGCGTTTCCATTGTACTCTGATCATTAATGATGGACAGCAAAAGTGTCACGGGTGTGTCAGGTGTGACTGACAGTCGTTCTGGATCCAGCAGTAGAAGGTCATTGCGCTTGGCTCTGCAGGCACCTTCTTGATCTTTTCATCTCTGTAGTGCAGTGATATCCTTTTCCCTCTAGGACCTAGCAGTGACCTCCACCTTCTGCTGCTAATTGACACAGCCTTCTTGGATGTTTAAATACCTTTAGTCTCACCAGAGAGCCACCGGTGATAGCTCAATTTTCCTCTGTCCAGGCTTCTAGTACTAGTAGTCGGCTAGTGTCTTCTTGGAGTTCCCTTGGAGGATAGTTGGCGTGATCTCTCTGGTGTCTTCTCAAGCTAAATGTTTCCCTTGTCTGTTTTCCTTGTTTGTCTTTAGTGGGGTTGACTAGTGCTCACCCCGTCCCCTTCCTATCTAGGGCCTATCACTAGTCAGGGATTAGGTTTCCTGCTCGGCGATAGGTGCGGAACCTATTTAGGGATGTTAGGGAAGCCAGGGTGTTGTCAGATCTGCCTAGGGGTCTCCACCTCCCTGTTTGGGCTTCCTCCCCCTCTTCCCGTTGTTGTGCTCTTAGTCTTTCCCTCACCTCGCGTGATAAAAAGCCAAGGATATAGCCAATATGAATAACCTTTGCCACCACTAGGGGGAACTCACTGTATACAGATTGTGACAGCCTCCATTAAGTATAAAATTTTCTGTATAAATCTCTGTACAGTGACTGAGTCCCCCTAAGTGGTATCTGCAGATAAGATATACATCACTTAATGATCGTGGAGATCTGATCTCTAACAACCCCCACAATCCTTAAAATGAAGGGGATACAATTCTGCTTCTCCTTCAGTGTTTTTCCATGCACAGTAGTGACCCAGCCATCCACATTAGAAACAGCACAGCAATAAGGCTCAACTGCATCTCTTTCATTTTCAGGATCATTGAGGATCTTAGAGGTTGGATCATCACAATCACTAAGTGATTGTCCCATCTCCCAGCTGTACACTTGTAAGAGGGGGTCAGACCGAACATCACTACTCTCTCTGTAGGGTCTACTGAGCATCCTCTGGCTCCCCCACAAAAAAAAAACCCAAACTATAGGAACAGTTCAACTTGTAATTTTTAAAACCGCAGAACGTTTCTACAAATAGATATAGTTTTTGGCATCTCCACCTTTTCAGGTGCGTCTGAGCTCGTTTCGCCATCTGCTCTTTCACAGGCAGCTTCTCCGGTTCCAGATACGCTCAGTCTCACACAGGTATTTGTAACTGTTCTCTGCAACAGTCGCTCTCTCTGCTTCTGCACTTCATGCCTTAACCTTACAATGACTTTTTGCACAACTTGACAGTCCTTTCCTGATATGTGCTGGAAGCATGTGCCCTCACAATGCCCAATTGCACAATTGCGGTTTCCGCATCCGTGCAGTGGCTGCCTCCTCTCTTTTCTCCTGGGTCACAGTCTCTCCCACTTGGCCCTAGCTGTCTCTTTTACGCCAGGCAGCGTGCATTTGCCCTCCTCTATAGGAGGGGACACTCTTAGTTAAGGCGGTCTCTTCCTCCTTTCCTTTTTGGGTGACTGTTTTCCTTCTCTTGGGACAGTCACAGAGTCAATCACCCCTCTGTAACCTGGTGCGGCAAATGATTAAATGTTTCCACTGTTTATCTTCAAGTCTTTATTCTTTCTTGTTCTCTACAAAGGCCCTCTGCAACTGACACAGGCTGGAGGGAAACCAACCTCTACATAACCCCTGTCAGTCACTCACATTGTCTGCCCAGCTTCCCCAGTTTCTTGGACAACAGACAGACGTTAAAGGGGTTTCCCCACGAAGAAACGAAGAAAGTACATTTTAATTAATAGATTTTGGAATAATAATAAGTTGCACAATTGGATGTGATAAAAAAAATGTTCCTGTGCCGAGATAATCTTGTAAATGTGTCTCTGATATGTACTGTGTAATGGCCGTGTCTGACCGTGCAGAGTTGCTCATCTGCTCCAGTTCATGGTCAGTGCATACCATAGCTCCTGGGCAGGGGGGGACTAAAAGTCACATATAATAAGTGAGTATACAAACAACACAGCAGGGGCTTGCAGCAGGTGCTTTCTGAGATAACACATTTCCTTGCTTGTTTTATCACAGGCACGAGTGTGTCTGCTTCATCACCAGTCCTGTGAACTTATCACAAAGTCAGTAACATATCATCTCACCGCCTGCTGGAGGTGCTTCATCACTGACTTGATTTAATGATGAGCTCATGATGCAGGGGACGTGGCAGAAACACTCGCTCCTGTGATAAAATAAATGGCGCTATAATAATAAATAATAATAATAAAACAGGCAGGGAAATGTGTTATCTCAGATAACAGCAGCTGCAAATCCATGCTGTGTCACCTGTACACTAACTTTTCATAAGTTACTTATGTTTCCTTTCCTGGTCAGGAGCTGTAGTATGTGCAACCATAAACTGGAGCAGCTCTGCATAGTCAGACACAGCTTTAACACAGTATATAGCAGGGGCAGAATTATAAGATTATTTTGGCCCAGGAACATTTTTTTTAAATACATGCAATTGTGGAACTTATTATTATTCCAAGATCTATTGATTGAAATGTACTTTGTTTATGGTATAACCCCTTTATCTCACAAGCTGCTGCGACATTACTATAACTCATTCTTCCTTGCAGGCACACACCACACACATATAGTGTATTGCTGAAAATGAACAGAGAATTAAAACATAGACCAGTGCATCGAACATACTGTAAGTCCATGTGAATGCTGGAAACATACAAATATCACAGATCATCATCTTCTGTGTCCTGGAAATAAAATACAATGGAGTATAGAAATACAGTGGGGAAAAAAAGTATTTAGTCAGCCCCCAATTGTGCAAGTTCTCCCACTTATAAAGATGAGGTCGGCCTGTAATTGACATCATAGGTCGACCTCAACTATGAGAGACAAAATGAGAAAACAAATCCTGAAAATCACATTGTCTGATTTGGAAAGAATTTTTTTTCAAATTTTGGTGGAAAATAAGTATTTGGTCAATTACAAACAAGCAAGGTTTCTGTCTCTCACAGACCTGTAACTTCTTCTTTAAGAGGCTCCTCTGTCCTCCACTCATTACCTGTAGTACTGGCACCTCTGTCCTCCACTCATTACCTGTAGTACTGGCACCTCTGTCCTCCACTCATTACCTGTAGTACTGGCACCTCTGTCCTCCACTCATTACCTGTAGTACTGGCACCTCTGTCCTCCACTCATTACCTGTAGTACTGGCACCTCTGTCCTCCACTCATTACCTGTAGTACTGGCACCTCTGTCCTCCACTCATTACCTGTAGTACTGGCACCTCTGTCCTCCACTCATTACCTGTAGTACTGGCTCCGCTGTCCTCCACTCAGTACCTGTAGTACTGGCACCTCTGTCCTCCACTCATTACCTGTAGTACTGGCACCTCTGTCCTCCACTCATTACCTGTAGTACTGGCACCTCTGTCCTCCACTCATTACCTGTAGTACTGGCACCTCTGTCCTCCACTCATTACCTGTAGTACTGGCTCCTCTGTCCTCCACTCATTACCTGTAGTACTGGCTCCTCTGTCCTCCACTCATTACCTGTAGGACTGGCACCTCTGTCCTCCACTCATTACCTGTAGTACTGGCTCCTCTGTCCTCCACTCATTACCTGTAGTACTGGCACCTGTTTGCACTTGTTATCAGTATAAAAGACACCTGTCCACAACCTCAAACAGTCACACTCCAAACTCCACTATGGTGAAGACCAAAGAGCTGTCGAAGGACACCAGAAACAAAATTGTAGCCCTGCACCAGGCTGGGAAGACTGAATCTGCAATAGGCAAACAGCTTGGTGTGAAGAAATCAACTGTGGGAGCAATTATTAGAAAATGGAAGACATACAAGAACACTGATAATCTCCCTCGATCTGGGGCTCCACACAAGATCTCACGCCGTGGGGTCAAAATGATCTCAAGAACAGTGAGCAAAAATCCCAGAACCACACGCGGGGGCCTGTTGAATGACATGCATAGAGCTGGGACCAATGTTACACAGGCTACTATCAGTAACACACTACGCCGCCAGGGACTCAGATCCTGCAGTGCCAGACGTGTCCCCCTGCTTAAGCCATTACATGTCCAGGCCCGTCTGAAGTTTGCTAGAGAGCATTTGGATGATCCAGAAGAGTATTGGGAGAATGTCATATGGTCAGATGAAACCAAAGTAGAACTGTTTGGTAGAAACACAACTGACGAGAAAGAATGCTGAGTTGCATAAAAAGAACACCATACCTACTGTGAAGCATGGGGGTGGCAACATCATGCTTTGGGGCTGTTTCTCTGCCAAGGGACCAGGACGACTGATCCGTGTACATGAAAGAATGAATGGGGCTATGTATCGTGAGATTTTGAGTGCAAACTTCCTTCCATCAGCAAGGGCATTGAAGATGAAACGTGGCTGGGTCTTTCAGCATGACAATGATCCCAAGCACACCGCCAGCGCAACGAAGGCGTGGCTTCATAAGAAGCATTTCAAGGTCCTGGAGTGGCCTAGCCAGTCTTCAGATCTAAACCCTACAGAAAACCTTTGGAGGGAGTTGAAAGTCCATGTTGCCCAGAGACAGCCCCAAAACATCACTGCTCTAGAGGAGATCTGCATGGAGGAATGGGCCAACATACCAGCAACAGTGTGTGCCAACCATGTGAAGACTTACAGAAAATGTTTAACCTCTGTCATTGCCAACAAAGGATATATAACAAAGTATTGAGATGAACTTTTGTAATTGACCAAATACTTATTTTCCACCAAAATTTGAAAAAAAATTTCTTTCCAAATCAGACAATGTGATTTTCAGGATTTGTTTTCTCATTTTGTCTCTCATAGTTGAGGTCGACCTATGATGTCAATTACAGGCCTCGCTCATCTTGTTAAGTGGGAGAACTTGCACAATTGGCGGCTGACTAAATACTTTTTTTCCCCCACTGTATATAATTTCAATGATAATGGAAAATCATAGTGTCGACATGAGCAAACAATAATAACAGCCTCACAGGTAAGAGCGTGTCTAACGTCCATCTTCACCCTGTTGCTCGCTATCGCTCTATAAAATTGTAATACCCCTTTAACCTTTTAACGCTAAGACTATGTGAAAGAATACAGTGAGTTTTGGGGGGATTCTAAGTTTTGCTATTTAGACCCATCATTTTGGGATACCTCCGTCTACAATGCTGATGTTGCACATTGGACAGACGGTGATGATCATCCGGCCGTGGTAACAGGCACACGTTAGGATTAGCAACTCCATTTTTATCTGGAAAATTGTTAAATGTGAAAACATTGCATAAGCAGCTGCCGATGCCAGGAGACGGTTTGTGATTGAGATGTCTCAGCGGGAACAGGCTTAAAAATAAGAAGAAGAATAAGCAGTGCTTGAGAAAATGGGAACGGCATGAGGCTCCATGTGATGGCAATCCATCCTGATCCTCCAGGGAGCCCTGTGTGCTGTCATTATGTCTATCACAATCACTGGCAACGGGAATGTTTTCTTTAATTAGCAACTAATTATACAAAAAGGAGAAATTTACGGTTGTTTTTGGCAACTACATCTGTTCATCCATCAGGGCTCACCCTCTTCTCTCCATCTCTGTGTGATACCAGTGACCTAGGAGGCCGACGTCATCATTGTGCTTGTGTGCAGGTAAGAAGACCAGCCATACCTAACACCTGTCATTCTGCTTCTCCCCAACTCTTGTTGACGTCATAACTCCAGCACACGACCACTGCTGACGGGGAAGATGGCACAGGACTTCTCATGTATCTCTATATACAGGGAGCTCCCCCTAGTGGTGGCTGCAGACAGGATCTAATCATGTATCTCTGTATACAGGGAGCTCCCCCTAGTGGTGGCTGTAGACTGGATCTTATCATGTATCTCTGCATACAGGGAGCTCCCCCTAGTGGTGGCTGCAGACTGAATCTTATCATGTATCTCTGTATAAAGGGAGCTCCCCCTAGTGATGACTGCAGACAGAATCTTATCATGTATCTCTGTATACAGGGAGGTCCCCCTAGTGGTGGCTGCAGACAGAATCTTATCATGTATCTCTGTATACAGGGAGCTCCCCCTAGTGGTGACTGCAGACAGAATCTTATCATGTATCTCTGTATACAGGGAGCTCCCCCTAGTGGTGACTGCAGACAGAATCTTATCATGTATCTCTATATACAGGGAGCTCCCCCTAGTGGTGACTGCAGACAGAATCTTATCATGTATCTCTGTATACAGGTAGCTCCCCCTAGTGGTGGCTGCAGACAGAATCTTATCATGTATCTCTGTATACAGGGAGCTCCCCCTAGTGGTGGCTGCAGACAGAATCTTATCATGTATCTCTATATACAGGGAGCTCCCCCGAGTGGTGGCTGCAGACAGGATCTTATCATGTATCTCTGTATACAGGGAGCTCCCCCTAGTGGTGGCTGCAGACAGAATCCTATCATGTATCTATGTATACAGGGAGCTCCCCCTAGTGGTGGCTGCAGACAGAATCTTATCATGTATCTCTATATACAGGGAGCTCCCCCGAGTGGTGGCTGCAGACAGGATCTTATCATGTATCTCTGTATACAGGGAGCTCCCCCTAGTGGTGGCTGCAGACAGAATCCTATCATGTATCTATGTATACAGGGAGCTCCCCCTAGTGGTGACTGCAGACAGAATCTTATCATGTATCTCTGTATACAGGGAGCTCCCCCGAGTGGTGGCTGCAGACAGGATCTTATCATGTATCTCTGTATACAGGGAGCTCCCCCTAGTGGTGGCTGCAGACAGAATCTTATCATGTATCTCTATATACAGGGAGCTCCCCCTAGCGGTGGCTGCAGACAGGATCTTATCATGTATCTCTGTATACAGGGAGCTCCCCCTAGTGGTGGCTGCAGACAGAATCTTATCATGTATCTCGGTATACAGGGAGCTCCCCCGAGTGGTGGCTGCAGACAGGATCTTATCATGTATCTCTGTATACAGGGAGCTCCCCCTAGTGGTGGCTGCAGACAGAATCTTATCATGTATCTCTATACAGGGAGCTCCCCCTAGTGGTGGCTGCAGACAGAATCTTATCATGTATCTCTATATACAGGGAGCTCCCCCTAGTGGTGTCTGCAGACAGAATCTTATCATGTATCTCTGTATACAGTGAGCTCCCCCTAGTGGTGACTGCAGACAGAATCTTATCATGTATCTCTGTATATACAATAAATATATTACAAAAATCCCTGGATTTTCTCTGGGTTGTGCGCTTTCACACTTCTCTTGCAGACACTGCCAATCACAGCTCAGCAGTTCACCTCGCAGTCTCAGATGCAGTTGAGCTGTGATTTGCAGCATCTGGAGTGGTGAAAGTACAAAAAGTCAGAGAAGACTCTGAAGAAATGTACAGTTGGTCTGCAAGTAGAGATTTCACATACTGCCCTCCAAAAGCAAAAATTTGTGAATATCTCTGAAATGGGACGACGCAGCACAAAATGGAAAAGAGCGGTAGAATCAGGGAAGCTCGGGGATTTTGTTTTAGACGTTATTTAAGTTAATGTTTTGAGTCAGTGACAGGTCCTCTTTAGGATATGGATTTAGAACTCCGTAAAAGATAAATCGAGCTGCGGATACTTAAAAAATTATTAAGAGAAAAGTAATTAACACGGAATGTTGGACCTAAATATGAAATGATACAAGTCAGAATTTCCTTTTAAGACTTCCCAATACTTGGGTCACACATGTTCCCACCTTGTTTGTCTCCATGTACCAGTGGTGACTAAACTTTTCAGGTATTTCTGTATGTGATGTCAATGGTTTTTCCAGCCTTAGGTCACCTTAGCGCTGACAGTGGAGATATACGGCCTTTTGTTGTAGTAAAACATTGACTGCGCAGATATTTATGGTCTCCGGTAACGCTATTATCAGCAGCAGCAATCACATTTATAGCTGAACGGACGTCGTTGTAGCCAAAATGAAAGACAATTGTAGCATCGGAATAAACATATCTTCCCGACGATAATGACTGTAGCGCACATTCCGCAGATTCGTACGCCATGATGTCAGTGGTGATTGCTCGCGTGTCACTGACCGCTCTACAGGATTCTAGTCTTTAATTAAAGCTCGTTACAATTTGCTGAATTCCAATGACCTCCTAGGAAAAAACATCCTGCATGTCTGTGCGGCAATGAAACCAGTCAGTCATGTCTCAGCCACGATATAATGTGAAGTAAGGATAGGGAAAAAAGGAATGCAGTGAACTATAGCGCCCCCTTACTCGGAACGTCTTAAAACAGAAAGTCCTACATTTCCATGCTCGCCGGCGTCATATATCCACACAATTAGCTCAATATAGACATATCCAGTAAGAAGGATACTGCTGAGACGCCAGACAATCACCAACACAGGGAACTGTGATCCCTTGGTGGTTGGTCATGTGTGATGCCGATATATTCGTTCTTTACTGTACTCCCCGTCCTGGTCATTGGAAAATATCACCTACACTGTGGATACTGGAAAACCCCTTTAAATGGGTTGTCCTCGTAAAACAATATCTAATACATAGATATACAATTTACAAATATATTTGTATTTCCAAAGGGGCCACGATTTGCAGAAGTGCCATTCATTTCAACAGCAAAGTCAGGCCCCTTTTCTGTCTATGCACTGGCTGTTTCAGATAAGGGGGCTGGCTTAGCCATTTAAATGAAGGAAACCTAATGTAACCCTTTAGCTACTGTTGGAAACCATTTATTTATTTATTTTCTTCTATATATATTTTTTCTATATATATTTTACCTATATCTTTCTTTATTTTACAATTTTTCTTGCAAAGTTGTCTGATGCACAAGGTACTTGCCAATTTTCATCTTTTTTCCCCCTTTTTTTCCTGCTGTTTTTTCTGTATCGCTGTGATCTGGATGGTTTCATGTTCTCCATTTTGCTCTTTTCTGTCTCTAGGTGCTGTGTACACAACACGGCAGCTCCCTCTTGAAGCGTGTTGGTTGCCATGGGGACCTGGTTGGCGTAGCGCGCATGCCCTGTCTGTGTTCCGGGGAGCTGTGATGCGTGCGTCTCTATGTGTCAGGTGACTCGGGTCCTTTGACCCGATGTCAGCTGATGCATGACGCGGCGCCCGCGGCTTCCGGTTCCTCCGGACGGCGCATGCGCGCGCTCCAAACGCCTCTTGCCCACATTTACCAGCATACAGCTGGACGCACATGTTCCTATGTGATTCCAATTAAGGGTCACACTAATTAGTTATGCCATGGCTTTCATTGGTCACATTACCATTTATATACACGGTGGTTCATATGGATGGTACCCCCCTGACGAAGGACGTGTTGTCCGAAACGCGCGTCGGGGTTTGCCGCGTGGTGCCACTCACATTAGCTGCTGTAGACACAGGTATGCGATTCACTATCTGATTGACTGTATGTTGCTACCCTTATTGTTAGTATTGGCAGTCCAGATGTATTGGACATAGATATGGCCATAATTATGGTGCACATAGTACCCTTATATATACTGATTGGCCATATACTTGCTTTTTTATCCTGGATTCTCAGGAGATTGTTACCATACGTGAATTAGATTCTCAGCAATACGGTTTGATATTTGTACCTGTTGCATTTCTATCATGTATTGTATAATGCAGCTCATCATGTAAATTCTACACAGTGATTCTTGTTTGTGTTTGGACTCTATAATGCGGCTTTCCTTTTGCATGTAGTGCCACTTGTTACCTTTACCATAATAAAAGTGATTTATTTGATCCTTTGCCTCATTGGACCTATCATTCGGTGGTTCTCTTTTTCTTCCTGTTGGAAACCATTGTTTTTTGTTTGCTCATAAAGGCACAGAAAACAAAATCCATAATGCAGCTGTAAAATAGCCTTAACTCACAGAACATTGCCCAGACTGGATAAAATTGTGTCTAATCTTGACAATGCTCTGTGAGCTTAACATACTGAACTCCAGACAGATACATTGTAACAATCCAGCAGAGATCTGTGCAGCTGCTGCTGATGTGTTTAGCTCACAGAGCATTGTCTTCACTGGATACATTGTAACAATCCAGCGGAGATCTGTGCAGCTGCTTCTGATGTGTTTCGCTCACAGAGCATTGTCTACACTGGATACATTGTAACAATCCAGCAGAGATCTGTGCAGCTGCTACTGATGTGTTTAGATCACAGAGCATTGTCTGCACTGGATACATTGTAACAATCCAGCAGAGATCTGTGCAGCTGCTGATGTGTTTAGCTCACAGAGCATTGTCTGCACTGGATACATTGTAACAATCAAGCAGAGATCTGTGCAGGTGCTGCTGATGTGTTTGGCTCACAGAGCATTGTCTGCACTGGATACAGTGTAACAATCCAGCAGAGATCTGTGCAGCTGCTGCTGATGTGTTTAGATCACAGAACATGGTCTACACTGGATACATTGTAACAATCCAGCAGAGATCTGCGCAGCTGCTACTGATGTGTTTAGCTCACAGAGCATTGTCTGCACTGGATACAGTGTAACAATCCAGCAGAGATCTGCGCAGCTGCTGCTGATGTGTTTAGCTCACAGAGCATTGTCTGCACTGGATATATTGTAAAAATCCAGCAGAGAGATCTGTGCAGGTGCTGCTGATGTGTTTAGATCACAGAGCATCGTCTACACTGGATACATTGTAACAATCCAGCAGAGATCTGTGCAGCTGCTGCTGATGTGTTTGGCTCACAGAGCATTGTCTGCACTGGATACAGTGTAACAATCCAGCAGAGATCTGTGCAGCTGCTGCTGATGTGTTTGGCTCACAGAGCATTGTCTACACTGGATACATTGTAACAATCCAGCAGAGATCTGTGCAGCTGCTGCTGATGTGTTTGGCTCACAGAGCATTGTCTGCACTGGATACAGTGTAACAATCCAGCAGAGATCTGTGCAGCTGCTGCTGATGTGTTTAGCTCACAGAGCATTGTCTGCACTGGATACATTGTAACAATCCAGCAGAGATCTGTGCAGCTGCTGCTGATGTGTTTAGCTCACAGAGCATTGTCTACACTGGATACATTGTAACAATCCAGCAGAGATCTGTACAGCTGCTTCTGATGTGTTTTGCTCACAGAGCATTGTCTGCACTGGATACATTGTAGCAATCCAGCAGAGATCTGTGCAGCTGCTTCTGATGTGTTTTGCTCACAGAGCATTGTCTGCACTGGATACATTGTAACAATCCAGCAGAGATCTGTGCAGCTGCTGCTGATGTGTTTCGCTCACAGAGCATTGTCTACACTGGATACATTGTAACAATCCAGCAGAGATCTGTGCAGCTGCTGCTGATGTGTTTAGCTCACAGAGCATTGTCTGCACTGGATACATTGTAACAATCCAGCAGAGATCTGTGCAGCTGTTGCTGATGTGTTTGGCTCACAGAGCATTGTCTGCACTGGATACATTGTAACAATCCAGCAGAGATCTGTGCAGCTGCTGCTGATGTGTTTAGCTCACAGAGCATTGTCTGCACTGGGTACATTGTAACAATCCAGCAGAGATCTGTGCAGCTGCTGCTGATGTGTTTAGCTCACAGAGCATTGTCTGCACTGGGTACATTGTAACAATCCAGCAGAGATCTGTGCAGCTGCCGCTGATGTGTTTGGCTCACAGAGCATTGTCTGCACTGGATACATTGTAACAATCCAGCAGAGATCTGTGCAGCTGCTGATGATATGTTTAGCTCACAGATCATTGTCTGCACTGGATACATTGTAACAATCCAGCAGAGATCTGTGCAGCTGCCGCTGATGTGTTTGGCTCACAGAGCATTGTCTGCACTGGATACATTGTAACAATCCAGCAGAGATCTGTGCAGCTGCTGATGATATGTTTAGCTCACAGATCATTGTCTGCACTGGATACATCCACAGATATCAGGATTTGCTACAGTAGAGCTTGAAATTTCCATATTTCTGCATCAATTTTATCTAAAACTGCATCAGATTTTTAACACAAGTCCTAAAAGTAGAAAATAACCAAATAAAGTGGAAAATGATCGACTTGGTAATTTTTTTTCTATTGCGGAAAATAATCCAATATCACATGCCTGTGAGTAGCAAAAGTATGTGACCCTTTGCTCTCAGTGTCTGGTGTGACCTTTGTGCAGCAATAACTGCAGTTGAACGTTTCCAGTAATTGCTGATTATTCCTGCACATCAGATGGATGGAGTAGTTTTAGCCCGCTCGCTCCAGCTCCTTCCACAACATTTCTATATGATTAGGGTCAGGACTGTGACTCGGCCATTCCAGAACTTCACCTTTACTTTCCTGCCACCATTCTTTTGCAGAATGACATGGTTTTGGGTCAGTGTCTTGCCGCATGACTTCCTGAGATTGAGCTCACGGACAGATGTCCGGACATTTTCCTTTAGAATTTTCTGGCATAATTTAGAATTCATTGTTCCTTCATTGATGGCAGCAGTCCTGGCCCAGATGAAGCAAAACAGGTCCAAATTACTATACTACCATCACCCTGTGTTACAGATGTAAGAGGTCTTTATGCTGTAATGTAGGGTTTTACTTCATCCAAAAATAACTCTTCTGATTTAATCCAATAAATTCTATTTTGGTCTAATCTGTCCTCAAAACATAGTTCCAGTAGCCTTCTGCCTTGTCCAGCTGATCTTTAAGAAACTGCAGAAGGGCAGGATGTTATTTTTGGAGAACAGTGACTTTCTCCTTACAATCCTGCCATGCACAGCATTGTTATTCAGTATCTTCCTGATGGTGGACTCATGAATAGTGTTGAGCATTCCGATACTGAAATATCGGGTATCGGCCGATATTTGCGGTATCAGAATTCCGATACTTAATTCCGATACTTTTGCAATATCGTATACCGGAATCGGAAGTTCCCATAATGCAATGAGCCATTTTCATTTTATTCAGCCAATGAGGATCCTAAGAAGTGTGGGCACATCCTGTTAGGCATGTAGGCATCTTAACTAATGGCATGGCTGTGATTGGCTGCTGAAATGATGTCATGATGCACTATAAAAGCCGCCGCCGCCATTTTGAGCTCACTCTGCTGTGAATTCAGTTAGGGATAGGACGCTGTTGTTCTGAGGGACAGTTTTAGCTACCTATTTGCTCTATTCTGCTTTACCCAAGCTACTTTATAAATCGCTGTGCCTTGCAGCGCTAGTGCACAGTTCTCTGTGCTGTTCACCGCTGTCTGCAAGGTCTGTGTGTGAGTGCAGCTCACCCTGTAGTGTGTGCTTCAGCCACGTCTGGTTGTAGTGCGCTCAGTGTGTGTCACTGCCTCATACATTGTCCTTTTTTGCCAATTCATAATTTTTCCTGATTTCTCCTATTAGTGTGGTTGTTCCATCCGTATTCAGCTAAATTGGTTCCAAACACACTATATAGGAGTAGATAGAGGAGCCTTTCTGCAGCATTGTGCCCTGCAGCCCCAGCCAGATTAGTATTAGCCTATTTTTTGCAGCCTCATCTATTGCATTGTAGGTTACCTTCCTACATTGTAATAGCTACAAAAAGTTTGTGATACTATCGGTATTACATCTTTGGGCACATCCAGTGTCTTTTTGTGACAAAAAAAACCTAAATAAAGTTCACCAAACACTCCACTTTACAGTTGTGTAGGCCACATTAGCTCATATTAAAGTCTAGTCCACACTTTATAAAATTAGTGTTTCTTATACCTGTTAGCAGCTGTTCAGGAATAAGCACACTAAGCCCTTAGTACTTTTCTGCCTATCTTTATCAGTCTACCAAGATGAAGAAGGCAGGGAGTAAGGCATGTGGTCGTGGGCGTGGGCGTGGAGTTTCTGCAGGGAGAGGACGTGAGGATTCTGTGCCTGCAGGGAGAGGACGTGGGGATTCTCTGCCTGCTGCGGGCACCAGTGACTCAGCATCCCCCAGTTTTACCAGGGAACAGTCCTTTATGCGCAGCTTTGTAGGAGCTAGCCGTACCCCACTGCTGCGGGAGGACCAAATTGAAGCCGTTGTCGGATGGATGGCAGCTAATGCATCGACTTCAATTAGTTCCAGATCCTCTCAGGTCCTGAGCACTGAAGAGCACCCATCTGTCTCTTCACCACCTGCCAAATTGCCCAGGCAGTCAGAGAGCCCTGGACAGGAGCCATCTCTACTTCTGTTCTCTGAATCTCTTGGCTTGGAAAGAGGGGGCCAGCCAAGCAGAATTTGAGAATTTGAAGAGGTAGTATGCAGTGATGCGCAACCGTTTTGTCTCTCTGAATCTGAAGAGGCGGGTGGGCCAGTGCCTATGGTCAGCAGCACACCTCAGTACACATCTGATGATGAGACTCAGGTGCCACTTTCTGGTGCGTAGTGTGCTGTCGAGACTACCCAGGAGAAGCAGTTGTTTGAAGAGGGTGGTGTAGATGATGAGGTCCTTGAACCATCATGGCGTGAGGGACAGGAAGGTGGTGGGAGCAGCTCTGAGGAAGAGATTCCCCGAACAGCCCAAAAAGGAGGGAAAGGGAGGGGGCAGACTTGGTTGCCTGTAGCCTCCACTTCGGCACCCATTAGGAGCATGGCTCTTCCAAAATCCAAAGCGGGCGCTCCCAAGATTTGCAGTGCCTGGTCCTTTTTTGACACAGTTGCAGATAACATTTGCTTTGTCAAATGCAAGCTGTGTAATCAGAAGGTGAAAAGAGGGAAAAGTGTCAGCAACCTCAATACCACAAATATGTGGAAACATGTGCGGACCAAGCACGTGGTGGAGTTACAAAAACACACTGAAGACCTAGGCCAACCTACAGCGCCACCTACCACCTCTTCAGCTCGTGTTGTAGCCTCTTCCTCCAGCTAACACACAGCTGGTTCGGCTTCCTCACAGGATCGCCATGGAAGAATCTCTGGCACTGTTGTACAGAGACACAGTGTAATTCCACCCACAGCACCACTTTCCCAGTCATCCTCACACTCCCAGGCCAGTCTACAGCCATCGTTAGCACAGGCATGGGAGAAAAGGCGCCCATACTCGGCAAACCACCCCAAAGCACAGGCTCTGAATGCTGGCATTGCTAAACTACTGGCCCTTGAAATGCTATCATTCAGGCTGGTGGAGACTGACACATTCCGTAACTTTATAGCATTGGCAGTCCCACAATACAACGTGCCCAGCCGATTTTATTTCAGCAGGCAAGCCGTCCCTGCCCTGCAACATCATGTGGAGGGAAAAATTAAACATGCGCTACAAAACGCCGTCAGTAGCAAGGTCCACCTGACCACGGATGCGTGGACCAGTAAGCATGGACAGGGACGATACCTTTCCCTCACTGCCCATTGGGTAAATGTTGTGGAGCCGGGTACAGATCTTGAGAGTGGCGCTGTACGTGTTCTGCCAACTCCAAGGATTGCAGGAATCCAGTCTGTACACATTGACTCCTCCTCATACTCCAGTTCCTCTGAATCAGCGCTGCAGGAGCCGTCACGGTCTACCTCCACATCGACCCGTGAACGGTTACCTGTTATGGTGACCAATATGAGCACAGCCGTGGCCAAACGTCAACAGGCCGTATTAAAATTAATTTCTTTGGGGAATCGAAGCCACACAGCGCAGGAGCTCTGGAATGCCATCAAGCAGCAGAGCGACGTGTGGTTTGTGCCAGCGAATCTCCAGCCAGGCATGGTAGTGTGTGACAATGGCCGAAATCTGGTGGCAGCTCTGGGCCTAGGCAACCTCACTCACATCCAACTCTCAACTTGGTCGTGCAGAGTTTTTTGAGGGACTATCCGGATCTTGATGCACTGCTTCACAAGGTCCACATAGAGTGCGCTCACTTGCGGCGTTCCAGCAATGCAAGATCACGCATTGCAGCTCTGCAGCGCCGATTACGTCTTACGGAACATCGCATCATATGTGACCTACCCACCAGGTGGAATTCAACGTTACATATGTTGGAGAGGTTGTGTGAGCAGCAGGCAGCAGTAATGGAGTACCAGCTGCAGCAGGCGCAAACAAGTCGCAGTGCGCGCCGTTCACGCTTCACCACCACTGAGTGGGCCTCTATGAAGGACATTTGCCACGTCTTGCGTGCCTTCGATTATTCCACGCGGATGGCGAGTGCAGATGATGCACTAGTCAGCATGACTATCCCCCTTATCTGCCTGCTTGAAAAAACACTGCAAGCACTAAGGGACGAGGTTTTGGAAGAGGTGGAGGATGAGGAGTCACAAATGCCATCTGCTTCTCTACAGTCTGCGCAACGTGGTTCCTCACAAAGGCCTAGGCAGGGGACACTTTGTGAGGAGGATGAGGAGGAGTCAATGGATGAGGAAGACATCTGTCCAGAGGAGGGAGGTACACAATGCTCTAGTAGTCAGTATCTAGAGCGAGGGTGGGGTGATGCAGAGCAGGCAGAGATCACGCCTCAAGCAGGGGACAGCGTTTCTTGGCCAGTTGGCAGTCTGCAGCACATGGTTGATTTCATGCTGCAGTGCCTGAGAAACGGCCGCCACATCGCCCACATTCTCAACACGGCTGATTATTGGGTGTCCACCCTCCTAGATCCTCGCTACCGGGACAACTCACAAAGCCTCATAACACCGTTGAACCGGGAGCGTAAAATGCGGGAGTACCAAGACGCACTGGTGCATTCCATCATGTTCTCCATTCCAACCAAGAGCAGTGCTGCTAGTGCTTTACAAAGCAGCTCAGTGCGTCGAGGCAGTGGAGGAAGCTCTGCACAAAGAGGGAGCAGAAGCAGCGCCTCAGCACAAGGCAAGACCAGTATGGCCGAAATGTGGCAAAGTTTTGAGTCCCCGCCGCCACAAAAGTCTACACCATCACAGACGGCTCCAGTCAGCAGGAGGCAACGTTTCCGTCAGATGGTGACAGACTACATGTCTTGCCCTCTTAGTGTACTCCCAGACGGCTCTTCTCCCTTCAAGTTTTGGGTCTGTAAGCTAGATACATGGCCAGAGCTAAGTCAGTATGCATTGGAGGTGCTAGCTTGCCCTGCTGCTAGTGTATTATCGGAACGCGGCTTTAGTGCCGCAGGTGGTGTACTAACAGACCGTCGCATGCGACTATCCTCCGATAACGTTGACCGGCTTACTTTTCTCAAAATGAACAAGGCCTGGATCTCTCATGAATTTGCCAGTCCTCTTCCAGAATAAATAATTGTTGGCAAAAGTATCCAGGTCTCCTGTTCTGTTCATGTTTCTACCACCTGAACTGTAATCCCTGAGCTCCAACACCGCCAGTTGGCGCTCGGAAGTGCCGTCTGCACAGTCAACACTTGCTGCCATGTTATTGGGGTTCAGTAACGTCAGCTGTTCCCCTGCTGTGCGGACGGCAATTTCTCCTGCTCTGTCCACATCCACTGTACTACTGATTTAAAACCTCCTCCAAATACACCTCTGGCTCCTCTGTTTTCAGTATTATCCCTGAGCTCCAACACCGCCAGTTGGCGCTCGGAAGTGCCGTCTGCACAGTCAACACTTGCTGCCATGTTATTGGGGTTCAGTAACGTCAGCTGTTCCCCTGCTGTGCGGACGGCAATTTCTCCTGCTCTGTCCACATTCTCACTACTACAGATTTTAAAGTTGCTCCAATTACACCTCTGGCTCCTTTGTTTTCAGTATTATCCCTAAGCTCCAACACCGCCAGTTGGCGCTCGGAAGTGCCGTCTGCACAGTCAACACTTGCTACCATGTTATTGGGGTTCAGTAACGTCAGCTGTTCCCCTGCTGTGCGGACGGCAATTTCTCCTGCTCTGTCCACATTCTCACTACTACAGATTTTAAAGTTGCTCCAATTACACCTCTGGCTCCTCTGTTTTCAGTATTATCCCTGAGCTCCAACACCGCCAGTTGGTGCTCGGAAGTGCCGTCTGCACAGTCAACACTTGCTGCCGTGTTATTTGGGTTCAGTAACGTCAGCTGTTCCCCTGCTGTGCGGACGGCAATTTCTCCTGCTCTGTCCACATCCACTGTACTACTGATTTAAAACCTCCTCCAAATACACCTCTGGCTCCTCTGTTTTCAGTATTATCCCTGAGCTCCAACACCGCCAGTTGGCGCTCGGAAGTGCCGTCTGCACAGTCAACACTTGCTGCCGTGTTATTGGGGTTCGGTAACGTCAGCTGTTCCCCTGCTGTGCGGACGGCAATTTCTCCTGCTTTGTCCACATCCACTGTACTACTGATTTAAAACCTCCTCCAAATACACCTCTGGCTCCTCTGTTTTTAGTATTTACCCTGGGCTCCAATACCGCTAGTTGCTGCTCAGAAGTGCCGTCTGCACAGTCAACGCTTGCTCCAGTGTTATTGGGGTTCAGTAACGTCAGCTGTTCCCCTGCTGTGTGTCCGGCAAAGTCTCCTGCTTTGTCCACATCCACTGTACTACTGATTTAAAACTTGCTCCAATTACACCTCTGGCTCCACTCTGTTTTTAGTATTTACCCTGGGTTCCAGCACCGCCAGCTGGTTCTCGGTAGTTCCATTTGCTCTTGTACCTTCTACTACCCATCCGGGTTCCAGTACCGTCAACTGGTTCTCGGCAGTGCCTTTGGATTAGGTGCCTCCTTCTCGGTATCCAAGTTCCACCAACGTCTGCTGGTTCTTGGTAGTGCTTTCTGGCACAGATACCTCCTGCTTAGTAACCGAGTTCCAGTACCGTCAGCTGGTCTTCGGCAGTTCCATTGGCTCTTGTACCTTCTGCTACCCATCCGGGTTCCAGTACCGTCAGCTGGTCCTCGGTAGTTCAATTTGCTCTTGTACCTTCTACTACCCATCCGGGTTCCAGTACCGTCAGCTGGTTCTCGGCAGTGCCTTTGGATTAGGTGCCTCCTTCTCGGTATCCAAGTTCCACCAACGTCTGCTGGTCCTTGGTAGTGCTTTCTGGCACAGGTACCTCCTGCTTAGTAACCGAGTTCCAGTACCGTCAGCTGGTCTTCGGCAGTTCCATTGGCTCTTGTACCTTCTACTACCCATCCGGGTTCCAGTACCGTCAGCTGGTTCTCGGCAGTGTCTTTGGCACAGGTACTCCCTCCTGCCCAGCCTGGTTCCAGCACGCCAGCTGTTTCCGGGTAGTGTCAACGTCACTTTGCCTCCAATGCGTTGTCCTGTCGTGTTGCGGTCGGGTTAGCTGACTCTATGGTGCCTGCAGTTTAGGTGACTCCTATGTGGGCTACGGGATCAGGCAATGAAGGCTGGTTGCATAGTGCCAATAGGACAAGCACCCCCTGTAGGACTGTGGGTTTTGGTAACTGCGGCCGGCTGGCGGCCTTGAACTTTTTTTTACATGGGTACCTTCTGCTACCCATCCGGGTTCCAGTACCGTCAGCTGATTCTCGGCAGTGCCTTTGGATTAGGTGCCTCCTTCTCGGTATCCAAGTTCCACCAGCGTCTGCTGGTCCTTGGTAGTGCTTTCTGGCACAGGTACCTCCTGCTTAGTAACCGAGTTCCAGTACCGTCAGATGGTCTTCGGCAGTTCCATTGGCTCTTGTACCTTCTGCTACCCATCCGGGTTCCAGTACCGTCAGCTGGTTCTCGGCAGTGACTTTGGCACGGGTACTCCCTCCTGCCCAGCCTGGTTCCAGCACGCCAGCTGTTTCCGGGTAGTGTCAACGTCACTTTGCCTCCAATGCGTTGTCCTGTCGTGTTGCGGTCGAGTTAGCCGACTCTATGGTGCCTGCAGTTTAGGTGACTCCTATGTGGGCTGCGGGATCTGGCAATGAAGGCTGGTTCCATAGTGCCAATAGGACAAGCACCCCCTGTAGGACTGTTGGTTTTGGTAACTGCGGCCGGCTCGCGGCCTTGAACTTTTTTTTACATGGGTACCTTCTGCTACCCATCCGGGTTCCAGTACCGTCAGCTGGTTCTCGGCAGTGCCTTTGGATTAGGTGCCTCCTTCTC
This sequence comes from Phyllobates terribilis, assembly GCF_046119375.1. Classification (NCBI taxonomy): domain Eukaryota; kingdom Metazoa; phylum Chordata; class Amphibia; order Anura; family Dendrobatidae; genus Phyllobates; species Phyllobates terribilis. Next base: position 588,375,681 of record NW_027362761.1, on the reverse strand, counting down.
GGTATCCAAGTTCCACCAACGTCTGCTGGTCCTTGGTAGTGCTTTCTGGCACAGGTACCTCCTGCTTAGTAACCGAGTTCCAGTACCGTCAGCTGGTCTTCGGCAGTTCCATTGGCTCTTGTACCTTCTACTACCCATCCGGGTTCCAGTACCGTCAGCTGGTTCTCGGCAGTGTCTTTGGCACGGGTACTCCCTCCTGCCCAGCCTGGTTCCAGCACGCCAGCTGTTTCCGGGTAGTGTCAACGTCACTTTGCCTCCAATGCGTTGTCCTGTCGTGTTGCGGTCGGGTTAGCCGACTCTATGGTGCCTGCAGTTTAGGTGACTCCTATGTGGGCTGCGGGATCAGGCAATGAAGGCTGGTTCCATAGTGCCAATAGGACAAGCACCCCCTGTAGGACTGTGGGTTTTGGTAACTGCGGCCGGCTCGCGGCCTTGAACTTTTTTTTACATGGGTACCTTCTGCTACCCATCCGGGTTCCAGTACCGTCAGCTGGTTCTCGGCAGTGCCTTTGGATTAGGTGCCTCCTTCTCGGTATCCAAGTTCCACCAACGTCTGCTGGTCCTTGGTAGTGCTTTCTGGCACAGGTACCTCCTGCTTAGTAACCGAGTTCCAGTACCGTCAGCTGGTCTTCGGCAGTTCCATTGGCTCTTGTACCTTCTACTACCCATCCGGGTTCCAGTACCGTCAGCTGGTTCTCGGCAGTGTCTTTGGCACGGGTACTCCCTCCTGCCCAGCCTGGTTCCAGCACGCCAGCTGTTTCCGGGTAGTGTCAACGTCACTTTGCCTCCAATGCGTTGTCCTGTCGTGTTGCGGTCGGGTTAGCCGACTCTATGGTGCCTGCAGTTTAGGTGACTCCTATGTGGGCTGCAGGATCTGGCAATGAAGGCTGGTTCCATAGTGCCTATAGGACAAGCACCCCCTGTAGGACTGTGGGTTTTGGTAACTGCGGCCGGCTCGCGGCCTTGAACTTTTTTTTACATGGGTACATTCTGCTACCTATCCGGGTTCCAGTACCGTCAGCTGGTTCTCGGCAATGCCTTTGGATTAGGTGCCTCCTTCTCGGTATCCAAGTTCCACCAACGTCTGCTGGTCCTTGGTAGTGCTTTCTGGCACAGGTACCTCCTGCTTAGTAACCGAGTTCCAGTACCGTCAGCTGGTCTTCGGCAGTTCCATTGGCTCTTGTACCTTCTGCTACCCATCCGGGTTCCAGTACCGTCAGCTGGTCCTCGGTAGTTCCATTTGCTCTTGTACCTTCTACTACCCATCCGGGTTCCAGTACCGTCAGCTGGTTCTCGGCAGTGACTTTGGCACGGGTACTCCCTCCTGCCCAGCCTGGTTCCAGCACGGTTCTCGATAGTTCCTCAGCTTTCTTGTACCTTCTGCTACATTTCCAAGTTCAAGCTTTTTGAAATGGTTCTTGGTAATCACTCTGGATCTCCCTGACGAGGACCCTGAAGACGAGGACCCTGATGACCATCCCTAAGAAGACGAGGACCCCGAAGACAACGACCCTGAAGACGAGGACCCTGAAGACCACCCCGAAGAAGACGAGGACCCTGAAGACCACCCCGAAGAAGACGAGGACCCTGAAGACCACCCCGAAGAAGACGAGGACCCTGAAGACCACCCCGAAGAAGACGAGGACCCCGAAGACGAGGACCCAGAAGACCAACCCGAAGAAGACGAGGACCCCGAAGACGAGGACCCCCGAAGACGACGACCCTGAAGACCACCCCGAAGAAGACCAAGAAGATGACCCTGAAGAAGTTGACCAAGAGGACAAAGAAGAGAAGACAAGCACCAAGATACAGAAGAACAAGAGACAGAAAACCAAGAAGCAGAAATACAAGAAGCTGCAGAACAAAAAGCGGAAGAACATTAAGCATAAGACTAAAAATAAGAGCAAAAGATAATATCTAAATTATAAGCAGAAGATGACTAAGCAGTGTATGGGGGTGAGTCCGTTCCTCCTCGTGGTGCCCCTGGAAAAGACCTGCTGCTGCAGGCCAAACTGAACGCGAACAAATCCTGTTGTAAATCTTTTGTGACGGGCAGAACGAAAGGTGTAATGTCCAACCTTTTATAGATAACAACTACAGAAATGCCTGTCACAAATAAGAATATGATGAAGAAGAAGAATATGAAGAAGATGAAGAAGTAGAATATGAAGAATGTAAAAAAAAAGAATAATACGAAGAAGGTGAAGAAGAAGAAGATGAAGAAGGTGAAGAAGAAGAGGATGAAAAAGATGCTGAGGATGATGAAGGAGAAAGTGTGGGAGAAGTAAAAAAGAAGGTGAAGAAGCATGGAAGTAGTGAAACATAAATATCTGACAAAATATAAAAATACTTAACATAGTCAATATTTCCGTAACTCAGAACGTCTTAAAAAAAATATTAATTCCTGCTATTCCATTTGATTGGGCTAAACCTCTATGCCTTTATTGTCTCCCCCACCTCCCCCAATACATTCTACATTATTCTTAGTTGTTTTCCTTCATGTAGAATTAACCTACAAGGAAAGAAAGGGTTTATTTTCATTCCGATATTTCTGTCCCATTGACTTGCATTGGTTTCCGGTATCGGAATCAGCGATATCCGATACTTTTTCGGTATCGGTCCGATCCAATCCGATCCGATATTTCCCGATATCGGAAGGTATCGCTCAACACTACTCATGAACATTAACATTAGGTAATATGAGAGAGGCCTTTAGTTGCTTAGATCTCACCTTGGGTTCCTTTGTGACCTTACATACTATTTTATGCCTTTATGATCTTTGTTGGTCAATCACTCCTCGGGAGAGTTATAATGGTCTTGAATTTCCTCCATTTATACACAATCTAGTTGACTCTGAATTGGTGGAGTCAAAACTCTTTGGAGATGGTTTTGGAACTTTTTCCAGCCTGATGAACATCAACAACTTTTCTTCTGAGGTCCTCAGAAATCTCCTTTGTTCGTGCCATGATATGATAAATTTTCTCAGATGTGTTGTGAGGATCAGACTTTGATCACACCCGATTGTCATCCCATTCATTGAAAACAACCAGACTTTAATTTCACTTCAAATTATTTGGTAAACCTAAAGTGTCAAATACTTTTGTCACTGACAGACATGTGATATTCGATCATTGTCCTCAAAAAATAAAATGACAAAGTTTAATATTTTTTTACTCATTTGATGGATTTGGTTCGTTATCTCCTTTTTGGACTTGTTTAAAAATCTGGTGTCATTTTAGGTCAGATTTATGCAGAAATATGGAAAATTATGAAGGGTTTACAAACTTTCAAGCACCACTGTATGTAGAGGATTACTCTGATTGGAAGCTACAGTGTTCTTATTCACTGACAAGGTCTAGGGCATACATGTCAAACTCTGGCCCATGGGCCAAATGTGGCCCCCCAGGGTAGTTATATTTGGCCCGTGACATCAGAACCACCACACCTATGTGGGCCATTGTACTGTATGGAGGACTATGTGGGCCCATTATTCTGTATAGAGGACTATGTGGAGCCCATTATTCTGTATGGAGGACTATGTGGGGACCATTATACTGTATGGAGGACTATGTGGGGCCCATTATTCTGTATAGAGGACAATGTGGGGCCCATTACTCTGTATGGAGGACTATGTGGGGCTCATTATACTGTATGGAGGACTATGTGGGGCCATTATACTGTATGGAGGACTATGTGGGGCCATTATACTGTATGGAGGACTATGTGGAGCCATTATACTGTATGGAGGACTATGTGGGGCCATTATACTGTATGGAGGACTATGTGGAGCCATTATACTGTATGGAGGACTATGTGGAGCCCATTATTCTGTATGGAGGACTATGTGGGGCTCATTATACTGTATGGAGGACTATGTGGGGCCATTATACTGTATGGAGGACTATGTGGGGCCATTATACTGTATGGAGGACTATGTGGGGTCATTATTCTGTATGGAGGACTATGTGGAGCTCATTATTCTGTATGGAGGACTATGTGGGGCCATTATACTGTATGGAGGAATATGTGGGGTCCATTATACTGCATGGAGGACTATGTGGGGCCCATTATACTGTATGGAGGACTATGTGGGGCCCATTATTCTGTATGGAGGACTATGTGGGGCCCATTATTCTGTATGGAGTACTATGTGGGGCCCATTATACTGTATGTAGCACTATGTGAGGCTATTATACTATATGGAGGACTATGTGGGGCCCATTATTCTGTATGGAGGACTATGTGGGGCCCATTATTCTATATGGAGGACTATGTGGGGCCCATTATTCTGTATGTAGGACTATGTGGGGCCCATTATTCTGTATGGATGACTATGTGGGGCCATTATACTGTATGGAGGACTATGTGGGGCCCATTATTCTGTATGGAGGACTATGTGGGGCCCATTATTCTGTATGGAGGACTATGTGAGGCCCATTATTCTGTATGGAGGACTATGTGGGGCCCATTATTCTGTATGGAGGACTATGTGGGGCCCATTATACTGTATGGAGGACTATGTAGGGCCCATTTTTCTGTATGAAGGACTATATGAGGCCCATTATTATGTATGGAGGACTATGTGGGGCCCATTATTCTGAATTAAGGATTATGGGTGGCCCATTATACTGTGTGGAGGGCTATGTGGGGCCCATTATTCTGTATGGAGGACTTTGTGGGGCCCATTATTATGTATGGAGGACTATGTGGGGCCCATTATTCTGAATAAAGGATTATGGGTGGCCCATTATACTGAGTGGAGGGCTGTGCGGTGCCCATTATATCATATGCTGGTTGGCCACGACTTTGTCCATATTTTTCATTTTGGCCCTCTGAGTGTTTGAGTTTGACATCCCTATTCTAGTGGTTAAAGTTCCCCCTTGAGGAGTGCGCTGAGCCGTCATAGGGAGATTTTTAGATATCAGACAATGTTCCCTGGGAAAAAGGTTTGCAAATAGCCTCTTTGTTCACTGACAATACACAGAGACGTTGAGACATAAAACATATTAGAAGCTGTAGAAGATTTTGGAAGAGATTACACTTCACCCAGAAAAGCTCTTTGGAACATTTGCCAGTTATATTTTTTATTGTATTTGCTCTTACAACGTATCTTAGTTTTCTAATGATTCTGCATCTGTGAGAGACTCCATGTATAATGTATATGAAAGAAAGCAGCTGTCATCACTAATGAGCTGTGATTTACAGAACTCGTCACGCTGAGAACATCATGATATGTAAAACAATGCATTAATGAGTCGAACGGCTGGAAGTCTGTCGATGCTTCAGTAAAAGTGATTGACTTGTGTAGAGTATGTCACCAATGTATCAACCTCTCTATAACCATTATTATTATTATCATTAATAATTTATATAGCGCCATTGATTCCATGGCGCTGTACATAAGGAGGGGTTATATACCAAATACAGATATCACTTACAGTAAACAAACTAACAATGATAGACTGGTACAGGGGGAGGAGGACCCTGTCCTTGCGGGCTTACATTCTACAGAATGCTGGGGAAGGAGACAGTAGGTTGAGGGGTTGCAGTAGCTCCGGTGGTGTTGAGGAGGCAGCGGGGTCATGGCAGGCTGTAAGCTTGTTTGAAGAGATGGGTTTTCAGGTTCCGTCTGAAGGATCCAAGTGTGGCGGATAATCTGACGTGTTGAGGGAGGGAATTACATAGGGTGGAGGATATTCGGGAGAAATCTTGGAGGCGACTGCGTGAGGAACGGATAAGTGTGGAGGAGAGAAGTAGGTCTTGGGATGACCAGAGATTACGTCACGGAATATATTGGGAGATTAGTTAAGAGATGTACGGAGGAGAGAGGTTATGGATGGCTTTGTAGGTCAGTGTTAGTAGTTTGAACGGGATACGCTGGGGGAATGGGAGCCAGTGAAGGGATTTGCAAAGGGGGGTAGCAGAGGAGTAGCAAGGCAAGAGATGGACTAGTCGCGCATCAGAGTTAAGGATGGACTGGAGAGGTGCGAGAGTGTTAGCAGGGAGGCCACAGAGGAGGATGTTGCAGTAGTCGAGGCGGGAGATGATGAGGGCATACACAAGCAGTTTAGTAGATTGAAGGTTGAGGAAAGGACGTATTCTGGAAATATTTTTGAGCTAGAGGCGACAGGAGGTGGCGAGAGCTTGGATGTGGGGTTTGAAGGACAGGGCAGAGTCAAGGGTTACTCCGAGGCAGCAGATTGTTGGTAGAGGGGGGAAGTATGATATCATTCATTGTGATAGAAAGATGAGGTGGGAAAGATATGCTAGATGGGGGAAAGATGATGAGTTCAGTTTTGTGCACATTGAGCTTGAGGAAGCGGGAGGAGAAGAAGGAGAATATGGCTGATAGACATGCTGGGATTCTGAACAGCAGAGAGGTGAGATCTGGGCCAGAGAGGTAGATCTGGATGTTATCAGCGTACAGATGGTACTGGAAGCCATGGGATTTTATGAGCTGTCCTAGGCCAAGGGTATAGATTTAGAAGAGTAGGGGTCCTAGGACAGAGCCTTGAGGGACTCCAACAGAGAGAGGGAGGGGTGAGAAGGTAGTGTGGGAGTGGGAGACGCTAAATGTGCAGATAGAAAGGTATGAGGAGATCCAGGATAGGGCAAGGTCTTTGACGCCAAAGGAAGAGAGGATCTGTAGTAGGAGGCAGTGGTCAACTGTATCGAAAGCAGAGGACAGGTCAAGAAGAAGGAGTACAGAGAATTGTCTGTTAGCTTTGGCTGTAAGTAAGTCATTAGTGATTTCGGTAAGGGCAGTTTCGGTGGAATAGTGGAGGCGGAAGCCGGATTGTCAGTTGTCGAAGAGAGAGTTAGATGAAAAGTGGGAGGAGAGTTCAGCGTGAACGTGTTGCTCAAGGCGTTTGGAGGCAAATGGGAGCAGCGATATGGGGCGGTAGCTGGAAAAGGCAGTTGGGTCGAGGGATGGCTTTTTGAGGATGGGCGTGATTGTGGCATGTTTGAATGCAGCGGGGAAAGTACCAGAAGATAGTGATAGGTTGAAGAGATGGGTTAAGGATGGGATGAGTGTGGGGGTGAGGTTGGGGAGGAGGTGGGATGAGATGGGGTCGAGTGCACATGGGGTGAGGTGTGATTTGGAGAGAAGACAAGTAAGGTCTCTTTCCGTGATGTTGGGAAGGGAGGTTATGGGGGTAGGGAAATGGTGTGGAAAACAAAGGGGTTGTGGTGGTTGGACAGTAAAGACTTGCCGTGTTTGGTTAATCTTGTTTTTAAAGTGTGTGGCAAACTCCTCAGCAGAGATGACGGAGGTCGGAGGGAGCAGTGGAGGGCGGAGGAGAGAGTTAAAAGTGTTGAATAGCTGTTTGGGGTTGTAGGATAGAGAGGATATGACGGTTATGAAGTAGGCCTGTTTAGCAGAGGTAAGGGCTGTTTTGAATGTGAGTGTTGCTTGTTTGAGTGCGGTGAAGTCATCTTGAGTATGTGTTTTCTTCCAATGCCGCTCCGCAACCCTGGACGCTTGTCGAAGCTGTTTAGTGAGGTTGTTGTGCCAGGGTTGCCTGTTGACTCGTCGCGCTCTGCCATGCACAAGAGGGGCGACCGAGTCAATAGCTGATGCGAGAGTGGCAATGTAGAAAGCAGTGGCGCTGTCTGTGTCGTGGAGTGAAGATATGGATGTCAGTGGTAGAATAGAGTCAAAGAGTGTGTGAGTGTCTAGATGTGCAAGGTTTCTGCGGAGGTGTGCTAGTTGCCGGACATGGGTGACAGGTGAGGAGGACAGGGATGAGAATGTGAGTAAATGGTGGTCAGATAGGGGTAGGGGGGAGGTTGTGAGGTTAGATCGGGAGAAGAGTCGGGTGAAGATCAGGTCTAGTGTGTGTCCGTCTGTGTGGGTGGCTGAGGAGGACCACTGAGTAAGTCCAAAGGATGAAGTAAGCGACAAGAGTTTGGATGCTGCTGACTGGCGAGTGTCAGTGGGGATGTTGAAATCGCCCATGATGATTGTGGGAATGTCAGCAGAGAGAAAGTAAAGAAGCCAGGAGGAGAATTGGTCAATAAAGGCAGTGATCGGGCCTGGGGGTTGGGATATGACAGCCACTTGGAGGTTGGAGGGAGAGTAGATGCGGACAGAGTGGACTTCAAAGGAAGGGAGAATAAGGGAGGGAAGAGGAGGAGTAGGACTAAAGGTGCAATTGTTAGAGAGGAGAGGACCCACTCCTCCACCATGTCTCTTTCCAGGACGAGGAGTGTGGGTGAAGTGGAGGCCACCGTAACACAGCGCAGCAGGGAAGGCAGTGTCAGAGGGTGTCGGCCATGTCTCTGTGATGCCCAGGAAGGAGAGATGATGAGAGGTAAAGGGGTCGTGGACAAAATGGAGCTTGTTGCTGACAGAGCGTGCATTCCACAGTGCTCCAGAGAGAGGGAGCACGGGGTGGGTGTCAGGGGGACCGGTTTTGCGTAAGAGAGTTTGTGGTAGTTTGCAGTTGGTTTGATGCGATAGGTGGGGGAATTGGTGGAAGGTGCAAGCTGTGGGGGTCCAGGGTTGGGAGATATGTCGCCAGCAGTGAGGAGAAGCAGAGAGAGGGATAACAGGTGGGAGAAGGAGAGTAACCATCTGAGAGACCAGCCCGATATATCCTGGAGAAACGACCAATCAGAATGGACTGATGGAATTTCCAGACTACATCAATCTCAACAAATTGTCAACCTGTATTATTACTGGAAATGACAATGTAAATCAAATTTTCAGCAATTCACTGAATCCAGCATATTTGATCAATTTGCGTTCAGATTCACGTAAATATCGATTGCCGTTTTACACATTGCAGCCAGAGAATTATCACAAGTCTCGGCCAGATGGTTTCACCCTAATGTGATGAAGCTAACAAATCACATGGTTTAGCACAGTAAATCTGGAGAAACTGTTGTAGCCTGTAGAAAAAGCTAAGGCAGGGAATGCAGCAGCCACTTTACAGTTAATCTGGATAGTGATAGAACGTTACAGCTCACAGCTTCGCCGTAGAGATAGGGAGTGAAAGACATACAGCGCTGAATTAACATTGCCGATAGTGTGGGACAGCACAGCTGTGGATAACGGTTACCATCTGTTGACCCATAGCCAGATATGTGGAGGTCCCTTTGACATTACTAAGGCTGTATTTGCATTACAGAAAGAGGTTGGATACAGTCCCAGGAGACCTCAGAGTGTTATGCATGCATTAGGAGATCAGCTCTCAGGTAGACGCTGGTGCACACACAAGGATCCGGTTCGTTGGTTCAAAAAAAAAAAACGTGCAGTTTATTAAATGTCCATAAACCATCCAGATTAACAAAGCAAAACAGACTCTTCTGGGTACAACAGGTATAACAGAACCAAAATGCAAAATAAACAGTCCGTATATAGCACAGGCTCACCCATGTAAATGTCAGACCTTCAATCAGCCTCTTGACACACCCTATTAGGGCTTGTTTTTTGCAGGATGGGTTGTACTTTTGAAAGACATGTTCTACTTTACCATGTGATTTCCTGGAAAACAGGAAAAAAAAATCCAAGTGCGGCAAAATTGAGAAGAAAAAAACCCCATAATTCAGTGATTGTTTTTTTTTAGTTTATTTTTACAGTGTTCATTGTGAAGTAAAAATGACGCTGTTCCATGATTCTCCAGGTCTGTATGATTACGGTGATACCAAACATGCATACTTTTTTTTTAAGTGGTGAAAAAAAATTGGAAATTCATAAAAAAAAAAATTCACTTGTGTCTCCATTATTCAAGACCCGTAATGTTTATATTTTTTGTCTGATGGAGCTGTGTAAGAGCTTGTTTTTTTTGCTTGGAGAGATACAATTTTTATTGATAGATTTTGGGGTATATACAATGTTTTTATAGCTTTTTATTGTTTATATTGTTTATTGTTTGTATATTAAATCCAAGTGACCCTAGTAAGGCAGCCATGGAGGGTTGAAACCTGCAGGAAGACAATGAAAGGAAAGTTACCTGCCGTTTCTTGCTCAAGCTCCTCCGGCCACTGGATTCCAGCAGTGCTACGCCAGTAGCGTAACAAGGACTTTGCCACACCATCCACTTCACTCAGCCATCTAATCATCTTTACTGGTTGTATATTTTTCTATCTGCATTTAGTTAGTTACTCAGACCTGTAGTTAACCATCTGTCTGCTGTAATAACACTACAACTCTGCTGAAACAGGGTATAATCGTCCCAGCAAAGAAGTGTACAGTTTGCCTTTTCACACCTGCTGCCTGCAGTTAACCATTTGTTTGCTGTTTGCCTATATCTGCCATTGACTGTCAATTTTGCCATTAACCATTTGACTGTTGAAAGTCCTGATTGACTATTCATCTACAGTGTATATCCACCCTCCTGACTTCATGTCTTCTGGTGTCTCTTGCTCTGCTTGTCTGGATTCTGTCCTACATATCCTGCTGTCCTGGTCGTCGCTGATCCACGTGCCACCCTGCACATCCTGCTCTGCTATGCCATTGTGTTTAGTCCACATGCTCAAACTGACCCGTCTTTTAGAATATACACAATAACAGGTGAGCCCTTAACATTCCAACACAGTATGATATCCAAACAGTGCCCTCAAAATAGTATGATATACTCACTGTGCCCCCACACTGTATCATTCCCCGACATTGCCCTTGACACAGTATGATGGCACTCTAGTAACAACCAACACAGCATGATCCCTCCACTGTGCACCCCCACGTATTATAATGCCAGCACAATGCAACCAAATCAGTATGATGCCACCACAATGCCCACCAACTTAGTCTGAAGTCCTACACACACAGTTTGATTCCCTCACAGTCATCTCCTATACAGCATGAGTTCTCACAGTGCCCCCAACATCTCACTACATGGCACCCACTGGTACGGAGATGGGCAGCGCTTCAGATCAAAAGCTGAGGAGACCTGAGCAGTGGGGGACTGAGGGGAGGTGAGTATATATATATATATATATATATATATATATATATATATATATATATATTTTTTTTAATCAATGAGTACATTGTGTGGTGCATTATATTATATGGAGGTCCATTACACTATAGGAAGTGCGATGGGAGTGCATTATACTATATGAAGTACAATGGGGGCACATTATATTATATGAAGTGCAAAAGGGCGCATTATATTATATGAAGTGCAACGGGGCGCATTATATTATATGAAGTGCAATGGGGGCGCATTATACTATATGAAGTGCAATGGGGGCGCATTATACTATATGAAGTGCAATGGGGCGCATTATATTGTATGAAGTGCAATGTGGGTAGATTATATTATATGAAGTACAATGGGGGCACATTATATTATAGGACGTGTAATGTGGGTGCATTATACTATATGAAGTGCAATGGAGGTGCATTATACTATATGGAGGGCAATGGGGGCACATCATACTATATGGAGAACTATAGGGGTGCATTATACTATATGGAGGGCAATTGGGGTGCATTATACTATATGGAGGGCAATTGGGGCGCATTATACTATATGGAGAGCAAGGGGGCTGCATTAAACTATATGGAGGGCAATGGGGGCACATTATACTATATGGAAGACAATTGGGGTGCATTATACTACATGTAGGGCACTGTGGGGCCCATTATACCATATGGAAGCCAATGTGGGGGCCATTATAATATTTGGAGGGCTATGTGGGGGCCATTATACTATATGCAGAGCTATATGGAGCCCATTATACTATATGGAAGGCTATGTGGGGACCATTATACTATATGGAGGGCAGTATGGGGCCCATTATATTATATAGAAGGCTATCTGGGGTCATGATACTATTTGGAGGGCTATGTGTGTGGCCATTATACTATATGTAAGGCTATGTGTGGACCATTATACTATATGGAGGGCTGTATGGGGCTGATTATATTATATAGAAGGCTATCTGGGGTCATCATACTATTTGGAGGGCTAAATGTGTGGCCATTATAATATTTGGAGTGCTGTGTGGGAACCTTTATACTGTACTTTATGGAGGGCTATGTGTGGGGCCATTATACTGTTTGCTAGGCTATGTGGGGGCCATTATACTGTTTTGAGGGCTATTTGGGGGGCCATTATACTTTATGCAAACAATTATACAGTGTGAAGGTTTGTGTGGGGTCCATCATACTGTGTGGACGGCCATTAAGCTGTTTGGAGGGCTGTGTGGGGACCCTTATGCTGTTGGAGGGTTATGTGGGGACCATTATGCTGTTTGGAGGGCTGTGTGGGGGCCATTATATTGCTTGGAGAGTTAGTGGGGCCATCATACAGTGTGGAGAATTGGATTGGGGCCATCATAATGTATGGATGGTTGTGTTGGGCCATTATACTGTATGGAGGGCTGTATTGGGGCCATTATACTGTATGGAGGGCTTTGTTGGCCCATTATACTGTATGGGGGGGCGTGTTGGGGTCACAGTTGGGGGATCATACTGTGTTGGGGTCACCCTACTTTGCTAGGGGGGATACAGTAAGGTCATCACAGTGTGTGTGTGGAGGGTACTGTGGAGGAATTTACTGTGGGGGGTTCCATACTCTGTTTGGGGGGAACTTTTGTTGGTGTTCTACTTTATGGGGGCAATGAGAGGGGAGTCTAGATGCTTCAATAATAGAAAAATTGCTTTGTACATGCTGAAAAATTGTGAGATATGCTCTTCTGTGACCCTGCTGAATATTCTTTTTTTTTTAGGGAGTGGCCCATTAAGAACTTCTGCTATGGGGTCTATGATTTCTATGTACGCCCCTGATTGACTGAAAAAAACTAATAAAAAATAATACTTGGCCCTCTTCCCCCTATGAGTTGCTCCAGTCTGAGCTCTTGTTTCATGAAGCAGGCGCATTCTAGTGTTTCAGTGTCTAGAATCAGAATGGTGGAGCAGGGAGTTCCGCGGCTCCCTGCTCCACTATTTATTCAATTGTATCTGCATCTCAAGGATGCAGATATAGTTGAAATTAAGACACCGGTCAGGGGGCAGTGTTGTACGGCACCGGGCCCTTTTAATTCATGCACCCCATAGTGGCTGAGTGGTCTGCTGCTATTAGCTATCAAGTGTTTGACTCCGCCATCCCCCCACATGAATGACGCCCCAGCAAACAAGAAGTGTATAGTGTACTATTGTAGCAGTGTACGGCACCTTTATTTGTACATTTCATTTTAGAACGCTCAAACTTAGGTGATGGTATGGTTTCTGTACGGTCGAGGGTTACAGTACAGCGAACACATCATTTAGTCTTGAGTTAAACTTTAATAGCCGCGGCTTCAAGAGCCGGGGGTGACGTGGCACAAAATGTTATGTGTGGGGAAGTTTTACTGAGTGGCTTAATAAGTCATGCATTGCTCCCTGTGTCATGCCAACCGGGCTATTCCTCTAAACCGCAGCAAAATTTACATATATACAGTACAGACCAAAAGTTTGGACACACCTTCTCATTTATAGATTTTTCTGTATTTTCAGGACTATGAAAATTGTACATTCACACTGAAGGCATCAAAACTATGAATTAACACATGTGGAATTATATACTTAACAAAAAAGTGTGAAACAACTGAAACTATGTCTTATATTCTAGGTTCTTCAAAGTAGCCACCTTTTGCTTTGATGACTGCTTTGCACACTCTTGGCATTCTCTTGATGAGCTTCAAGGGGTAGTCACCGGAAATGTTTTTTACTTCACAGGTGTGCCCTGTCAGGTTTAATAAGTGGGATTTCTTGCCTTATAAATGGGGTTGGGACCATCAGTTGTGTTGTGCATAAGTCTGGTTGATACACAGCTGATAGTCCTACTGAATAGACTGTTAGAATTTGTATTATGGCAAGAAAAAAGCAGCTATGTAAAAAAAAAACGAGTGGCCATCATTACTTTAAGAAATGAAGATCAGTCAGTGTGAAAAATTGGGAAAACTTTGAAAGTGTCCCCAAGTGCAGTTGCAAAGACCATCAAGTGCTACAAAGAAACTGGCTCACATGAGGACTACCCCAGGAAAGGAAGACCAAGAGTCACCTCTGCTTCTGAGGATAAGTTTATCCAAGTCACCAGCCTCAGAAATCACAGGTTAACAGCAGCTCAGGTTAGAGACCAGGTCAATGCCACACAGAGTTCTAGCAGCAGACACATCTCTTCAACAACTGTTAAGAGGAGACTTTGTGCAGCAGGCCTTCATGGTAAAATAGCTGCTAGGAAACCACTGCTAAGGACAGGCAACAAGCAGAAGAGACTTGTTTGGGCTAAAGAACACAAGGAATGGACATTAGACCAGTGGAAATCTGTGCTTTGGTCTGATGAGTCCAAATTTGAGATCTTTGGGTCCAACCACCGTGTCTTTGTGCGACGCAGAAAAGGTGAACGGATGGACTCTACATGCCTGGTTCCCACCGTGAAGCATGGAGGAGAAGGTGTGATGGTGTGGGGGTGCTTTGCTTGTGACACTGTTGGGGATTTATTCAAAATTGAAGGCATACTGAACCAGTATGGCTACCACAGCATCTTGCAGCGGCATGCTATTCCATCCGGTTTGCGTTTAGTTGGACCATCATTTATTTTTCAACAGGACAATGAGCCCAAACACACCTTCAGGCTGTGTAAGGGCTATTTTACCAAGAAGGAGAGTGATGGGGTACTACGCCAGATGACCTGGCCTCCACAGTCACCAGACCTGAACCCAATCGAGATGGTTTGGGGTGAACTGGACCGCAGAGTGAAGGCAAAAGGGCCAACAAGTGCTAAGCATCTCTGGGAACTCCTTCAGGATTGTTGGAAGACCATTTCCGGTGGCTACCTCTTGAAGTTCATCAAGAGAATGCCAAGAGTGTGCAAAGTAGTCATCAAAGCAAAAGGTGGCTACTTTGAAGAGCCTAGAATATAAGACATATTTTCAGTTGTTTCACACTTTTTTGTTAAGTATATAATTCCACATGTGATAATTCATAGTTTTGATGCCTTCAGTGTGAATGTACAATTTTCATAGTCATGAAAATACAGAAAAATCTTTAAATGAGAAGGTGTGTCCAAACTTTTGGTCTGTACTGTATATTAATATATACAGTACATATACCCTGTTTATAGATACCCATGTACACAGTGATTTATCTACCTGCCGAACCTTTCTGATCCTATTCATTCTAAGGTTATGCTGTGATCATCTCCCACTGCGGCCGATTTGCCCCATTTTTCCCCTCCTCTTCGTCCAAGTGCTATATATTTTTTTTTTTCGTCCCCAAAGCCTCACGAGAGCTTTTTTTCTGTGGGACGAGTTGTAGTTTTGAATAACATCATTCACTTCACCATATAATATACTGAATAAAACTGGGAAAAAAAGATCCTTATGGGGAGAAATGAGGAAAAAATGCATTTCTGACAGTTTTTTGGTGGGATTTTGCTTTATCGGCGGCTGTAACATTGTCCCAGCAGCATGATTCTCTAGGTCATGAATGATTACTATGATCAGATCAAACTTGTCGAATTTTTTTTTATTATTATTAATTAAAGCGCACCTGTCAGCAGGATTGTGCTCAGTAAACCCCATACATTGTCAGGTGGGCGACATTACACTGATTAATATGATACCTTGGTTGATGAAATCCGTCCTGTGGTTCTTGTGTAATCTTTACTTTCAGTTTGGAGATAATGATATGCCCGTGCTCCGGGGCGGCCTGTGGGGGGCGCTCTATCTGGTGCTCTGCTTACATATTCATCTGTATGCTCTTATGACAGCTCACTGTGCCTTCACTGATCTGCCTCCTATTTTACCTAGCCCTGCACTACTACATGCATTATGTAAAATAGGAGGCAGGTCAGTGAAGGCACAGTGAGCTGTCATAAGAGCATACAGATGAATATGTAAGCAGAGCACCAGATAGAGCGCCCCCCACAGGCCGCCCAGGAGCATGAGCATATCATTATCTCCAAACTGAAAGTAAAGATTGCACAAGAACAACAGGACGGATTTCATCAACCAAGGTATCATATTAATCAGTGTAATGTCGCCTACCTGACAATGTATATAGTTTACTGAGCACAATCCTGCTGACAGGTGCGCTTTAAGTGGGGGAAAAAAATTCAGAGATTTGTAAAAAATGAAAACAAATAACAAAAAATGTGGTTTGTTATTTGCCATTTTCCAATCCAAGACTTGTAACTTTTTTTTTTTTTTTTTCATCGATTTTTTCCGTAGTAAGTTGCCATTTTTATTGATATTACTTTGGGGCACTTACATTTTCATCGCTTTTCATTCTTTGTTTTAGGCCACGGCTCCACTATCAGTATTTGGTCTGTATTCGGTCAGTATTTTTTCTCAGCAGTGGGAGCCAAAACCAGATGAGAAACAATCAGAGAAATGTTATAATAGAAACAAATCACCAATTCTGCATTTATCACCCACTCCTGGTTTTATCTCCCACTCCTGAGATAAAATACTGACCGAATACTGACCAAATAAGGATAGTGGGGCTGTGGCCTTAGAGAAAGAAAAAAAAAACAGCAATTCTGTAATTTTTATATATTTGTTTTTACTTTTTGGCATTTATCACATGCCTTAACTATATCTTTATTTTGATAGATTGGAGTTTTGCAGAAACATCGATACCAAATAAGTTTAATTTTTTTTTTTTTTTTCATTTCTGTGGGGTGCTTTCATTTTTTATGGGGTTTTTTAATATATTTTTTTAACCTTTTTTATTTTTTGCTCCCTTATGAGACTTGAACCTGCAACCATGATGTCACCACTTGTTCTATATACTGCAATAACATAGTATACAGCTAACCTAGCTTGTGACTATGCTTCACAAAAGCACAAACATGGCAACCCATCAACACCCACCCCGCAATCACATTGTGTGGAGGCCAACGGGCATCTGGAATGATGTGCTTTAAATGACGCTGTTAGAGCTTGGCAGCAGCTTTTAGGGGGTTAATAACGGGGTACCTTTGAGCCCATACCATGCGTCCGTGCCCAATGTCTGACGTACATATACGTCATAACTCACGAAAGGGCTAAAACAAAGTTAGAAAAAATGTCTGCTTTCCTCCAGAAACAGTGTCTGCTGGTTGTGTCTGGTACTGCAATTCAGCCTCATTAATAGGAATAGTCTGAGCTGCAGTACCACACACAGCCTGTGGATAGGTATGTCACTGTTTTTGGAAAGGAGCAGCCATGTTTTTCAGATCTTGTGGCCTTTTACACCTTTTATCGCAGCACTTATCACTGACTCCTGGTTTACGTCTTAGCTTCAGATCTCTTCAACTTTAAGCCTTTCTGTAGCTTTGATATAAATTTTGGCGTTTTTTTTGCTTACTGTCAGTGATTCACGACCGGACTGTATAATTCTGCTGGTGACTTTTAGTTTATTGCAGCGGTTTATCTCATTTTATTTAAGCCCCGAGCCAATGTCTGGCGTCTTCGGAGACGAGAAACGAGGCCGAAAGTCTACAACCGGATTACTATAGATCTGAGACGGAGAGGGAAATGGAAACTTACTGCTACGTCTAAAGTCTTAAAGGGTCAAAAAATGTGAAGACAATAAATACAACATTGCCTTTATCAACGTCTTGATGCCTTAAAGGGGTTTTTTCTCACTATAGAAAGTGATCAGACCACTAGGACCCACCGCGATCCTGAGACTGGGGCTCTGAAGAGCTGCATCTCGAATGGATTGACCTCTGCTCCATTCATTTTCTATGGCAGGGTTCCCCAACTCCAGTCCTCGCGGCCCACCAACAAGTCATGCTTTCAGGATTTCTTTAATATTGCACTGGTGATAATTGCATCACCTGGACAGGCAAGAATTCCATCACCTGTGCAATACTAAGGAAATCCTGAAAACATGACTTGTTGGTGGCCACGAGGACTGGAGTTGGGGGACACTGGTCTATGGAACTGCTAGAGATAGGTGAGCACTGTGCTCAGCAGTCCCATAGACAATGAATGGAGGTCTGGCATGTGAGAGGAGACTCCTGTTCTTGAGATCTAATCCCTGTTCTTGGATTTGCTAGGGGTCCTAACGGTCAGACCCCCAGCAATTAGTAAGTAACCCCCATCCAATGGATAGAGGATAACTTTAGATTTTGGGAATAATCCTTTGAATTGTAAAAAAAACTGTAAAAACTTTGCAACATTGTAAATCTCATTATCTTGATGCCTCAAATGGACAATGTCAATTAAACAAAGTTTGCATAAATTAATAGTACAAAAGAAAGTTTGTAATTAAGAGACATTTGCTTCTTTCTCCACTTCTGATCCACTTCTTCTCCTCCTAAAATTATCATCCACTCTGGAAAAAAACTCATATCAACCTTGGTCAAGATAAGACGGACTGTAAGACGGACTGCCGACTCACTGATGTGTCAGGTTACACTGCACATTATACTCTATGGAGGTGGGTTGAAAGGTACACTCCTTCTGATAAGTGTTTTTTTCTCAGCTTAACACAAAGCTGGATTCACAGCTACACTGCTCAGTACTGCTGTATAATGTTCTCCATGCTGCTGCTGCTTCTGAACAGGTGCTAACTAGAGACAGGAGAGCAGGAATCCATTATGTTTGTGGATGCTGCTCCATCCACTAGCTCAGAGACAACCGAAAAATGAGAGATAGAGTCCTGCAGAGGGGAAACCATGTGAAAAATGAAGGATACAAGTGATGTAATAGCCAGAAATAGTGTTGTTCCTCACACATAGCAGCTTACTCTGAGCAGTCCCCCGAAACGAAAAGCAGCTGCACTGGCGATATGTCCGTCCCTGCGACATGTCACAGAGCAGGTTACATCCGACGCTTGGACCGATTTGGTCTTTCTCAAGGTTTCCTGTACAGCAATATATAGCTTACCATTATAATCAATTATATCCAATCATTATACAAATACCATATTTTGCTGATTCTAAGACGCACCGGATTCTAACACGCACCCCAAATTTTTTCGGGATGAAAATAGGAACAAAAATTTCTTAATAAAATGGTGATGCATCTTGTAATCCGCTTTTACGGTAGCAGCGGAGCGAGGTCCGAGGTGGCAGGGTCGCTGCTGCTGGTAGCTGGCAGTAGAGGAGACAGGAGTGGGGCGATGCTGTGGGCCCCAGGCTGGTAGGAAGTGGTCTTCGGCGGAGGCAGGAGTGGGGCGATGCTGTGGGCCCCAGACTGGTAGGAGGGTCTGTTCGGCAGTGTGGGAGCTCCCCCAAAATTTTGTGAAAGCCAAGAGCCCCCGCACTTTCCCTACTTTTTAATGCGGTGGACTTCGGGAAAATGGCCACTAGAGGCAGTGCATGCGCAATTGAGATCTCGGGAGCCGAGATCTCGGTGCAGAGGTCTCAATCTGCACATGTGCCACCTCCGGCGGCCATTTTCCCGAAGTCCATTTCATTGAAAAGCATGGAAAGTGCGGGGGCTATGGGCTTTCACAAAATGTTGGCAAAGTCCCCGACCACCTCCTCCTACCATCCTGGGATCCGCAGCATCGCCCCACTCCTGCCACCGCTGCCACCGCTGCCAGAAGCTTCCTGCAGCAGCGACCCTGAGAGCCTGCTCCACTGCAGCCGGTAAGCTACATTCGGATTTTAAGATGCACCCGCAGTTTTCCCCCAAATTTTGCGGAAAAAAAGAGCATCTTATAATCAAAAAAATATGGTTTGTACTTATATACCGTGTATTCCAATCAGAGAGTGCAGATCAGAAGTTGGACAGAGAGTATAAGGCACTGACTTCATGAAGATACAGTATATGATACCTGTTCCGAACACAGGTGGTGCACGTGGTTTGTGGACCCACGGTACCATGGGGCCGGGCTTACCTAGGAGGTACGTAGCTAAGCAGCTACCTGGTGTCCACTGGAGCTCCTGATGGTGGAGTCAGGCTTGAGCTGCAGGTAGCCATCAGGTACCACTCCTAGGCAGACCCCTGTACTGCAGCTGCTGACCCCAGGGGTCAGGTATGCACACACGGAAAGGACTAGTGTTCCATTCAGACTAATAGCTTCTGGATCCTATGCAGAACGGTTACTGACACGGACACGGACTCGGGCTCCATTCAGACTACTAGATTCAGGATCCACGGATAGAACGGTTACTGACATGGAGTCTCAGACAGGGCTGATTCACAGACTGTTAGGACAGTCTGGATACATGGAATACTCGGATAGGCAGATGTTCAGACACACGGGTCTCGGATACCCATTCAGGTACTGGCCGTACATGGACCGGGGGACGAGTTTCAGGAACTGGCTGTACAAGGACCAGGAACTTCGGGTTCAGGACTGGCCGCTCAAGGACCAGGGAACACGGATTCAGGACTGGCCGCACAAGGACCAGGGGACCTCACAACTCATTAGAACACCACGACACTACCGAATGTTTCTATGTTGCTTGACCCATCCCTA
Source organism: Phyllobates terribilis (assembly GCF_046119375.1). NCBI lineage: Eukaryota > Metazoa > Chordata > Amphibia > Anura > Dendrobatidae > Phyllobates > Phyllobates terribilis. Next base: position 588,355,319 of record NW_027362761.1, on the reverse strand, counting down.
TTGGGGAGCCTTTCAAACAAAATGCCTCCCAGCTATTGGCTGGGAGCCATCTTGCTGGCGCACTCTTATACTAAATGCCTTCCAGCCATTGGCTGGGGCATTTAGCTATGTGTGTGTTGCCCCTTTAACAGCAGGGGAATGCGCGCAGGAACTAGGTACGTTGCCAGGAAGTGCAGTGCACACAACACATGGAGACAGGGAGCAAGCCGGGGCAGTGAGCATGCTGACATCCCTGCATGGATGGGGAAGGGGAACCATGCAGGGGCTCCGGCAAATAGCGTTACAATACAGTAATGTTCATGTAGAATAAAATACAAGGAAAGGAGAACCACCGAATGTCAGGTCCAAAAATCTATTTAAACATTGGCTATATAAAAAACCTTTATTGACAATTAGGTCATAGTGGTATTACAGACACAAGATTGTCCGCAATCAAAATACTATAAATACAACATCAATGTAATCAATGAACATGATAAAATTGCACCACAGTAAACTTATTATACAACAATTGCAGCAGGTATGTCAAAACCAATCTAGCAAATGTGACGGAGATGGCAGTACATGGTGCCCAATTGATGCATAAGGTGACAAAAAAATATATATATAATAATGATAAATAATAAATACTTCAAGTGAATAAATTCTAGTGTCACCAGGCACCATACACAACCAACTATAATAAATAATGATCAGTATCTGTCCTCCCACCTAGATGTGCAATTATAAAGGGGTAAATAGTAGCTATATATACTGTGTGCCGAATTATTAGGCAAGTTGTATTTTAGAGGATTATTTTTATTATTCATCAACAACTATGTTCTCAATCAACCCAAAAGACTCATAAATATCCAAGCTTAATATTTTTGGAAGTTGGAGTGGGGATTTTTTTAGATTTGGCTATTTTAGGAGGATATCTGTTTGTGCAGGTAATCCCATCTCACTTATTTATTTTCATCAGGTAAACCAATATCAATGCACAAATGCTGGGCAAATGCCAGGGCCCTGAGCAGGCGGGGAGGCCCACTCACCACTGGGCACCCTTCCGCGCTATGGGACCCGTGAGCGGTGCGGTGCCGGTGCCCGCTCCCCCCCCCCCCTGCTTGTTCAGGGCCTCGGCACACGGCGCAATACTTGCCACTCCCCGTGCCTCCGCAGCAGCTCCGGTCTCTTCCGCGGCTGCTGCACTGTGATGTCTCAGGTCAGAGGGTGCAGTGACGTCTTTACACTGCGCTCTCTCCTGAGCCGTCACAGCGCAGAGCGGGAAGACGCCGGCGACGCTGGAGTCCGGAGCAGCGGCAGCAGGTGAGAAGTGAGGTGAGGATTTGATTTTTTTTTTTTTTTTTTATTGTATGGAGGCTTGTGGCAATATAAGGGAGGGGGTGAGCAACTGAGATCCTGCATGGGGCATTATAAGGGAGGGGGTGTGATATCCTGCACGGGGCATTATAAGGGAGGGGTGTGAAATCCTGCATGGGGCATTATAAAGGAGGGGCGGTGTGTGACATCCTGCATGGGGCATTATAAGGGAGGGGGTGTGTGACATCCTGCATGGGGCATTATAAGGGAGGGGGTGTGTGACATCCTACATGGGGCATTATAAGGGAGGGGGGTGACATCCTGCATGTGGCATTACAAGGGAGGGGGGTAACATCCTGCATGGGGCATTATAAGCGAGGGGGGTGACACCCTGCATGGGGCATTAAAAGCGAGGGGTGTGTGACATCCTGCATGGGGCATTAAAAGGGGGGGGTGACATCCTGCATGGGCATTATAAGGGGGGGTGACATCCTGCATGGGGCATTATAAGGGGGGGGGACATCCTGCATGGGGCATTATAAGGGAGGGGGGGTGTGACATCCTGCATGGGGCATTATAAGGGAGGGGGTGTGTGACATCCTGCATGGGGCATTATAAAGGATGGGGGGGTGTGACAGCCTGCATGGGGCATGATAAGAGGGTGTGACATCCTGCATGGGGCATTATAAGGGAGGGGGGGTGTGACATCCAGCATGGGGCATTATAAGGGAGGGGGGGTGTGACATCCTGCATGGGGCATTATAAGGGGGGTGACATCCTACATGGGGCATTATATGGGTGGGGGGCAGCCTGCATGGGACATTATGTGGGGGGAAAAGCCTGCATAGGGCATTATGTGGGGGGAACAGCCTGCTTGAGGCATTATGTGGGGGGAACAGCCTACATGAGGCATTATGTGGGGGGAACAGCCTGCATGAGGCATTATGTGGGGGGAACAGCCTACATGAGGCATTATTTGGGGGGAACAGCCTGCATGAGGCATTATGTGGGGGGAACAGCCTGCATGGGGGCCAGTATTCTGTATGGAGCGTTATATGGGGGCCAGTATCCTGTATGGAGCGTTATATGGGGGCCAGTATTCTGTATGGAGCGTTATATGGGGGCCAGTATCCTGTATGGAGTGTTATATGGGGGCCAGTATCCTGTATGGAGTGTTATATGGGGCCAGTATTCTGTATGGAGCGTTATATGGGGGCCAGTATTCTGTATGGAGTGTTATATGGGGGCCAGTATCCTGTATGGAGTGTTATATGGGGGCCAGTATTCTGTATGGAGCATTTTATGGGGGCCAGTATCCTGTATGGAGCATTATATGGGGGCCAGTATCCTGTATGGAGTGTTAAATGGGGACCAGTATTCTGTATGGAGCATTTTATGGGGGCCAGTATTCTCTATGGAGCATTTTATGGGGGCCAGTATCCTGTATTCAGCGTTATATGGGGGCCAGTATCCTATATGGAGTGTTAAATGGGGACCAGTATTCTGTATGGAGCATTTTATGGGGGCCAGTATCCTGTATGGAGTGTTAAATGGGGACCAGTATTCTGTATGGAGCATTTTATGGCGGCCAGTATTCTGTATGGAGCGATTCGCCGGTTTCTGAGCTATTGTAGAATTTACAATAGATATCACTCATGTAATGTAATAAGTGAAATCTTTGCATTGTACTATATATATATATATATTTCTCTGCAGTATCTGTGCATCATGAATCGTGGTATGTGTTAAAGGGGCCCACTGAGACTCTTTCGCCCGGGGCCCAGAAAAACCTGTAGCCAGCCCTGGTTATATGGATACTATAGTTGTAAGCAAAGAAAACGGATGACTCCCGGGAGAGAACAAAAAGATCAGCCATTGTACCTGGGTTGCCGGCATCCGCGCATGCATGGTGTGTTGCTGTCAAAGTGTCCACCATGTGTAATGTGCTTGTAGCCTTGGCATATGGGAATGTGCAGTATGGCATTGTCATAACACGCACATCAAGTAGCTCTCATGCATCTTTTACAGGTGAACAAGTGGGTGTCCTATAGGAGTAGGGAGTGCGCATAATGGATAAGTTGCAGGCAACAAAGTAAAAAAATAAAGATAAAGTAAAAAGATAGCTAAAGGGGATGGAAGGGATAAACGATGCATAAGGGAGAGATACTTAGATACATATAGACCTATGACACTGAGTCACTACTCACAAACAAGCCATGAGAGAGGGTAGTTAGGAGGTCCGAGTTCAGATACCAGGAGGGCTCGTAGTATAGAGGGGCAAGACAAAGACATGGTCAATTAACAGTCCGGGATGCCAGGAGGGTATGTCAAGATAAGGGGATAAGACAAGCAGATAGTCAGAGGCCAAGTCCGAGGTCAGGTTCCTGAGGTCAGAAAGCATCAAGAGCAAAAGGGATAATACACACGAATGGTCACGACAAATCCTTCATCTGGCAACAAGATCAAAAAATAGACACAAAACAAAGCTCACACCAAACAAGGCTAAGCTACAGATGAAAATGGTCTCCTCATAGCTAGCCAGCTAAATAGTTAGCAAATAATTAGAAACAGGAGGCACCTAGAGAAATGCCCGCAGGCTAGGCCCGATTGAGGAGCAGGGCTGTCAATCAAAATGATGACAGTGCAGCACGCCCCAGCATCAGATTGGATTATTCGACTGTGACTCACAGTACAGATAGTCCAGCACACTCTAGATTCTATAGGGAGGCTGAGCTGTCACTCAAAGCGTCCCTAGGCCACAGTGAATGATAAAACCGTAACAGTACCCTCTCTTCTAGGGGGGCCACCGAACCCCCAGGTTTCCCAGGAAACCTAGAATGAAAGGCCCTGACCAATTGATCTGCCTTCATGGATTGGGCTGGAACCCAGGATCTCTACTCCGGTCTGTATCCCTTCCAATGAATGAGGTACTGGAGGGAATTATGGACCCTCCAAGAATCTACAACTCTCTCTATCTCATACTGTAGACTGTTATCAACAGCAACTGGAGGAGGCGGGACGAGGGCAACACCACCGAGGGGAAAATTCCTTTAACAGGGATCTATGGAAGACGTCAGGGATGCTGAGAGATGGAAAAAGATTCATCATAAAGGCCATCGGGTTGACCACTTCCAGAATCTCATAGAGACCAATGAATTTCAGATCCAACTTCGCCGATGGTACCTTAAGTTTAATGTTTCTGAATGACATCCAAACCTGACCGCCTACATTAAAAACAGGAACTGCTGAACGTTTTCTATCATCCTTTCATTTTTGGCAAACTTTAGCAACCCCAATATTTTTCTGAACCCCCTTCCAAACATCCCCGAGCTTTTGTATATCAACCTCCACCCCAGGACATTCAGAATTTATCCTGCAAAACAGTAGACTGATTGACTTGACTGTTAAAAGCGAACTCTGCCAGAGGTAAAAATGAGGACCAGTCCTGCAACACAGCACCTCAAAATTTGCTCCAAAGATTAATTTGTAGTGATGGGCGAGCACTAAAATGCTTGGGTGCTCGATGCTCGGGTCGAGCAAATTGGGATGCTTGGGTGCTCGACCCGAGCAACGAACCCAATGTAAGTCTATGGGAAACTCAAGCATTTTTCAGGCGGTTCCCCCCGATGGTCTTCAGAGGGCCTAAAAATTGCCCAAAACGATGGGAACAGTGCTCAAGTGGCATGGGAGCAGCATGAGGAAGACCCCTGGAAGCAGTTCTGACTCCCAGGTGAACAAGGTTGTCAGAGGTATTACGCCACTTTTTAATAAAACATACAAAAACTAAAAAAAAATGGATTTTCCTGGGAAATATGTTAAGGGACATCCTTTCCAGGGTAATAACTTGTATATAAGGCAAAATAAATATGCAAAAACAAAAATGCTCCTCCACACCTTGGGCTATGTTCACACGTAGCGTTTTTACTGCATTTTTGCACTTTTGCATTGCTTTCAACCAAGACAAATGCATTCACCAGGAAATGTCATTTTAACAATTTACAACCTTATCTGGCCATGTGGTGTGTGACACATTATCCGACTCATCCTGTTTCATTTATGATGGAGGGACTCTGAAAGTCACAAAGCCTATTTTTATAGAGTCATCAGGCGGCCTTTACTATTCTTAAAGGGCCAGCAGTCGGCCCTCGCTATTGTTAGAGAGCCATCAGCCGGCTATGCTTTGCTGTTCCCATTATTAACGAGTGGGTCTCCTATACTGTTAGACTGCAAGGGCTGCAAAAAACTTGGAGGCACTCCAATGCCCCTTGCAAGACAAGTAGAGGAGGTGATCTGGTAGATATGGTGGTGAATGACATGGTGATGGAGGATGAGGAGAAGAAGGAGAACAAGAGCAAATAGACGAAATCATCAAGCGTATACCCATGTGTAGGTGTGAAGAGGTGCATTTGAATAGACCTCCGAAGAAAAGACACTGGATTTGAGTTTATGTTACGCTGCTGTCATTCGGTGGTGTTGAGAAGTCTGGCCCAATCCAGCCCTTGTTCATTTTTATAAGAGTCAGCCTGTCAGCATTTTCAGTTGACAGGCAGATGCTCTTATCAGTTAAAATTCCACCAGCGGCACTAAAAACCCGCTCTGATAAAACGCTGGCGGCAGGGCAGGCCTGGACCTCCAAGGCGTAGAGAGCCAATTCATTCCACGTGTCCAGCTTGGATACCCAATAATTATAAGGCACAGAGGAATCACGGAGGACGTTGGTACGGTCGGTGGTACTCTCTCACCATCTTCCCAAACTTTGCACTCCTTGTGAGAGTACCCCACGCCTCAGGGCCTGTAAGATGGGAGGGTCGGAGAAAACTGTCCCAGAACTTTTACAGTGTTCCGATGCCTCTGCTGGATTGAAGTTGCGTCTCTCTCGCCTGTACTCCTTGGTTCTCCAACGAAGTGTACTCTCTGCCGCCAGCGTTTTCAGATGGGAATTTTTTAAATAATTCCGCAACAAAGGTCTTCTAGTACTGCCCCATTTTAGTAGATCTGTCCGCCTCGGAAAAAGAGATAGAAAGTTCTTGTAGCGTGGGTCTAGAAGTGTCACCAACCAGTAATGACTGTCACCCAAAATTTGGACAACACGAGGGTCACGGGAAAGGCAGCGTAACATAAACTCAGCCATGCGTGCCAGACTGCTAACAGGCAAGACTTCCGTGTCCTCACCAAGAGGACGAATGACCATGCTCTGCTCCTCCTCTTCCCTGTCCTCAGGCCATCCACGCTGAACAGACGGTATGACAGTTGTGCAGGTAGTGCCGTCTATAGCGCATGAAACTAGCTCCTCTTCCTCCTCTTCCTCATTGTCATCCAATCCACGTTGGGATGAGGTGAGGCTGGGCTGTGTGTAATCACCCTGTATGGTTCTTTGCTCCATCTCATCGTGCTCCGCCTGCAATGCATCCTCTTTGATTGTGAGCAGAGAGCATTTCAGAAGATAGAGAAGTGGGATGGTGATGCTAATTATGGTGACATCGCCGCTCACCATCTTGGTGGAGTCCTCAAAGTTTTGGAGGATGGTACTTATGTCTGACATACATGTCCACTCCTGAAGTCTTATGTATGGAGCCTGACCTGAGTACCGATGGCCTTGTTGATGCTGGTAGTCAACAACTGCCCTCTTCTGCTCACAAATCCTTCCCAACATCTGCAATGTATAGTTCCAACGCATGGAGACATCACAAACCAGTCGGTGAGCCGGAAGCTGCAAACGCTGCTGAAACACGGCAAGGGCGGCAGAAGCTGTAGGTGATTTTCTTAAATGGGCACACAGGCAGTGTACTTTGACAAGCAGATCCGGCAGCTCTGGGTAGGTTTTGAGAAACTGCTGAACCACGAGGTTAAGCACATGGGCCAGGCATGGTATGTGTGTGAGCTCGCTTCGCCTCAGAGCCCCCACCAGGTATCTTCCATTGTCACATTTATTCCTGGCCCCTGATACCTGGGGCTATTTCTAGAAATATCTGTAAAAGAACCAGCAGACAGAACTGGAAAGGACCCTCTTGCTATTTGCACTGCAGTCTGCTATATACCCTGCCTGCCTGCCTAGCACTGATATCTATGCAGATGGTTTAGTCCTCAGAAGGACTGTTAGTTGAGATGGATATGTGTAGAATATGTTGTGGTATATCTACACTAACTAAGAAACAAGCAAATCTCTCCCTAGCTCAGCAGCACCTCTCCCTACACTGTCTGATTCCGGAGTGACTGTGACGAGCATGGCGGCGTCAGGTCTGATATAGACCTGATGACGCTGTGTGGCCAGCCAATCACTGTAATGCCACAACCAACATGGCTGCGGCATTGCAGTGTGTGGCAGATAATCCCTGCATGTTCATTGGTGCTCTAAAGACAAACTAGGAAATACTCGCCGAGCGCCGAGCATTTCGAGCAGTGAGGTGCTCGGGTGAGCACCGACCAGTAGCGAGCATGCTCACTCATCACTATTGATTTGTCCTTTCTGTCTGAGTTTCAGAGTTGTAGGCAGAGGAAAATGACAAGTCAATCCCCAGTTTCATTATACAAAGCTCTCTAGATCTTGGAGACAAATTGCACTCCCCTATCAGACACAATGTTAAGAGGAATTCCATGCAATCTCACCATATCTATCTATATAATTGTCTTATCCCGTCTGTCTGTCTGTCTTTCTGTCTGTCTTTCTGTCTGTCTGTCTGTCCTGGAAATCCCAGGTCGCTGATTGGTCCGGCCGCGGCCAATCAGCGACGTGGCATTTCAGAAAAACATGGCGGCCATTAGCGGCTCATGTGAGGCATAGAGGTCAGCGGCGATGCAGCCGGGAGATGCAGCCGGCTGCTCGCAGCATAAGTCCCCCGACCGCAGGCGCCGCTGACCTACATGTGGCTATCGTCGGAAGATCAGCGGCTACAGCCGCTTATCTCCCGAGGACAAGTATGACGCCCCTCCCCTCTCCTCCTGTTCCTCCCCCCTGCTCGATCAGGACCCCGGCGTCATACTTACCCCTCCCCTCCCCTCCCCTCTCCTCTCCTCCTGTCCCTCCCCCCGCTCGATCAGGACCCCGGCACCCGGCGTCATACTTACCCCTCCCCTCCTCTCCCCTCCCTTCTTCTCCCCTTCCCTCTCCTCTCCTCCCGTCCCTCCCCCTGCTCGATCAGGACCCCGGCACCCGGCGTCATACTTACCCCTCCCCGTGCCTGCGCAGCAGCTCCTGTGTCTTCCGCTGATGCTCTGTGACGTTTCAGGTCAGAGGGCGCGGTGACGTCTTTACACCGCGCTCTCTCCTGACCGATCACAGCGCACAGCGTGAAGATGCCGGCTACGCTGGAGTCCAGAGAAGCAGTGAGGTGAGTGTGGGATTTTTTTTTTTTTTTGCATGGGGCCATAGGGGCATTATATGAGGGAGAGGTGACATCCTGCATGGGGCATTATATGGGGGGAGAGGTAACATCCTACATGGGGCATTATATGGGGGAGAGGTGACATCCTACATGGGGCATTATATGGGGGGAGAGGTGACATCCTACATGGGGCATTATATGGGGGAGAGGTGACATCCTGCATGGGGCATTATATGGGGGGAGAGGTGACATCCTACATGGGCATTATATGGGGGAGAGGTGACATCCTACATGGGGCATTATATGGGGGAGAGGTGACATCCTGCATGGGGCATTATATGGGGGGAGAGGTAACATCCTACATGGGGCATTATATGGGGGAGAGGTGACATCCTGCATGGGCCATTATATGGGGGGAGAGGTGACATCCTACATGGGACATTATATGGGGGGAGAGGTGACATCCTACATGGGGCATTATATGGGGGAGAGGTGACATCCTGCATGGGGCATTATATGGGGGGAGAGGTGACATCCTACATGGGGCATTATATGGGGGAGAGGTAACATCCTACATGGGACATTATATGGGGGAGAGGTGACATCCTGCATGGGCCATTATATGGGGGGAGAGGTGACATCCTACATGGGGCATTATATGGGGGAGAGGTGACATCCTACATGGGGCATTATATGGGGGGAGAGGTGACATCCTGCATGGGTTATTATATAGGGGGGATGTGACAGTCTGCATGGGGCATTATATGGGGCGAGAGGTGACATCCTGCATGGGGCATTATATAGGGGGAGAGGTGACATCCTACATGGGGCATTATATGGGGGGGGTGACATCCTGCATGGGGCATTATATGGGGGGAGAGGTGACATCCTACATGGGGCATTATATGGGGGAGAGGTGACATCCTGCATGGGCCATTATATGGGGGGAGAGGTGACATCCTACATGGGGCATTATATGGGGGGAGAGGTGACATCCTGCATGGGGCATTATATGGGGGGGAGAGGTGACATCCTACATGGGGCATTATATGGGGGAGAGGTGACATCCTGCATGGGCCATTATATGGAGGAGAGGTGACATCCTGCATGGGGTATTATATAGGGGGATGTGACATCCTGCATGGGGCACTATAGTGGGATGTGACTTCCTGCATGGGGCATTATATAGGGGGGATGTGACATCCTGCATGGGGTATTATATACGGGGGATGTGACATCCTGCATGGGGTATTATATGCATGGGGTATTATATACGGGGGATGTGACTTCCTGCATGGGGCATTATAAAGGAGGGTCGGGAGACATATGCTAGAATACCCGATGCTTTAGAATCGGGCCACCATCTAGTGATTGATAAACAACCTGGATAGTGTCTCTGCATTAAATAACCCTGACAAAAGAACAAACTGAGCTCGTTTACTGAATCAGTCAACCACCACCCAAATAACTGTCTTTCCATCAGACAGAGGCAAATCCGTGATGAAATCCATGGACAGGTGAGACCACGGTCTTTCCAGGATTGGCAATGGAACCACTTTCCCGGCCGGCCGGTTATGACAAACTTTAGCGCATGCGCAGACTTCACAAGTGGATACAAAATCCTTAAATATTATTACTCATAGACAGCCACCAAAAGAATCGGAAAATGGCTTTCTGCGTAGCTGGGACCCCAGGATGACCACTCAAGATGGAATCATGAAATTCATTTAAAAGGCACAATCTTAAGTACACAGGTACAAATCATTTGGAACCTGGAGTGGTGGACGGGACCAACAACAGAGTTTTACGGATTTCCGCTTCCAACTCGGAGGATACCACAGAAACCACAATGCCCTTAGGAAGAATGGAAGTTCTGGAGGCAAAACTGAATCAAGACTATGTGACAATGCGTCAGCCTTCACATTCTTGGACCCCAGCCTGAATGTGATAGAGAACTTGAATTTATAGAGAAATAAGGTCCATCTGGCCTGCCTTGGCGTTAACTGTTTAGCTGATTCAATGTAAGCTAAATTCTTATGGTCAGTGACCACAGTGATTTGATGAACTTGCTCCAAAAAAAAATGCCTCCATTCCCCAAAGGCTAATTTAACTGCGAGTAACTCATGATTCCCGACATCTTCATAATTTCTTTCAGCAGATGAAAATTTCTTCGAGAAAAATGCACATGGCCGCAAATTAGTTAGAGTTTTGAATGGTTCCTGAAGATTGGGTGAGATTAGAACAGAAGCAGACATAAAACACCTTTTCAATTCTTCAAAAGTCCCAATAGCATCTGGTGACCAAACCTTGAGGTCCACCCCTTATGTGTGAGGTTAGAAAGAGATTTTACATTTTAAGAAAACCCCTTAATGAATTTCCTATAATAGTTGGCAAATTGTAGAAAACGTTGCAACTCTTTCAGGTGATGAGATTGAACCCAGTCTATTATGGCTTGCACCTTCCTAGGATCCATTTTAAACCCTTCAACTGATAAAATGTATCTCACAAATGAAACCTCCTGAGAAGAAAAAATACATTTCTCAATTTTTGCAAACAATCTCAACCTTCGTAAAACAACACAGCCACGTTCCTGATGAGAGTCCAAATCAGATGAAAAAATTAAAATATCATCAAGGTAAAAAAAAAACAACAAATCTCCCAATTCAATAAGAAAATACATCATTCATAAGGTTTTGAAAAACAGCAGGTGCATTGGTTAACCCAAAAGGCATAACAAGATTTTCGAATAAACCCTTTGACGCTAAAAACATTGTTTTCCACTCATCAATCTTACGGATGCGCATCAAATTGTAAGCCCCTCTAAGAAAACCATTTAGCCCCAGAAGCTAATTATAAAGGTCAGGATGAGTGGAAGTGGGTATGTATTCTTAATAGTGATCTTGTTCAGTTCTCGGAAATCGAGGCAAAGACGGACACCTCCATCCATTTTTTTTTTTTTTTTTTTACAAAGAAAATCCAGCAGTCACAGGGAAAGAGGAAGGACGGATATCATCCTTCTGTAAACTTTCATTGACATAATTTTTCATGGCGGTACGTTAAGGCCCAGATAAATTATAAAGTCGAGCTTTAGGTACAGGTGCATCTCACTAAATTAGAATATCATCAAAAAGTTCATTTATTTCAGTTGTTCAATACAAAAAGTGAAACTCATATTATATAGAGTCATTACACACAGAGGGATCTATTATATAGAGTCATTACACACAGAGGGATCTATTATATAGTCATTACACACAGAGGGATCTATTATATAGAGTCATTACACACAGAGGGATCTATTATATAGAGTCATTACACACAGAGCGATCTATTATATAGAGTCATTACACACAGAGGGATTTATTATATAGTCATTACACACAGAGGGATCTATTATATAGAGTCATTACACACAGAGGGATCTATTATATAGTCATTACACACAGAGGGATCTATTATATAGAGTCATTACACACAGAGGGATCTATTATATAGAGTCATTACACACAGAGGGATCTATTATATAGAGTCATTACACACAGAGGGATCTATTATATAGAGTCATTACACGCAGAGGGATCTATTATATAGAGTCATTACATGCAGAGGGATCTATTATATAGAGTCATTACACACAGAGGGATCTATTATATAGAGTCATTACACACAGAGGGATCTATTATATAGAGTTATTACACACAGAGGGATCTATTATATAGAGTCATTACACACAGAGAGATCTATTATATAGAGTCATTACACACAGGGATCTATTATATAGAGTCATTACACACAGAGGGATCTATTATATAGAGTCATTACACACAGAGGGATCTATTATATAGAGTCATTACACACAGAGGGATCTATTATATAGAGTCATTACACACAGAGGGATCTATTATATAGAGTCATTACACACAGAGAGATCTATTATATAGAGTCATTACACACAGGGATCTATTATATAGAGTCATTACACACAGAGGGATCTATTATATAGTCATTACACACAGAGGGATCTATTATATAGAGTCATTACACACAGAGGGATCTATTATATAGAGTCATTACACACAGAGGGATCTATTATATAGAGTCATTACACGCAGAGGGATCTATTATATAGAGTCATTACACGCAGAGGGATCTATTATATAGAGTCATTACACGCAGAGGGATCTATTATATAGAGTCATTACACACAGAGGGATCTATTATATAGAGTCATTACAGACAGAGCTATCTATTATATAGAGTCATTACACACAGAGGGATCTATTATATAGAGTCATTACACACAGAGGGATCTATTATATAGAGTCATTACACACAGAGGGATCTATTTCAAGTGTTTATTTCTGTTAATGTTGATGATTATGGCTTACAGCCAATGAGAACACAAGTCATTATCTCAGTAAATTAGAATAATTTACAAAAAACACCTGCAAAGGCTTCCTAAGCATTTAAAAAGGTCCCTTAATCTGTTTTAGTAGGCTCCACAATCATGGGGAAGACTGCTGACTTGACAGATGTCCCCAAGGTCCCAGAGTCTGGAGGAAGAGTGGAGAGGCCACAATCCAAGCTGCTGGAGGTCTAGTGTGAAGTTTCCACAATCAGTGATGGTTTGGGGAGCCATGTCATCTGCTGGTCGAGGTCCACTGTGTTTTATCAAGACCAGCGCAGCCATCTACCAGGAATTTTCAAGCACTTCATGCTTCCCTCTGCCGACAAGCTTTTTGGAGATGGAAATGTCATTCTCCAGCAGGACTTGGCCCCTGTCCACACGGCCAAAAGTACCAATACCTGGTTTACACACAACAGTATCACTGTGCTTGATTTGCCAGCAAACTCGCCTGACCTTAACCCCATAGAGAATCTATTATAGAGAATCTATGGGGTATTGTCAAGAGGAAGATGAGAGACCCCAGACCCAACAATGCAGACGAGCTGAAGGCTGCTATCAAAGCCACCTGGGCTTCCATAACACCTCAGCAGGGCCACAGGCTGATCCCTCCATGCCACATTGCCGCATTGATGCAGTAATTGATGCAAAAGGAGCCGACCAAGTATTGAGGGCATTTACTGAACATATATTTCAGTAGGACAACATTTTGGATTTTAAAAACATTTTTCAAGCTGTTGTTATAAAGTATTCTAATTTACTGAGATAATGACTTTTGTGATTTCATTGGCTGTAAGCCATAATCATCAACATTAACAGAAACAAACACTTGAAATACATCACTCTGTGTGTAATGACTCTATATAATAGATCCCTCTGTGTGTAATGACTCTATATAATAGATCCCTCTGTGTGTAATGACTCTATATAATAGATCCCTCTGTGTGTAATGACTCTATATAATATAGGAGTTTCACTTTTTGTATTGAAGAACTGAAATAAATTAACTTTTTGATGATATTCTAATTTAGTGAGATGCACCTGTATTTTGGCATTAGGAATAAGATTAATAGCATAATCATAAAGACGATGGGGAGGTAATGTCTCTGCCTCTTTTTCCGAAAACACATCTCCGAAGTCTTTCAGGTACCGCGGCAGACCCTCCAGACTTGAAGAGCATACTTGCACAGAGCTTAGACATTTCTTATGACAATTGTGGTCCTACTTAACAATTTCCTTATGACACCAATCAATAACAGGATTGTGAATGAGCAACTGTGGAAGCCCCAGTATCACCCCAGCTGGTAAATTATCTAAGGCAAAACAGGAAAGGGATTCAGAGTGAAGTGCTCCTACTTGCAGTGTGAATTCCACCATTACAAATTTAACAAAGTTCTAAAGTAGTGGTGTTTTGTCAATCACAAAAATTTGAATGTTTTTTTTCCAGACTAACTGTCCCTAAATCTAATTTCCAAACCAGTCCAGAGTCAATAAAGTTAGCTGCAGTTAATAAAAGCCAATGCTGGCAATACCTGGTTCTTGAAAGACAAAACCGTCTTAAGCAGTACTTTATGTAAGGAGAAAATGGGTACCTGGAAGTCTGAGTGACCTCCTCGATTAACACCCAGACTCAAACATTTACGGGCTTGCTTACGGGCAAGTTGAACAGTTCTTCAAAAAATGTCCTGCAAGGCGACACTAGAAAAAGAGTCCAAATTCCTGTCTATGTTTCTTCTCCATGACACGGAAGCTGGCAGCTGTAACCTCCATTGGCTCTATCGCAATTAAATCGGCATGCTCTGGTGGACTATAAAAGGTATCCCACTGTCCATCATGCCTCTCACGAATTCTGTGTTCCATCCATACAGCCTGAGTTATGACCTCCATCAAAGATCACCAAGGGGCACCTCTCCCCAGTGAGCGGGTTGTAGGCCTCCTGGTCCGTGTCTTTCTCTCTAAACTTCTGGCCAGCCTGGAACTTGGCCTAGCTTCTATGTTGTTTTGCTCTCTCACCTGACTGCTTGGTAGTAGGACTTTTCTCTGGCAACCACTATCCCTGGATGCCGGGGCCTACGTGGTTCCTAGTCCCGTAATTGATGGTAGCTTCAGGATGACCAGGGGTCTGGAAGCCTCCTGGTATGCCTGTTGTCCCTACTGGGTGTAGAGGACCCTGTAGGCGCGGACCTAGTGTCCGGCTTGTGTCTTGGGGTGAGCTTCAGACGCTCCTCTGCCCCCTTAACTCCTCTCTCCTCTCTCCTTGCCTCGGCCACACTCGGGGCCCTCAGAACAGCAGCAAACATACTGCGTCTTCACTGCTCTCTGACTGACTAACTAACTAACTAACTGACTGACTCCACCCTCCAGTTTATATATCCCTAACAGGGCTCCCTCTGGTGCTCTGAGGTGGAAGGGTGGAGGTGTCTGCATGTAGTGAGGGTCTCTTGTAGAGAAGTCCATCCATGCACCCTTTTGGGTCCTGTGGTACCTGTAGTAGCAGGGTACCACATTCCCCCCTAGTACAATTCAGTACTCCTGGACTGAAGCATTTTAAACAGGTAACAACAAGTAACAATAGTAATAACAATAACAATAACCATGTTACAGTAAGTCCCGTCACCAGGTGTCCATTTCACTGATGAAGGTGTAACATAAGCAGTATGAGGGACCCGCCTGAAAACCCTCAACGTAGGCCCTTGGCGTGGCTACAGGGCATAAGTGATCCAGGTGTTGGACCACGTCTTCAGCCACGCCAAACGGGTTTTTGTTCTGTGGTCTTTTTATGAAACAAATAAGGGGGCACTTCGATAAGTGCAACTATTTACAACGGAAAGTTTTTGGATGCTCACAGTCCCCAGCCTACAAGTCTTTATACCCTTACGGGTAACTAAATGAACACATTATTTTCAGTTCACACAATAAATAACAGTAGGCAATACCCAACTGGGTAAGTATTTACAATGTAGGCATTTTGTACTTATTCCCTATACCTGGTAGGGATTTGGCCTTGTGTGCAGCGTGTGGACCTTCGTAGCACTGGGGTGATACTGGTGTCTGTGCATGTGACGCGCCCCTGGGCCTGTGTCGCGCTGCGTTGCGCACGCGGGAGCTTACCCGGAGCCGGATCTCTTGAGGGTTGTAGTCTCGTGGCGGTGACCCGGTCCGTGCCCAGGGAGTCAAACTGAGCGGCGATGTAACAGCGGTAGATGCAGGACGACTACGCCACCCGTTGAATGCAGCTATGGAGCTGCCGCTGCAGGACAGTCCGCTGAGGCCGGTGGATGGATGGTGCAGCATAGATGGTATAACCCCCAACGGGAGGGGTATGGCCTCAGGGCAGCAGATGTGGATGATGGGGGTAGCAGGAACCACTCAGAGACGGTGCGGTGTAATTCAGGGTCTTTACTGGTAACAACGATAGACCCTCCCGGAGTACTTGCTAGTGAACGGGGCCTGGTCAGTCCTTGAGCAGATGGGATCTCCCCTGGCCAGGCGGAGTTGTAGGCCTCCCAAACTGACTGTACTCTTCTGGCTACCTTGCTAGAAGCGGATATAAGTAGCCCACGTCCCTGAGTGTACCGTGTGGTGCTCACCCGTATGGCCGGTGAATCGGGGCCTTCTAATGGCTTCCGCTCCACGATGGCGGTGCTGGTCCCACGCGTGTGACCGTGCCTTCGGGTTTCTGGGCCTGAGGACCTGAAATCCCCTGCCGGTCGGCTTCTGCTGCTGGGTAAGAGTTAGTCCCCACAGCCTCGGACGCCGGGTCCGGTAAGAAAGCTTCTCAGTCAGGGCGAGCTCTGCAGCTGCCAGCCCCTGACTCGTAGTAGTAGTATTGCTTCTGCTGTTTCTTGTCTCTACTCTCCTTGACTGACTAACCCTGCTTCAGCCCCGGGTTTATATAGGGGAAGTTCTTCCCCTCCCAAGACTGGGCAGGAGGACCAAAGGACCTCCCACCTGCTCTCAGACATAACATCTCTATCACTGTGGCAACCAGACCCCTGGGGTGTCACATTCCCCCCTAGTGAAATTTAGTACTCCGGGACTAAACATATTTTAGAAAAACATAACAAGATATAACAATAACAATACAATAAGAAACACATAAGGTGGTTACGGCATGTCCGTAACCGGGTGCAGTCTTTGAAGAAAGCAAGGTGTCCATTTCACCAAAACAGGGAGACGTAACCAGGTAGGGGTCTGTCCTACCCCGAGTCCTTAACAGTCTCTAGTCCATCCTGGGTTACGCTCCAACTAATTGTACAAGGATTCCCGGTAGATCCACCAAGGATTCCTAAAAATAACTGGAAACACAAAATTATACACAAGCAACAATACACAGATAAACATAAATAAAACAATTTATACACTTCAAATCCTCCAGCGTGCGGGTAACTGGCCTCTAGTGGCCCTAGTGGACCTACGGAGCTGACTGTCTGGCCCTGAACTACAGGGTGTAGGAGCTGTCAAGGGTAAACTGGGCAGCTGTCTACCGGCTCTTTGTCTCACTAGGGGTACGGCAGGCTCACTATAAGCAGAGGGTTGATCCTCCTGTTCTGCTTGTGTGGAGTCTTCTGCCTCCTGGACCGGCTGTTCTTCCAGCTCTACCTGTTGCTCCGTAGGTGCTTGGGATGCTGGTTGGAGGAAGGTGAGTACGGGTACCACAACTGCACCATTGACTTGAGTCCAAGACCGAGGGAAGTCCCCGAGCACAGTACTAACCATATCTTCCCTTTCCTCTACGGGTCGATGGTCTTCTTGTTCCTCTTCAGGGTTCCTCAGTTGTTCGGGACACTTCTTCAGGTGGTCCCGGGATACAATGGCTGTGGTTCCCCTCCGTCTTTACTGATGGTACAAACCTTCGGGTTCTCGTGGCTTGAGGGCAGTACGGTGTACGGGTCCTTCTCCCACTGGTCGTCCAACTTGTGGAGCCGTCTCTTCCTCTTCAAGACCTGCTCTCCGGGTACCAGGGGAACAGCGGGAGCATACTGATGGTAAGTTTTCTCTTGTCTTTCCCTAGCCTGACAGAGACTTCGCTCCACGCTCTCCTGTACTCTCCGGTACTGCTGCTGCCTCTCTGTGTCCCAGTCTGTTTCTGGTGAAGTGTCCTCGGGTGTCAGGACTCCCATTTCCAGGTCAACAGGTAACTTACCAGGTCTTGCCCTCATTAGGTAAGCCGGGGTACAGTTGGTGGAACCTACCGGGATGTGGTTGTATAGGTCCACCAGATCGGACAACTTCTCAGGCCACAGACTGCGTTCTTCCAGGGGCAACGTTTTTAGAAGATCCATTACCACCTGGTTCATTTTCTCACAAAGTCCATTAGTTTGCGGATGGTAGGGTGTCGTCCTTATCTTCCGGCAGCCATACAGATTGCAGAATTCCTGGAAGACCTCCGCTTCAAAGGCAGGTCCCTGGTCCGTCAGCACTTGGTCCGGGTACCCGTGTGGACGGCAAAAGTGCTGCTGGAAGGCTCTAGCTGCTGTTTGAGCCGTTAAGTCCTTGACGGGGACGACAACCAGAAACCGGGAGTAATGATCCACGATGGTTAACGCGTAGACGTAGCCACTTCTGCTTGGGGTCAGTTTTACATGATCCAAGGCTACCAGTTCCAACGGTTGCCGGGTGACGATGGACTGCAGGGGAGTCTTCTGGCTGGCACGGTCCTTCCTTCTCAGGTTGCACGGGCCACAGTCTCTGCACCACTTCTCGATGGTTCCCCTCATGCCTACCCAGTGGAACCGCTCGCGCAGCAGGAACTCCAGCTTCTTCCACCCGAAGTGTCCAGCTCCGTCGTGGTATGCCTCCATCACCATGGCTGCGTCTCTTCGTGGCACCACTACTTGCCAGAGTAATTCATGCGTCCGGGAGTTAACCATTCTGCGGCACAACTTCCCTTTGTAAAGGAACAGTCGACTCTTCTCTGCCCATAGTTGTTTGGCTTCCTCCGGAGCGTCTGGTTCAAGGCGAGCCTCCGGCCGAGTCAGCATCTCCTTCACCAGTCGGACGGCAGGGTCGCTGTCTTGCGTTTCCGCCCAGTTGTAGTGGGGTAAGGGGTTCAACGTAGCAGCCTGCTTACTCCTTACCCGGTGGGAATACTGGATAGTCCCATGACGGTGGAACGCAGGGAGTTCAACTTCTTCCAGTCCCTCCGGATCTTCTCCTCCGTCCGGCAGGTTGGGCATCCTGGACAGGGCGTCCGCGTTGGTATTGGAGCGTCCTGCCCGGTATTTGATTGTGAACTCGTAGTTGGACAGACGGGCCATCCACCTCTGCTCCAGGGCACCGAGTCTTGCCGTGTCCAGGTGTGTCAACGGGTTGTTATCCGTGTACACGGTGAACCGGGAAGAAGCGAGGTAATGCTTAAAGCGCTCGGTGACTGCCCATACTACGGCCAGGAACTCTAGCTTAAATGAGCTGTAATTCTCGGGGTTCCTTTCGGTGGGTCGCAGTTTTCGGCTGGCGTAGGCGATTACTCGTTCCTTCCCCTGCTGGATCTGGGACAGTACGGCTCCTAGCCCGATGTTACTGGCGTCGGTGTAGAGGATAAAGGGCTGGCTATAATCCGGGTACGCCAGGATTTCGTCCCCTGTGAGGGCCATCTTCAGCTGGCGGAAGGACTCTTCTTCCAGCTCCTCCCATTTGAAGGGCGGCTTCTGGTTCTTGGCCTTCCGGGACTGGCCTATCAGGAGGTCCTGCATAGGTGCTGCCTTTTTGGTGAAACCGGGAATAAACCTTCGGTAGTAGCCTACCAACCCGAGGAACTGCCGCACTTCTTTTACGCTGGAGGGGCTTGGCCATTCCTTAATTGCGGTGATCTTATCAGGGTCGGGAGCCACTCCGTCAGCGCTCACCACGTGTCCCAGGTACTGCACCTTTGGTTTCAGGAGGTGACACTTGGAGGGTTTCACCTTTAGGCCGTAACTTGCCAGAGCTTCGAACACTTCCGCCAGGTGTTTCAGGTGGTCCTCATACGTCTTGGAATATACGATGACATCGTCCAGGTACAACAGGACCGTCTCGAAGTTTCTGTGGCCCAGACAACACTCCATTAGTCGTTGGAAGGTTCCCGGTGCGTTGCAGAGTCCGAACGGCATGCAGGTGAACTCGCTAAGTCCCATCGGGGTGGTGAATGCGGTCTTCTCCCGGTCCGCCTCTGCTACAGGAACCTGCCAGTACCCGCTAGTGAGATCCAAGGTAGAGAAGAAGTTAGCAGATCTTAAAGCAGCCAATGACTCCTCTATCCTTGGTAAGGGGTACGCATCCTTGTGTGTGATACGATTGATTTTCCGGTAATCTACACACATCCTCATGGTGTTGTCTTTCTTTCGGACTAAGACTAGTGGAGCTGCCCAGGGGCTACAGCTATCCCTGATCACCCCAGCCTCCTTCATGTCTCTAAGCATCCCCTTGGCGTGTTGGTAGTGGGCAGGGGGTACGGGTCGATACCTCTCTTTTATAGGAGGATGGTCTCCCGTGGGGATGTGGTGTTCTACCCCCTTGACTCGCCCGAAGTCTAACGGGTGTTTACTGAACACTCTCTCGTACTCCTAAACCACCCGATAGACTCCTTGTTTCTGGTGTGCGGGAGTGGAGTCAGTACCCAGATGTAGTTGCTGACACCAGTCCTCCATATTTTTCTTAGAGCCGTTACCTTCCTCCGGGTGAGATGGAGGCAAGGGTTCCACAGATTGTATAGAATTTTGGTTAATGGTATATAATTTGGCTAGCGTGGCATACCGGGGCAGGTACACTTCCCTCTCCCCGATATTTATTATGCGAACGGGCACCCTCCCATGGCGTACATCAACCACCCCCCGTGCTGTCAAAATGGTGGGCCTACTGTCCGAGTAAACTGGTTCTATCATTGCCTGGTAATCTCTACCTCTCAGACCAATAGCTGCCCGGCACCAAATCATCATTTCACTTTTTGGGGGCATGGCAATAGGAAAAGGGTCACACATTCTTACGCTACCAATCTCACCGCCGGAGAGTTCCACCTGTTGCCGTCGCATCAGTGCCCGGATCTCTTTCTGGAGCACCCGCTGCTCGCCGGAGCTGGCGTTCTTGGCAACCTGCTGTAAAAGGAAAATCACCTCTGCAAGACAATTTTCAATTACATTAGTTCCTAGAGTTATTTTTGGGTGACTCTCATGTTTGTCAATATCTACAATGATCAGTCCCTGTGCTGCCAGTTCGACTCTACCGATTTTGATTGTCACCTCTTTAAATCCGATCTGTGGCACGGGCTGGCCATTGCTGGCGATGATACTCAAGTCGTCGTCAGGGTAGCGGGTAATATCCGAGTCATTCCAGTACTGCTTAAAGAGCACGTACGGGATGGTGGTGACCTGTGACCCGGTGTCCAGTAGGGCACTCATGGGAATGCCATCCAGTACCACAGGCAAGACTGGACGTCCTCCCACATATCTGTCGCGCCAGTTCGATGGGCCTGGTGATCTTTTTCCTGGGGGTTGGCCCTCTACCCCAGGTTGTGCCCGTTTAAAGAACAGTACCTTGCCATATGTCCAGGTTGATTGCAGCGGCGGCAGATGGGTCGTCCGTCCTCGCTGTATCGGTCACTGGGTCTTCCTCTGGCCGGTGGGGTCCTCCTTGGTCGACGCCACGGGATGTCCTCCGGTCCGGATGCCAGCTGGATCTTCCCTGGGGTGGAAGCCTGTAAAGACTGCACAGTTCGGGTTAGCGCAGCAACGCTCTTAGCTAGCTCTTGGACCTGATGGTGTAGGTCTGGAGCCGGGTCATTGTCCAAAGCCTGCGCATCAGCTCCCACAGGCCCTGCCGACAAGGGCGCCGCCTCCTGGTGGTAAGTGATAGCAGGGCGCTTGTGGGTCACAACGCCACCCGGTGCCGGTTCTCGGAGCACCCGGATGGCTCTGTCCTTGAACTGTGCAAAGCCCAGATGGGGATCCTGTAAGGCCATTGCCCGCAACTGGGTTCGGTGGGTATTACAATACAGTCCCTCTATAAACTGTTCGGTCAACAGCCTGTCCTCGTTTCCCACTCCATCAGGGTCGGTCTGCTTAATGGCCCTCAGGGCCTCTTGTAGGTTTAGTGCATAGTCCCTTATACTCTCATGCGCTCGCTGCTTGCACCCGTAGAATCTAAGCTTAATCTCGGCTGAGGTGCGGGTATCAAAGGTGTCCTTCAGCCGGGTTAGTATCCCTGCGACAGTCTTCCTCCCAGGTGGCCAGGATTTTACTTCCCTTTTGGCTGCCCCGGTTAGTTGGGCCACCAGGATGCTCACTTTTTGCTCTTCTGTGAGGGGGTACACCTGGAAGAGGCTATCCAGCTTTTCTCTAAAGTCATGCAGGGTATGTGACTCCCCTGAGTACTGGGGTAGCCAAGCTGCTCCCGGGATATAGGGCATGGTGAAGGGCATAACTGCAGCAGCGGTAGCGCTGGCGGGGGTTGAGGCAGTATAGCTCTCCTCCGTATCCGACATCTTCCTCCCCCCTAGTGGACCGTGGCCTACCTTGCGATGATCCTCTTCCGTAGGCCGCGGCTCCGCAGTGGATCGTCAGGGTTGAGGACCTTCCGTCGCGCTCCTGTGACGTCGGCGTCTGCTGGGCTCCTTCCAGGACCTTACGCAACGTCCGGACGTGAGGCGGGGCTTCAGTTCTCGCGCGCTTTCGGAGTCCACGCCCCTCTTCTTCCCGCGCGGCGTCCTCAAGATGGCGTCCAATGGCGGGAAAACTCCACGGATGGCGGGAAGAAGGCAGAAGATGGCGCCGGATGGCGGGAAACTTCACCGATGGCGGGAAGAAGGCTGAAGATGGCGCCGGATGGCGGGAATCTTCACCACAGGTAAGTTTGAAAAGTCTCTTTTTCAGGCACGCAGTACCCGGTGGTTGCGGGCACGAAATCCTGCCGACTACGCCAAAGTTGACGCGCCCCTGGGCCTGTGTCGCGCTGCGTTGCGCACGCGGGAGCTTACCCGGAGCCGGATCTCTTGAGGGTTGTAGTCTCGTGGCGGTGACCCGGTCCGTGCCCAGGGAGTCAAACTGAACGGCGATGTAACAGCGGTAGATGCAGGACGACTACGCCACCCGTTGAATGCAGCTATGGAGCTGCCGCTGCAGGACAGTCCGCTGAGGCCGGTGGATGGATGGTGCAGCGTAGATGGTATAACCCCCAACGGGAGGGGTATGGCCTCAGGGCAGCAGATGTGGATG
Source organism: Phyllobates terribilis (assembly GCF_046119375.1). Classification (NCBI taxonomy): domain Eukaryota; kingdom Metazoa; phylum Chordata; class Amphibia; order Anura; family Dendrobatidae; genus Phyllobates; species Phyllobates terribilis. The sequence continues at coordinate 588,332,106 of NW_027362761.1, read as the reverse complement.
ATGGGGGTAGCAGGAACCACTCAGAGACGGTGCGGTGTAATTCAGGGTCTTTACTGGTAACAACGATAGACCCTCCCGGAGTACTTGCTAGTGAACGGGGCCTGGTCAGTCCTTGAGCAGATGGGATCTCCCCTGGCCAGGCGGAGTTGTAGGCCTCCCAAACTGACTGTACTCTTCTGGCTACCTTGCTAGAAGCGGATATAAGTAGCCCACGTCCCTGAGTGTACCGTGTGGTGCTCACCCGTATGGCCGGTGACTCGGGGCCTTCTAATGGCTTCTGCTCCACGATGGCGGTGCTGGTCCCACGCGTGTGACCGTGCCTTCGGGTTTCTGGGCCTGAGGACCTGAAATCCCCTGCCGGTCGGCTTCTGCTGCTGGGTAAGAGTTAGTCCCCACAGCCTCGGACGCCGGGTCCGGTAAGAAAGCTTCTCAGTCAGGGCGAGCTCTGCAGCTGCCAGCCCCTGACTCGTAGTAGTAGTATTGCTTCTGCTGTTTCTTGTCTCTACTCTCCTTGACTGACTAACCCTGCTTCAGCCCCGGGTTTATATAGGGGAAGTTCTTCCCCTCCCAAGACTGGGCAGGAGGTGTGGCATGCACAGGATCCCTGACCAAAGGACCTCCCACCTGCTCTCAGACATAACATCTCTATCACTGTGGCAACCAGACCCCTGGGGTGTCACACATGCACTCTGTTAACCTATCAGATCTACGTGCGGGTAGATTATAAAACTGCCTCAATCTCTCTATGGGACTGGCAAGTACGCTGTTTACTGGGGACTCTTCCTGTTCCTGAGCAGGTTCTTCTAGGGCGCTCACAGGTTCTTCTTGTGGTGGAGGCTCTTCTGGTGGTTGACAGAAGTGTATCACTGGTATGATAACTGCTCCGTCGAGTTGAGGCCAGTCCGCAGGGAAGTCTCCTAGAACTGTATGAATTACTTCTTCCTTGGGTTTCTCCGGTATTACAAGAGGTGTTTCTTCCTCCTGTGTCTTCAGTAGACCTGGGCACAATTTCAAGTGGTCTCTTGAGACTGTTGCGGTTGTTTTACCTCCATCCTTGCTGATCAGGCAGGTTTTGGTGTTGTCAAATTTAGAATTCAACATTGTGTAGGGCTCTCTTTCCCACTGGTCATCGAGCTTGTGACCTCTTCTTTTCTGCTTTAGCACTATTTCTCCTGGTGCCAAGGGTTCTGCTGGTGCATGCTTGTTATATTGATCTTCTTGTCTTTCCCTCACCTTGTTTAGACTGTCTTCGACACAGGCCTGTACTTTCCTGTACTGCTCTTGCCGACTTGTGTCCAATCATCAGTGGACGTATCTGCAGCAGGTTCTACCACTCCGAGCTCCAGGTCCATGGGCAATTTTCCAGGTCTTGCTCTCATGAGGTACGCTGGGGTACAATTAGTGGAACTCACGGGTATGTGGTTATACCGGTCCACTAGGTCAGGTAGCTTGTCTTGGCACTGGTTCCTCTCTTCCAAAAGTAGGGTTTTTAGCAGGTCTATAACGATGCTATTCATTTTCTCGCACATACCGTTGGTTTGCGGATGATATGGCGTAGTCCAGATCTTCTTGCATCCATACAGGTGACAGAATTCCTTGAATAGCTCAGCTTCAAAAGCAGGGCCTTGATCTGTTAGCACCTAGTCTGGATATCCATGGGGTCTGCAGAAGTAGGCTTGGAACGTTCTTGCTGCAGTTTCTGCTGTCAGATCCTTGACAGGGGCTACCACCAGGATTCGGGAATAGTGATCCACCATGGTCAGGGCATAGGAATAGCCTGATCTGTCTGTTTGACATGATCCAGAGCGACAGTCTCCAGAGGTTGGGTTGTCTTGATGGACTGCAAGGGTGCTTTCTGGCTGCCGTAGTCTTTCCTTCTGAGGCTACAGGGGCCACAATTCCGGCACCACCTTTCTATGGAACTCCGCATTCCAACCCAATAGAATCGGTCCTTCAGCAGGGTTTCCAGCTTCTTCCAGCCAAAATGACCTACTTGGTCATGGTAGGCCTGTAACACCATCTGGATATCCGTCCTGGGTACAACAGTCTACCACACCATTTCATAGGTTCTGAGGTCGACATACCTTCTGCACAGCTTTTCTATGTAGATGAACAGCCGGCTTCTCTCATTCCACACGGGCTTGGCTTGTGGAGGAGCATCCATCTCCAGGTGAGAACCTTCTTGGGTTATCAGTCCTTTGATGAGGCTGACAACCGGGTTGCTGTCCTGGGTCTCCTTCCAACTGTGATGAGGTAAAGGATTTAGCGTCTTACCAAGACGTCTTCTGGTGGCGTGTTGCTCATGGACCATTCCATTTCTGTGGAAAGCAGGTAATTCAATTTCTTCTAGGTCATCCACTTCATCCTCGGTGACTGACTGGTGGGGCATTCTTGACAGGGCATCAGCATTGGTGTTCTTGTGACCTGCCCGGTACTTGATTGTGAACTGATAATTCGACAATCTGGCTACACAACGCTGTTCCATGGCTCCCAACCTGGCTGTCTCCAGGTGTGTCAAGGGGTTATTGTCAGTAAAGGCTGTGAACATAGTTGAGGCTAGGTAATGCTTGAATCTTTCAGTGATAGCGCAGACCAAGGCCATGAACTCCAGCTTGAAGGAACTGTAATTCTCCGGGTTCCTCTCAGTAGGGCGAAGCTTCCTACTGGCATAGGCAATTACCTTTTCTCTGCCGTTTTGCTTCTGGGACAACACAGCTCCCAGTCCCTCGTTGCTGGCGTCGGTGTACAACAGGAAAGGTTGGCCATAGTCGGGGTAAGCCAGGACTTCCTCACCGGTTAGCACTTCCTTCATTGATGCAAAGGACTCAGTCTGCTCTTTGCCCCACTGGAATGGGGGACTTTTACCTCTTTTGGACTGTCCTACCAGGAGATCTTGTAGAGGTGCTGCCTTTTTGGTATAGTTCTTAATGAACCTCCTGTAGTACCAGACCAGTCCCAGAAATTGACGTACTTCTTTGATGTGCCTTGGTTCAGGCCACTTCTGGATGGCAGTGACCTTTTCCGGGTCTGGAGCTACTCCCTCTGAGCTGACCACATATCCCAGGTACTGAACCTTCTGTTTGAGCAGGTGGCACTTGGAAGGTTTTAGTTTCATCCCATACCGGGACAATGCCTCAAATACCTCCGCCAGGTGCTTTAGATGGTCTTCATACGTCCTCGAGTACACGATAACGTCATCCAGGTATAGCAGCACTGTCTCAAAGTTCCGGTGTCCCAAGCAACACTCCATCAACCTCTGGAACATTCCGGGTGCGTTGCAGAGTCCAAATGGCATGCTGTTGAATTTGCATAATCCCATCGGGGTGGTGAAGGCTGTCTTCTCCCGGTCTTCCTCAGCAACAGAGACTTGCCAGTACCCGCTAGTGAGATCCAATGTAGAGAAGTAATTGGCAGATTTTAGTGCAGCCAGGGATTCCTCTATACGGGGCAAAGGGTATGCATCCTTACGTGTTATTCGATTAATTTGTCTATAATCTACACACATCCTCATGCTACCGTCCTTCTTTCTGACCAGGACCAGGCGAGCTGCCCAGGGGCTACAGCTATCCCTTACTACCCCTGCCTTTTTCATGTCATGCAACATTTCTTTGGCTTTTTGGTAATGTGCTGGTGGTATGGGTCTGTAACGCTCCTTAATGGGTGGATGGTTACCAGTGGGTATGTGGTGTTGTACCCCTTTAACCCTTCCAAAATCAAGTGGGTGTTTACTAAACACCTGTTCATATTCCTGAACCACTCTGTAAACACCATGTTTCTGATGGACAGGAGTGGCATCAATCCCAACATGGAGCTGTTGACACCATTCCTCCAGCTGAGCTTTGGAGTCATTGTCCTCCACTGTATTCGGTGGGGTCAAGGATTCCACTGTGTGTATGGCATCATTATTCACAGTATACAGTCTGGCAACAGTGGCGTATCGTGGCAATTTAACTTCCTCCTCCCCACAATTTAGGAGACGTACGGGTACCCTTCCATTGCGTACATCAACTACCCCTCTAGCAGCTAAGAGTGTAGGTCTGTGCTCCACTACCGCCTGGTAGTTCTGTCCCTTGACACCTATTGCTGCCCTACACCAAATCAGCATCTCACTCAATGGGGGAATCACAATGGGTATCGGGTCTGTCACCCGTACATTACCAATCTCACCACCTGTTTGCTTTACCTGTTGCTGGTACAGAAGGGTGCGAATTTCCTTCTGGAGCACCTTCCTCTGCCCTGGTTTGACAGTGTCAGCAATCTGTTGGAGCAAAAACAACACTTCTCCCAAACAGTTACCAACAACATTTGTACCAAATATCATATATGGATTTGTATCACCAGGGTTAGATTCTATGACAATCAGTCCTTGGTCCTTTAGTTCCACTCTCCCCACCTTCACTGTCATGTCTTTAACCCCTGCCAGGTTAAAAGGAAGGCCATTGGAGGCATACACAGAGAGATTTGGGGCTGGCGGGTGGAGTTCATCTATGGACCAGTACCTTTTGTAGAGGACATCAGGTATGATGGTTACCTGTGAGCCGGTGTCCAGTAGTGCAGGTGTTGCTATGCCGTCCAGCACGATGGACAGGAAAGGCCTTCCTCCTACGAACCGGTCGTACCAGCTTGATGGGCCTGGTTGATCTACTCCTGGGTGTCGGCCCTTGGCCCCAGGGTTTGCCCGTTTAAAGGACAGATCCGTGAGGTGTGGCCTGCCTTGTGGCAACGGTAGCAGATGAGTTCTCCTGGAGGGCGACGTTGGTCATTGGTCCTCCCACGGGGTGGCGTTGTCCTCGTTCTTCTCCTCATCCAGGGGACATCCTCCGGACTGTCGGCGAGTAGGATCCTTCCATCCGGCTCGGGCTCCACCTGTAGCTGCAGGGCGCTCAGGACAGTGGTCAGGGTTTTACTTAGCTGACGCACTTCAGAGGGTAGGCTGTCCAGCTCGCTAGGGGGCGCTGTTTGCACTTTTGTCTCAGCCGCTAATGAATTGGCAGTGAGTGCTGTGGGCATTGAGGTGGCCCCACGCTGGTAACGCTGGATAGCAGTATCTTATGTTTCCAGGGGCTGAAGGCCCTTAATAGCCATGTCCTTCAGGGTGTGAAGGGTGGCATTTGGATGATCTAAGGCCCACCACCGTACAGTTCTGCTCTCCTCCTGGGACCTTCACCCCCGGATGAATTGTTCTGTCAGCATTTTGACCTCATCATGTATGCTGGCTGGACTAACCTGTTTCAGGGCCCGCAGTGCCTCTTGTAAACGCCAGGCATAGTCCCGAATACTGTCCTCAGGTTTCTAGGTACAGTGGTAGAACCTCATCCGAAGATCTGTCTCAGTGCGGTTTTCAAAGACAGTTTGCAGTCTCTTAAATATGATAGATACTGATTCCTGGTCTGCGGCTGGCCAGGTTTCAACTTCCCGCTCTACGGCACCGATTGTCCCAGCACAACAGTGGCTCTCTGTTTACCAGTCATTGAGTACATATCCAGTACACCGCATATTTTCCTTTTGAATCCAGACAGGGTGTCTGGTTTGCCGTCATACTGGGGAAGCCATTTCGCTCCGGGGATATACGGCAGGGCCATGGGTATCAATGGAGTCACGACTCCTGCTGGTGGGGTGGCCGCTCCGGCCTGAGCAGCGCCGGGCGCGAGTTGAACATTGGGAACGTTAACTGGTGCTCCGGTGTCTTGCTGGTCGTCGGCCATGGTTGTGCCCCCCTAGTAAACCGTAGCCTACCTTCTCTTTCATTTTTCGGGTAGGCCGCAGCTCCGCAGATGACAGTCTCCTTTCAGGACCTGACGCTTCCTGGTGCTGCGTCAGAGCACGAGGCGGGGCTTGAGCTTCACGCACTACCAATGGTCACGCCTCTCTGGTTCCCGCGGTTACGCCCCTCTTCTTCCCATGCGGCGGCGCGGCAATGGCGGAGATGTTCACCACAGTTCAAACACAGTTCAAATACGGCACACAGTACCCGGTGGCAACGGGCACGAAATCCTGTTCGTGATGCCAGTTAGAGTATGACTCGCCCAGGGTTGATATGGGGGAAACTCGGTACCTGGGCCTTTACCTTCTGGGGCTGTCACGGCAGTAGGCTCCCGGGCCCTAACCCTGGGGTCACTCTTTAAAAAGGGGGTTTTGGTTGTTAACAGTTTGTCTCGTGACGCCACCTGTGGCTTCTGGTAATGGGTACCGGAGCTGCTGCAGACCTCCGTGGCTGATGGGATGGCAGCTGGGATGTTTCTGCTCCCCACAGGTGGAGCGGGCCCCCTGGGCAGGGTTGATGGAAGGGATGCAGGTGAGAGGTGGCCCGGTCGGGTCAGGGGGAATGATGGACACGCACACAGGGGATTCGTTTCAGTACCTTTACTGGTGTAACGGCAGGTAGGGTCCAGGGTACTTAATAGGAAGGGTGCACTTCAGGACTCTCCTCAGTGAGCAGGTTGTAGGCCTCCTGGTCCGTGTCTTCCTCTCTCTAAGCTTCTGGCCAGCCTGGAACTTGGCCTAGCTTCTATGTTGTTTTGCTCTCTCACCTGACTGCTTGGTAGTAGGACTTTTCTCTGGCAATCACTATCCCTGGACGCTGGGGCCTACGTGGTTCCTAGTCCCGTAATTGATGGTTGCTTCAGGATGACCAGGGGTCTGGAAGCCTCCTGGTATGCCTGTTGTCCCTACTGGGTGTAGAGGACCCTGTAGGCACGGACCCGATGTCCGGCTTGTGTCTTGGGGTGAGCTTCAGACGCTCCTCTGCCCCCTTAACTCCTCTCTCCTTGCCTCGGCCACACTCGGGGCCCTCAGAACAGCAGCAGACGTACTACGTCTTCACTGCTCTCTGACTGACTAACTAACTAACTAACTGACTGACTCCACCCTCCTCCCTCTGGTGGTCTGAAGTGGAAGGGTGGAGGTGTCTGCATGTAGTGAGGGCCTCTTGTGGAGAAGTCCATCCGTGCACCCTTTTGGGTCCTGTGGTACCTGTAGTAGCAGGGTGCACACCTGAACACCCTAAACTGTTTTTTCTCCCCAAAAGATTTATCAGGGAGGGCCACTACTTGTTAGGGAGACCAATTGAACATCATAAGGTGTAGACATCGCAGTCTCAGCTGGCAGCAAAGAGCTATGGTGAGTTTTCTTGAAGCTAGCCATCTGGCCCTGCAATTGGGACTGTGTAGATTCAAGATTCTTGTACTTTTCAGCCAGATCTTGAATCATCTGGGACAGGTTTGCCACATGATCACCAAGCGTGGGAATAGGATCCATGCTGGCGAAAAAAAAGTAAAGGGGTCAACTTTAACATGATGCTGAGTCACTACTCATGGACAAGCCATGAGATAGGGTAGTAGAGGTCAGACACCAGGAAGTCCCATAGGACAGAGGGGCCAGACTAAGACATGGTCAAGTAACAGTCTGGGGTCAAATGCCAGGAGGGTACGTCAAGATAAGAGGATAAGACAAATGGATAGTCAGAGGATGAGTCTGGGGTCAGGTACCTGAGGTCAGAAAGTGTCAAGAACAAAGGGATAACACACACGAATAGGTATGACAAATTCTAGGTCAGGCAACAAGATCAGGGAATCAGACATAGAGCAAAGCAGACACTAAACAAAGCAAAGCTACAGCTGGCAATGGTCTGCTCATAGCTAGCCAGCTAAATAACTAGAAATTAATCAAGAATGGGAGGCAACTGGAGGAAAGACTGCAGGCTAGGTCAGATTGAGCAGCAGAGCTGTCAATCAAAATGTTGACAGACCAGCACACCCCAGCATCAGATTGGACGACTGGGCTGTCACTCGCAGTACTGACAGTCCAGCACACTCCTAATCCCATAGGGCGGCTGAGCTGTCTCTCACAGCGTCCCTAGGCCACAGTGAATCATGAAACTGTGACACACCTATGTAAGAGGGATAGATACGTAGAGTTGGGCTTAATAAAGGTAGATGGGGTGGGTCATGTTCCCAAATTATTCCATGCACAGGGCACCTGAGTTGACAACTTTTCTGAATGCATGGTGTGGCGCTGTCAAAGTGCGCATGTTAAGCAAGAAATTAAGGATAAAGAATGAAGGGAACAGAGTCTCTGTTAGATTCTAGATTCTATGATTTAACAATGAGAAAATCAGACCAAGTTGCTGAATGAAGTGCACAACAAGCAATGTCAAGAGATTTCAAAAGGTTCATGATTGAACTTACCGATAACATTGCCCCATTGGATCTACGGATTCTATAGACTTGATTTTACTCACAATTGAGCACTTAGAAACTGAGAATCTTGGAGTAAGACAAAGCATCAAATCCATTAAAAGTTAATTAAAACTATCCAAGTTGAGAACTGGACATCCAAGATCCTGGAAATCCAAGATAGAAAAAAACTAGCCAGTGATTGCAAAAGTAAATGGCAAATCAAGAAGAGAACACAATTTACCCACGACACAGTGTACTATCTATACAACCGTGTCTCAAATTGGCAGGGTGCAGGTTCTTCCAAGGGAACAAGATCCTCACGCCATCAGGATTTCTGATCATGACTAGGTCTGGGACATCTTTGTGTGGCATAAGGTCGCAACATCGCGTTATGGCGTGTGTTGTGACCTTATGATGCATATGCACAAGGATGTTTCGAGCCTAATCATGCCCAGAAATCCCAGCCTAGCGTGAAGATGCCTGGGGTACTGTGGTAACAAAAAGCGATGAGGACCGTACAGGGGAGAGCGAGAACCGGAGGTGAGCAATGAGATAAGACTAGTTGTTTTTTCTTTCTACATTTTATGGTCATTATGCCTTGGAGTATCTACAGACCCCAGAGAATAGTAAGAGACATTTGCAGAGAATCCACAAATAATACATTTGCTGTGAATTTCCTGTGCGATTTGACAAATTTGAATCTGATCTACTCATCTCTAATGTATAGTTATTCCAATAAATTATAAGCTGCCAAAAAATCACAAGAATCTCAATTGACCTTCGGGTTGTTCTATCATTGCATTGACAAATTTGTTCTTATCTCCTTTAGTCATAGTTCTTGAGAAAATTCTCACTCCTTTAGTCCAGAATACAAATTCTTACCTAATTCACAACAAATTCTTATCTAATGGGCTTTTCACAGTTTCTATAATTTCCCGAGAAGCTGAGTCCTATTCCCCCCGGCTGCATCCCGGTATGTATGTACAACATATTCTTAACACCTCCACATTAATAAAACAATTTTGTCTTGACATGCTCAGACTCATCCAAATTAGAAATTACTTCATGCTTGCAGATCGATTTTACATCTAAAGGACAGGGACCGCAATGGGCTCAAATGTCACCCCACATTATGAAAACACATCTATGTCTGCGTTCGAGGTCTCATATGTATATACAGTACACTCTCATGACCTCTACATACATCATGTTATTTGCTGGAAAAGATTTATTGATGATATTTTTTTTTATTTGGCACGGCAATACCCTATTACATTTTCAATTTTTCCAAGATCTAAACTCACGGATCTCAAACCTGAACTTTACTATTCCCCAGGTGATAACTAACTTTATCCCTATTTCTTTTCTTTCTCTGTTTTCTTCAATATTTATCCTTGAGTCCTTATTTTCTACACTTTGTACATTTTCTTTATTTATCTCCATTCTCTGCATTTATTCTCTATTATTTATTTTCCTGTTAATTCTCGTTCTTCCTTTTTCACTTATTCCCCATTCACTCTTTCTATCCTCTCAGTCCTTCAGCCTCTGTCTCTCCTTTTACTCTGGTTTATTTGGTCCCACACTCTACACTTAGATCTCTATGCGTGCACCCAACTTATCTGAAAGGCACTTCCATTATGCTCACCACCTGGAAGGGGGATCACGAATTGAGACATAAGATCACAAGACAACACTTTTTAAAAGTATCTTCTCACTTTCTCAAGTACGAATGTGCGCGAGTGATGGGCAGGTGTGTGTACGAGTGTTAGTGTGCGAGTGATGTGCAGGCGTGTGTACGAGTGTTAGTGCGCGGGTGATGGGCAGGTGCACCTGCTTGAGTGAGAGTTTACGCCAGCAGCATCATTCCACCCAGAGAAAAATGTTGAATGCATTTCTATGCTCTCTTGGCTTTACAACTAGTTTCTTTCAAACGTGACAAAGACTACAGCAGGCGGATTGTCTTCCCATGGATGTCGACCCGGGGGAAATCACATTATAAGACCCACTGGAGAGATGGAAATTAAATTATTCTCAGAACAGGGGAAACACTGTGTAAGAAAAATCTGTTCACAAACTGACCTTCTGTATCTGATTTGGCTGAAAGTTCATGAGTGAAACCAAAAACTAATTATCATTTTTATTCACTTATATAGTGCCATTAATTCCACAGCGCTTTACATACATTATCGGCACAGTCCCCATTGGGGATCACAATATACATTCCCTATCAGTATGTCTTTGGAGTGTGAGAAGAAACAGGAGGAAACCCACGCAAACACAGGGAGAACATACAAACTCATTGTAGATGTTTGTCCTTGGTGGGATTTGAACCCAGGACCCCAGTGCTGCAAGGCTGCAGTGCTAACCACTGAGCCACCATATTGCCCTGTCAATTTCTTTTGCAGTGGTTTAAACCTCAAAGATTTCAATGCAAAGAAGATGGAATATTAATCAGTGTGATAAGACCCCTGGGAAGAATTCTGATAACATAATTGTCATTGTGTATGTATTAGTCATATATTGTAATATCATAATAAAAATTGCTAATTTGTTTTTCTAGTGTTTGTGCGGGTTTCCTCCATGTTCTCCAGTTTCCTCCCACACTCCAAAGACATACTGATAGGGAATCTAGATTGTGAGCCCCAATGGGGACAATGATGATGATGTCTGTAAAGCGCTGTGGAATTAATGGCGCTATATAAGTGAATAAAATTAAAAAATAAATAAAAAATTGTAGGATCCATTTGACAGTGGGAGGCAATTTGTATTCTGCATGTGACATGCGTGCTGCTGCACCGAGCACATTCAGCAGCCTCTCCTGTGCCTTTACATGTGTCTTCCTGGGACACAATTTGTAATTATATATACAGCACAGACCAAAAGTTTGGACACACCTTCTCATTTAAAGATTTTTCTATATTTTCTTGACTATGAAAATTGTACATTCACACTGAAGGCATCAAAACTATGAATTAACACATGTGGAATTATATACTTAACAAAAAAGTGTGAAACAACTGAAAATATGTCTTATATTCTAGGTTCTTCAAAGTAGCCACCTTTTGCTTTGATGACTGCTTTGCACACTCTTGGCATTCTCTTGATGAGCTTCAAGAGGTAGTCACCGGAAATGGTTTTCACTTCACAGGTGTGCCCTGTCAGGTTTAATAAGTGGGATTTCTTGCCTTATAAATGGGGTTGGGACCATCAGTTGTGTTGTGCAGAAGTCAGGTGGATACACAGCTGATAGTCCTACTGAATAGACTGTTAGAATTTGTATTATGGCAAGAAAAAAGCAGCTAAGTAAAGAAAAACGAGTGGCCATCATTACTTTAAGAATTGAAGGTCAGTCAGTCCGAAAAATTAGGAAAACTTTGAATGTGTCCCCAAGTGCAGTTGCAAAAACCATCAAGCGCTACAAAGAAACTGGCTCACATGAGGACCGCCCCAGGAAAGGAAGACCAAGAGTCACCTCTGCTTCTGAGGATAAGTTTATCGGAGTCACCAGCCTCAGAAATCGTAGGTTAACAGCAGCTCAGATTAGAGACCAGGTCAATGCCACACAGAGTTCTAGCAGCAGACACATCTCTACAACAACTGTTAAGAGGAGACTTTGTGCAGCAGGCCTTCATGGTAAAATAGCTGCTAGGAAACCACTGCTAAGGACAGGCAACAAGCAGAAGAGACTTTTTGGGCTAAAGAACACAAGGAATGGACATTAGACCAGTGGAAATCTGTGCTTTGGTCTGATGAGTCCAAATTTGAGATCTTTGATTCCAACCACCGTGTCTTTGTGCGACACAGAAAAGGTGAACGGATGGACTCTACATGCCTGGTTCCCACCGTGAAGCATGGAGGAGCAGGTGTGATGGTGTGGGGGTGCTTTGCTGGTGACACTGTTGGGGATTTATTCAAAATTGAAGGCATACTGAACCAGCATGGCTACCACAGCATCTTGCAGCGGCATGCTATTCCATCCGGTTTGCGTTTAGTTGGACCATCATTTAATTTTCAACAGGACAATGACCACAAACACACCTCCAGGCTGTGTAAGGGCTATTTGACCAAGAAGGAGAGTGATGGGGTGCTACGCCAGATGACCTGGCCTGCACAGTCACCAGACCTGAACCCAATCGAGATGGTTTGGGGTGAGCTGGACCGCAGAGTGAAGGCAAAAGGGCCAACAAGTGCTAAGCATCTCTGGGAACTCCTTCAAGATTGTTGGAAGACCATTTCCGGTGACTACCTCTTGAAGCTCATCAAGAGAATGCCAAGAGTGTGCAAAGCAGTCATCAAAGCAAAAGGTGGCTACTTTGAAGAACCTAGAATATAAGACATATTTTCAGTTGTTTCACACTTTTTTGTTAAGTATATAATTCCACATGTGTTAATTCATAGTTTTGATGCCTTCAGTGTGAATGTACAATTTTCATAGTCATGAAAATACAGAAAAATCTTTAAATGAGAAGGTGTGTCCAAACTTTTGGTCTGTACTGTATATATATATATATATATATATATATATATATATATATATATATATATATGTATATAACTAACTGTACACTAAAGGTTCTTAAAGGGGTCGGTCATCTACATTTTTTTAATCCATAAGCTTCATGTATGTAAAAATAACAAATCCAGCAGTAATTACTCCCGGTCTTTGTTAATATGCATGCAGCAGTGATGTCACATTGACATCAATTGACTGCTGCAGACAATCCCTGGGATAAGCAGTCAAATTGCACCAAATTATTGAGCTCAGTGATTGGCTGAAGTGGTCACATGATGTTAACATGATATTACTGCTATAGCCATATTGATAACGACCAGGTGGAACCGGGAGTGGGGCAGTAGAGTGTAAGTACACCTGTGTTCTCTGACACCATGCTCTGCTGCTATTGCCTGATACTACAACTTACAGAATTTGTGCATTACCCTCCCCCTACATATACGTATTATTGAGCACACAGCCTTCCTGCTATAATAAAGGGATGACTCTGCTCCTTAATGTGATTTGGAGGCTTTGACGCTGGTGATTCCTAATCAGGACTCAATGTTTTAGATTAAAGTCAGATACGGACATCTCTCCAGCCCCTTCTACGTGAGGACAATAATTATGAGATTATATTAAAGTCTTGTCATAAATAAAATTGCAATAAATATATGAGATAAAGAGCAGGAAATTGTGGAAAATTTCCCTCCTTCTCCCAGATCGAATCCCAAAATAAGACAGGACGTATTTGGCTTGCGAAGTGAATATTTCAGGAAATTTTCTGCCAATTGGCCGAGTTACAAGGATGAAGAAATGTCTTCTAGGTGTCTTAAAATAAGAAGGGACATGATTAATCCTCTATTTTATAATGCTTAGTTTAAGCCACTAGAGCTCTAAATCCAAAGAGCTGTCGGTTCTCCTCGAGCTTGTGAAAGTTTCTCCCTCAGTTCTTTCTAGAGTTGGAGTACTTTGTTTCAATTGCTGTATAGACTGGGACAGAATGAGCAGAGTCATCTCATTATTATTATTATGAGATTATGTGAGTTAAAGAGGTTTTACTGATTCAGAAAACCCCTTTCTCCCGGCTGCAGTTAGTTTTTTTTTCTCTAAATTGTACTTTACTCACTCTCCCCAGGTCTAGCGCTGAATCTCCACCGCTCCTCCCAGAGTCTGTTATTGTCGGCAAGACTGTGTCATGTCGACAGCACTACAGCTACTATCTGAGCTCAGGGCTCTGCCTGAGTTGACGGCATGAGTCTCTGAGATTTTGCAGCCAATCGCTCACTGACTGGCTGCAGCGCTGCAGACAATAACACCGGAGCAGCATCAGAGACTCAGTGCTGGATACGAGGAGTATGGGCAGATTACACTTTTCTGTCCTTTGACTCCATTCACTGCAGCTGCCAGTAAAGGGATATTCTCAAGTTTTGAAGTTAGTCCCTATCCATGAGATAGCGGATAACTTCCTGATCACTGGGGGTCCGGTTGCCGAGATGCCCACTGACTCTGAGAACCAGGACTCTTCAGAGAGTGTAGAAGTGATCGATCATGCACACTCCGCTCTGAAGAGCCTGTGGTTCTTCTCCATTTCTTCTGCTACTCCGAACTCCCCGGGCTTAGAAGATCCACCTCGCTAGCTGAGACTCTCATCAGCCTGTGACCAGCGGTAAACTTTGTACCGCCGGTCACAGCTGTGGGCTCACGCTGTCATATGACAGCATGAGCCCGCAGCACTCTGACCGGCGGTAACGATCTTACCGCCGATCAGAGCTCATGTTTCCCGCGCTGTCATGCAGATGCAGAAACCACGGATGTTCGGGACCCCCCATTCATATGGATGGGGTACGGGTTCGGGATCGAGTTCAGGTACCGTCCTGTTCAACCGAACCCGCCGGACCCAAATATCCACGAGTTTGCCCCATCACTAATCATGACGCTGCAGGAGGCCTAGTCTACACTGGAGGCGCCAAAGAGTGGAGACTGAAGTGAAGAAGACCAGAGCCGTAAGGGAGTCAACGGAGCACTTGTCCAGGGGTACTAGTAATTTTTATATTTGTACAAGAAAAGGATAATTAACCTCTTTAATAAAACCTTCGAACGTGCTGCATATTCTATAACATGTTTGATCAGACATACATTTCTTCCCACGCGTTTTGGGTTATGTTATGAATCATTCCTCCGTAATGTGATGGGAACTGTGTCAGAAACGGCGAGGTGTGTCAGATCATAGGATCAGAATGTACACCACGGATACGGGGAGACTGTTACATTGTGTCTTCAGGTATAACACGATGGTGGGACGGTTGCGTTGTGCAATCGTTTCTCGAAAGAATAGAGAGATACCATATGTGACCGTCTTCATACTATCTGCCGGGTTCACTGCACATTACTAGAAACATTTTATAGGGACGACTCTTTTATCCCAGTTATTGCTCTCATACAGGAATGTTGAGATTTATGGAAGCGTGACATTAACGAGCGCCCAGATTAAAGCTAATGAATGTAATGTGTTCTCGCAGGAGGAGACATCGACCTGGATCAGGGTGTTATGTACTTTGTATTCTGACAAAAAACTAGGAAGATTGCTGGAAGGTATAAAAAAAATGGAAATTAAGTTACTTGTATAGTATTATTGCCTATGCAAATGTTATTATTAGTGCATGTTAGTCAATCTAGAGGGGCTTAAGTTCCCCTTCTTTCAGGTGGATTTGAGCTTCCTTAAAACCTTCGTGGTCACACAAATAACACGCAAATGGCATTGTCCAAGTGTAACAAGCCCATTAATTTACATGCTACCTGGGATGATGCTGACCGCGCTCCTGCGCTGCTTCATCCTCTTCTACAGATAGGAACTGAAATTGTCAGGGGACAGCCGGTAGATCCCGCAGATACCTCCCCGCCATTGCCCAATGTTCAAGAACCAGCACTCCGCCGCCTCCAATTGTCAAGACAATTACGCAAATGGCTGACGAATGATGGACGAGACCGCGGCTGCTTTCACTACCTGGCCGGATATTAGGGAGCTCACAGTGAACATATAGTATATACACCTTCGATTCCAATGAATATATACAAGTGTTTCTCACTAAATTAGAATATCTTCAAAAAGTTAATTTATTTCAGTTCTTCAATACAAAAAGTGAAACTCCTATATTATATAAAGTCATTACACACAGAGGGATCTATTATATAGAGTCATTACACACAGATGGATCTATTATATAGAGTCATTACACACAGAGGGATCAATTATATAGAGTCATTACACACAGAGGGATCTATTATATAGAGTTATTACACACAGAGGGATCTATTATATAGAGTCATTACACACAGAGGGATCTATTACATAGAGTCATTACACACAGCGGGATCTATTATATAGAGTCATTACACACAGAGGGATCTATTATATAGAGTCATTACACACAGAGGGATCTATTATATAGAATCATTACACACAGAGCGATCTATTATATAGAGTCATTACACACAGAGGGATCTATTATATAGAATCATTACACACAGAGGGATCTATTATATAGAGTCATTACACACAGAGGGATCTATTATATAGAGTCATTACACACAGAGGGATCTATTATATAGAGTCATTACACACAGAGGGATCTATTATATAGAATCATTACACACAGAGCGATCTATTATATAGAGTCATTACACACAGAGGGATCTATTATATAGAATCATTACACACAGAGCGATCTATTATATAGAGTCATTACACGCAGAGGGATCTATTATATAGAGTCATTACACACAGAGGGATCTATTATATAGAGTCATTACACACAGAGGGATCTATTATATAGAGTCATTACACACAGAGGGATCTATTATATAGAGTCAATACACACAGAGGGATCTATTATATAGAGTCATTACACACAGAGGGATCTATTATATAGAGTCATTACACGCAGAGGGATCTATTATATAGAGTCATTACACACAGAGGGATCTATTATATAGAGTCATTACACACAGAGGGATCTATTATATAGAGTCATTACACACAGAGGGATCTATTATATAGAGTCATTACACACAGAGTGATCTATTATATAGAGTCATTACACACAGAGGGATCTATTATATAGAGTCATTACACACAGAGGGATCTATTATATAGAGTCATTACACACAGAGGGATCTATTATATAGAGTCATTACACACAGAGGGATCTATTATATAGAGTCATTACACACAGAGGGATCTATTATATAGAGTCATTACACACAGAGTGATCTATTATATAGAGTCATTACACACAGAGGGATCTATTATATAGAGTCATTACACACAGATGGATCTATTATATAGAATCATTACACACAGAGCGATCTATTATATAGAGGCATTACACACAGAGGGATCTATTATATAGAGTCATTACATACAGAGGGATCTATTATATAGAGTCATTACACACAGAGGGATCTATTATATAGAGTCATTACACACAGAGCTATCTATTATATAGAGTCATTACACACAGAGTGATCTATTATATAGTCATTACACACAGAGTGATCTATTTCATGTGTTTATTTCTGTTAATGTTGATGATTATGGCTTACAGCCAATGAAAACACTAAAGTCATTATCTCAGTAAATTAGAATACTTTATAACAACAGCTTGAAAAATTATTTTAAAATCCGAAATGTCCTTCTGAAATGTCTGTTCAGTAAATGCCCTTAATACTTGGTCGGGGCTCCTTCTGCATCAATTACTGCATCAATGTGGCATGGAGGGATCTATTATATAGAGTCATTACACACAGAGGGATCTATTATATAGAGTCATTACACACAGAGGGATCTATTATATAGAGTCATTACACACAGAGGGATTTATTATATAGTCATTACACACAGAGGGATCTATTATATAGAGTCATTACACACAGAGGGATCTATTATATAGAGTCATTACACACAGAGGGATCTATTATATAGAGTCTTTACAGAGTGATCTATTTCACGTGTTTATTTCTGTTAATGTTGATGATTATGGCTTACAACCAATGAAAACACAAAAGTCATTATCTCAGTAAATTAGAATACTTTATAACAACAGCTTGAAAAATATTTTTATAATCTGAAATGTCTGTTCAGTAAATGCCCTCAATATTTGGTCGGGGCTCCTTTTGCATCAATTACTGCATCAATGCGGCAATGTGGCATGGAGGGATCAGCCTGTGGCCCTGCTGAGGTGTTATGGAAGCCCAGGTGGCTTTGATAGCAGCCTTCAGCTCGTCTGCATTGTTGGGTCTGGGGTCTCTCATCTTCCTCTTGACAATACCCCATAGATTCTCTATAATAGATTCTCTATGGGGTTAAGGTCAGGCGAGTTTGCTGCCAATCAAGCACAGTGATACTGTTGTGTGTAAACCAGGTATTGGTACTTTTGGCAGTGTGGACAGGGGCCAAGTCCTGCTGGAGAATGACATTTCCATCTCCAAAAAGCTTGTCGGCAGAGGGAAGCATGAAGTGCTCTAAAATTTCCTGGTAGACGGCTGCGCTGACTTTGGTCTTGATAAAACACAGTGGACCTCCACCAGCAGATGACATGGCTCCCCAAACCATCACTGATTGTGGAGACTTCACACTAGACCTCCAGCAGCTTGGATTGTGGCCTCTCCACTCTTCCTCCAGACTCTGGGACCTGGATTTCCAAATGAAATGCAAAATTTACTTTCATCTAAAAACAACACCTAGGACCACTGAGCAATAGTCCAGGTCTTTTTCCCCTTGGCCCAGGTAAGACGCTTCTGGCGTTGTCTATTGGTCATGAGCGGCTTGACACAAGGAATGTGACACTTGTAGCCCATGTCCTGGATACCTCTGTGTGTGGTGGCTCTTGAAGCAATGACTCCAGCAGCAGTCCACTCCTTGTGAATCTCCCCCAAATTTTTAACTCGTCTTTTCTTAACAATCCTTTCAAGGCTGCTGTTATCCGGTTGCTTGTGCACCTTTTTCTACTACACTTTTTCCTTCCACTCAACTTTCCATTAATATGCGTGGATACAGCACTCTGTGAACAGTCAGCTTCTTTAGCAATGACCTTTTGTGGCTTACCCTCCTTGTGGAGTGTGTCAATGACTGCCTTCTGGACATCTGTCAAGTCAGCAGTCTTCCCCATGATTGTGGAGCCTACTGAAACAGACTAAGGGACCTTTTTAAATGCTTAGGAAGCCTTTGCAGGTGTTTTTTGTTAATTATTCTAATTTACTGAGATGATTTTTGTGTTGTCATTGGTTGTAAGCCATAATCATCAACATTAACAGAAATAAACACTTGAAATAGATCACTCTTCGTGTAATGACTCTATATAATAGATCACTCTGTGTGTAATGACTCTATATAATATAGGAGTTTCGCTTTTTCTATTGAACAGGTGAAATAAATTAACCTTTTGATGATATTCTAATTTATTGAGAAAAACTTGTATATACTCCGGTAAGGTCATCGCCAAGCTTACCAATAACCCACGAAAAACTATCTGCCACCACCAATTGTCTATGCAGGCTGATTGAACACACGACAGGTAGCATATGGCTTCAGGTATGCGGTTTACAGAGCAAGAGGAACAAAGCTATTACATTTTATATACTTATTTCTGAAAAGTAGTTTGTATTTATAAAAATATACAAAAATGTTACAAAATGGGAACAAAACAATACGGTATATACAATAACATAGTGTAAAAAGGATAACAAAAGAAAAAGTACTAAACCTGTGTCACGGAAATGGCTCAGAGCTTAGCGGAGAGAAGCACTCCTTTGAGCAACTCCTTAGAGCAACAGACAGAACCACAGAGCACTGTGTCTTCCAGAATGGACAAATGACAAATACCCAAACCCTGATTTTTATTAGATCAAGGTTATGCCCAAATACCTCCCCTTGGTGAGCTCATATAGGGGGCTGGTCGTGGGATGTGTTGGCCTTTAGAAGATTATGAGATCCCCAACTTTCAGGATATCTTCGCCCCTGGAGATCTCAGGCTGTAGATATTACCATTATGTTTCTTATTGCAATTTTCTATAGGGATGAAATGTGGCATGCATAGCATCATCCCTTTGACCGATATTAAAGTTGGAGGTGTTCGGCCGGCCTTATGGTGATGTGAGTGAAAAGTTATGTTCATCCATTCACGACACCGAAAGTATATCTCCCATAAATATCAGATTGATGCAAACCCCAATATTCATCACTGACCACTGGCTCCAGAGTGTCTGAGATAATTCATTTGAACAGAGGAAGCTGATTGCTTTTAAGAGAGAAAGTCCCTCTACTTCTCCACCTCTGAGTGTACAAATCATAGATTTGGTGGCTTGTTTTTAGCAGATCCCCTGCTGTTATTACATGGTCACTGCAGGAGGTCCCTACTTCACTGGAGGTTGAAGTGTAAGCTCTTTTCACTTCTCCACTTATAATTAATCCCATATGTTCAATGTGAGGGTGATATGTCCCTTCTCCAGAGATTTCTTTATGGATTTTACAATTTTCTCTACTACAGAAATGTTAATTTCCCTGTCGATAGAACTCCGAAATTCAGCTCCTAAAATGAGGGTCTGTCCCTGACTTCAGCCATTGTGAGGGAACCTTGTGAAGTCAATGATGATGTCAGAGGGATTACCTGTGAAAAAGCGGCATGCAGAGAAGACGTGAGGTGGGAAGGAATAATAAATGCACTGAATGAAGAAAAGGAGGAAGGAAGAAAAGAAAACGTAAGAAAGTAAGGAATAATATAAGGAAGGAAGTAATAATATATGCACTGAATGAAGAAAAGAAGGAAGAAAAGAAAAAGTAAGAAAGTATGGAATAATATAAGGAAGGAAGGAATAATATATGGAATGAATGAAGAAAAGAAGGAAAGAAGGAAGGAATAAAGGAGGAAAGGAAAGAAGGAAGATAGAAGGAGAGGAATGAAAGAATTACACATGGAAGGAATGAAGTAAGGAAACAGGAAGGAATAATAAGGAAGTTAAGTCAGTAGGAAAGAATAAAGGGGGAAAGGAAGGGAGGAAGGAAGGAAGAAATTATGAAAGGAAGGAATAACATACTGTATGGAAGGAATTAAGGAAGGAAATAATGAGTGAAGTAAGGAAAGAAGATTCTGCTAGCAAATAGTCAGAGGGATCATAAAAGATCTCTGGAAGACAATTTATTTTTCATCATTTTTTTCCCACTGGATGGTGGCATCTGTAGGAGCTTAAGTTACAGTGGAAAATAGCCGACTGCTGTGTGGCATAGCATTGGGCAGAGCTGGGCTAGGATCAAAGTAGCTCTACTGTGCCGGGCACACAGCCGGTGATCATGCAATCACCAGGTCCTACAGAAGCATTGGCATGGCTTCAGTTCACTGCATAGTGCCCTTTGAACTCTAAATAACCAGTGAAACAGAAGACAGAAATGGTAATAATAAACCATATCTGTCTCTTCCCCAGGATATCAGGCTGTGTCTGACAGCTGGAGACCAGACCTGCTCCTGCTAGATTGCAGGCATATGAGTTTTGATCTTGGGTGTAATCAGGTTAAGAAATGAATGCCTATCTCTGGTGATTTTGGGTTACGAGTAGGGATGAGCTGATCCGTGGATGTTCAGGTTGTCTGGTTCAGCTGAACTTTAGTCCAAAGTTTAGTTCGGGTACCAGAACTTTACCCCAAACCTCATATAAGCCAATGGTGACCCGAACTTTGGTGCTGTAAAATGGCTGTTAAATGGTCATAGTAAGGGCTAGGGTCTGCAAAAGGAAGCGAAATGGGGGTAAGAGCAGGACAATTGCAGCGCAAACAAATGTAGATAGGGAAATTACTTAAGATAACAGAATAGAAAAATCTAAAAAATAATACTCTTGAACTAGTACGCGGAAGTCCAAGTGGAGGAGTGGCTCAGTGCCGTGTGTGTGTAGTTTACTGTACTTGTTAATAAAAAAATAAATGTAAAAATCTAAAAAACAACATGGGGTTCTCCTCATTTTTAATAACCAGCTAAGCAAAAGCAGACAGCTGTGAGCTGGTCTTATTATGCTGGAGAGGGCCCAAAGCCATGGACCTTCCCAGCCTATTAATATCAGCCCCCAGCTGTCTGCTTTGCCTTTGCTGATTAAAAATGGGAGGACCCTAAAAAAAATAATGTAGGGTCCCCTCTATTTTTAATAACCAGTTAAGGCAAAGCAGACAGCAGGGGGCGGATATTAATAGGCTGGGAAGGTCCATGGATATTGGGCCCTTCCCAGCCTAGTAAGACCAGCCCTCAGCCACCCCAGAAATAGAGCATCCATTAGATGCACCAATTCTGGCACTTGGCGTTGATTCTTACCGATTGCCCTGGTGTGTTGCCAATCAGGGTAATGGTTTTGGGATTGATGTCAGCTGTGTAATGTCAGCTGGCATCAAGCTCAGGGGTTTGGAAAGGAGAGGAGTCTTTCAGACACTCCCATTAACAACCCTCTATGTAAAAAGAAACACACAGAAAAAAAAGGAAGATATACACACAGGAAACAAAAGTTTATTTGAATAAAGACTCCCCGACACATTCCCTGGTTCACCCATTTTTTATTAAAAAAGAATCCCCGCAGCTCCGATGTAATCCATTGTGGTTCCCGCAACGTCTAGTGACTCTCTACTGCAATCTATGGAGCGTCGTTTTGAGAATGATCCTCCATAGGTCAATCCCGGTCATGAGTGACGTATGAAGCCTCGTTCAGGTCATGTCTCATATTCTGGTCATGTCTCATGTCTCGTTCTCCAGGCTCCATAGGTCACTCCTGGTCATGTTTCAAGGGCGATGAAGTTACTGACGTCATCGCTAGTGAGACATGGTGAGAACAAAGCTCCATAGGTCACTCACGGTCATGTCTCACGGGCGATGATGTCCATGGATATTGGCCCTGCTCAGCATAATAAGACCAGCTCACAGCTGTCTGCTTTGTCTTGGCTGGTTATTAAAAATAGCGGGATCCCACGTCATTTTTATTTTTTTTACACTGTCCCTCAATTGAGCTGCGTCCTGTCCCTATGCAAGTCAGCACAATGTCAGTGCCACTCGTTATCCGACATTTATACAGGCCGGGTCACGTGTAGTGGCGGCCAATCACAGCCATGCCAATATATGACATGGCTGTGATAGCTCTGGAAGTGCCCACAGCCTAAAAGATTGTTGATTGGCTGCGCTGCAGCCTTTCAACAAACTTTATTCAGCACCGAACACGAACAGTAAAATGGACTTCCAGGAAAAAGTCAGTGTTCAGAGTTCAGCACCTGACACAAGGTGTCTGGTATGAACCCTGAACTTTACAGTTCGGGTTCGCTCATCCCTAGCTACAAGCGATATTTTTGTTTTTGAACAGTTTTGATAAATGAGGCCTCATTAATTAATGTTTTCTTCAGCTTATGTTAGAGTAAGCCATATTATAAGATGACTTTTGAGTTATTATTATTATAATCTGTTATGTCACGCATTGATTCTCTCTCCTGAGGGAAGCATGATTGTGACTAATGATGGCTCCTGAGACGACAGATCTTGAGGTTTGTTTTTCATTAACATTTACAGTATGCATGGTGCAACAATCTCATGTGTAAATGATATTAATTTGCGCACCTGCTTATGAAGTGTGTTGTAGAAAAGCTGAAGGAGCTCCATAGCCCTGTGTGAGCTCCTCTCTACTGTGCAGAAACTGACACTGCCTCATCACTATATAATGCAACCTTTGTGATTGTCTTTAACTCACCCTTTAGTTTGTGAACTTCTCCCCTCTCCCAATATACTATGCTTTGCGTACAATTTTGAAATTTCGATACCTCGCTCTTCTCCTGTACACAACTTCTTACCATCATTGGTAGATGATGTCTACCTTGGCTGACATGTCCTGAAGCAAAGAGCTTACAACCATGTATGTCAGAAGAAGCAGCACTATCAGCTAAGTGCAAAAACAGCACAGACTCTACTGCAGCACAACCAGCTATGTACTGCACCTGTACAGACTCTACAGCAGCATAGCCAGCTATGTACTGGAGCTGCACAGACTCTACAGCAGCACAACTAGCTATGTACTGCACCTGCACAGACTCTACAGCAGAATAGCCAGCACATACTGGAGCTTCACAGACTCTACAGCAGCATAGCCAGCTATGTACTGGAGCTGCACAGACTCTACAGCAGCACAACCAGCTATGTACTGGAGCTGCACAGACTCTACAGCAGCACAACCAGCTATGTACTGCACCTGAACAGACTCTACAGCAGCATAGCCAATTATGTATTGGCCCCGCACAGATTCTACAGCAGCAGCAGAGTAAGCTATGTACAGGAGCAGCACAGACTATACCAGAGCAGAATAAACTAAGCTCATGAGCAGCACAAACTCTACAGCTGTCCAACTAGTTATATACTTTAGCTGCACAGACTCTATGTTGGCAGCGGATCATTCAGGATACTCTCAAAGCGTGTTGACAACAGAACATAGCTTTAATAAGCTATAAACAGATACAGATATGATAGGCTTTGTGGAATCAGGAATATACATATCCCAAGTGTCTCTGTGCAGCATCAGCAGGCTGCTTCTCCTCTCATGCACAGACACAGGAAACTGGATACAGTCATCTTTTCTGTGTGTGCGCCTCTGGGATTTTTTTTTTTAACTTTATAGACAATACACAAACCTATCAATAGAACACCCCCACTTAACTCAACAACTACTTATCCTGTTAGTCCCATTGCAGTTCTGAGGTGCAGTTCTGAGGTCCTCAAATTTGGCTCTTGGCAATGGTTTTGTCATACCATCAGCTAACATTTTGTCAGACTCGCAATAGACAAACTCTAGTACACCACGTTCTACTAAGTCACATAAGTGGTGATGAGTAACGTCCATGTGTTTAGTCCTTGCACTAATCTTCTCACTGCTGGCAAGTTTAATACATCCTTGGTTGTCCTCATAGATAACTGTTGGTTGAGCTAGTGGCTTGCCGAAATCTTCTAAAAGTTGTTTCAACCAAATAACTTCTTGACCTGCATAAGCAGCTGACACATATTCTGCTTCTGCAGAAGACAATGCGACTGACACTTGTTTTCTGCTGGACCAAGAAATTGAATTTTTTCCTAACTTGAACAAGTAACCACTTGTTGATTTCCGGTCACTTGCATTTCCAGCCCAATCTGCATCCACATAACCACTGAAAGTGAGATCTCCTGAAGGAGATAGCTTAAGATTTAGCCTTTGAGTTTCCTTAAGATATTGTAGAATTCTCTTAGTTGCGTTCCAGTCTCTTTGGCGTGGCTTGCTTACACGTCGACAGAGAATTCCAACTGCGGCTGTAATATCTGGACGAGTTGTGGTTGCTATATGCAGAAGCGCCCCCACTGCTTGTCTGTAACTCTCATCTGTGGGTATTTATCTACTTCTGCTTCTCGTGGACAGGCAGTTTTTGCATCTCTTGCCATGACTGTGGCTCTGGCTCAGGAAGTGTTCTGACCATATAAGAAAGGCGTCTAGCTGGGATACCTTTGTTTGGTCTTTCTGATCTCCTGACTGGAGGTTGACTTGGTTCTTCTGTTTCTTTCTTGCTGGCTTCAGAGCTTATCCAGACTTCAGTGTTTTCTTTTTCAGTGTCTGGGTTTGGTGATTGAGATTCTTGTTCTTGTTTCTTGGCTTGAATGACTGGTGTAACTTCATGGAACTTGTGCGAAACTGAGTTCTCATCAATCACTCCGTCTCTGCTGATTGTTACTGTATTGGTCTCTGGGTGCAAGATTCTGTATCCCGTTTGAGTTTTGCTATAGCCCACCAGGACTCCTTGCTTTGCATGTAATTCCCACTTGGAACGTTTTTCTTTGGGAACATACACAAACGTTTTGCTTCCAAATATCCTTAGGTGCTTCAGGTTAGGCTTCTCACAGTTCCATAGCTCATATGGAGTTTTATTTGTGCCTTTACCTGGCAGTCTGTTTTGAAGATAGCAAGCTGTCGTGATGGCTTCTCCCCAATACGATGTAGGTAGATTCGCATCGAACAACATACTTCTTCCACTTTCACAGAGAGTGCTGTTCTTTCTCTCTGCAATGCCATTCTGTTCTGGGTTGTATGGGATGGTAGCCTGGAACACGATTCCTTTCTTTTTCAAAATGGTTTCTGACTAGCCCAGGGGAATGAGGGATGACTCGGTACCCGGGCCTTTAGCCTGGCCTTCAGGGATGTCGCGGTGGTCGGCTCCCGGGCCCGTACCCTGGGGTCACTCCTTTAAAAGGGTTAATAGGTATTTGTGAAATTTGTTAAAGTTTATAAAAGAGTTTGTGACGCCACCTGTGGCTTTTGGTGAGAACCACCAGCGCTGCGCAGTCCACTGAGGCCGATGATAAGGCAGCTTGATGGTATAGCTCCCCACAGGTAGAGCTAGGCCTCAGGGCAGTGTATGATGGGGAATGCAGGACAGGCAAGACCCAGCCGGGTCAGAGCAAGAACAGGGACAGACACGATAGTCACTTCAGTACCTTTTACTGATGGAAATTTAGGCACGTCTCTGAGCACTGTAGGGTGAAGGGTGCATATCAGGATCCTCCCCAATGAGCGGGTGTAGGGCCTCCTGTTTCTTGCTTCTGCGTAGTAAGTTTCTGACCTGCCTGGAGCTAGACCTAACTTTGTCTCTGTCCTGCGCTGGCTGACCTTGTGGTAGGGCCTTCTCTTGGATTACACGCTCCCGACTTACGGGGCCTATGTGTCTCCTGGCTCTGTTACGTATCAGCACTTTAGCGATCCTGGGACTTGTAGTTCTCCAGGGGTTCCGGTTTGCCTTACTGGGTCGTGGAGATCCCGGTAAGCTTTGGACCCGGTGTCCGGCAACAGCTTCGGGGTGAGCCAATTAAGCTCCTCTGGCCCCTATGTACTAACTCTCTACTCGCCTTCGGCCTACTCGGGCCCTCACTAGGCTACTCACACTAACGGCAGCTTGCCGCGCTTCACCGATCTTATGGCGCCAGCACACCTAAAGCTCACCTCTCTGAGCTACCCGGAGTCTTGATCTGGATAAGCTCCATTGCTGGATAGCAATTGCAGGAGCTGGAACAGGCTTTTGTCCTCTGAGGTAACTCTTCTCAGACTGCACTGGACTCACTGCTAAACCAGACTGAACTCAACTCTGACTCCAGAATAGACTAACTGCTGCCTGGCTCCACCTTCCCTATTTATCTATCCCTAACGGGCTCCCTCTGGTGGTCTGAGGTGGAAGGTGAAGATGTGTGAATGGTTATGGGGGCCTCTTGTGGAGGAATCCATCAATACACCCTTCTAGGAGTTGTGATACCAAGCGCAGCTGGGCGTCACATTTGCACCTTACCAGTTGTATATTCAGTCCCATTATCTGCACGCAGGGCTTTTGGCATTCTTCCAAATTTGTTAAATACTACGGCAAGATATTCTTCAAGTTTCTGTGGAATTTCATCCTTACTGTGAAGCAGGTAGGTGACTGTATATCTGGAGTAGTCATCAATAAATGTGAGAAAATATTTCTTCTTGCTTGGAGTTTGAACACTCATTGGACCGCAAACATCTGTGTGTATCAAATCCAGTGGCTGTGCAGATCTAGTGCATAGGAAAGGATTTTCTGGACATTTTCCCTTTAAGACAGCAAGTGCACTTCATCATTTGACTACATTGCTTGATTTCCATACCATTTGCAAGTTGACCTAGCTTCCTTATTGCTTCTGGGTCTCTGTGCCCAAGACGTCTGTGCCATATATGGATACAGTTCTTATGCAGATCTTGTCTAGCACTGTACACTCTTTCTTTGCATTTTAGCTGATAAAGTTCATTTTGGATTTTTCCTTCTGCAAGAGTGTGATCGTCTTTGATATAATGCATCTGTTGTCTTTAAAAGTAACTACATTCCCTTTTTGCGTAAGCTTCTTTACTGACAGAAGATTGCTTTCTAGACTGGGAACATAGAGAACATCCTTTACTGGGATCTTTCTGCTTTGTGCTGAGGAAACTGGACAGTGGAGGTAGCCGTCTCCTACTCCTTCTGAAGTCATATATTGACCATTAGCTAAGATGACCTTTTCTGACTTGCTTTCATCAAAGTCAGTGAAGAAATCCTTGTTATTCGTCATATGGCTGCTAGCACCAGAGTCTATACACCACATATGCTTTGCAGATGAGCCTGTACTGGTATTAAATGCAGTTTCAACACATGCAGACTTTTCCTCTACAGCTGTTTTCACCTTTTGATCACTGTTCTGCTTTTTAAGCTGACTCAAACTTGCTTTCCAAATTCTGCAGTCTGCTTTAAGGTGGCCAGGCTTTCTACAGACAAAACATTCACGAGTTTCCCTTAGATTGCTCTTATTTTTAGGAAAGTCCTGTGTCTTTAATGCTGTTTCTGCTCTAGATTCATTACTGCCGCTTACATTGTGTGTTTTTCGCTTGAATTCATCTACAAGCTTGCCTTTGACATATTCTAGTTCGAGCTCATCATCTGGCCGTGCATCTAGTGCAGTGACAAGTGTGTCATAACTTTCTGGAAGACCACTTAATAGTAGTGCAGCAACATGAAAGTCTTTAATTTCTTCTCCAATGCCCCTAAGACCCTCCACAATCTCTAGGGTGTTTCTTATATAGTCCTGCATATTCTGACCATCACTTAGCTTAGACTGATACAGTTTTCTCATGAGATAAAGCTCATTGCTGATATTTGCTCTTTCATGCACTTTCTGTAATTCATCCCACATCTCTTTTGCAGTTGCACGTTTGCATATATGCACGATCTGATCATCATCTACGCTGAGGGAGATAGTGCTTTGTGCTTTTCTTTTTTTAAAACTTTATAGACAATACACAAACCTAGCAATAGAACATTTACATACACAGGAATGGTGTTGTTGCACTAAACATATTCCAACACCCTACAAGTTTAATTAGCTGTGTACAAAATCACATAGATTTTACTGCAGCACATCCAACTATGGACAGGAGCTGTACAGTCAGCACAACAGCACAACTAGCTTTGTACAGGAGCTACACAAAGTGTAAATGAACTACACAGTATTTTTATCAGCTATGTAGAGGAGCATCACAACCTCTACTAGCACAACAGCTGCACAAACTGTACCACAGAAAAATGGTAGTTGTGTATAGAAGTTACACAGATTAAACTGCAGCACATCCAGCTATGGACAGGAGTTGTACAGTCACTGCAACACCACAAGAGCTGCACAAGCTGTACAGAAGCAAAATGGCAGGAAGATTGAAAAAAAAAAAAAGCTTATTGCAAAATTCATTAAAGGAGTTTTCCCATGAACGAAAGTTGATTTTAATCAATAGATCTTGGAATAATAATAACTTCCACAATTGGATGCGCTTACATAAAATGTTCCTGTGCTGAGATAATCTTATAAATGTGCCCCTGCTGTGTACTGTGTAATGGCCGTGTCTGATTCGTGCAGGGACATGGTCTGATCATACCACATCTCCTGGGCAGGGGAGGAAGGAAAAGAGGATACAGACATTACAGCCGGGGATCACACCTGCCCAGGTGATGTGGTATGACCAGACCATGTTCCTGTACGGTCAGAAACAGCCATTACACAGTACACAGCAGGGGAACATTTATAAGATTATCTCAGCACAGGAACATTTTATTTAAATACATTCAATTGAGGAACTTATTATTATTGCAAGATCTATTGATTAGAATGAACTTTGTTAATTGGGAAAATCCCTTTAATTTTGCTATTAGTAAACAAATAAACAAGATAAAATGTCCATGGAAAAAAATCAGTTATCTCTAAAGGATCCATGTACTGTCACACAACTTGGTCTCATTTTATTCATAATGTTAAAAATAAGCAAACTGAATATCACTTAAGTTGTCTTATCCCTAAAGAAAAATCAAACCAATGTGCTGGTCGCTGGGTGTCTCCCTTCTGTATATCTTGCTGTCCATTGCCTGGGTAGTCTACAGGAAGCTTGGGTGGGTCCTTGTCTTTCTATAGGAAATTGGGCTGGTCTTTGTCTTTTTACAGAAAGTGGGTGGATTTTTGTCTCCTTTCATAGGAATCTGGACAGTGTTTATGTCTCTCTGCTCCTGCTCTCCTCTCTATCAAACTGTACAGAAGCATAACAAAGAGGTGGGTTTTCAGTTTAGTGCGGGCAAGCCAATGAATGGTGGCAGGTCCAAAACAAGCAAAATCAGAAAAGGCATGTTCCCGCACCTATAGTGCTGACAGAATGCCGAGGAAGCATCCTCTTAACAAAAAAATAGAAGACAAGTCACAGAGAATGATAATAAGAAGTATTATAATGCTGTAGCCAATATGGGTTACAAGAACAGGTACGCTTTAAAAATCCGGTGAGTTTAATCAAGTTTTTATTACTTTGTTCACTTTTATCCAGTAGAGAAAGAAAATTATTCTTCCAGGCGCCATAATGAAATAACCTGGCTCATTGCTAGCGCTCCCGGCTGCTCCTAGGTCTAGTCATACTCATAAGGTATCACAGGCAATTACCCTGCAATATAATATGTGCCCCGAGTCACTGCATAAAACTGATTGACCTGCGGGAAATGTAATTGTGTTTTTATTGTCCTGTATATATCAAGCTTCAGTGTTGACAATTACAGTACATCCGAGTGGCCTGCTGTGGTTTTATAGCACCTGCGGTTTACTATAGGAAAGTAAATGATTCTGTAGACTGAGGCTCAGGTGAGAAAGGTAAGTAGGAAGGTAGAATGAGCAGCATGGACTTGTCATGGCCATTGCTGGGGACATAATCAGTTGCTACAAGTAAAAACTTAGGCAATTCATTCCCTGTTCTTGCAAAGTTATTTTCTCTGATGAAGCCCCTTCAGACTTTTTGGGACATCTGGAAGAATAATTGTTTGGATGACAAAAGGTGACTCTGCCATGAGTCCTGTATTTGCCAATAGTAAAGACTCCTGAACCCATTCAGGTGGAGGGGCTTCTCATCCATGGAAAGGGTCACTCACAATTTACCCAAGCATGGGCGTACCCACCGTGGGGCAGGGGGGGGGCAGCTGCCCCCCCCCTAGAAGCAGGGATGCACACTGCACACCAGGGCCGGTGGCACTGAGCAGGCGGGGGGGCCTCTCACCGTCAGCGCCCGCTCCCCCCCCCACTTGCTCAGGGCCCCGGCACGCGGCACAGTACTTACCCCTCCCCGTGCCTCCACAGCAGCTCCTGCATCCTCCGCGGCTGCTGCACTGTGACGTCTCAGGTCAGAGGGCGCGGTGACGTCTTTACACCGCGCTCTCTCCTGAGCAGTCACAGGCAGCGCAGAGCGGGATGAGGCCGGTGACGCTGAGGAGTCCGGAGCAGCGGCAGCAGGTGAGAAGTGAGGTGAGTATTTGATTTTATTATTTTTTTATTGTATGGAGGCCTGTGGCAATATAAGGGAGGGGGGTGAGGTGGGGGTGTGTGACATCCTGCATGGGGCAGTATAAGGGGGGGTGACATCCTGCATGGGGCATTATAAGGGGGTGACATCCTGCATGGGGCATTATAAGGGGGGGGTGACATCCTGCATGGGGCATTATTAGGGAGGGGGTGTGTGACATCCTGCATGGGACATTATTAGGGAGGGGGTGTGTGACATCCTGCATGGGGCATTATAAGGGGGGGGTGACATCCTGCATGGGGCATTATAAGGGGGGGTGACATCCTGCATGGGGCATTATTAGAGAGGGGGTGTGTGACATCCTGCATGGGGCATTATAAGGGAGGGGGGTGTGTGACATCCTGCATGGGACATTATAAGGGAGGGGGTGTGACATCATGCATGGGGCATTATAAGGGGTGTGTGTGACATCCTGCATGGGGCATTATAAGGGGGGGTGACATCCTGCATGGGGCATTATAAGGGGGGTGACATCCTGCATGGGGCATTATAAGGGAGGGGGTGTGTGTGACATCCTGCATGGGGCATTATAAGGGGGGGGTGACATCCTGCATGGGGCATTATAAGGGAGGGGGTGTGTGTGACATCCTGCATGGGGCATTATAAGGGGGGGGTGACATCCTGCATGGGGCATTATAAGGGGGGGTGACATCCTGCATGGGGCATTATTAGAGAGGGGGTGTGTGACATCCTGCATGGGGCATTATAAGGGAGGGGGGTGTGTGACATCCTGCATGGGACATTATAAGGGAGGGGGTGTGACATCATGCATGGGGCATTATAAGGGGTGTGTGTGACATCCTGCATGGGGCATTATAAGGGGGGGTGACATCCTGCATGGGGCATTATAAGGGGGGTGACATCCTGCATGGGGCATTATAAGGGAGGGGGTGTGTGTGACATCCTGCATGGGGCATTATAAGGGGGGGTGACATCCTGCATGGGGCATTATAAGGGAGGGGGTGTGTGTGACATCCTGCATGGGGCATTATAAGGGAGGAGGGAGTGTGACATCCTGCATGGGGCATTATAAGGGGGGGTGACATCTTGCATGGGGCATTATAAGGGAGGGGGGGTGTGACATCCTCCATGGGGCATTATAAGGGAGGGTGTGTGTGTGACATCCTGCATGGGGCATTATAAGGGAGGGGGTGTGTGACATCCTGCATGGGGCATTATAAGGGGGGGTGACATCCTGCATGGGGCATTATAAGGGAGGGGGGGTGTGACATCCTGCATGGGGCATTATAAGGGAGGGGGTGTGTGACAGCCTGCATGGGGCATTATAAGGGAGGGGGGTGACATCCTGCATGGGACATTATAAGGGGGGAGTGACATCATGCATTGGGCATTATAAGGGGGGGTGACATCCTGCATGGGGCATTATAAGCGGGGGATGACATCCTGCATGGGGCATTATAAGGGGGGGTGACATCCTGCATGGGGCATTATAAGGGGGGGATGTGACATCCTGCATGGGGTATTATAAGGGGGAGTGACATCCTGCATGGGGCATTATAAGGGGGGGTGACATCCTGCATGGGGCATTATAAGGGAGCGGGTGTGTGACATCCTGCATGGGGCATTATAAGGGAGGGGGGTGTGTGTGACATCCTGCATGGGACATTATAAGGGGGGGGTGTGACATCCTGCATGGGACATTATAAGGGGGGGTGACATCATGCATGGGGCATTATAAGGGGGGGTGACATCCTACATGGGGCATTATAAGGGGGGGTGTGACATCCTGCATGGGGCATTATAAGAGAGGGGGGGTGTGACATCCTGCATGGGGCATTATAAGGGAGGGGGGGTGTGACATCCTGAATGGGGCATTATAAGGGGGGGTGACATCCTGCATGGGGCATTATAAGGGAGGGGGTGTGTGTGACATCCTGCATAGGGTATTATAAGGGGGGGTGTGACATCATGCATGGGGCATTATAAGGGGGGTGACATCCTGCATGGGGCATTATAAGGGTGGGTGTGACATCCTGCATGGGGCATTATCAGGGGGGTGACATCCTGCATGGGGCATTATAAGGGAGGGGGGGTGACATCCTGCATGGGGCATTATAAGAGAGAGGGGTGTGTGACATCCTGCATGGGGCATTATAAGGGGGGGTGACATCCTGCATGGGGCATTATAAGGGGGGTGACATCCTGCATGGGGCATTATAAGGGAGGGGGGGTGACATCCTGCATGGGGCATTATAAGGGAGGGGGCATGTGTGACATCCTGCATGGGGCATTATAAGGAAGGGGGGGTGTGTGTCATCTTGCATAGGGCATTATAAGGGGGGTGACATCCTACATGGGGCATTATATGGGGGGGAACAGCCTGCATGGGGCATTATGTGGGGGAACAGCCTGCGTGGGGCATTATGTGGGGGGAATAGCCTGCATGGGGCATTATGTGGGGGGGAACAGCCTGCATAAGGCATTATGTGTGGGGAACAGCCTGCATGGAGCATTATATGGGGGCCAGTATTCTGTATGGAGCATTATATGGGGGCCAGTATTCTGTATGGAGCGTTATATGGGGGCCAGTATCCTGCATGGAGCGTTATATGGGGGCTAGTATTCTGCATGGAGCGTTATATGGTGGCCAGTATTCTGTATGGAGCGTTATATGGGGGGGCCAGTATCCATGGCTGGAGCATTATATGGGGGCCAGTATTCCGTATGGAGCGTTATATGGGGGCCAGTATCCTGTATGGAGTGTTATATGGGGGCCAGTATTCCGTATGGAGCGTTATATGGGGGCCAGTACTCTGTATGGAGCATTTTATGGGGCCAGTATTCTGTATGGAGCATTATATGGGGGCCAGTATCCTGTATGGAGCGTTATATGGGGGCCAGTATCCTGCATGGAGCGTTATATGGGGGCTAGTATTCTGCATGGAGCGTTATATGGTGGCCAGTATTCTGTATGGAGCGTTATATGGGGGGGCCAGTATCCATGGCTGGAGCATTATATGGGGGCCAGTATTCCGTATGGAGCGTTATATGGGGGCCAGTATCCTGTATGGAGTGTTATATGGGGGCCAGTATTCCGTATGGAGCGTTATATGGGGGCCAGTACTCTGTATGGAGCATTTTATGGGGCCAGTATTCTGTATGGAGCATTATATGGGGGCCAGTATGCTGTATGGAGCGCTATATGGGGGCCAGTGTTCTGTATGGAGCATTATATGGGGGCCAGTATCCTGTATGGAGCGTTATATGGGGGCCAATATTCTGTATGGAGCGTTATATGGGGGCCAGTATTCTGTATGGAGCGTTATATGGGGGCCAGTATCCTGCATGGAGTGTTATATGGGGGCCAGCATCCTGCATGGAGCGTTATATGGGGGCCAGTATTCTGTATGGAGCGTTATATGGGGGCCAGTATCCTGCATGGAGCGTTACATGGGGGCCAGTATCCTGTATGGAGCGTTATATGGGGGCCAGTATCCTGTATGGCGCGTTATATGGGAGCCAGTATTCTGTATGGAGCGTTATATGGGGGCCAGTTTCCTGTATGGAGCGTTATATGGGAGCCAGTATTCTGTATGGAGCGTTATATGGGGGCCAGTGTTCTGTATGGGGCCTTATATGGGGGCCAGTATCCTGTATGGAGCGTTATATGGGGACCAGTATCCTGTAGGGGGCATTTTATAGGGGCCAGTATAGTGTGTGGAGCGGTTCGCCGTTTTGTGAGCTATTGTGGAATTTACAATAGATATCACTCATGTAATGTAAGAAGTGAAATCTTTTCATTGTACTATATATATATATTTCTCTTCGGTATCTGTGACCATGGCTTGCCCCCCCCTAGTTTTGATCCTGGGTGCGCCCATGTACCCAGAACACGGCCATGAGTATGGAACTGGATCTAAACCTCCTCCAGGAATAACTTCTCCCATCATCCAGGACAATGTGGTGATGATGACTGGTCCAGCATGATGTAGACCAGGTCACAGGGAAAAGCAAGAACTACAGGGGATTGCGAAAGTATTCACCACTTTGGCATTTTTCCTGTTTTGCTACCTCACAACTTGGAATTTCTCTGTTTTCTCTGAGGGTTTGCATCCATTCATGTAAAGAACATGTCTACGACTGTGAACATTTGTTTTTCTTTTTATTGTGAAGCAAACGACAAATAGGACAAAATAACTGAAAACTTCAGTGTGCGTAACGATTCACCCCCTAAAGTCAGTACTTTGTAGAGCCTCCTTTTGCAGCAATTACAGCTACAAGTCGCTTTGGATAAGTCTCTATGAGCTTTCCACATCTTGCCCTTGGGATTATTGCGCATTCCTCAAGGCAAAACTGCTCCAGCTCCTTCACGTTAGATGATTTCCTTTTGTGAACAGCGAGCTCCAAGTCTGACCACAGATTCTCCATTGGATTAAGGTCTGGGCTTTGACTTGGCCACTGCAGAACATTTACACATTTCCCCTTACACCACTCGAGTGTTGCTTTAGCAGTATGCTTTGGGTGATTGTCTTGTTGGAAGGTGAACCTCCGTCCCAATCTCAAATCACTGACGGACTGAAACAGGTTTTGCTCAAGAATATTTCTGTATTTCACACCATCCATCTTCCCCTCGACTCTGACTATTTTCCCTGTCCCTGCTGCCGAAAGACATCCCCACAGCATGATGCTGCCACCACCATGTTCCAGTGTGGGGATGGTGTTCTTGGGGTGGTGAGCTGTGTTGGTTTGGCATCAGACATAGCGTTTATCTTGGTGGCCAAAAAGTTCAATTTTGACCTCATCTGACCACATGACCTTCCTCCATACATTTAGGGAGTCTCCCACATGTATTTTGGCAGACTCTAAACGAGCTTTACAATTTTTGTGTGGAAGTATAGGCTTCTTTCTGCCCACTCTTCCATAAAGGCCACCTCTATGGCGTGTACTGCTTATTGTGGTCGTATGGACAGATACTCCAGTCTCTGCTTGGGAACTCTGCAGCTCCTTCAGGCAGGGGCATACATAGAAATCATGGGGTCCCATCACAGAAGACCATAGCAGAAGCTATAATTCTCCCTCCCCCCCACAAAAAATAAATAAATATTTGTCTGTGTCACAGAAGAGCAGATCTCACAATTTTCCAGCCTTTATATAATAATTTTCCTCCTGCTGTAGTCCTAGATTCCTCTTTCATTGCTCACATAAAGTGTGATGCCAATAAAAGTGCACCCCAAACACAGTATGATACCCCCATGGTGAATTCCTCCACATACGCAGTATAATGACCCTACTGTACCCCACCTCAACTCCTAAGGCAAAGTATGGTGACCCCAACACAGTATGACCCCACAACTGTGACTCCCACACAACCCTCCATACAGTATAATGGCCCGCACTAGCCCTCCAAACAGTATATGGACCTCACACAAACCTTCACACCGTATAATTGCTTTCATACAGTATAATGGCCCCCCACATAGCCCTCAAATATTATAATGGCCCCACATAGCCTTCCATATAGTATAATATGCCACCCATAATCCTCCATATAGTATAATGCGCCCCCATAATCCTAAATATAGTATAATGCGCCCCCCATAATCCTCCATATAGTATAATGAACTTCCCATGGTCCTCCATAGAATATAATGCACTCCCCATAGTCCTCCATACAGTATATTACAAACCCCATAGTGTAAAATGCAGCCCCCATATAGTATAATGCACCCCCCAGTCCTGCACTATTATGGGCACCACGTACTCACTGATTTTAAAATATCATATATTTTAAATAAGCCGACCCGAGTATAAGCAGAGACCCCTAATTTTACCACAAAAAAATGGGAAATCGTATTGACTCGAGTATAAGCCTAGGGTGAGAAATGCAGCAGCTACTGGTAAATTTCCCCATCCTGGTACGCATGGCTCCCTCATCACCAATCCTGGTATGTATGGCTTCCTCATCCCCAATCCTGGTATTCATGGCCTCCCTCATCCCCGAATCCTGGTATACTTGGCCTCCTCATCCCCCAATCCTGGTATGCTTGGCCCACTCATCCCCCAATCCTGGTATGCGTGGCCTCCTCATCCCCCAATCCTGATATGTGTGGCCCCCCTCATCCCCCAATCCTGATATGCATGGCACCCCTCATCCCCAATCCTGGTATGCATGGCCTCTTCATCCCCCAATCCTGGTATGTGGGAGTGGAGAAGAGGGAATATTCATTTCCCTTTAGCAGCGGGCACACATAGTAGCTGCAGCAGCAGGTCACTGCTTGTGCCTGCTCCTCCACCGCTGCAACCTCCCCTCCTCCCGTTAATACAATACTCACTTATCATCGTCCCCCTGCTGCTTCGTGCCCGCCCGGCTCACGGGCCCCATAGCAGTGGCGTGGCCTGCTGCCATTGGCGGGACGCCACTGCTGGTATGTGTGGCCCCCTCATCCCCCAATCCGGGTATGCATGGCACCCCTCACCCCCAATCTTGGTATGCATGGCACCCCTCATCCCCAATCCTGGTATGCATGGCCTCCTCATCCCCCAATCCTGGTATGCATGGCACCCCTCATCCCCCAA
This sequence comes from Phyllobates terribilis, assembly GCF_046119375.1. Taxonomy (NCBI): domain Eukaryota; kingdom Metazoa; phylum Chordata; class Amphibia; order Anura; family Dendrobatidae; genus Phyllobates; species Phyllobates terribilis. Next base: position 588,294,465 of record NW_027362761.1, on the reverse strand, counting down.
TCCTGGTATGCGTTGCACACATCATCCCCCAATCCTGGTATGCAGGGCACCCCTCATCCCCCAATCCTGGTATGCAAGGCACCGCTCATATCCCAATCCCGGTATGCATGGCACCCCTCATCGCCCAATCCTGGTATGCATGGCACCTCTCATCCCCCAGTCCTGGTATGCATGGCCTCCGCATCCCTCAATCCTGGTATGTATGGCACCCCTCATCCCCCAATCCTGGTATGCTTGGCACCCCTCATCCCTCAATCCTGGTATGCATGGCACACATCATCCCCCAATCCTGGTATGCATGTCACCCCTCATCCCCCAATCCTGGTATGCATGGCACCCCTCATACCCCAATCCTGGTATGCATGGCCTCCACATCCCTCAATCCTGGTATGTATGGCACCCCTAATACCCCAATCCTGGTATGCATGTCACCCCTCATCCCCCAATCCTGGTATGCATGGCACAGCTCATCCCCCAATCCTGGTATGTATGGCCTCCTCATCCCCCAATCCTGGCATGTGTGGCCCCCTCATCCCCCAATCCTGATATGTGTGGCCCCCTCATCCCCCAATCCTGGTATGTGTGGCCTCCTCATCCCCCAATCCTGGTATGCATGGCCTCCTCATCCCCCAATCCTGGTATGCATGGTCTGCTCATCCCCCTCTGCTGGTATGCATGGCCTCCTCATCCCCCAATCCAGGTATGTGTGGCCTCCTCATCCCCTAATCCTGGTATGCATGGCCCAAACTTCACACATAAAACACTTACACTCACCTTCCTTCCTCCCCTCTGCTCCAGCGCTGCGTCCTGTCTGCCAGCAGCTCATGTTGGCATCTGAGCAGCGCACGCTCTCAGACACTGATGTGAGCTGCCGGCATATTCACTCCTCTCCACGCCGGGACTATGGGCATGGAGAAGAATGAATATGCATTCTCTTTAGTAGTGGGCACTGTCAGCAGGAGTCGCGGCTCAGCGCTCCTCCGTGGCTGCTGCTAAAGAGAATGAATATTCATTCTTCTCCATGCCCATGGGAGTGGAAAAGAGGGAATATTAATTTCCCTTTAGCAGTGGGCACACGTGGTAGCTGCAGCAGAGGCTACTGCGTGTGCCCGCTCCTCCGCCACCACAACCTCCCTCACCCCCGTAAATACAATACTCACCTATCCTCCTCGTTCCCCTGCTGCTTCGGGGCCCCCCGGCTCACGGCCCCTCCCCCGGCTCACGGGCCCTTTAGCAGTGGCATGGCCTGCCGCCATTGGCGGTACACCACTGCCTTCAGAGTTACCTTGGTGTCTGTGCTGCTTCTCTGATTAATGCCCACCTTGCTGAGAGTTTTGGTGGTCGGCCCTCTCTTAGCAGGTTTGTTGTAGCATCATGTTCTTTCCATTTGATGATAATGGATTTGATGGTGCTCCACTGGAACATCAGAGATTGGGATATTTTGCTATTGCACAAACCTGACTTGTTCTTCTCAACAACTTTGTCCCTGACTTGTTTGGCGATCTCCTTGGTCTTCATGGTGTTGTTTGGAGATCTCCTTGGTCTTCATGGTGTTGTTTGGAGATCTCCTTGGTCTTCATGGTGTTTGGTTAGTGGTGCCTCTTATGGTGTTGCAGCCTCTGTGCCATTTCAGAAAAGGTAAAGTGTATATACTGACAGACATGTGACACTTAGATTGCACACAGGGGTACGACCTGTCACTAAGCATGGGACTTATGAAGGGAATTGCTTGCACCAGAAATTTTTAGTGGCTTCGTAGTGAAAGGGGTGAATACATATGTACGTGCCGATGTTTAGTTATTTGATCCCATAAATTTAATTTACGCCTATATTTTTCTCACTTCACCAACTTAGTGCTGATGCATCACACACAAATCGGATAAGAAAAATATTTAAACACAAGTAGTAATGTATCAAAATAGGTATATAGCCAAGGGGGGTGAATACATTCACAAGCGCTCTGGGAATAAAACACAGACATTTTGGGTCCATGGCCAGAAATTCCCCAAATCTCATCCCACTGAGAACCTGTGGTCAATCCCCAAAAAAGGCTGTGATGGAATTTCATGAAGATTTCCGTCTGAATCTGATCAGTCAGAGATCAGCCCAATCACTTGATTACATTACTGCTGTGTGGTGGAGACGCCGTGAGATCACATTTATGCTCTCAGTTTGCATTAATAATAAAGTGGTTATTAATATTTATGATTATTTTATGAGTCACAGGAAGTTTTATTCTAAAGCGTCTGCAACCATAAGAGGACATTTACACGTGACCTTATTAATATTGGAAGGATTGAATATTGATCTAAGCACTGGAAATGGAGCAAGTATTGATTTCTACTAGACTTTAATAACTTCTTCCTCCTATTATCTAACTCATGATTTCTATCATCATCCAACTCTCTAGGGTAGGGGGTCCATCTATAGAGTGATGAATACCTCAATCAAAACTCATCATGCTCCTGGGCCCCAATGCACAGTAACAAAACCACAGGCAGGATCTTAAGGCATACCCCTGTATGTGTTTAGTACTCCTCTTTTACACCTCCAAATTTTTGCATTTGTTCCACCCGGGAGATTTGCCAACTGCTCCAGGAGCCAGAATGTTATCATGTATCTCTGTATACAGGGAGCTCCCCCTACTGGTGGCTGCAGGCAGAATCTTATCATGTATCTCTGTATACAGGGAGCTCCCCCTAGTGGTGGCTGTAGACAGGATTTTATCATGTATCTCTGTATACAGGGAGCTCCCCCTAGTGGTGGCTGCAGACAGGATCTTATCATGTATCTCTATACAGGGAGCTCCCCCTAGTGGTGGCTGCAGACAGAATCTTATCATGTATCTCTGTATACAGGGAGCTCCCCCTAGTGGTGGTTGCAGACAGAATCTTATCATGTATCTCTGTATACAGGGAGCTCCCCCTAGTGGTGACTGCAGACAGAATCTTATCATGTATCTCTGTATACAGGGAGCTCCCCCTAGTGGTGACTGCAGACAGAATCTTATCATGTATCTCTGTATACACGGAGCTCCCCCTAGTGGTGGCTGCAGACAGGATTTTATCATGTATCTCTGCATACAGGGAGCTCCCCCTAGTGGTGGCTGCAGACAGGATCTTATCATGTATCTCTGTATACAGGGAGCTCCCCCTAGTGGTGGTTGCAGACAGAATCTTATCATGTATCTCTGTATACAGGGAGCTCCCCCTAGTGGTGACTGCAGACAGAATCTTATCATGTATCTCTGTATACAGGGAGCTCCCCCTAGTGGTGACTACAGACAGGATCTTATCACGTATCTCTGTATACAGGGAGCTCCCCCTACTGGTGGCTGCAGGCAGAATCTTATCATGTATCTCTGTATACAGGGCGCTCCCCCTAGTGGTGACTGCAGACAGGATTTTATCATGTATCTCTGTATACAGGGAGCTCCCCCTAGTGGTGGCTGCAGGCAGTATCTTATCATGTATCTCTGTAAACAGGGAGCTCCCCCTAGTGGTGGTTGCAGACAGAATCTTATCATGTATCTCTGTATACAGGGAGCTCCCCCTAGTGGTGACTGCAGACAGAATCTTATCATGTATCTCTGTATACACGGAGCCCCCCCTAGTGATGACTGCAGTCAGAATCTTATCATGTATCTCTGTATACAAGGAGCTCCCCCTAGTGGTGACTGCAGACAGAATCTTATCATGTATCTCCGTATACAGGGAGCTCCCCCTATTGGTGGCTGCAGACAGAATATTATCATGTATCTCTGTATACAGGGAGCTCCCCCTAGTGGTGGCTGCAGACAGGATCTTATCATGTATCTCCGTATACAGGGAGCTCCCCCTAGTGGTGGCTGCAGACAGAATTTTATCATGTATCTCTGTATACAGGGAGCTCCCCCTAGTGGTGGCTGCAGACAGGATCTTATCAAGTATCTCTGTATACAGGGAGCTCCCCCTAGTGGTGACTGCAGACAGGATCTTATCATGTATCTCTGTATGCAGGGAGCTCCCCCTAGTGGTGGCTGCAGACAGAATCTTATCCTGTATCTCTGTATACAGGGAGCTCCCCCTAGTGGTGGTTGTAGACAGAATCTTATCATGTATCTCTGTATACAGGGAGCTCCCCCTAGTGGTGGCTACAGACAGGATCTTATCATGTATCTCCATATACAGGGAGCTCCCCCTAGTGGTGGCTGCAGACAGAATCTTATCATGTATCTCTGTATACAGGGAGCTCCCCCTAGTGGTGGCTGCAGACAGGATTTTATCATGTATCTCTGTATACAGGGAGCTCCCCCTAGTGGTGGCTGCAGACAGGATCTTATCATGTATCTCTGTAAACAAGGAGCTCCTCCTAGTGGTGGTTGCAGACAGGATCTTATCATGTATCTCTGTATACAGGGAGCTCCCCCTAGTGGTGGCTGCAGACAGGATTGTTTCATGTATCTCTGTACACAGGGAGCTCCCCCTAGTGGTGGCTGCAGACAGGGTTTTATCATGTATCTCTGTATACAGGGAGCTCCCCCTAGTGGTGGCTGCAGACAGAATCTTATCATGTATCTCTGTATACAGGGACTCCCCCTAGTGGTGGCTGCAGACAGAATCTTATCATGTATCTCTATATACAAGGAGCTCCCCCTAGTGGTCGCTGCAGACAGAATCTTCTCATGTATCTCTGTATACAGAGAGCTCCCCCTAGTGGTGGCTGCAGACAGGATCTTATCATGTATCTCTGTATACAGGGAGCTCCCCCTAGTAGTGACTGCAGACAGAATCTTATCATGTATCTCCGTGTTAGAAAATGGCAGTCTAATTGTAGAAATCTATTTAGAAATAATACAGCACAGAATTTGTTTCCTAGAAATAACATGATAAGAGGCTGAAGGGCTTCTTTTGTTTGGTTACTTCTGTACAAACACAGGAGGGAAAATAACTAAATTGCACAAAGTCTTCAACATTTTCTAAGAGCAGAAAACAAGTCATGTAAGAAAGATTTGTTCAAAACAGGAAATGATTTGTTTTAGAAAACCACAAAATTCGGGGAATAGAAGTTCTTCATTCATGTTTGTTAAATGCAGAGATTTGCCATAACTTGCCTCTAATTCCTGGCGGTAGACACAGCACAATCCTTACAAATAGTTCTGCGTAGGCCTGAGGGTGAGCAACGGCTTCTCATTCTGCATTTTGTTATCTACTCTTCTGTTTATTTATAATGGAAAGATCCAGTTAACCGCCGACCAGATGGGAGCCATAGGGAGCGGCTGACTAAGAGACGGCTGTGCTGCATACACGAAGATTATTTATGGCAAAGAGAAGGAAATGCAATAAATACAAAGATATAATACGTACAATTATAATAAAGTCTCCACTGCATTGACCAGTGGCTCTTAAGATGTAGTGAAAAGATAATTCCCAGTACGCCCCTACAGCTTCATGAATGTGGCTGCTAGTTCACACATGTGTAGAGACATTTTTCATAGCTTTTTTTTAAAAGTATCACATACATTCTTTAAATTGTATCTAAATAAAGCCACCACTAGGTGGAGCTCAGGAGCTTACTGCTGACAGTGACACAATATTCAATATGCTCCTTAGCTCCCCCTAGTGGTGGCTACAGGATGACAGCATTTTTGATTGTAAATCTCGATATTTGCTTTTTTTCTATTAAATATAAGAATTTTGGGCTAAAAATTATTTTTGCTTATGGGTGGTTTTAATAATTTTTTTTTCCTCTGTGTTGTACTGTACCGCTGGCAGCAGAATGGGTTAAAGGGGTTTTCTGGTTATATCTTTCTGGCCTATTAGTAGGTTAAATTGTAAAATCAAACATTACTCACCCTTGGTTCCGAGTTATTTGTCCCCTGGTGTCCGAGCTCTGTGTATTGGGGGCAATAGTAACATCATGATTATAGTGCACATCACCATTGCAGCCAATCACTGGGCTCGGAGACCATGCCAATGTATGTAGTAAAAGGCTCTAAACTTAGCGATTGGCTGCAGCGGTGATGTGTGCTGTGCTCATGACATCACCCTTGCAAGACACTGGAGCACAGTATCGATGAAGCAGCACTGGACTGAGGGAGGGTAACATCGCTGTCAGTCAGTAGCTAGAATTAATTTTTAATTAAGAATTCATCAGTGAGCTCATTAAGATGGAGTTTGTAACTTTTTTTATCAGTTTATTTTTGTTATGACCACAGACCACAGCTGAACTTTAATGTGGTCATAGATCAGATGAAAGGAGCTCAGAAAAAGAAGAGAGGAAAGAATCACAAATTCCCCATCAAAACAAGTTCTTTGATGGTTTCTCAGTAGTGTTAAGCATTCCGATACTGAAATATCGGGTATCGGCCGATATTCGCGGTATCGGAATTCCGATACTTAATTCCGATACTTTTACAATATCGAATACCGGAATCGGAAGTTCCCATAATGCCTGCGCTCTGCAGTGTCTCTGAAGTATGACAAGCTGGATGGCCGCGCTCAGCTGCGATCCAGCCTGTCATCAGAATGCCATCCCAGCGTGGGAGAATTCTCCTGATCGTTTAAAAGCCGGCGGGCGGTAAAAAGCCGCCGGCTTTTAAACAATCACACAGCCCCATACTGCTTCCCCGCAGCCTCCCACCCCGATCGTCAGTTAGGACCGGGCGGGGAGCGCAGCACCAAGGAGCGGGGAGCGAAGGACCCGGGCGGGGAAGCCGGCAGTGAAAAGACTTCACCGTCGGCTTTCCCGTTCTGTGCTGCGCTTTCCCGCCGGTTATTTCAAATGAACAGCTGAGGTATCAGGTGATGCCGATCAGCTGTTCATTTGAAGTAGTCGCGGTGCCCTCAGAGGGTTCATGTGAGTTCATGCTTGACTGCATTGCATGAACTCACATGAACTTTCCCACGGCCGCACAGGTCAGCCTCACCTCCCAGACCATCAGCCCGTCATGATTGCTGTGTGCGGGTGTCTGTGCGATGTCTGCGGGTGTGTGCGGGGTGTCTGTGCGATGTCTGCGGGTGTGTGCGGGGTGTGTGTGCGATGTCTGCGGGTGTGTGCGGTGTCCGTGCGATGTCTGCGGGTGTGTGCGGTGTCTGTGCGATGTGTGCGGTGTCTGTGCGATGTCTGCGGGTGTGTGCGATGTCTGCGGGTGTGCGCGGTGTCTGCGCGATGTCTGCGGGTGTCTGCGTGCAGGCAGACATAGGCCGATGTGACACTACTACTCCCATCGGCCTATGTCTGTCCCCCGTCCACTCGTGCCAGCAGGATCAGCTCGATGGGAGCAGTAGTTCCCATCAGCCTGATCCTGCTATATAAATTGCCCTACTGTGTCCCCAATAAATTTTAAATACATGTCATTGGTGGCCAGTGGTTGCCTACAATAAATTAGTTTATACATTACCTGTCCCCGCCGATCGCCACCTAAAATAAAGTAAAAAATAAAAAACTACACCTATACTCACCTAGACACCTAATTCCCCGAAGCCATCGATCTCCTGTAATAAAATATAAAATAATAAACCACAACCTTATCCTTACCCCTCCGTAGTAGTCCACGAGTGTCCCACGATGATCTCCAGTTCAGAGCAGCCACATAGAATGTGACCGCTCTGAACCGCTGCCGCCGCTAGAATGATGGGGCCGTAAAGCAGCCCCGTCATTGCATAAGCGGGTTCGCCGGAGTTCAGGCAGCGCTGCTCCGGTTAGCTCCTTTACGGCCCTGCTGTATCGTGAGAAATTCCCACGGTACAGCAGTGCCATAAAGGAGGTCTCCGGAGCTGCGCTGCCTGAATGCACTTCGGTGACCTCAGTCAGTGGCTCCCGCTGCCGGGAGTGGACGTGTTCCCGGCAGTGTGAGCTTACAGCAGCCATGCACAGCTGTCACCATCTCCAGATGTGACAGCTGTACATGAGAGATCAGCGCAGGAACGTGGACAGGTAACTATTTTTTTTTTAGTAAACTAAGAATTAAATAAAATTGTGTGTTATATTTCAAATAAATTATTTTTTTCTGGGTGTTTGTGTTTTTTCTTTTTAACACTTTGTAGGTTAGTAATGGGGGTGTCTTATAGACGCCCATCATTACTAACCTGGGCTTCATGGCAGCTGGCGCTGACATGAACCCCAGCCCTATTACCCCCTGCCACCACACCAGGGCAGCGTGGAAGAGCGAGGCTAAGTGCCAGAATTGGCGCATCCTATGGATGCGCCATTTCTGGGGCGGCTGACGGCTGGTGTTTCTAGCCTGGGAGGGGGCCAATATTCATGGCACCCTTCCTGGGCTATTAATATCAGCCCCCAGCTGTCTGCCTAGCCTTTGCTAGCTATTAAATTAGGGGGGACCCCACATCATTTTTTTTGGGGTTCCCCCATTTTAATAGCTAGTAAAGGCTAGGTATTCAGCTGGGGGCTGACATTAGTAGCCTGGGAAGCTCTGTGGGTATTACCCCCTTCCCAGGCTTCAAACATCTGCCCCAGCTGTCTGCTTAACCTCCGCTAGAGCCTAAAATTAAGGGGAACCCCACGCCAATTTTTTTTTAAATAAATCCTTTATTTTAACACTAAATGACAAGTACAGTAATCAACACTGTCACTGTACTTCATATATATGTGACTGACATGTTTCTATCTATCTAATCTATGTGTGATGCTCTATTCTGTCTGTTATAAATTGTCGGGTACCGCTGCTGAATTGCCGGCCGGCTTTTTTAAAGAGACGGTGCATGAAAACACTATTATTTTTTTAAATAAATCCTTTACACTAAATGACAAGTACAGTAAGCAACACTATCACTGTACTTCTTATATATGTGACTGACATGTTTCTATCTATCTAATCTATGTGTGAAGCTCTATTCTTTCTGTTGTAAATTGTCGGGTACCGGTGTATGCCGCTGATGAATTGCCGGCTTTTCGCGTAATACATTCTACATTATTCTTAGTTGTTTTCCTTCATGTAGAATTAACCTACAAGGAAAGAAAGGGTTTATTTCCATTCCGATATTTGTGTCCCATTGACTTGCATTGGTTTCCGGTATCGGAATCGGCGATATCCGATACTTTTTGGGTATCGGTCCGATCCAATCCGATACGATATTTCTTGATATCGGAAGGTATCGCTCAACACTATTTCTCAGTTAACTCATTATGAGACCCAACAATCTGAAATGGAAACAAGGATTTTCAGCAAAAAAATGAAGTTAAATACATCAATTTAAGTAAAAAAAATCAATCTACATACCCAAAGATGTCCAATTCCTTTAAAAGGTGTTATTCATTTCAATTTATCATCATTTTTAAGATCTCTGCTTGTTGTCTAGAAATGACAACCCTGGTCCTGATATATCTGGTCCTGATCTCAGCTGATACAATGTATCCAGTGCAGACAATGCTCTGTGAGCCAAACATATCAGCAGCAGCTGCACAGATCTCTGCTGGATTGTTACAATGTATCCAGTGCAGACAATGCTCTGTGAGCGAAACATCCCGGACTCCAGACTGATACATTGTAACAATCCAGCAGAGATCTGTGCAGCTGCTGCTGATGTGTTTAGCTCACAGAGCATTGTCTGCACTGGATACATTATAACAATCCAGCAGAGATCTGTGCAGCTGCTGCTGATGTGTTTAGCTCACAGAGCATTGTCTACACTGGATACATTGTAACAATCCAGCTGAGATCTATGCAGCTGCTGCTGATGTGTTTCGCTCACAGAGCATTGCCTGCACTGGATACATTGTAACAATCCAGCAGAGATCTGTGCAGCTGCTGCTGATGTGTTTAGCTCACAGAGCATTGTCTACACTGGATATATTGTAACAATCCAGCAGAGATCTGTGCAGCTGCTGCTGATGTGTTTCGCTCGACAGAGCATTGTCTGCACTGGATACATTGTAACAATCCAGCAGAGATCTGTGCAGCTGTTGCTGATGTGTTTCGCTCACAGAGCATTGTCTACACTGGATACATTGTAACAATCCAGCAGAGATCTGTGCAGCTGCTGCTGATGTGTTTCGCTCACAGAGCATTGTCTGCACTGGATACATTGTAACAATCCAGCAGAGATCTGTGCAGCTGTTGCTGATGTGTTTCGCTCACAGAGCATTGTCTACACTGGATACATTGTAACAATCCAGCAGAGATCTGTGCAGCTGCTGCTGATGTGTTTCGCTCACAGAGCATTGTCTGCACTGGATACATTGTAACAATCCAGCAGAGATCTGTGCAGCTGCTGCTGATGTGTTTAGCTCACACAGCATTGTCTACACTGGATACATTGTAACAATCCAGCAGAGATCTGTGCAGCTGCTGCTGATGTGTTTCGCTCACAGAGCATTGTCTGCACTGGATACATTGTAACAATCCAGCAGAGATCTGTGCAGCTGCTGCTGATGTGTTTAGCTCACACAGCATTGTCTACACTGGATACATTGTAACAATCCAGCAGAGATCTGTGCAGCTGCTGCTGATGTGTTTTGCTCACAGAGCATTGTCTGCACTGGATACATTGTAACAATCCAGCAGAGAGATCTGTGCAGCTGCTGCTGATGTGTTTGGCTCACAGAGCATTGTCTGCACTGGATACATTGTAACAATCCAGCAGAGATCTGTGCAGCTGCTGCTGATGTGTTTAGCTCACAGAGCATTGTCTGCACTGGATACATTGTAACAATCCAGCAGAGATCTGTGAAGCTGGTGATGTGTTTAGCTCACAGAGCATTGTCTACACTGGATACATTGTAGCAATCCAGCAGAGATGTGTACACTGCTGATGTTTTCCTTTTTAATGATTGATAGTTATCCTATTGATCGGACTTCCGCTAATTTAACAATTAAAGGAAAGGATGAATGGATAATAGACAAAAAAATCAGGCCAAATTAACAACCAAGTTGCGACATGAGAATAAAATCTTTGCTCTACTGACAAGTTTTCATAAATGTATCCAGATGGTAAAAGGGGAAAACTCGTTACAAGTTCTGATTCGTTTATTTATGTGACCAGAAACACTAATAATAAATCTATCAAATCGGACGACGTGTGTCACAGTCTTAATAGGCATCTGATGAATTAATGGCAGAACAGATGTGGGATAGGAGAGATGTAATATGCGGAGATGATGCCGGGTGACATCAGTGCAAAAAGCCAACATTTATTATTTCTTATCAAACTGTTTTTGACGTTTACATTTAATTTTACTGTCATTGCCAAAAAGATTGTTGAGTTGAAACCAAACTCGGTTCAAAAAGAAATAAAAAGTTCTTGAAACTCTCCTCAATATCAACTATTTACAGGTCAACATACCAGGAGTAAACGGGGACGCCCTGACAACCTCCTAAATACATGCCCCATCATGCAATTTAGACTGATGCAAACTGTAATGCGTGTGTTTTGTGCAGATAATATGGAAAAGGGTTGTATGAGACAAGAAAAGAGCGCCACCTTTGTTCAAAGGCGGTGTCTGGTATTGCAGCTATGCCAAAAGTTAAATGTAGCAGATTGATCAAAAAACGTCTTTCTGCTGGCGCCTCCAATGATCATCTGTAGGCTATGACAAAACATTGTGTTCAGTTTCCTTGCAGCGCCCCTGCAGGGGATATGAAGCATTACTAGGTGTTCATTCATATTAGTTAGTTTTGTGCATAATGCAGGACATGAAAGAGAGACAGAGAGGGAAAGACAGGGGTAGAGAGAGGGCGAGAGAGAGGGGATGAGGGTGAAAGGGGGAAAGAGAGGGGTGAGAGAGAGAGAGGGAGAGAGAGAAGGAGAGAGCGGGGGTGAGGGAGAGAGAGGGGAGAGAGGGGGAAAGAGAGGGGGAGAGAGGGGGAAAGAGAGGGGGAGAGAGGGGGAGAGAGGGTGTGAGGGAGAGACAGGGAGAGAGAGAGAGGGAGATAGAAGAAGAGCGAAGGGGTGAGAGAGAGAGAGGGGGAGAGAGAGAGGAAGAGAGAGGGGGTGAGGGAGGGAGAGAAGGGAAGAGAGCGGGGAAGAGAGCGGGGGAGAGAGAGGGGGTGAGGGAGAGAGGGGGGTGAGGAAGAGAGAGGAAGAGAGAGGATGAGAGAGGTGGAGAGAAAAGGAGAGAAAGAGGGTGAGAGAGTGGGGTAGTGAGAGGGGGTGAGTGAGAGAGAGGGGGAGAGAGAGGGGGTGAGAGGGAGAGAGACAGAGGGGGTGAGAGAGAGAGGGAGAGAGAGTGGGGGTGATGGAGAGAGGGAGAGAGGGGGTGAGGGAGAGAGAGGAGGAGAGAGAGGGAGAGCGAGGAAGAGAGGAGGGGTGAGAGAGGGGGAGAGGGAGAGAGAGGGAGAAAGAGAAGGAGAGAGGGGAGAGAGGGGGGAAATAGAGAGGAAAAGAGAGGGGGTGAGAGAGGGGATGAGGGAGAGAGAGGGAGGGCGAGAGAGTGGGGGTGATGGAGAGAGGGGGTGAGGGAGAGAGAGGAGGAGAGAGAGGGAGAGTGAGGAAGAGAGGAGGGGTGAGAGAGGTGGAGAGGGAGAGAGAGGGGGAGAGGGAGAGAGAGGGAGAAAGAGAAGGAGAGAGAGGGGAGAGAGGGGGGAAATAGAGAGGAAAAGAGAGGGGGTGAGAGAGGGGATGAGGGAGAGAGAGGGAGGGAGAGAAGGGAAGAGAGAGGGGGAGAGAGAGGGAGAGAAAGAGGGGGAGAGAGGGGGTGAGGGAGAGAGAGGGGAAGAGAGATGGAGGAAGAGACAGTGGGTGAGAGAGGGGGGAGAGAGGGAGAGAGAAAGAAGGAGAAGGGGAGAGAGAGGGAGGGAGAGAAGGGAAGAGAGTGGGGAGAGAGAGGGAGAGCGAGAAGGAGAGAGAGAGGGGGTGAGGGAGAGAGAGAGGGAGGAAGAGAGAGGGAGTGAGAGACGGGGGAGAGAGGGAAAGAGAGAGAGGGAGAGAGAAAGAGGGAGAAGGGGAGAGAGGGAGAACGAGAAGGAGAGAGAAGGAGAGAGAGAGGGGGAGAGAGGAAATGGGAGAGAAAGAAGGGGGAGAGAGAGTAAGGCCATGTTCACACGTTCTGTATTTTACATCAGTATTTGTAAACCAAAACCAGGTGAGGAACAATCAGAGGAAAAGTATAATAGAAACAAGTCACCAATTCTGCATTTATCACCCACTCCTGATTTTGGTTTACAAATACTGATGTGAAATACTGACCAAATACTGAATATGTGAACATGGCCAAAGAGAGAGAGGGAGGGAAAGAGAGAGGGAGAGAGAAGAAGAGAGGGAAAGAAAAGATAAAGAGAGGGAGAGAGAAACTGCCTGTACTACTGGGGGAAGAGGAAAGTGCAGCGGCCATAGCAGTGCAATATGTCAGTGCCTGCCACAGACTACGAGGAGCCTGATATGTCATGGACCCCGATACCCCACCCTGCATGTGTCCCTATCCCCAGCCCCCCATTATTTTAACACTTGCTTTGGCAATGCTAACATGTACTTAGTCCTGCCAATACAGCCCATTTGAATTAAATTGAGAGAGAGAATGAGAGGGAGAGAGAAAGAGAGAATGAGGGAGAGAGAGGTAGAGACAGCGAGAGAGAGAGGGGGAAAGAGGAGGAGAGAGGGGGAGAGAGAGGTAGAGACAGAGAGAGAGAGGGAGAGAGGGGGAGAGAGAGGTAGAGACAGAGAGAGAGAGAGGGGGAGAGAGAGGGAGAGAGAGGGGGGAGAGATACAGTAGGGAGGGGGAAATATGTCAGGAAATTCAGGTCATGTTTAATGGAGGCTCATGGAAAAAAAAGTTTGGTTACCTCCACCAGTAACAAAGTCTTAATCATTGGCGTACCACCAATCACAGCAAACTGCATAGCCGCTATGGGGCCTGTGAGAGTGAGAGAAGGGAGCAGTGAGAAATGGCCCTGTCTGTTGTCCCAAATTTCATTAGCGCCATTTACATACAATGGTGGAACACGGAGTCACCCAATTCTTGCGCCATCATTCAGCTTGTGTCTGAGTACCGGCTCAGCAGGTGCGACCATGCCCCTAGATTGTGCCTGTTGTGCGGAGCCTCAGTCCGAACACAACACCGGCAAGAGCAGAACTGGAACTGCTAGAACCCAGGAGCTCCGTCTCCTTCCACGCATGGTGATCACACGCTCGCTGGGTCCGAAGAAGGAAACGTTGTCAGTGCTTTGTGCACAGTCTCAGTCAGCAAGCAGAGATCTAGTAAATGGTTAAGAATCGAAACATAAAGTCTAGGAGAGAGTTATAGAACTTTCTACTTATACAGAGACCGTGCTTTATTAACAATTTTGTTTTTAATGCCTTTTATTTCATAAACTTTCATATTAAAAAATAGTTAAATCACCAAAACGGTCGCTAGAAACACAAGAGCAGAAAACATCAATTTCGTCATCTTCTGCTGCAAAATTTATTGACATTTCTTTCTGGAAAATATGTATTTGGATCTCGATGGCTCAGATAACCTTCCCTGCAGCCCAGTAACATTTTCTGTATTTTATTAACCAAAATTTTTTTTTTAAATCGTCTAATAATAACTTGTCTCTAAAAATACTCAAAATATTGGCAGACATCGGATATTTCTGTACTTAATAATATTTGTTCTAATTATTAAACTACAGTGAAAACAGAAATAAATTAGAGAAAATAAATTCCTTCTCTGCCCTGCCGCTATTGGCTGAGGTTGCGCCTCACTGATCCCCCTGGATGGACTCTGCACACTATACTGATAGTACTGAGAACTTTATCTCCTGCATTTGAGTTTGAAAGCAAAATAAATTGTTAAAGAAATTGAAGTATTTCTCCCAGAAAATTATCACAATTACACGTTTTGTTATACACAGGTTTGTTTCCTTTGTGTGTATCGGAACAACACAAAAAACAGAGAAAAAAAGGCAAATTGGACATAATTTGACACAAAACCCCCAAAATGGGCCGGACAAAATTATTGTCCCCTTCAACTTAATATTTGGTTGCACCTTTTGGAATAAATAACTGCAATCAATCGCTTCCTATAACCATCAGCTTCTTGCACCTCTCAGCTGTAATCTTGGACTCTTCTTATCTGCTCCAGGTCTCTCATATCTGAAGACGTCTTCTCCCAACAGCAATTGTAAGATCGCTCCACAGGTGATCAATGGGATTTAGACCCGTACTCATTGCTGCCACTTCAGAACTCTCCAGTGCTTTGTTTCTATCCATTTGTGGGGGCTTCTTGAAGTATGCTTGGGGACATTGCTCGGCTGGAAGACCCATGACCTAGGATGCAAACCCAGCTTTCTGACACTGGGCACTACATTGCCACCCAAAATCTTTAGGTAATCTCCAGATACCATGATGCATTGCACACAGTTAAGGCAAGCAGTGCCAGAGGTTGCAAAACAACCCCAAAACATCTTTGAACCTCCACCATATTCGACTGTAGGTGCTGTGTTCTCTTCTTTGTACGCCTCATTCCATTTTCGGTAAACAGTAGAATGATGTGCTTTACCAAAAAGCTCCATTTTGGTCTCATCTGTCCACAAGACGCTTTCCCAGAAGGATTTTGGCTTACTCGCATACATTTTGGCAAACTGCAATCTAGACTTTTATGTCTCTGTGTCAGCAGTTAGATCCTCCTCGGTCTCCTGACAAAGCGTTTCATTTCATTCACATGTGGACGGATAGTTCACGCTGACCCTGATGCACCCTGAGCCTGCAGGACAGCTTGAATCTCTTTGGAACTTGAATGGTGCTGCTAATCCACCATCTGAACTAGCCCACGTTGCAACCTTTCATCAATTTTTCTCTGCCGTCCACATCCAGGGAGATTATCCACAGTGCCATGGTTGTAAACTTGTTGATTATGTTGCACACCATAGACAAAGAAACATCAAGATCTCTGGAGATGAACTTGTAACCTTGAGATTGTTAATATTGTTAAACTATTTTGGTTCTCAAGTCCTCAGACGATTCTCGTCTCCTCTTTCTGTTCTCCATGCTTAGTGTGGCACACACAGACACACAATGCAAAGATTGAGTCAACGTCTCTCCTTTTTATCTGGCTTCAGGTGTGATTTTCATATTGCCCACACCTGTTACTTGCCACAGGTGAGTTTGAAAGAGCATCACATGCTTCAAACAAAGTTGTTTACCCGCAATTTTGGAAAGGTGCCAACAATTTTGTCTGGCCAATTTTTGGGGTTTTGTGTGAAATTATGTCCAATTTGCCTTTTTTTTCTTTTTTTTGTGTTGTTCCAATAAACACAAAGAAAATAAACATGTGTATAACAAAACATGTGTAATTGCAATAATTTACTGGGAGAAATACTTCATTTTCTGGAACAATTTCAAGGGTGTCAACATTTTCGGCCGTAACGGTATATAGCAGTGCTGGCGAACCCAAGGCACGCGTGCCAGAGTGGGCAAGCAGAGCCCTCCCTAAGGGCACGTACGCCATAGCCACAGCACTAGCGCTACTGAACCAGGACCTGGCCCGGCGGGTGAGTACTCGGAGCCCGCCGACGCCAGTCCCCACTTCAGCTAGATGTGTGTTCTCTGACACACATCTAGCTGAAGTGTATTGCAGCGCACGAGTTGCCAGGCCCGTGCGCCGCAATCAGAGGCCAGCAGCTGATGTCAGCGTACAAGCGACCGGGCGCAAGGCAGTGACGTCATGCACCCCATCACTAGGACGCTGGAGTCAGCTGCCGGCTACAGGAAAGGATGCGGCGCGGGAGAGGAAGGAAGGTGAGTAGGAGTGCTTGCTATGTTTTTTTTTATATGAACAAAGGTGCCAGCAGGATGGATTGAGGGGCAGCGGGGGGTGGACGACAGCAATATATACATGGAATGGGGGGCGGGAGGGGGAACATCAATATATACATGGAATGGGAGGGAAAGAGCATATATACATGGAATGGAAGCGAAACAGCATATATACATGAAATGGGGGGCAGCATATATACATGAAATGGGGGGCAGCATATATACATGGAATGGGGGGAAAGATCATATATACATGGAATGGGGGGGACGACAGCATATATACATGGAATGGGGGGGAAACAGCATATATACATGGAATGGGGGGGAAACAGCATATATACATGGAATGGGGGGGAAAGAGCATATATACATGGAATGGGAGGGAAACAGCATATATACATGGAATGGGGGGCAGCATATATACATGGAATGGGGGGGAAACAGCATATATACATGGAATGGGGGGGAAACAGCATATATACATGGAATGGGGGGAAAGAGCATATATACATGGAATGGGAGGGAAACAGCGTATATACATGAAATGGGGGGCAGCATATATACATGGAATGGGGGGAAAGATCATATATACATGGAATGGGGGGGACGACAGCATATATACATGGAATGGGGGGGAAACAGCATATATACATGGAATGGAGGGGGAAACAGCATATATATACATGGAATGGGGGGGAAACAGCATATATACATGGAATGGAGGGGGAAACAGCATATATACATGGAATGGGGGGAAAGATCATATATACATGGAATGGGGGGGACGACAGCATATATACATGGAATGGGGGGGAAACAGCATATATACATGGAATGGAGGGGGAAACAGCATATATACATGGAATGGGGGGGACGACAGCATATATACATGGAATGGGGGGGACGACAGCATATATACATGGAATGGGGGGGAAACAGCATATATACATGGAATGGGGGGGAAACAGCATATATACATGGAATGGAGGGGGAAACAGCATATATACATGGAATGGGGGGAAACAGCATATATACATGGAATGGGGGGAAACAGCATATATACATGGAATGGGAGGGAAAGAGCATATATACATGGAATGGGGGGGAAACAGCTTATATACATGGAATGGGGGAAAAAGAGCATATATACATGGAATGCGGGGGGGAGAGTATATATACATGGAATGGGGGGCAGCATATATACATGGAATGGGGGGGAAACAGCATATATACATGGAATGGGGGGGAACAGCATATATACATGGAATGGGAGGGGGAAACAGCATATATACATGGAATGGGGGGGAAACAGCATATATACATGGAATGGGGGGAAACAGCATATATACATGGAATGGAGGGGGAAACAGCATATATACATGGAATGGGGGGCAGCATATATATACATGGAATGGGGGGAAAGATCATATATACATGGAATGGGGGGAAACAGCATATATACATGGAATGGGGGGGAAAGATCATATATACATGGAATGGGGGGGAAACAGCATATATACATGGAATGGGGGGGAAACAGCATATATACATGGAATGGGGGGGCAGCATATATACATGGAATGGGGGGGCAGCATATATACATGGAATGGGGGGCAGTATATATATACATGGAATGGGGGGAAAGAGCATATATACATGGAATGGGGGGAAAGAGCATATATACATGGAATGGGGGGGAAACAGCAAATATACATGGAATGGGGGGCAGCATATATATACATGGAATGGGGGGAAAGAGCATATATACATGGAATGGGGGGGACAGCATATATACATGGAATGGGGGGGACAGCATATATACATGGAAGGGGGGCAGTATATATATACATGGAATGGGGGAAAGAGCATATATACATGGAATGGGGGGAAAGAGCATATATACATTGAATGGGGGGCAGCATATATATACATGGAATGGGGGGGAGAGCATATATACATGGAATAGGGGGGGAACAGCATATATACATGGAATGGGGGAAAGAGCATATATACATGGAATGGGGGGGAGAGCATATATACATGGTATGGGGGGCAGCATATATATACATGGAATGGGGGGAAACAGTATATATACATGGAATGGGGAGGAAACAGCATATATACATGGAATGGGGGGCAGCATATATACATGGAATGGGGGGAAAGAGTATATATACATGGAATGGGGGGCAACATATATATACATGGAATGGGGGGAGAGCATATATACATGGAATGGGGGGAAGAGCATATATACATGGAATGAGGGGCAGCATATATATACATGGAATGGGGGGGAAACAGCATATATACATGGAATGGGGGGCAGCATATATACATGGAATGGGGGGGAAAGAGCATATATACATGGAATGGGGGCAGCATATACAGTTATATGAAAAAGTTTGGGCACCCCTATTAATCTTAAGCTTATTGTTTTATAAAAATTGGTGTTTTTGCAACAGCTATTTCAGCTGTTATATGTAATAACTGTTGGACACAGTAATGTTTCTGCCTTGAAATGAGGTTTATTGTACTAACAGAAAATGTGCAATCTGCATTCAAACAAAATTTGACAGGTGCATAAGTATTGGCACCTCACCAGAAAAGTGACATTAATATTTAGTAGATCCTCCTTTTGCAAAAATAACAGCCTCTAGTCGCTTCCTGTAGCTTTTAATGAGTTCCTGGATCCTGGAAGAAGGTATTTTTGACCATTCCTCTTTACAAAACAATTCCAGTTCAGTTAAGTTTGATGGTCGCCGAGCATGGACAGCCCTCTTCAAATGATCTCACAGATGTTCAATGATATTCAGGTCTGGGGACTGGGATGGCCATTCCAGAACATTGTAATTGTTCCTCTGCATGAATGCCTGAGTAGATTTGGAGCGGTGTTTTGGATCATTGTCTTGCTGAAAGATCCATCCCCTGCGTAACTTCAACTTTGTCACTGATTCTTGAACATTATTGTCAAGAATCTGCTGATACTGAGTGGAATCCATGCGTCCCTCAACTTTAACAAGATTCCCGGTGGCGGCATTGGCCACACAGCCCCAAAGCATGATGGAACCTCCACCAAATTTTACTGTGGGTAGCAAGTGTTTTTCTTGGAATGCTGTGTTTTTTTGCTGCCATGCATATCGCCTTTTTGTATGACCAAACAACTCAATCTTGGTGTCATCAGTCCACAGGACCTTCTTCCAAAAAGAAATTGGCTTCTCCAAATGTGCTTTTGCATACCTCAGCCGATTCTGTTTGTGGCGTGCTTGCAGAAACGGCTTCTTTCGCATCACTCTCCCATACAGCTTCTCCTTGTGCAAAGTGCGTTGTATAGTTGACCGATGCACAGTGACACCATCTGCAGCAAGTTGATGCTGCAGCTCTCTGGAGGTGGTCTGAGGATTGTCCTTGACTGATCTCACCATTCTTCTTCTCTGCCTTTCTGATGTTTTTCTTGGCCTGCCACTTCTGGCCTTAACAAGAACTGTCCCTGTGTTCTTCCATTTCCTTACTATGTTCCTCACAGTGGAAACTGACAGGTTAAATCTCTGAGACAGCTTTTTGTATCCTTCCCCTGAACAACTATGTTGAATAATCTTTGTTTTCAGATCATTTGACAGTTGTTTTGAGGATCCCATGATGCCACTCTTCAGAGGAGATTCAAACAGGAGAACAACTTGCAAGTGGCCACTTTAAGTAGCTTTTCTCATGATTGCATACACCTGGCTATGAAGTTCAAAGCTCAATGAGGTTACAAAACCAAAAAAAGTGCTTTAGTAAGTCAGTAAAAAGTAGGTAGGAGTATTTAAAACAAGAAAATGATAATGGTGCCCATACTTATGCACCTGTCAAATTTTGTTTGAATGCAGATTGCACATTTTCTGTTAGTACAATAAACCTCATTTCAAGGCAGAAACATTACTGTGTCCAACAGTTATTACATATATCAAACTGAAATAGCTGTTGCAAAAACACCAATTTTTATAAAACATTAAGCTTAAGATTAATAGGGGTGCCCAAACTTTTTCATATAACTGTATATACATGGAATGGGGGGGGAAGAGCATATATACATGGAATGGGGGCAGTATATATATACATGGAATGGGGGGGCAGCATATATACATGGAATGGGGGGAAGAGCATATATACATGGAATGGGGGGCACCATATATATACATGGAATGGGGGGGGAAACAGTATATATACATGGAATGGGGGGGCAGCATATATACATGGAATGGGGGGCAGCATATATACATGGAATGGGGGGAAAGAGCATATATACATGGAATGGGAGGCAGCATATATACATGGAATGGGAGGCAGCATATATATACATGGAATGGGGGGAAACAGTATATATACATGGAATGGGGGGGCAGCATATATACATGGAATGGGAGGCAGCATATATATACATGGAATGGGGGGAAACAGTATATATACATGGAATGGGGGGGCAGCATATATACATGGAATGGGGGGCAGCATATATATACGTGGAATGGGGGGAAACAGTATATATACATGGAATGGGGGGACAGCATATATACATGGAATGGGGGGCAGCATATATACATGGAAATGGGGGGGCAGATATATATACATGGATGGGGGCATATAACAAGATGGGGGTGAGCACATTATTTCTGCGGTCTCATACCCCTGCTCCTTTCTGTGGCTGCCCTATGCTGTCCCTCGTCTGTTCTCTGTACGAGTTGTTTTTCCTAAACTAAAACCTCAGTATTCAGGTTACTTTGCCGTGTTGGCACTTGGCGATAAATAAGTGGGTTTTGGATTTCAGTTTGGGCACTCGGTCCGTAAAAGTTTCGCCATCACTGGTATATAGTAGAATGTATAGAGTACATGCACAGGGTAAGTATAGCAGGAAGTCATTAGAGTCCAGCCTCAGCCAAGAGCTGCAGATTGGGAATAGATGTGTTACGGCTCATCGGGTGAGGTGGATTCTCTAAACCGTTGATCTGGATGAACATCACGGACAAAAGTCACTCATGCAGTGTAGAACAGAAGAGCTACACATGCTGGTTGCACATGTAGCAGTGTGGAATAGCAGAGATGGATAGGCTGTAAGGAAACTTGGAGCAAGAAACAGTAGAGCTAAGTGTGCGGTTGGCACCTTGGAAATAGAAAAGTAGAACTGGATTAGTTGGATAGCACATGAGGCATGGAATGACAGCACTGAGTATGTGGAGTAGTCGTTTGGTCTCGGAATGGCATTGCTGGACAGGCTGGAAGGTACTTGAAGCATGGAATAGCAGAGCTTAGTAAGCTGGATGGCATCTTGATTTTGAAATGGCAGAGTTGAATATGCTGGATAGCACCTAGGTCATGGATCAGTCAAGTATGTGGAGAAGTGCATTGGAACAGCAGAGGTGAGTATGCGTGCAGGCACCTTGGAGCAAATGAAACTGAGCCCAGCGGAACAGTAGAGTTGAATTTGTGAAGAGACTTACTTCAATGGTGAGGTAGAGCAGAATTTGTCATGTGACACACATTAGTAGATGTAGTAGCCAAAACAATCTGAATGCATGATTTATTCCAATGACCTTACAAAGGGCCATGGGACAATCATGTGGGGAGGAGAGGTGATCCCAGCAGCTAAATAGGAAAGGGTTCTTTACAGTTAGAGCTGTCAGAAGGTGGAAAGACCGACTGAAAGAAGAAGTAATGGCAGATACTATATCAGCATTTATAAAAGAGTTGGAAACTTTTCTCACAACAAATTTTCATTATGGGATATAAAGTATCAATCAATAGATAATGTATAACTAGTGGAGCAAGGTTGAACTTGAAGGACCGGGGTCTTTTTTTCAATTTTTGTAGATACAGTTGTGCTCAAAAGTCTACATACCCCGGCAGAATTTTTGCTTTCTTGGCCTTGTTTCAGAGAATATGAATGATAACAAAAAACTCTCCACTCATGGTTATTGGTTGGGTGAAGCCATTTATTGTCAAACTACTGTGTTTTCTCTTTTTAAATCTGAATGACAACCAAAAACATCCAAATGACCCTGATCAAAAGTTCACATACCCTGGTGATTTTGACCTGATAACATACACAGAATTTGACACAAGTTGGTTTGAATGGCTACTAAAGGTATGTGACCTGTTTGCTTGTAATCAGTGTGTGTGCATAAAAGCTGAGTGAGTTTCTGGGATCCAGACAGGCTCTTGCATCTTTCATCCAGCCACTGACGTTTCTGGATTGTGAGTCATGGGGAAAGCAAAAGAATTGTCAACGGATCTACGGGAAAAAATAGTTGAACTGTATAACACAGGAAAGGGATACAAAAAAATATCCAAGGAATTGATAATGCCAGACAGCAGCATTCAAACTGTGACTAACAAATGGAAAATCAGGGGCGCTGTAAAAACCAAACCACGGTCAGGCAGACCAACAAAAAATTCGGCCTCAACTGTCAGGAAAATTGTTCGGGATGCAAAGAAAAACCCATAAATAACATCAGCTGAAATTCAGGACTCTCTGAAAACTAGCACTGTGACTGTTTCAAGATGCACAATAAGAAGGCACTTAAAGAAAAATGGGCTGCATGGTTGAGTCACCTGAAGAAAGCCATTACTGCTCAAATGCCACAAAGTATCTCGCCTACTATACGCCAAACAGCACAGAGACAAGCCTCAAAACTTCTGGGACAAGGTAATTTGGAATGATGAAAGGAACACCATTCCTACAGTAAAGCACGGACGTGGATCGCTGATGTTTTGGGGATGTGTGAGCTACAAAGGCACAGGAAACTTGGTAAAAGTTGAAGGAAAGATGAATGCAGCACGTTATCAGCAAATACTGGAGGCAAATTTGCACTCATCATCCCGGAAGCAGCGCATGGGACGTACTTCCAACATGACAACAATCCAAAACACAAGGCAAAGTCAACCTGTCATTGGCTACAGAAGAACAAAGTGAAGGTTCTGGAGTGGCCATCTCAGTCTCCTGACCTCAACATCATTGAGCCACTCTGGGGAGATCTCAAGTGCGCAGTTCATGCTAGACAGCCCAGGAATTTACAGGAACTGGAGGCTTTTTGCCAAGAAGAATGGACAGCTTTACCATCTGAGAAAACAAAGAACCTCATCCACAACTACCACAAAAGACTTCAAGCTGTCATTGATGTTAGAGGGGGCAATACACGGTATTAAGAACTGGGGTATGTGAACTTTTGATCAGGGTCATTTGGATGTTTTTGGTTGTCAATAAGATTTAAAAAGAGAAAACACAGCAGTTTGGCAATAAATGGCTTCACCCAACCAATAACCATGAGTGGAGAAAAAGTTTTTTTGTTATCATTCATATTCTCTGAAACAAGGCCAAGAAAGGAAAAATTCTGCCGGGGTATGTAAACTTTTGAGCACAACTGTATGTAACTCATACCCAGGCGGCAGATGGCTGATGTAGCCAGCCCATAAGGCTTTTACATGTAACCTCAGAAGTGGGTGACCTGACGTGAATGAGAACATAGGGAACCGGCCACCAGAGAACGAGTATGCAAAACCCGGTGCTGGAGCCGGGACAGATAAGTTACATGATGAATGAGAATTGGGCAGGCACTGTTCTTTTTCTGCACAGCCCACTAATATGCAGGAGTAGCTATGCTGATTGAATATTATTAATTAGGAAAATTTACATGAAGTTTTACTTTGAAATTCTTAAAAAGTATCGGAAGGTCAATGAAACCTTACTATCACCTAAAATCCTATTCAAAGATTCCGATCAGTTTGGGATTAGCTGATTGTCTTGAGTCTGACAGTTGACAGCATTTTTCCGGTAATCTGTGCAGTCTGGAAATGATAGTTAAACTCTACCAGACCTTGCAGACTCTACCAGCTGATATTTGACTTATGGACCTTATTAGTAAGTATTTTTTTCATTCTTGTCTTTCCAGGAAACTCTTGTTAATGGCTTCTGTAGTCAGTCACAGGAAGCCGAGCACTCACACATACAAAGGTCATGTTACCCAGTACCCATTCTAATGAAGAGGGGAACATAAAAGTCGGAGCCTGGAAGTATAACATTAGATGGGCCATGTAGACACAACGTATTGCCTTATAAAATTCTGATTTTATTGAATGTCATAAACATGAAGGCTTGGAACTATGATGACAATTGTAGGAGGTCGGACCAGAATCTGTGACTACCTATGTGCCGGTTAGTCATAGAGAAGGCACCATCTACTGACCCAGAATACTTTGTGGGTACTAGCTGATCGAGATCCTCAGTGAGAATTTAACCTTTAGAGATGTAGTGAAGGAATCTAAACAAGTTCTGCCGAGAGTTTCTTGTTCTTAGCTTGTCCTCTTCACCAGGAAGAATCACCGGTGGCTTTACTTTGTTCCATGCCGATTGCCCAATTATTGCAGTTTCTGGCTCTGATACCTGCTGATGGGTGCAACTCATTAATTTGGGGCACTGCAGGTTAAGTAAGAGGGTGCCATTGTCATCCAACTGGTCTTTTCCAATTTTGCATCCTGTAATTTCTCAGCTGCCTCTGTCACCTCTCCCTGCTCTGCGCTCTGTTCAGCTTCACTATAGATTTGGACATCTGATGACTCCACTCCAAAAATGGTTCCTTTCTCTCAACTCCCCACATCTATAACTGTCACAGTCTGCGTATGGCCGTGACATTATGTGCCGTGCCAGGCAAGCCAAGATCAGCTGCCAGCTCCTGTGCTGGCTATAGAAGAGGACGCCGTGCGTCGTGGGAGGGGAGGAAGGTAAGAAGAACCATTTATTCTTCATTAAATGTGTTGGAGAAGAGTGAGAAACATTATTACTGGAGGGAGCTTAGAACATTATACCAGGAAGGGGCTCAGGATGGCAGACATTATACGAGGAAGGGGCCCAAGAAGAGGGACATTATATCAAGAAGGGGCCCACCATAAAGGTGAACAGGATGGGGGACATTATACTAGGAAGGGACCCAGGATTAGATACATTATATCAGGAAGGAACCCACAATGGGGGAGATTATTACAGGAAAGGGCTAAAAATTGGTTACATTATACCAGGAAGGTGCCAGGATGGGGGGCATTATTATAAATAGGGACTCAGAATGGGGAATATTATGCTAGGAAGGTGAATAGGATGGGGGACATTATACCAGGAAGGGGCCCAGGATTAGATACATTATATCAGGATGGGACCCATAATGGGGGAGATTATTGCAGGAAAGGGCTAAAAATTGGTAACATTATACCAAGAAGGTGCCAGGATGGGGGGCATTATTATAAATAGGGACTCAGGATGGGGAATATTATACCGGGAATGTGAACAGGATGGGGGACATTATACCAGTAAGGGGCCCAGGATTAGAGATATTAAATGAGGAAGGGACCCAGAATTGAGGACATTATTTTAACAAAGGGCCAGAATGGGGGAAATTATTATAGGAAGGGACTTAGGATGGGGAACATTATACCAGGAAAGGACCCAAAATGTGGGACATTAATCCAGGAAGGGGCCAGCAATGTTTTTTAATCTCTAAAAAGTACCCAATTTATTAATGCCACTCTAAGTAGCAACAGACGTTCATATGACTACTGATTCCTTATTTTAAGAAAACACTGACATTTACAAGATTATTTACGTTTTATAAGCAAATGCTCAAAATATAATTGAGATCTAATAAAACTGTTTCGCAGACTGTTAGGAAATGATGGACTACCATCAACGCAATAGTAAATAGCAAGAGGTATTCATTCGGATGAATGAGATTTTGCTCTGACAATATCTACTCTCGTTACGTACAACATAAAATTTGTTTTTGAAGAAGAAAATCCTATTTGACTCTCTTTCCTGATAATCTAAGTCCTTTATTTTAACAAGGAGTCCAAGATCCGTTCTTATGAATAGTACGTTCCTCTTGAAAATGAGGCACATTAAGTTATCACATATTTCTGTAGAACTCTATGTTTCCTTTACGCTCTGGTAACTTCATGTCTTTTACAGAACAGAACCATCCTTTCGTTTCAGTTTACGACGTGAAATGTATCCTCACTTCTGCTTGTCGATTATTAACATTAATACAGTAGTGTACGGTCTCAAACAATGAGCAAATCTTTATAAGTTTCACATTATCCATTCTTCTATCTCTATATTCACACAAACTCTGCAGTTACTCGTGAATATTGAAATCATCAATATCAATTATTCACCAAAAAATGTTTATTTAGTTAAATGATTCATAATGTACTGTATAATAGTTTAGTTGTAAGTAATAAAAGTTTTTATTGCAATACTGTATTTTCGCAAATATATTGTCTTCACCCATGTGGCATATGAGAGCTTAGTTAAAATTGGCAAATCAAGTGTTTCGTAAATTTCCTCTCTTACATTTGGTTAAAAAACAAACAAAAAGGCCTGCTTCCCCCTTTAATAAAACTTTCTTTTGATACATTTAACTGCTTCACCCTTTAATAAAACTTTCTTTTGATACATTTAACTCCATTACTATTTTATTATATCTGAGCAGCAGCACCTTTAAAGATTTCCCCAATTCTTTCATTTTTTTGGTTTATCTTTAATATGGTGGTGTCCGTGACCAGCCATAAAAGTGGAAATAGTAGCAGGTAACCATCGGTGCCACACTCGTGAAAACAAGAGTGTGCCTAGCAGTATAATACTTTTTCCATCATGGTGAGCGCATTATCTCTTTTTACTCCAAACCATCTTAAAATCCATCTTAAAATCCATGATCTTTTTCTGTTTTATTTCTAGTATATCCTTTCTTTATAATTATTATGGAAGTTTAGATAATATTGACAAATCAAGTGCTTTTTAAATTCCCATCCTTTTCTTTATTACATTCTTCTCCGGTATGGGTCTAAATAAATGATAAACTATAAAACTTTATGTTCTAAAACCTGCTTTTCTCAAATATATAGTATTCACTAGTGATGGGTAGACCCGTGGATGTTCGGGTCCGTTGGGTTCGGCCGAACATTTATAAAAAGTTTGGTTCAGGTACCAAAACGGTACCTGAACTAGAACCCGAACCCAGACCCCATTAAAATGAATGAGGGGCCAAAACATCCGGCATTTCCCATGCTGTGATCTGTGTGTCAGCATGGGAAACACCCGATGTGATCAGCAGTAAGTTCATTACCACGGGTCAGAGTGCTGTGGTTCCCACGCAGTCACACAGATGACAGAGTGAGAGTCAGCAGCACTGACTGGCGTTAAAAAGGTTGCCGCCGATCAAGTTCTCACGCAGCCAACAGTGCCATAAGTGAGGTGACCGGGTTCATCAGCTATGAACACCGGTGACGTTCTCACGGCACCGCTACACACTGCATGAGCATTCTCGCGCTCCTGTGCCAGTGTGTTCTGGCTGGTGTGGAGAGCAGTCACTGATGTGTCTGCTCTCCAAATCACCTGGATCGTCGTGGGACACAAATGGATTATATTCTCATCAGAAAGATGAGTAATATGTTTTTTTTTATTTTTGTCTTTTATAGGTGACATGGGTTTCAATGGATTAGGCGTTAAGGTGAGTATAAGTTTGCTTTTTTTATTTTTTGTCTTTTACAGGGGACTTTGTCTTCAGTGGATTAGACGTTAAGGTGAACATAATGCTTTTTTTTGTCTTTTACAGGAGACATGAGCTTCAGTGGATTAAGCATTAAGATGAGTATAATGCTTTTTTGTTTTTATTTCAAATAAAGGTGTCAGTGTCATTATTTCAATAAAAATACTTTATTCATGCTGTGTATTTTTTACAATATAACTATGGTGTTAGTAATGAGGGAGTCTTACAGACGCCTCTCCATTACTAACCTCTGGGCTTGATATCAGCGGCCATAAAACAATGGCCCCAAACCTATTACCCCACTTGCCACCGCACCAGGGCAAGTGGGAAGAGCCGGGCAAAGTGACAGAATTGGCGCATCTAATAGATGCACCTTTTCTGGGGCCGCTATGGGCTTCTATTTTTAGGCTGGGGAGGGCTAATATCCATGGCTCCTTCCCAGTCTGAGAATACCAGCCCAAGTTGTCAGCTGTAGCTTGGCTGGCTGTCAAAAATTGGAGGACCCCACACCGTTTTTTTAAATTATTTATTTAAATAATTAAAAATATGGCATTGGGAAACCCTCTATTCTTGATAACCAGCCATGATAAAGCTGACAACTGGGGTTGTAGCCCGCAGCTGTCGATTTTGCATGCTCTGGTTATCAAAAATAGATATATATGCACCAGAAGATCAAATCTATTCCAGACATTAATTACTGTAGGCTTGCACTATTATAATTTATGCCACTTTCTAGCTTATTTTATAGTAAATTTTTGGGGCTGTGTAGGGCCCATTCCCTTCATCTATTTTTTTTTAGAAAGTTGCTAATAAAGACGTAAAAAACAAAAAAGAAGTCTCAAATAATGGCACAACTATGGCAAGCAGCAAAATTGGCAACTTTTTTAATCCAGAAAACTGATATAGTGGCAATGATTGAGTCTCGCAAATCCATGCCGGCTATTTAGATGAATGACCATCATTATAATGCCAGTTCCTCATCCTGGCACTTAAAGGGCTACCCCAAAGGAGAAGACCTCCCTTCTATGACCTCCAATGCCATTATAGAGCATAAGGACAGTGATTTTTGCTGGTGGGACAACCACTTTAATTACCATATACAATTGGCCCTCGTCAGCATTTTAATAATGGAATTAGATTGTAAGCTCTGCTGGAGAGAAGTGCCTTCTGGAAGTTCTGGCTTTTCTTATTCTTGAAGAACATTTTGGTGAATGTGATACCGTGCATTCCTCAGCAAAGATTCTGCTAAAACACTAGTGCACGCCCTCATCATCTCCTGCCTTGACTACTGCAACCTCCTGCTCTGTGACCTCCCTTGCAACACTCTTGCGCCCCTCCAATCTATCCTAAACTCTGCTGCCCGACTAATCCACCTGTCCCCCCGCTATTCCCCGGCCTCTCCTCTCTGTCAATCCCTTCACTGGCTCAACATTGCCCAGAGACTTAAGTTGAAAACCCTAACCCTGGCATACAAAGCCATCCACAACCTGTCTCCTCCATATATCTCTGACCTAGTCTCCCGGTACATAGCTGCACGCAACCTCCGATCCTCACAAGATCTCCTTCTCTACTCCCCTCTTATCTCCTCTTCCCACAATCGCATACATGATTTCTCCCGTGCTTCCCCCCTACTCTGGAACTCTCTACCCCAACACATCAGACTCTCGCCTACCATGGAAGCCTTCCAAAAGAAACCTGAAGACCCACCTCTTCCGACAAGCCTACAACCTGCAGTAATCACCGCTCCACCATACCGCTGCACGACCAGCTCTGCCCTCACCTACTGTATCCTCACCCATCCCTTGTAGACTGTGAGCCCTCGCGGGCAGGGTCCTCGCTCCTCCTGTACCAGTTGCTGACTCGTTTTGTTAAGATTATGTAAATGTTTTTGCTATGTACTGTATACCCCTATCACATGTAAAGCGCCATGGAATAAATGGAGCTATAATAATAAATAATAATAATAATAATACCTCTACTGGCCCGTCACATGAGGAATATTACCTCCTGCGTCCTGGCGCTCTCACGTCTTGGAATCATTGTGTCCTTATGGGTCACATACATTATAGAACGGTTAATAGCTCATGTCAGCGTTCGCAGTAACATTGTAACAAGGATTTCATTTCTCTATGATTCAAGTAGATGAAATTCCCAGTGAGCGCTGCGCTCTTTTCAACTCACTTGAATGGCGACATCTGAACACACCGGAGACCATTCTTCTGTTACTTTATCTCCAAGGCTGATGTACGGTTTTCTTCGGTTTAGTTTATCCTCTCTATAATGGGGACTGAACGACAAGCTGAAGTTTTTTTCATTTTTGTATCAATGCTCATTTTTGAGAAAAACTTCTGAATAGTAAACGAGGTGAAAGTCTTTCGTCAGAGAAAATGGTGGAGTCATTAAGAAAGTCAGTGCAATCATCATGTGCAAACATGACATAAGGGGGTTGTCAAGGAACCCAGAAACAGTAACACACCTGGTTGTGTCGATTATTGTAGCTAAGCACAATGGAGGTTGTGAAGACACGGGGTCTTCCGTGGGCATAATACTACTCAAACAACACAGGATGAAGGTAAAACAGCGTGACAATACTTTACTGAACTACAAAGCGAACAATAAACAGATAGAACAGTCCCAGCAAATACAAAGATGGTGCAAAATTACACAGTCTCACCCTTCCACTCTGCCCGCCTGGGATAGAACAGCTGCGACTTTGGGACTTCCAGGGCCGACTACCTCAACCAGTGGCCCCCCTCTTCTGGCGGACCCACACAGAGAGAAGTTAGCAGCAAGCTTAGAAAGATAGCAGTTCATCGAGGTACAAGGCCAGGGGACCTGAGAGTCCCACCGTGGCCTCTCCGAGACTTTCCATGGGGCCAGATGACCGGTGGGTCCCAATCTGGCTTCTACGAATGTCTTCATGGGTTCCATGTGACCGGAGGGTCCCTCCTAGTAACCCCAAACAACATATCCATGGGGCCAGGTGACTTCATCGTCCCAACCTGGTCTCTCTAATGGTTAATGGAGCAGATCCGCATCTTTCCAGTCAGGGCTGATACCCTTAGGCCGGAATCATGTAGAATTCAAATCTGTGTATCTTTAGGTAAAATCCATGCTTCCAAGCTGATGGTCTCAGAGTCTGTGTGTCCTCTTGCTTCTCCTTGATTCTCTGTCCCAAGTCTCTTTTCAGCAGGTTAGATAAACCCTTTTTCTATTTACATATAAAGGTCATCAGTCACAGGTCGGGGTTAGGGAGGGCATTACTCACATGGCTCAACTCTCATTGTTTGAGCTAATCTGTTTACATAGTAGGTATAGTAGGGGGCTCTTTAAATCAACATTCAGGATTATTCAAAAAATAGTCTGTGTTAATCAACCAAAGAAGATCACAGGTTAAAAAGTCAACATAAAAATAAAGGTATACTGCTCTTGACATCAGGAAGTATGTCTGGCATAATTAAGATTTTACGCTGTATCGTCAAAAAAGGTGAAATGGTGCTAAGCTTAAATACCAGAAAGACAGAAAAACAGGACTCACAGGCTTTCTCTATGAGTTGGAGGATGGAGCAGGACTCACAGGCTTTCTCTATGAGTGGGAGAAGGAAGAAGGACTCACAGGCTCTCTCTATGAGTGGGAGAAGGAAGCAGGACTCACAGGCTTTCTCTATGAGTGGGAGGTGGAAGCAGGACTCACATGCTTTATCTATGAGTGGGTGGAGGATGTATGACTCACGGGCTTTCTCTATGAGTGGGAGAAGGAAGAAGGACTCGCAGGCTTTCTCTATGAGTGGGAGAAGGAAGCAGGATTCACAGGCTCTCTCTATGAGTGGGAGAAGGAAGCAGGACTCACAGGCTTTCTCTATGAGTGGGAGGAGGAAGCAGGACTCACAGGCTTTCTCTATGAGTGGGAGGTGGAAGCAGGACTCACAGGCTTTCTCTATGAGTGGAAGGTGGAAGCAGGACTCACAGGCTTTCTCTATGAGTGGGAGAAGGAAGCAGGACTCACAGGCTTTCTCTATGAGTGGGTAGAGGAAGCAGAACTCACGGGATATTTCTCTGATTTATATAATAAAAGTGATATAATTGTAGTCAAGGGAATTTGCATTAATTAGTCCTATAGCAGAGGACTGCTGTATTGTATTAGGCATGCACTGGTGTTTACTGGCTGCGTTTAGGAGTACTGTCTATAATTAATGTGCTATAATTAATGTATAGAATTAGAGGTCGAGAGTAATATAGGAAGGTAAGCAGGCGGTCTGCTATCAGGCTGATGTTACAGGAGGAAGCGCATGCAAAGTGGATGGAAACTGGACACAGTTTAGATGAAATTCTTGGAAAGTTGCAAAAAAGGATTCAAGGCTGATGACATAAGAAAAGCATAATAATTCTCAATAATATAATACAGTTCAAAGAACTGCCACACAATACCATGCAATCCCCTGAGCAATGCACCCCATTCACATATGATTGCATGCAGACAGCATCACTTAATACAACCACCACTCAATATCTGCCATATGCATCAATAGACACATGAACAGTCGGCCACCACTATGATTTTCATATCCTCAGTCCAGCTTCTTTTTTACGTGTCTTAGAACGAGAGAAAATATTTTTCATCCATTCGTATTTTTCTCTATAGAAACTGCAAATTTTATAAAACATACAGTAGTGTATCAAATGTGATCTGTCCGGTTTTCCATCTGAGGGCTGCATAGGATATAACAAATGGGTCCGAAGCTCAGGGATGCAGAGTTTTCTAGAAAAGCTATTAAACTACTGGCAAGAGAAAGCCTGTGAGTCCTGCATCCTCCACCCAGTCATAGAGAAAGCCTGTGAGTCCTGAATCCTCCGCTCACTCATAGAGAAAGCCTGCGAGTCCTGCATCCTCCACCCAGTCATAGAGAAAGCCTGTGAGTCCTGAATCCTCCGCTCACTCATAGAGAAAGCCTGCGAGTCCTGCATCCTCCACCCAGTCATAGAGAAAGCCTGTGAGTCCTGAATCCTCCGCTCACTCATAGAGAAAGCCTGCGAGTCCTGCTTCCTCTGCCCACTCATAGAGAAAGTCTGTGAGTCCTGCATCCTCTGCTCAGTCACAGAGAAAGTCTGTGAGTCCTGCATCCTCTGCCCAGTCATAGAGAAAGCTTGTGAGTCCTGCATCCTCCGGTCACTCATACAGAAAGCCTGTGAGTCCAGCTCCCCACCTCACTATTATTTTTGAGATATTTGCCTCATTTAGTGTTTCTTTTACTTTTTTCTTTTGTGTCATTTTAATTATTTAATCAGTAAATCATCTCTCCGGGTCGTTTCCTCCTGTATATTTCCTTCAGTCTTATTGACGTTACTACTGGTTTCGGGCATTTGTCTCAGTTTTCATTAGCTTCCGAGTTTTTACATCTCCCATTCATGCTACATGCAAATATATGAAAGGTTGTACTCTATTATATCTCCTGTTTTACTGGACAGCGAGCAGTGGATTTTACCCACTTAGCATCAGGCAATTAATATTATGTAAATCAGTTTTTATCATTTGCATGAACTTCAGGGTGTTTCTGCGAATATGCAAAGCTTTATTTTTGCATAAATATCTAAAGCATCTGACTCATTAAGCCGGTTTACAAAGGAACATAATAATAGCAGTCGTAATAAAGTCAAAGTGGTACCTGAGCCATTGTCTTTTGGGTCCAATTCCAGACTTTAAAGGAACCCTGCCATGTAAAATAACTGCTATTAACCTGCAGATATAGGGTTACGTTCATGCATCATTGAACTGTATACGTGCAACAGTATAAAATAGCTTTGTTTAATCATTGGAACTTAAAAAATTGGGTCAATGAACAATAAAACCAAACCCTTTGTGCCTGGGGCCAGTAAAGTTACCAATTAAAGGGTTTGTTTTTAAGTTTTCACCTATCCTTTCATCAGTATCCAAGGTATGACATTTCTCCTTGCGGAGAGTGACATGTTAAGCATGTCAAGGCGAGGAGACTTTTAAGCCGCAATGCTCCTCTGGGAAATATGCAAATTATCTCTTCAGAGAGGAAGAGGACTAGAACTCTAGCACCACCTATAGGAAGTAGCAATCCTAAAAGTCAATATCGACCCTTTAAGGAGCCTTGCCATATGACTTAGGATAAAATCCAGAACCATAATCTCAATTTGCAGACACTGTGTTTCGGGGTACTGACAAGGCTCGTTAAAGGGTTGATATTGACTTTTAGGATTGCTACTTCCAATAGGTGGCGCTAGAGTTTTCATCCTCTTCCTTTCTGAAGAGGCAATTTGCATATTTCACAGAGGAGCATTGCGGCTTAAAAGTTTACTCACCTTGACATGCTTAACATGTCACTCTCCGCAAGGAGAAACATTAGCCCTCGGATACCGGTCTGACGCCTCTTACCCAGCTAAACCATATCTCACACTTTGCACTGACCAGGGGTAGTACCCTGAAACACAGTGTCTGCAAATTGAGTTTAAGGTTCTGGCTTTGATCCTAAGTCATATTACAAGGCTCGTTAAAGGGTCAATATTGACTTTTAGGATTGCTACTTCCTGTAAGTGGCATTAGAGTTCTATTCCTCTTCCTCTCTGAAGAGACATTTGCAGCTATCCTTTCGTAAGTGATACATTTTTGATGGATAGGCTGGGATCCAACCACTAGGACCCTAACGGACACCTTAAAAGGGGCTCTACAGTCCCCCATGTGAATATAGCATAAGTCATGCATATTAATTAATTATATGACTGCCGGAAAAAGCCGAGTACAGTTCTCTGCAGTGCTCCATTTTTAGGATCGCAGCAGTAGGACCTAGTGATGAGCAAGTATGTCCGGTTAACCCTTTCGGCGAGTATGCTCGGTCGAGTACCGAGTATCTTCAGTGTACTCGGTGATATGTTTGAATCACTCCCGTGTGCATGATTTGTTACTGTTTGACAGCTTTAATGCATGTGAGGAATGCTTGTTTCTTAAGCATTCCTCACATGTATTAAAGCTGTCAAACAGTCACAAATCATGCACATGAGAGTGATTCAAACATATCACCGAGTACACTGAAGATACTCGGTACTTGCCCGAGCATACTCGCCGAAAGGGTTAGCCGAACATACTCGCTCATCACTAGTAGGACCCCTAACAATCCATAAGTTATCACAAATCCCAAGGATAGGTAATAACTTAAAAACGTTGGATGAACCCATTAAGACATAATCCAGAAATACCCTTTTACCCCGAAGTGCAAATTCTGCCCTTTAGGAGTTCAATTTGTTTCAATGCAAGGCACAGTCTAGAAATAATAATAATATGTAATATGAAAGTCAAGTATTATTCCCCAAATACAA
The DNA here is from genome assembly GCF_046119375.1 of Phyllobates terribilis. Classification (NCBI taxonomy): domain Eukaryota; kingdom Metazoa; phylum Chordata; class Amphibia; order Anura; family Dendrobatidae; genus Phyllobates; species Phyllobates terribilis. The sequence goes on along the minus strand of NW_027362761.1, from coordinate 588,258,887 downwards.
AAATGTATAGGATTGAAAGAATTCATCCTAAGGGAAATATCTCCATTAAAAAAAAAACATGAAAATTACAAAATTCTTTAATATTCACAACAAAATGCAGATGAAATTGAATAATCAATTTAGTATAATGCAATATAATGAAGCCCAATAATGTAGAGTCATAACACATATTATTGGAGAATGTAATGCAATAAAATGTTCATAAAATTCACTATAATACAATATCAGAGTGATATAAAAAATATCCATGCTGATAAGCTTTGCATTGCGACCTTCTAATGAAAACTTTACATGAGGCTGTTTCTAACTGTTCCTGTCTTTTCGGGTGAGTGTTCAGAATAAGGAGTTTTATTCATTATGTAACTTGTATCCTGTGTTTTCACCAGTTTTCCCCTCTGAAGGCTCCATCTCTAGTTTTCAGTTGCCCCTGAGCTAGTGGGTGGTGACTAGCCGCTATGATGTCTCCCATACACAGACACGAGGAATTCCTGATTTTCTGTCTCCATGTAGTAAATGTTCAGAATCAGCAGCAGTATGAAAGATATTATACAGCAGTATTGTGCATTGTAGCTGTGAATCCAGAACAGAGGTGAGAAAAGACACCATAGGCAGAATGGGAAACGTTATAAAGAAGTACAGTGCAGAGTAGCTGTGAATCCAGCATTGAGGTAAGAGCAAATACTTACATGAAAGAAGCAGCAGTAGCATGGAAGGCTTAATACAACAGTACTGAGCAGCATAGGTGTGAATTCAGCATTGGGGTAATCTAGAACACTTACTAGGAAGCAGCAGCGGACTGAAAGACAATGCATGGCAATATTCAGTGTTTTAGATATGAATCCAGTTTTGGAATTGATTAAAACTGTGAAGCACTGGCAGCATGGGGTGAATCCAGCACTATTGTGAACTATAACACGACCTGGAAAGCAGCAGTAAGGAGGGCAATTCCCTATGGTAATGAGCAGTGTAGCTGTAAATCTAGCACTGAGGTAAGACAATTGCTAGAAAGCATTAGCACTGCCGCTGTTACCTGCATTACAATTAGTCTGCTGCTCTCTACCTGCACTAAATGTACTGTGCTTTTCCTATAATTATTATTATTATTTATTATTATAGCGCCATTTATTCCATGGCGCTTTACATGTGAAAGGGGGTATGCATACAAGAACAATTACAATAAGCTTGAACAAAACGTGACAGCAACTGATACAGGAGGAGCGAGGACCCTGCCCACGACGGCTCATAGTCTACAAGGGATGGGTGAGGATACAGTAGGTGGGGGCAGAGCTGGTCGTGCAGCGGTATGGTGGAGCCATGGTTGCTGCAGGTTGTAGGCTTGTTGGAAGAGGTGGGTCTTCAGGTTCCTTTTGAAGGTTTCCACGGTAGGCGAGATTCTGATGTGTTGGGGTAAAGAGTTCCAGAGTAGGGGGGAAGCACGGGAGAAATCTTGTATGCGACTGTGGGAAGAGGAAAAAAGAGGGGCGTAGAGAAGGAGATCTTGTGAGGATCGGAGGTTGCGTGCAGGTAAGTACAGGGAGACTAGGTCACAGATGTATGGAGGAGACAGGTTGTGGATGGCTTTGTATGCCATGGTTAGGGTTTTGAACTGGAGTCTCTGGGCAATGGGGAGCCAGTGAAGGGATTGACAGAGAGGAGAGGCCGGGGAATAGCGGGGGGACAGGTGGATTAGTCGGGCAGCAGAGTTTAGGATAGATTGGAGGGGTGCGAGAGTGTTGGAAGGGAGGCCACAGAGCAGGAGGTTGCAGTAGTCGAGGCGGGAGATGATGAGGGCGTGCACTAGTGTTTTTGCAGATTCATGGTTGAGGAATGTGTGGATCCGGGAGATATTTTTGAGTTGGAGTTGGCAGGAAGTGGAAAGGGCTTGGATAAGTGGTTTGAAGGAGAGATCAGAGTCCAGGGTTACCCCAAGGCAGCAAGCTTGCGGGACTGGGGAGAGTGAGCAGCCATTGACGTTGATAGATAGGTCAGATGGGGGGGGATGAATGAGATGGCGGAAAGATGATGAATTCTGTTTGATCCATGTTAAGTTTTAGAAAACTAGCAGAGAAGAAGGATGAGATGGCGGACAGACATTGTGGGATTTTGGTTAGTAGGGAGGAGATGTTGGGTCCGGAGAGGTAGATCTGTGTGTCATCAGCATAGAGGCGATACTGAAAGCTGTGGGACTATGACCTGTCCGAGGCCAAAGGTGTATATGGAGAAGAGCAGGGGTCCTAGGACTGAACCTTGGGGGACACCGACAGATATGGGGCGAGATGATTAGGTGGTGTGTGAGTGGGAGACGCTGAATGTCCGGTCTGTTAGGTATGAGGAGATCCAAGATAGGGCCAAGTCTATGATGCCGAGAGACGAGAGAGTCTGTAGTAAGAGGGAATGGTCCACTGTGTTGAAGGCAGATGACAGGTCTAGGAGGAGGAGGACAGAGTAGTGTCGCTTGGACTTGGCGGTTATGAGGTCGTTGGTGACTTTATTCAGGGCAGTTTCAGTGGAGTGTTGCGGTCAGAAGCCAGATTGTAAGCGGTTAAAGAGGGAGCAGGAGGAGAGGTGGGAGGACAGTTCAAAGGAGAGAGTAGAGAATGTAAGTAGGTTGTGATCAGAAAGGGGGAGAGGTGAGTTACAGAGGTTAGATAAGGAACAGAGGCGGGTGAAGATTAGGTCCAGTGTGTGGCCATGTTTGTGAGTGGCTGCGGAAGACCATTGAGTAAGGCTGAAGGAGGAAGTGAGGGAAAGAAGCTTAGAGGCAGCTGAGAGGGAAGTGTTGATGGGGATGTTGAAGTCTCCCATGATGATAGTGGGGATGTCAGCGGAAAGAAAATTAAGTAGCCAGGTAGTTACCTGCACTACATGTACTGTGCTGTTCTCTACCTGCACTACATGTACTGTGCCTCCCTACCTTGACTACATGTACTGTACTGCTCTCTACATACATTACATGCACTTTAAGACTCTCTACCTGCACTACATGTACTGTGCTGCTCTCTACCTGCACTACATGTACTGTGCCTCCCTACCTTGACTACATGTACTGTACTGCTCTCTACATACATTACATGCACTTTAAGACTCTCTACCTGCACTACATGTACCCTACTGCACTCTACCCGTACATGTACTGTGCTACTCTCTAGCTGCACTATATGTACTGTGCTGGTCTCTATCTGCACTACATGTATTGTGCTGCTCTCTATCTACAGTAAAAGTACTTTACTTCTCTCTACCTGCACTACATGTACCCTACTGCACTCTTCCTGCACTATACGTACTGTATAGCTCTCTACCTACACTACATGTACTTTACTACTCTCTACCTGCACTACATGTACCCTACTGCACTCTACTTGTACATGTACTGTGCTACTCTCTATCTGCACTACACGTACTGTGCTGTTCTCTATCTGCACTACATGTACTGTGCTGTTCTCTATCTGCATTACATGTACTGTGCTGCACTTTATCTGCACTTCATGTATTGTACTGCTCTCTACATGCACTACATGTACTGTGATGCTCTCTATCGGTACTACATCTGCTATACTATATCCTACCTATTCTACATGTACCGTTTTCTCTCTACCTGCTCCTCCATCCCTTCCCTTAACCCTTGGTGAGTCGGCAGTCCATCTTGCTTTGACAAAGATGAATTTTATCTGTGTTTTTTTTCAGAGTGACTGTTGAGTTTGGGAGTAGGTTGGTAAGGGGAGAAGAAGTGGCTCGAATATGGAGAAAGAAGCAGATTTGTTTGATAAGATATATTACAAAGTTTCTTAGGTTCACTTGTACTATTCATTTATGAAAAGTTTGTTGATGCGACAGTGACCATTTAGCACTTTGTTTTTGCATTACAATGTGTGAGCTTCAGGTTATTCTTGAAGACTTGAGAAAATGAGACAAACCCGACTACATGGACTATTGAAAGCATACAGGGGTACAGTCTGGCCCCATACACTTCTATGGGCACTTGGTTATAGTTTTTGTAAGTTTCCCTTTAAAATAATTCCGCATGTTACATAACAGTAATATGATGCTGGAGATAAGAACGTGTTGATTTCTGTGTTGAATTGTAGTTGGATGAGGGAATGAACTGGTTTATGTCTGATCCTTCGTTGGCATCTTTCAGGCTTTATATACAAAGCCGCTCTTGTTCTCCTCCGTTCACAATTAGCCGCATTCATCGATGAACCTGTTTACATTTCATGCAATTATCCAATTTCACAGTTTTGCTTGTTTTTCAAAATGGTGATAAGTTAATTAGAGATAAAAAGTTTTACAAAGTATCTGGCGCTCCATCTTGTGACGTAACACTGTCCGGCAGTATCTAAGAGATGATGCAATCCTTACCTTACCAAGTCCATCGAAAGGATATGCAAGTTGTGAAGGATATTCCCAGGTCACGTCTCTGGAGTACAGCCCTACAGCAAATGATCACAGCACAAAGTCGTTATCTCTAAAAAGAGGCATCAGAATCCAAGTGTAGTCATAGAAATCCACAGCTAAGGCAGGCGGATAGATAGAGAGAGGAAAGGGCAGGCAGATACACAGATACAGAACAGGAAAGTCAGATACTGGACAGAACAGACAGATAGATACAGGGCAGGACAGGCAGATACACAGATACAGAACAGGCAGATACTGAACAGAGCAGACAGATAGATACAGGGCAGGACAGGCAGATACACAGATACAGAACAGGCAGATACTGAACAGAGCAGACAGATAGATACAGGGCAGGACAGGCAGATACACAGATACAGAACAGGAAAGTCAGATACTGGACAGAACAGACAGATAGATACAGGGCAGGACAGGCAGATACACAGATACAGAACAGGCAGATACTGAACAGAGCAGACAGATAGATACAGGGCAGGACAGGCAGATACACAGATACAGAACAGGCAGATATTGAACAAGGGAGACAGATAGATACAGGGCCGGACAGGCAGGTACACAGATACAGAACAGGAAAGTCAGATACTGGACAGAACAGACAGATACATAGATATAGGACAGGCAGATACTGGACAGAGCAGACAGATAGATACAGGGCAGGACAGGCAGGTACACAGATACAGAACAGGAAAGTCAGATACTGGACAGAACAGACAGATACACAGATATAGGACAGGCAGATACTGGACAGAGCAGACAGATAGATACAGGGCAGGACAGGCAGATACACAGATACAGAACAGGAAAGTCAGATACTGGATAGAACAGACCGATACACAGATATAGGACAGGCAGATACTGGACAGAGCAGACAGATAGATACAGGGCAGGACAGACAGATACACAGATACAGAACAGGAAAGTCAGATACTGGACAGAACAGACAGAAACACAGATATAGGACAGGCAGATACTGGACAGAGCAGACAGATAGATACAGGACAGGACAGGCAAATACACAGATACAGAACAGGAAAGTCAGATAATGGACAGAACAGACAGAAACACAGATATAGGACAGGCAAATACTGAATAGAGCAGACAGATAGATACAGGGCAGGACAGGCAGATACACAGATATAGAACAGGAAAGTCAGATACTGGACAGAACAGACCGATACACAGATATATGACAGGCAGATACTGGACAGGGCAGACAGATAGATACATGGCAGGACAGGAAGATACATAGATACAGGGTAGTTGAGGCATATACTGGACAGGATAGGCAGTTAGATATATACAGGGCAGGACAGGAAGATATACAGATAAAGGGCAAGACAGACAGATATATAGATACATCCAGTGCAGAACAGGTAGATAAGTACATAAGGCAAATACACAGATATAGGGCAGGACAGGCAGATAGATACTTTCAGGGCAGCACAGACAGATAGATACATACAGGGCAGGGCAGGCAAATACACAGATACACATCAGGACAGGCAGATACACAGATACAGGTCAGGACAGGCAGATACAGGTCAGGACAGGCAGATACACAGATATAGGGCAGGATAGGCAGATACACACATACAGAGAAGGACGTTCACATAGATACATACAGGGCAGGACAGGCAGATAGATACATACATGGGAGGACAGGAAAATACACAGATACAGGTCAGGACAGGCAGATACACAGATACAGGTCAGGACAGGCAGATACACAGATATAGGGCAGGATAGGCAGATACACACATACAGAGAAGGACAATCACATAGATACATACAGGGCAGGACAGGCAGATAGATACATACAGGGCAAGACAGGCAGATACAGAGATACAGGGCAGAAGGGGTAGACAATTGACAGGAGAGGCAGATAGATACAGAGCACATTGATACTAGCATGGTAGGACAGAAAGATAGACAGATAAAGGACAGGGCAGGCAGATAGTTACAGGGCAGGCAGATAGTTACAGGGCAGGCCATAGTGCCCAATAGCAAATGGTGACAGCATGAAGTTGATATCTCCAAAAAGAGACATCACAATCCAAGTGTAATCATACAAATCCACAGTAAGGGCAGGCAGATAGAGATAAAGCAGGTCAGGTAGTTACACAAATACAGAATAGGGCAGTCAGATACACAGATACAGGGCAGGACAAGCATATAGCTACATACATCCTAGAACAGGCACATAGTTACATACAGGGCAGGTCAAGCAGATACACAGATACAGGGTCGGACAGTCCGACAGATACATACAAGGCTGGACAGGCAGATAGGTATATAAAGAGCAGGAGAAGCAGATACAAAGATACAAAGCAGAATAGGCAGAAAAATACATACAGGGCAGGACAGGCAGATGGATACATACAGGGAAGGACAGATAGATACAGGGCAAGACAGACAGATACACAGATGCAGGGCAGGGCAGGACAGGCAGACATAGGACAGGAGAGGCAGATAGATACAGGGCAGTGTAATGCAGCGACTTGCTGGCATTACGGTAATGGTCCAGGATGTGTTTTACCTGACCATGTACCTTCCCCCTCAGGTGACTGGTCACATGACTGTGACATAGCACAGGTCCTGCGCGCACAGAATGTCTGTCTGATCACATGACTGTGACATCAGCAAGGTCCTGTCAGTATGTGTGTGTGTGTGCACGGGATGCATATATAAACCCTGCTTGATGGGAGACAGGTGTGTTCTGTGAGAGAGGCGTAAGGCCTGTTCCCATGTGTGTGGGACACGACCGTGTGAGGCCTAGTGAGGCCGAGTGAAGCCTGGATCCTGTGTGGAAGCTATTGGCCTTGGAAGGCAGAGGCTTGATGAAGAGTCCTGAAAGGCAGAGCCTGGATCCTGTGTGGATGTCATTGGCCTTTGAGGGAACGACGGCTGGAGACCCCCACCTGGGAAACCGCAAAGCCACAGTGCTGGCGGAGTAATGGACTGAGACAGCTAAATCGGGCAAAGGTAATACCCTGTGTTATATGGACATTAATATGGACATTGCTATTTTATTACCTTGCTGAAGGCTGTTACTTGGGCCACTTGGGCCTGTCTGCTACTTGAGAGACTCCCGGATGTTAAGTGTGTAAACATGCCGGTGGCGGACTAAGATGGACTGTGTGAACTGTGGTTTATGAAGTGTAATAAACTGCAGCATTAAGAAATACCGGAAGGACATTGCTGGTGTGCTTTGATTTACCCGGTGCAGCGAGTATTCCCCATTATGATGACTAGTGCTGCCTTACATATGGTTCGAGAATGCGGGCAACTGCAGCCCGGTTGCTAGCAGCAACGACAACCCGGTTGCTAGCGGCAACGACAGCCCGGTTGCTAGGGGCAACAGCACAGGACGAGTGTAGATTAAAGCATCTGGCTGCAACTCGGTGGGGTTGCGAAGATTGGCATCGCATTCAAACCTGGTTTGCTGTGGCTCGGTGGGGCTCACGAAGTTTAAAGCATCTGGCTGCAACTCGGCGGGGTTGCGAAGGTTGTCATCGCACTCAAATCCGGTTTTGCTGTGGCTCGGCGGGACCACGAAAATTTTTCCGGGGAGAGCGGTGTGTGAATAGTGTCCTGAGGAAATGCAGGAGCAGATAAAAATGGCTGTGAAAGGAGCAGCAACTGAGTCTGAAGCTATTGAGCGATTAGAGCGATTAAAGTGCCTGTTAAAACCGGAGCAGGTATTTGAGAAACGTCTACTGGACATGAAACTGGACATGGTGCAGGAACCACAGGAGCCGTGGGCACCGTATAGAATGGTGGCAGTGGACCATTCTGTGAACTCTCCGGGGGCGGCCTTGTTGTCCCAGAGTGCCCGGGGAGGTGGTAAGAGCTGTTGTGAACTAAGTCCTAAGACTATTGCTGATTTTTCTTGTAAAAATTCCCCTGCCGGTGTGGTTGTTAAAAAGGGGGCGGAGTCTAAAAAAGGGGCGGTTGTTCAAAACAGCGTGGAGGATAGAAAATCAAAAAAAATTACTGGTGGTGGGTTGGTACCTCCTAAAAATGACAATGTGACCGTTGATAACGGGGTAGCTCCAGTAGAAGGGGTTGACGTCAAAGTGGGAGGTGACCTGTTAGTCCACAACACCATGGGGAGTGACACAGACCCCGTAGCTGACGGTGACACTACGAAAGTAGAAGGAGAGGTCAGTCAGGAGGGGCTAGACGAGGTGAGAAAGTCCCCATCTCGTAGACGGCGCAAGGGCCACAAAAAGGTTGCTCCTGTAGACTTGGCTGAAAATGAAAATAAAGAGAATGTAGTACTGTGTGCCTTTGCTTCAAGTGTGGATCCTCCATTAGAGGTAGAAGAGGAGGTGATGTTGCCAGTTGCAACCTCCGGTACGGTACCGAGTCAGAAGGATCTGACAGCCCTGAAAGAGGAGGCGGCCAGTCGTGACCAAGAGCTGGAGCCTATCGGCCAGCAGGGTCAGAGTGACGTGCAGCAATTATGTGAAAACCTGGGGAAAGTGTCCTCAGACCAGTTGATCCTGGAGTCTGAACAGCAGAAAATACACCAGCTTATGAGGAACTGGCAGCGAGACGTGGAGCAAAGCCACGCGGAAATTAACCAGTGGAAGGAAATGTTCTACGCAATTAAGGAGGACCACCGCAAAATCAAGGAAGAGGTTTTGCAGTTGAAGCTTGAGAAGGAGGCGCGGCAGGATGGTGTTTCTGGACGCGAACAAATCCTAGAACGACTGCGCAAACAGCTCAACCAGGAGCTGTGTGACTCCAAGAAGGAGTGTGGTGAACGCAGTAGGGAACTGCAACAGAGTAAGAGAGATTATGAGGATCTCCTCAAGGTGAAGAAAAAACTAGAGGAGGATAAGGCGGGTGCAGAGCACATGCGCCAAGTGGTTGAGACCACTCTGCAAGACACCCGTGAGGAGAATGATGATCTCCGGGGAAAGACCCTAGATCTGGAAGCTCAGGTGAAGGAGCTACAGATGTCCTGTGATACTCTCCAGAAGGCAGAGACGTACCTTAAGGAAACAGTCAGCAAGATGGAAGCTGAGCGAGAGAGGATGGAGGAGTCCATCGGAAAAGCCACAGACCAGGGCCAGGAGTTGACAATGAATTAAGGCTTGCAAGAGATGTCAAAAGCAATAAAAAAGGATTTTGGGGGTATGTCAAAAGTAAAAGAAAAGTCAAAGATGCTATAGGATTTTTACAGGATGAAAATGGAGAAATGGTAAGAGAGGATGTTGAGAAGGCCGAACTTTTTAATTCCTATTTTGCATCTGTTTTCTCTCAGAAAGAAAATGTAACATCAACTGATCTTCACTGTCCTTTTAAAGGAATAGAGGAATCCAAGTTATCAGTAAACAGAAAGATTGTGAGGGAATATTTAGCTAACATAAATGAGTTCAAGTCTCCAGGTCCAGATGAATTACACCCCAGAGTACTGAAGGAGATTGTAGAAGAAATTTTAGAACCACTCTCCATAATCTTTGAAAATTCTTGGAGAACAGGAGAAGTCCCAGAAGACTGGAGAAGAGCAAATGTTGTTCCTATCTTCAAAAAGGGGAAGAAGGTGGACCCAGGGAACTATAGGCCGGTGAGTCTGACTTCTATACCAGGAAAGATCTTTGAACAAATTATTAAACAACATGTATGTAAGTACATGGATAAGAATGAAGTGATTAACCAGAGTCAGCATGGGTTTGTAACTAACAAGTCATGTCAGACTAACTTAATTTCCTTCTATGACAGAATCACTGACTGGGTGGATCAGGGAAATGCTGTAGATATAGTATATCTTGACTTCAGCAAAGCATTTGACAAAGTATCTCACATCATCCTTATTGAAAAAATGACCAAGTATGCAATGGACCAGGCAACTGTTAGGTGGATTTATAACTGGCTTAGTGATCGGACTCAAAGGGTGGTTGTAAATGGCTTCACATCCAGCTGGATGAATGTCTCAAGTGGGGTACCACAGGGCTCCGTCCTGGGACCTGTATTGTTCAACATCTTTATCAATGATTTAGATGAAGGAATTGAGGGTAAACTGATTAAATTTGCTGATGACACAAAGCTAGGAGGGATAGCTAATACTAGAGAAGAGAGAGAGAGGATTCAAAAAGACCTAAATAAACTGGAGCAGTGGGCAGCAACCAACAGAATGTTTTTTAACAGGGAAAAATGCAAAGTACTACATCTGGGCAATAAAAATGAAAAAAGCATATACAGAATGGGAGGAATAGAGCTAAGCAACAGTACATGTGAAAAAGACTTAGGTATACTAATAGATCATAGACTGAACATGAGTCAACAGTGTGATGCAGCAGCAAAAAAGGCAAATACAATTCTGGGATGTATTAACAGAAGCATACAGTCTAGATCACGTGAAGTCATTATCGGTCTTTACTCCTCTTTGGTCAGACCTCATCTGGAATACTGTGTACAGTTTTGGGCACCACATTTTAAAAAAGACATCGACAAACTGGAGCAAGTTCAGAGAAGAGCGACCAGAATGGTGACTGGTCTGCAAACCATGTCCTATGAGGAACGGTTGCAGGATTTGGGAATGTTTAGCTTGCAAAAAAGAAGACTGAGAGGAGACTTAATAGCTGTCTACAAATATGTCAAGGGCTGTCACATTGTAGAAGGATCATCTTTATTCTCATTTGCACAAGGAAAGACTAGAAGCAATGGGATGAAACTAAATGGGAGGAGACACAGATTAGATATTAGAAAAAACTTTTTGACAGTTAGGGTGATTAATGAGTGGAACAGGCTGCCACGAGAGGTGGTGAGTTCCCCTTCAATGGACGTCTTCAAACAGAGGCTGGACAGACATCTGTCTGAGATGATCTAGTGAATCCTGCTTTGAGCAGGGGGTTGGACCAGATGACCCAGGAGGTCCCTTCCAACTCTACCATTCTATGATTCTATGATTCTATGAGTTGACCGCTGGTGATGGGAGGTATGAAGCCGATACCTCCTCGAGTGATGTGGGCTCGGAGGGTTCTGTGGATGTCGAAGCCGAGATCAAGCAGCTCAAGGAGTTGCTACAAACCCAGTGGATGCAAGAGAAGAGTGAGAGACTGGCTATTGAGAGCCGAGTGGGCGCATTGGAGACGGGGAGGTCTGAGAGAGCTCTGCTACTGGAAGAGCAGTTGAAGCAGGAAGAGCTTCAGAGATGGGCCGCTGAGAGGCGAGTGGCGGAGCTAGAGGAAGAAGTTTCCGGGCTCAAAAGTCGCCTGACAAAGTATCACTCAGTGAACGAGGCCTTCTTGGAGAAGGAAAAGGGCGAACACGTTGCACTCACTCCCTTATACCATGAGAAGGTGGACCTGAGGAGAACTAAGAGAGTGTTAACCACAGATAAATATGAGATGGAAGTGGTCAAGACGGAAATTCGTGGAGTTGTAGCTGTGAGTCAACTCAAGGAAAGCATACAGGGTGAAGAAGCTGGAGGTCAGTTGTCCCTGAAACCTGAGCTGGTTGATCGTCTGGAAACCACTGGTGAGACCGAAACATCTCGGTACAAGTGCCTCGTAGATATACCCGAGGATTTGAGGGAAGAATGCACCAGTGAGTCCGTGCATGAGGAGTTTAAGAAGGCCGTGGGAGCCTGTAAGGTGTAGTTGACCTCAGAAGCTAAACGGCTGGTGGTCCTGTCCACGACCGAAGTCACAATGAAGAGGGTGGCTATCCTAAGTGACATGCACTGGCGATGTATTCGCACGAAGCGGTTTCTCCGATTGGAGACGGAACAGGCCGTTAGACAACTGGAGTTGATGACGAAAGCTCACAGTATGCGTGAAGAGGTCATCCGCGTGCCTCATGTTCTGGTGAGGAAGCTCGTTGGGAGAAATGGTCGAGCCATGCAGGTGATGGTCAAGAAGTCTGGTGTGGTGAAAGTAAGCAGTCCAAGTGATCGTCAGGACTGGATACCAGACGAAGACGGCAAGGTATCATTCTCCGCTGTAGGGACAGAAGAAAGCCTGGGATATATGCGCATGCTGTTGGAGTACCGAGTGACCTACCTGCAAGAGGTAGAACAGTTGAATCTCGCTAGACTGCGAGTGGATAGACAGCATCATCTGAGTAGCAGAAGATGGCAGCCGTCTAGAAATTATGAGACCAGACAGAGAAAGGGCCCCCTAAATAACAGAACAGCTATAGCTGGAGTTAGGGACCTTTCAAGATGTCCTGAGAGTAGTTGGCGTGGGTTTAGAGGTAGTGAGCCCTCCAGTAACTCAGGTTTGAGCAGCCCATACAAACGACCCAATAGAGGAAGGGACATTACGGAGTCGAACCGGACCTTAGATACCAGGGCATGTGAGTCACACCGCTGTATGACTGACCGCTGGGAGCGGGGGAAGTCTGACAAGATTATGACTGACCGCTGGGAGCGGGGGAGACCTGACAAGGTTACAACTGACCGCTGGGAGCGGGGGAGCTCTGACAAGGTTACGACCCGGAAAGGTGACCTTGTCAGTGACAGTGACAAATGGTAGGTCCCTAAGGAATGGGCTAATGTCATTGACTAATATTCCAGGGGCTGAACAGCACAATTGACAAGTACATGGTCTCTGTATGAGCTGTGGAATATGAGATGATTGTGTATATTATGTGTTCAACCCCACAAGTTTGAACAGAGGGGGGGGGGGGATATGAAATGCAGCGACTTGCTGGCATTACGGTAATGGTCCAGGATGTGTTTTACCTGACCATGTACCTTCCCCCTCAGGTGACTGGTCACATGACTGTGACATAGCACTGGTCCTGTGCGCACAGAATGTCTGTCTGATCACATGACTGTGACATCAGCAAGGTCCTGTCAGTATGTGTGTGTGTGTGCACGGGATGCATATATAAACCCTGCTTGATGGGAGACAGGTGTGTTCTGTGAGAGAGGCGTAAGGCCTGTTCCCATGTGTGTGGGACACCGACCGTGTGAGGCCTAGTGAGGCCGGGTGAAGCCTGGTGCCTGAAAGGCAGAGCCTGGATCCTGTGTGGATGCTAGTGGCCTTGGAAGACAGAGGCTTGAGTAAGAGTCCTGAAAGGCAGAGCCTGGATCCTGTGTGGATGTCATTGGCCTTTGAGGGAACGACGGCTGGAGACCCCTACCTGGGAAGCCGCAAAGCCACAGTGGTGGGGGAATAATGGACTCAGACAGCTAAACCCGGCAAAGGTAATACCCTGTGTTATATGGACATTAATATGGACATTGCTATTTTATTACCTTGCGGAAGGCTGTTACTTGGGCCACTTGGGCCTGTCTGCTACTTGAGAGACTCCCGGATGTTAAGTGTGTAAACATGCCGGTGGCGGACTAAGATGGACTGTGTGAACTGTGGTTTATGAAGTGCAATAAACTGCAGCATTAAGAAATACCGGAAGGACATTGCTGCTGTGCTTTGATTTACCCGGTGCAGCGAGTATTCCCCATTATGATGACTAGTGCTGCCTTACAGCAGGTAGATAGATACAAGGTAGGACAGGCAGATAGACATGTACAGGGCAGGGAAATAAGCAGATAAAGGACAGGGCAGGCAGATAGTTACAGGACAGGCAGATAAAGGGCTGATCAGGCATGCAGTTGAATTCAGGGCAAGGTAAGACAGAGAGATAGATAAATGGCACGCCAAGCATATAGACAGATAGCAGGCAGGGCAAGGGAGGCAAATAGATAGATATAGGGCAGTGCAGGCAGGTAGAGAGATACCAAAAAGTACAGGCAGATGCTGGACAGAGCAGGCTCAGACACAGATGGAGGAGAGGGTAAGACAGGCAGATATATTCAGGGCAGGCAGATAGACACACGCAGGACAGGGTTGGCAGATAGAGACATGGTGGGTAGATACAAAATACACAATGTGCAGACACAGTATATATTTATATATACAGTACATACCAAAAGTTTGGACACACCTTCTCATTTAAAGATTTTTCTGTATTTTCATGAGTATGAAAATTGTACATTCACACTGAAGGCATCAAAACTATGAATTACCACATGTGGAATTATATACTTAACAAAAAAGTGTGAAACAACTGAAAATATGTCTTATATTCTAGGTTCTTCAAAGTAGTCACCTTTTGCTTTGATGACTGCTTTGCACACTCTTGGCATTCTCTTGATGAGCTTCAAGAGGTAGTCACCGGAAATGGTTTTCACTTCACAGGTGTGCCCTGTCAGGTTGAATAAGTGGGATTTCTTGCCTTATAAATGGGGTTGGGACCATCAGTTGTGTTGTGTACAATTTTCACAGTCATGAGAATACAGAAAAATCTTTAAATGAGAAGGTGTGTCCAAACTTTTGATCTGTACTGTATATATATATATATGATAGGATAGATGGATACAGGGCAGGACACCCAACATAGGTGACTCTCGTGAGGCCGTAAAAGAGCAAAGGGCAAGATGATAAAGGAGATGTGAGTCTTTCCTGCCGTGTTATTACCGTCAATAAATATTTAGTCATTTCCTTCTCTGTTTTATCCTCCTTCAGTCTATATCAGAATTGTTATTATGAGAATTAATTGAGAATCCTCTGTCCCCCTCCTCTCCTCCCATTTCTAAGATGATAATGCATCGGTGCCGTTCCTTTATTTAAAGGGTTGGATGGAAAACAATTTCTAGTAAACATATTGCTATAGTGCGGAGGCTTCCATAAGTTACAGTCCACATTAAGAAAAATACATAAAGCAATGCCCGTACCGGAAAATAGGAACAAAGCAACAAATATGTCTGCCACGTGCACTTATCATGCTATCACTCTGCCATGTCTATATTTAATCATTGTTTTATGGACCCAAATTAATCAATAATACAACACGGCTTTCTAAGCAAATGCAGAACTGATATAGTGACTTGTTTTATTACTGGGTTATTGGGTTAAATAGAATCAATATTAAGATGATAGGTAATAACAAAGGCCTTTATTATTGTGTCAGGTGGAAATTATTAATGCCTCTGCTTTCTGCATCAAATACAGGAGGAAAATGAGGAATTGGAGCAGAGAGCTCTGAAGATTTTCAGTATTATTTCTAGAGAGCATATAGGAGTCTGGGAGGAGCTGCATTAGCCAATGGCTGAAGAGCAGGAAGTCTGGGAGGTGTGGCATCAGCCAATAGCTGAAGAGCAGTAAGTCTGGGAGGTGCAGCATCAGCCAATAGCAGAAGAGCAGGAAGTCTGGGAGGTTCAACATCAGCCAATAGCTGCAGAGCAGGGAGTCTGGGAGGTGCAGCATCAGCCAATAGCTGAAGAGCAGGAAGTCTGGGAGGTGCAGCATCAGCCAATAGCAGAAGAGCAGGAAGTCTGGGAGGTTCAACATCAGCCAATAGCTGCAGAGCAGGGAGTCTGGGAGGTGCAGCATGAGCCAATAGCTGAAGAGAAGGGAGTCTGGGAGGTGCAGCTCCAGCCAATGGCTGCAGAGAAGTGAGTCTAGGAGGTGCAGCTCCAGCCAATAGCTGCAGAGCAGGGAGTCTGGAAGTTGCAGCATCAGCGAATGGCTGCAGAGCAGGGAGCCTGGGAGGTGTAGCATCAGCCAATAGCTGCAGAGCAGGGAGTCTGGGAGGTGCAGCTTTAGCCAATGGCTGAAGAGCAGGGAGTCTGGGAGGTGCAGCATCAGCCAATAGCTGCAGAGCAGGGAGTCTGGGAGGTGCAGCTTCAGCCAATAGCTGCAGAGCAAGGAGTCTGGGAGGTGCAGCATCAACCAATAGCTGAAGAGCAGGGAGTCTGGGAGGTGCAGCATCAGCCAATAGCTGAAGAGCAGGGAGTCTGGGAGGTGCAGCTCCAGCCAATGGCTGCAGAGCAGGGAGTCTGGGAGGTTCATCTCCAGCCAATAGCTGCAGAATAGGAAGTGAAAAGTGGGAATTTTTCAGGCAACTTCTGCTGCACAGCCCCGTAACTTGCAGCAGTAGTTATTATTTTTTTGGTGATGGGGAATGCCTATAGTGCACAGATTAATTTGCAAACTTACATTTGAACACTAGAGTAAAAATTAATGTTATACGATGCCACCAGCCTCAGTCTACAAGTCCTGGCAACATGCGCACCCAGCTGTTCTATTTGGAAGTAAATAACAGATTTTCTGACTTTGGGAAGCAAACTACAGACACAAGAAAGTGAATTCCCCTGGGGACGCGGCTCCCTTTGCTCCAGCTGTGCTGCCTTCTTTTTTATGTGTGTTGGTGCTCGGCCGTGTGGGTTTTTTCGTTATATTACTGATGTCTTTTAGTCTTTGGATCCCACATTTTATACTCTGCTTTTACACTTTTGTTTTTATTGAGTCATAGACATATTAGTTTCATTTAATTTATCTCATTTTGATACTTTCTCAACACTCAGATGAACAAATCGATTCTAAATAAATCAAATATGCTAAAAAAAATGTTTACCTAAAAATAAGGTTAACAAATTGGAATTTTTGGGGATTTGATTTGTAGGAATTCTCAATTTTTCTAGATGCTGAGGATTAGTAATGGGTTTAAAACTTTGGTTTTGCTGTAGCTTCTTGTACTCTGTACAAACAGGGGTGTGCCCATCCCCCACGTTTTGAGCTAGGCATTTATCTATATAGCTTCCCATGGCCAGGTGTCTGAACAGTCGGGACCCGATCCTGACTTGCCCCCATCTATACTGAGCTCGGCTGACACAAAGTGAAGTTTTAATACTAGAGATAGGGCCGTCCCAATTGGGTACACATTGTCAGTGCAAAGTCCCTGGCAGGGCGGTAGGAGTGGAGCAGCTCGAGGGTGTGAAACTGGGCTGCCAGGGACTTTGGAATGATGTAGAATTGTAGTTCTAATGATGACTCATGCAGGGAAAAGAGACTTCCTGTTTCTACATAAAGCTTAGAAGGATTCAGCTAGTCACGTGATGTCATAGACCTAATGGAAAAGAGAAGTATTAACTAGGTAGAAAGACTAAATGAGCAATTGTAAGTACATGTGCTGTATAATACGATGACTGCAACATATTAAGAGGTTTAAAAATTTTGAAGGGAGGAGGAGGAGGGGAGAGGAGGAGGCAGCTTTAAAGGGGTTTTCTACTGTTCTATCTTCAGGAGCGCACTCCTTTTCTGCCTCCTGGCCTCCCGTATTCCTGGAGACTAACAGTAGAGGGCAGCAGCATGGTCTGAACCGTGCACTCTCCCAAGCTGTTAGCACAAGCAGCTATGTCTCTGCAGCATTGGAGGAGCGCAGGGACACTGAACATGGCCAGATTCAGTCAGCTTCAAAGTTATGTTTGCAATCTGTTTAGAAGTCCTGCCACCACTTATTTATTGCAGAGGTGGCCACACTGGCCATTAACCCAGACAACAATTTAGAACTTTGGAATTAAAATTATCTCCATTCTTGAGATTACTTATAATAAGAGATTAATTTACAAGCAATTTTATCCATTTAAGACATTGAGGCTCCCCCTTTAAATCTACGTGAATGCACGGGATTATAGGGATATCTATGCCAACCTTGCATCCATCTGTTCCTGGCTTATTAGCTCTCACCAATGCAAGATTTACAGACCGGGAATTATAGAGTAGAGCTCGGAGGGGGTTAGGCAGACAGAATAAACCCTGAGGTTACCCCGACCTTTCATCTTGGGTTTTTGAGTTGTCCCATGAGTAAGACTGGGGGGGGAAGGGAGGCTTACATATATTTCCATGTAACGGGGCATTTAGAGACAATTTTGGGAGTGCTCATGTGAGGACTGGAGGCAAATATTAAAATGTTCCTTGATTTGGTATTCGTTACAGGTGAGATGAGGAACAGAACCTTTGTTTTGGGGATTTCAGAAGACATTTGTTATTAGAAGGAAATGCCACAAGTTATTACGTAACTTTCCTTGTCTGTTGTACTCTGTGCACCGCGTTGCTTCACTCCAGGAAGGAACGTCCATTTATTTATGGAAGGACCTTGACAGATCTCCACCGGTGATGTCCTCACCTCCGGGCGAATATTACTCATCGTAGTAACTGTCTTCCCACCAGATGTTTCCATGTCTCCATTTCCCCATGTTTCACAACACCCTGGCACGGTCGGCATTTACACAAGGAGAGATGGTTTATTGGCCGACCATATACCTGTAGGAGAAGGTCGGTGCTTTCCCACAAGGTGTGACGTCATCGCAATATGAACAAAGCTGTAAATCCACCTGTTACAATTGTGTCCCTTATACAATAGCCACATCCCCAGGAATGCAGTAAATCCTCCCTGACCCCTATACACTTGCAGTGTCACGCAAGGTGTGGGAAAGACTCAGTGCAACATGAAGGGAAGAGGGGAAGGAAGCCCAAACACTAGGGAAAGGGGAAGAGGAGACCCCTAGGCAGATCTAATATCACCCTGCCTACCCTACCGTCCCTTTATTGGTTCCTCACCAATCGTCAAACAGGAAACCTAAGCCATGTATATCCCTAGAAGGGTGAACACTGATCTGGCCTCCACTACAAACTAAAGATAACAAGGAAGACAAACAAAGGGGATAACTTAGCTTGAGCAGACACCAGAGGGGAAACACTAACTGTCCTCCAAGGGCACCAGAGAAGAAGCCAGCCGACTGCCAGCACTCCAAGCCTGCACAAAGGTACATAGAAGTATCACTGGCGATTCCCTCTAGCATACTGAGGGTTTTTAACTCCCCTGCAATGGTGTGTCAATCAGCAGCAGGAGGGAGGTCACTGTTGGGTCTTAAAGTGAGGAGGATTTAGAAGGCGTCTGCAATGCCAAATGTAGTGACCTTCTACAGCCAGAACCAGAGTGACTGTCTATAACACCTGACACACCCGTGACATGCAGCCTCCATATAATAATATATTGACTGCAAACATTAGGACCGATTGCTGAGTCCCAACCACCATGTTCCTCTCCAGGGCAGACACAGCTCAAGTGCTTGCAACCTATATAAACATCCCTTCCATTTAGTGGATACAGTGATGGTAATCCCTAGACCTCGCCATGTTGATAAGCCATGCCCCATACCTACTGAAGCTGGTAATAAATTACATACGTGTAGTGTGACATGCAGAAGTAGTGCTGTTGCAGAGTGCGACATGCAAAAGTAGTGCTGTTGCTTTAAAAGCATTTAGCAACTATTAGAAGTAACACAAGCACATGAGACAGGAAGTGTTGTGCTCCAGAAGCATCCAGCAACTAAAGGGGTTAACACAGTCACAGGAGAAGGGGAGTGTTTTAGCAGAGCCCCAGGGGGATTGTGAGGAAGTTGTTTACTGTCTGGCTGGAGCCGAAGAGAAAGATGGTGTGTGTGTTCTGTATCTCACGGAAGTGCCCCTGCAAGTGAAAAGGATTCAAGTCAGGAGTAGAGATGAGCGTTGTTCTACTCGAACTGTTCGCCAATCTCAAATTCGAGCTGTTTTGGGCGGTGTTCGAGCCGGTCGGCGAACACGAACAATTTGAGAAAAATTCGGCTGTTCGAGGTTATGTTCGATAACTGTTCGTGCACCAAAATCATAACTGGATTTTTTCTCAGTAATGATGAAAATTAATGTTAATGCGCAGTTTGAGTGTACAGCGGGGCGGGGGGAGGGGCAGGGGATGGATCTCTGCAGGAACAATGAAGATCTCCATTTTTTTTTCTCTTTCCCGCATTTGCAGTGGGGAGGTGCAATCTGTCAGCCTATCAGCAGCGCACACACGGAGCGAAGTGCTTTTTTTCACACAAGCAAGGGCATGTGTGATTGGCAGTGTATGTCACATGTCCTTGCCCTATAAGACCAAGCCATTTTCCCCGTCGCCACCATTTTCTCACTGCTGCAGCTGCGTGTTAGACGGCACCGCTGTTGCTGTGTGCGCTATACCTTGTTAATTTCAAGCCAATTTTCGCACAAATATACAGATAGCTTGGGAGTAGGGAATAGTTGTGATTGCAGTCCTTTTAAGGACTAGGTTACAGCATTTCCTACGACTTTTATCAGGCAGGTCTGTGCTCTTAAATAGATAGATTGTGGGAGTAAAGACTAATTGTAATTGGAGTCCTTTTCAGGACTAGGTTACATCAGTTCCTATCAGTTTTTGCCAGGCAGGTCTGTGCCAGTGCTGTGCAAGTTTTTTTCACAGCATTTGGCTGAATCTAGCAAAGCTAATCCTTTTTGGCCTATTGCAGAGTGTGTTAGTCAGTGGAGTAGCCTATCTGTGTTGCAAGATATACCACCTGTGTATAGAATACCAATTTTTTTACTGCACCTAGTGAAGTAAAATCTTTTGGGCATAGCATCATTCTATTAGTCCATCTATACTGACCTCCATCAGGTTGCAAACTGAATATAATTTTTTTCTGCATCTAGCTCTGAAAAAATATTTGGGCTTCTAGCAGTGTGTGGGACTTGGTCTATTAGTCCATCTATACTGACCTCCATCAGGTTGCAAATTAAAAATAATTTTTTTCTTCATTTAGCTCTGAAAAAATATTTGGGCTTCTAGCAGTGTGTGGGACTTGTTCTATTAGTCCTTCTATACTGACCTCCAGCAGGTTGCAAATTGAATATAATTTTTTCCTGCATCTAGCTCTGAAAAAATATTTGGGCTTCTAGCGGTGTGTGGGACTTGGTCTATTAGTCCATCTATACTGACCTCCATCAGGTTGCAAATTAAAAATAATTTTTTTCTGCATCTAGCTCTGAAAAAATATTTGGGCTTCTAGCAGTGTGTGGGACTTGGTCTATTAGTCCATCTATACTGACCTCCATCAGGTTGCAAATTAAAAATAATTTTTTTCTTCATTTATCTCTGAAAAAATATTTGGGCTTCTAGCAGCGTGTGGGACTTGTTCTATTAGTCCATCTATACTGACCTCCATCAGGTTGCAAATTAAAAATAATTTTTTTCTGCATCTAGCTCTGAAAAAATATTTGGGCTTCTAGCAGTGTGTGGGACTTGGTCTATTAGTCCATCTATACTGACCTCCATCAGGTTGCAAATTAAAAATAATTTTTTTCTGCATCTAGCTCTGAAAAAATATTTGGGCTTCTAGCAGTGTGTGGGACTTGGTCTATTAGTCCATCTATACTGACCTCCATCAGGTTGCAAATTGAATAAAAAAATTTTCTGCATCTAGCTCTGAAAAAATATTTGGGCTTCTAGCGGTGAGTGGGACTTGGTCTATTAGTCCATCTATACTGACCTCCATCAGGTTGCAAATTAAAAATAATTTTTTTCTGCATCTAGCTCTGAAAAAATATTTGGGCTTCTAGCAGTGTGTGGGACTTGTTCTATTAGTCCTTCTATACTGATGTCCAGCAGGTTGCAAATTGAATATAATTTTTTTCTGCATCTAGCTCTGAAAAAATATTTGGGCTTCTAGCGGTGTGTGGGACTTGGTCTATTAGTCCATCTATACTGACCTCCATCAGGTTGCAAATTAAAAATAATTTTTTTCTGCATCTAGCTCTGAAAAAATATTTGGGCTTCTAGCAGTGTGTGGGACTTGGTCTATTAGTCCATCTATACTGACCTCCATCAGGTTGCAAATTAAAAATAATTTTTTTCTGCATCTAGCTCTGAAAAAATATTTGGGCTTCTAGCAGTGTGTGGGACTTGGTCTATTAGTCTATCTATACTGACCTCCATCAGGTTGCAAATTAAAAATAATTTTTTTCTTCATTTAGCTCTGAAAAAATATTTGGGCTTCTAGCAGTGTGTGGGACTTGTTCTATTAGTCCATCTATACTGACCTCCATCAGGTTGCAAATTAAAAATAATTTTTTTCTGCATCTAGCTCTGAAAAAATATTTGGGCTTCTAGCGGTGTGTGGGACTTGGTCTATTAGTCCATCTATACTGACCTCCATCAGGTTGCAAATTAAAAATAATTTTTTTCTGCATCTAGCTCTGGAAAAATATTTGGGCTTCTAGCAGTGTGTGGGACTTGGTCTATTAGTCCATCTATACTGACCTCCATCAGGTTGCAAATTGAATAAAAAATTTTTCTGCATCTAGCTCTGAAAAAATATTTGGGCTTCTAGCGGTGTGTGGGACTTGGTCTATTAGTCCATCTATACTGACCTCCATCAGGTTGCAAATTAAAAATAATTTTTTTCTGCATCTAACCCAGCCAATAGTTTTGGCCTAATACCACAGTTTGGCCACTCAGCTCTGCTCGGTTACCATCCATTGTTTTTTTGTGCAAACAACTCCAGAGTTGTGAATTAGTTAACCACCAAAATGAGTGGAAAAAGGCCTGCTGCTGGTGGAAAGGGGAATAGGCGTGTTGGGAAGGGGAAAAAAGGTTGTGTCCGTGGGGTAGGTGCAGAAGAAAGACCATCTTCCAGCCAAACTAAAATGTCTACTTCTTTTAGCGGACAATGTGATAAGATCCCTTTCTTACGGCCACGCCAATCGCTACAAATTCCAGATGAGGCACAAAAACAGCAGGTGCTTCAACGGATATCAAGTGCTCCTTTAAGTGGGCTCTCCTCCACATCAACTTCAACATCACAAATACTCCAGTCCTCAAAGGTGTCACCCAAATCGCACTTGCTTCCTCACAGCTCCCAAATCTCCAGCTGCCCGTCTGAGTATGAGGTAGAACAGATGGTTGAGTCTGCAGAGCTGTTTACTCATACTATAGCCTGGGAATCAGAGGTCGACTCCAGCGCTTCTGTGAATCCAGACGAGGAAATGATCTGCACTGATGCCCAGAATCTTTATGAGTCGGATCCAGGACCAGACGCAGAAGGTTCTGACCATAATGTAGACCCTCATTCCCAAACTGTAACTCCTGTTGGTGGAGACAATGAGGAAGACGATGATAAGACTCAAATACCTGATTGGAGCGACAACTTTAGTTTTTTGTCAGGGCAGGAACAGGTTGGCTCTGAGGACGACGGGTGTGATAACGCACAGGGTGATGATGATGAGGTCGGAGATCCCACTTACTGTCAACCCACAGTCAGCCAAGAGATGAGGTCAGCAGAGGAGGTGGAGGAAGATGCTAGTGACGACGAGGTCAGGTTGCGCCTTCCTGGACAGAGACGTAGTACTGGAAGCACGTCAACAACTGCATCCTCAAACACAACTCTGCCTCTCACCACAAGTCGTGGTGACTCTTCAGGTCGCATGGGTGCTAAGCCTTGCATAGCCTGGGCATTTTTTCAGATCGATAAAGATGACCCAACTCATGTTATCTGTAACATTTGTCAGCAAAAGCTAAGTAGAGGCCAAAAAATACATAGTTTGAGTACTTCATGCATGAACCGGCACATGGACATGAAGCATAAGTTGCAGTGGGAAGCTCAGTGTGCTACAATGCGGCCTAGCCGGCCGGGCCAATCACCGTCTGCCATATCTTGTGCATCCGCGGCCTCTTCATCCTCTGTGACTGGGGGGACAGCAGTCACACCTGTTTTGGGGCGCAGACCTGCCACCTCTTTACCCGCAACAGCCAGCGTGATTGGCAGGTCATCATTTTCTTTGGAGGTGGTAACACCAGCTGGTGTTGAGCGCTGTCCGACATCGATAGCACCACCTTTGGATCAAGGCAACCTAACATGTCCGCCTGCATCTTCCTCACAGACCGGCAGTTTGCCGGGGACACCCTTATCAACCCCGTCTAAGCACAATAGCCAGCCCTCGGTCCCTCAGATGTGGACAAGTAAAAGACCATTTCCTCCTAGCCATGAGAAAGCTAAGAGGTTGAATTTCACCATCTGCAAGCTCTTGGCTACAGAAATGCTGCCTTTCCGCCTGGTGGACACAGAGGATTTTCGAGACCTTATGTCCGTCGCAGTGCCCCAGTACCAGATGCCCAGTCGGCACTACTTCTCAAAGAAAGGTGTGCCTGCGCTCCACCAGCATGTCGCACACAACATCACCGCTTCTTTGAGAAACTCTGTGTGTGACAGGGTGCATTTCACCACAGACACTTGGACGAGTAGGCATGGACAGGGGCGTTACATGTCGCTGACTGGGCACTGGGTAACTATGGTGACAGCAGGACAAGGGGCTGCTGTCCAAGTCTTGCCGTCCCCACGAGTTGTGCGTCAATCCTCTTTATGTCATTTTTCCTCCACTGCTTCTGCCTCCTCAACCTCCTCTTGGTCTTCCACCTGCACCCAAAGCCTGTCTGGTCATGCCACAAGCTTTCTAACTGCGCAGAAGGGATCCTGCACACCTCCTTACTATGCTGGCAGTAGGGCTCAACGTCATCAGGCGGTTTTTACATTGAAATGTCTGGGAAATGTGAGTCACACAGCTGAGGAGTTGTGGTCAGCTCTGGAGAACCAATTTCATGAATGGTTGTCTCCACTGGACCTGAAACCAGGGAAGGCCGTGTGCGACAATGCTGCAAACCTGGGTGCGGCCCTTCGCCGGGGCAATGTCACACACGTGCCTTGTATGGCTCACGTGTTGAACCTGGTTGTCCAGCAATTTTTAGCCCACTATCCCAGACTAGATGGCCTTCTGCAGAGGGCACGGTCGCTGTGTGCTCACTTCCGCCGTTCGCATCCCGCAGCTCAGCGACTTACATCTCTACAGAAGTCGTTGGGCCTGCCACTTCACCGGCTAAAATGCGATGTGCCTACCCGGTGGAATTCAACTCTGCACATGTTGCAGCGACTGTGGCAGCACCGACAAGCCCTGGTGCAATACGTTCTGACGTATAGCCTGGGCCAACGAGATTCAGAGGTGGGGCAAATCACGCTGGAGGAGTGGTCTCAGATCAGGGACCTATGCACCCTTCTGCACAGTTTTGAAATGGCGACGAAGATGTTTAGTGCTGACGATGCCATTATCAGCATGACTATTCCGGTGATTTACAATCTGGAGCACATGTTAAACAGAATTCGGAGTCAGGTGGTGGCACAAGAGGAGGTGGAGGAAGTAGAGGAGGAGGAGTTGTATGCGGAAGGGCTAACATCTGCAAGGTCCAGACGGTCGGCAGCACCAGGGCGGCAGGCATGTGAGGGTGGGGGAGATGATTTTACCAGGGCGCATGGTAGCAGCCAAACTAGTGAGGAAGGTGCAGGAGCCCAGGAAGAAGTGGAGGACGAACTGATGGAAGACTCATCAGATGAGGGAGACCTTGATCACATTTCTGTTGTGCGAGGTTGGGGGGAGAGGACAGAGGAAGGAAGCATGATTGTTACCTCGCCACCAACACAACAGGGACTTGGTGCTCCTGGATGCGCAACACACATGAGTGCCTTCTTGCTGCACTACCTGCAACATGACCCTCGAATTGTGAGAATTAGAAATAATCCTGACTACTGGGTTGCCACACTGTTAGATCCCCGGTACAAAAGTAAATTTGCAGAAATTATTCCTGCCATAGAAAGGGATGCACGCATGCAGGAGTATCAGCAGAGACTGTTGCAGAATCTTACATGTGCTTTTCCACAAAATACCAGTGGTGCACGTAGTGAATCTCACAGTTCCAACTTGCCAACCGTGGTCTGTATGGAATTGTTCAATAAAGGGCCCAAAATTAAGATAACATAGATGGGAGAGGTCTCTATGAATAGGAATTCCTAAGTATTTGATACCCTGTGAGGGCCAGGCAAAGGGAAAGTTGGACTGGATGGAATCCTATATGGATTTAGGGAGGGAGACATCGAGGGCCTCAGACTTCGCTGCATTGATTTTAAAATTTTACCATGTAACAAAGTGATCTATTTCAGCCATAACAGCAGGGATGGATATATGTGATTGAGTGATATATACTAGGACATCATCAGCAAATAGAGAGCACTTGTACTCGGTGCCTCCCACCTCAATCCACCTAATATTGGGGTTATGGCGAATTGATGAGAGCAGGTGCTCCGTCACTAGGATGTATAAGAGAGGGGACAGAGGACATCCCTGCCTTGTCCCATTGGTGATTGTGAAAGGTGATGAAAATGTTCTGACGCACCCCCTGGGCCTTGGGACACCCGGAGCCGGACCCTTTTTGGTGGATGCTGGTGGTTGTAGTCTTCGTGGCGGCGATCCGGTTCCGTGGCTCAGGGCGGTCAAACCAGTGGCGGAACTATTTATGTGGTTTTGATGTTTAAATGTCCGACTACGCCACCCGTGGATTGCGGTCAGAGTGAACCGCCGCTACAGGGCAGACCGCTAAGGCTGGTGTTGTGGGTGCAGCAGAGCGTAGCATAACTCCCCACGGGAGGAGTATAGCCTCAGGGCAGTGTATGCGGAGGATGGGGGTGATGGTGCAGGGCAGCAGCAGTAACGACACGGAGTCAGTGATGCAGTTCAGGGCCTTTACTCACAGTTCTTATTATCCAGACCACGTCTGCAGGTAACGGCTGCCCACGTCGTACTGTGCTCACCAGGTGAGGGGCTCAGACAACTCCCAGATAACTTTGGAGCGCTTCACAGGACCCCCTTTGTGTGTCCTTTGTCTGGCCTTTCTTACCAACACTTCTGTCCGGCTGCCTCGGGCCTCCTCTTGGTAAACTTGGCGCCAGTTTCCCTGACCCTATGTGGTGCCTTCCTAGCGGGTGGAGCAAGGGGCTGCGCCACATAAAATGTCAGAGCCTCCGGTTTCTAGCTGAGGGTCGTTTCCTGCCTCCACTAGTTCGGGGACCGGTCTCCCCCTTTGGCCTGACCCCTCCACGCAGGTGGATTCGGGCGTGCGGTGGCGACTCGCCCGTCCGCACCCCTGGGATCCCTTCATTCCTCGTTCCTGGAGCCTTCTCCGCTCCTCTTCCTTCCTTCTCCCTCTTGCAGGCCTGGGCCTCTGTTACTAGGCCCGCCTCCGGAGCAGAGCTCATGCAGAGCCCCTGCTCCCTGCCACTTCTGCTCAGACTTCTCTGCACTGAACTAAGATGGTGCCCACCTTTTATACTCCCTTCTCAATGCACCCAGGAACTGCTTCCTCCCTGCTCCTGCACTGCAGGGTTCCCCTTCCTCAGTGTTCCCTCCCCCCACTCCAGCCAGGGACAGGGACTGTCGTGCCCATCTCAGGGGCATATTGGTCGCCCTGCCCCACGGCAATGTGGTGTAATGCATGCAGGTGTCGGGTCCTGATCCACACTCCATCCTTATCTGAGAGTGAGATATCACACCTCTGGGTGAGGTGCAATACGTCTGTAGCAACCGAGCCCTCGGTGCTACAGTTCCATTTATCTTCAGCCTAGGTGACGTATTGTGATACAGGGCCGTGATTTTGGCTATAAAAGGGTCCCCTAGACCCCTACCCCAAGCTTTTTAAGAGAATCATATATGGCGTGCCAGGAGACTCTATGGAATGCTTTCTCAGCATCCAACGAGAGTATCTACTTACAAATTTTTAACTGCATCTAGCCCAGGAAATACTTTGTGCCTAGTAGCAGTGTCTGCTAGTCAGCGGATTATCCCGGCTGTTAAGCAAGCTACACCACCTGTAGTTTGGACACTTAATTTTTTCAAAGGAAATGCTTCGGGACCATGGGATACTTAGTGAAGAGCATCAGGAGGCACCCCAAGGCATAGGGGCTGGGACTGGCACTAGGATGCCTTGCGGTGGACAGCCGAGCTCGATCCTTATAAAAGCTTTTTAACTGCAGCAGCTTTAGTGGACGCTACTGGAGCTGGAATTACGCGGCTGCTGGCATGAGACTTGCCCTCCAATAGATCCTTGTAAATGGATTTAAAGTGTATTCATTCAAATTAGAGGGACAATTTAAATTAAAAAGCTTAGAGCTGCCTCCACCACAGGGGGGCTCTCTCGACCCACCAGCGGACAGGCACCAGTATTGGGAGAGGGGGGCTGGCCGTCAGGGTTCACCGCGGCTCTGGCACAAACCCGGCGACACGGAGGTGGCACGGGCAGGAGCGGACTGGCCGTCTCGGCTTCTCACTTTTTGGATTTTAGAAGGGCATGACATGCCTATATCTGTGTCTCCCCCTCCTTTTACTCCTCCACCTCTTTTCTTTTCGCATGACTATATGTACTTGTCACTTTTCCATGTGTTAGTTGTGTCTTCTGAGCAGTTTGTCAGCTTTTGGACACCTTTGAAGGTGTTTTCTATGTGTTTCTATGTGTTTTTGTTTGCCTGCCATTGGTTTTAACGGTGTTCGAAGGTGTTCGACGAACAGTTCGACGAACAGTTCGGCGAACACACGGGTGTTCGACGAACCGAACCGAACTCGAACACTACGGGGGTGGCTCAACACTAGTCAGGAGTGAAGCTAAGCACAGGTCAGGTAGAGTTCCTGAACTAGCAGTGCAGAGTATTGTCAGGCATAAAGATAAGGACTGGAAGAAATGGTGTCACAGGGATTATCTCCCTCAGCAAACTCACCCACCCTCCTCCATCTCACTGTGCTGTAAAGAATGCTGTGTTCATTTCATTAATGTGCCTTTGCATTAGAGCTGTGTTGTCCTGTACTACTGGGAAGACTGTGAACTGCTGTGCTGCTAACTGTACTGTTTGTCACTGGAGCCTCATAAGACTTAACTTGCACTGGCTGTGCGGCTTCTTATTAAATGCTACTGTTCTACCGTTTATGAGGACTCTTGTCAAGTGTGTCTGGTCAGCAAGTGAAACAACCTACGTGTCTGTGCCTGAGGGTCAGTACCCCTGTGTGCCTGAGAGAAGTTGCAGCACATGGTCTATGGTCGCCCTGAGTAACGGTTCCCCCAGGATTCCAAAGAATTCATGTAACCTGTCTCGCCCCTATCTGAACCTAGCGGCGTACGTGTAACATTATAATAAAATATTATAATATTTCATATAATACACTATAATGTAGACCACCTGCTGTCTACAGCTCATTCTGTTACTTATCTATCCTAGATCCTTCTCCAGATACTCCATCCTCCATCTGATGCCACTTAGTCCCTCTGTACATCAGGATGACATGGCAACCTGAAACACTTCAGTGTTGTAACTCTAAGGCCATATAGCCCAGCTCGGCAACAGCATGCCACCTAAGTATTCTGGGGGTTTGTGTTCATGCCACAATCATGGACTGATCGCTGAGTACAGTAACTCTGCTATATCGCAGGAGTAGATCGGTGACATTGGACTTTGCTGCATACTCTGCTCTGCTACATCGCTGGGTAAATCTGCTAATATCACTGGAAAATTCTGTGAAATTGGATGCTGCTATATACTCTGTTTTTCTCCATAGCTTGGTAAATCTGCTATATCGCTGAACCAGTTCTGTGATATAGGGCTCTACTGCATACTCAGCTCTGCTGCATCACTGGGTAACTCTGCTATATTGATGGTCTAGTTCTGTGATATTGGACTCTGCTATATACTTAGGTTTGCTCCATCGCTTGGTAAATCTGCTATATCACTGGCCCATTCTGTGAAATTGGATTGTGCTACATACTCTGCTCTGCTCCATCGCTGGGTACATCTGCTATATTGATGTTCCAGGTCTGTGTCCAGTTCGTACAGTCCAGCTCTAGCAACAGCATGCCACCTAAAGTGTTCTGGGAGTTGGCATTCATGCTACAATCATGGATTGATCGCTGAGTACAGTAACTCTGCTATATCGCTGGAGTAGATCAGTGACATTGGACTCTGCTCTGCTACATCGCTGGGTAAATCTGCAATATCGCTGGACCAGTTCTGTACCATAAGACTCTTCTGCATACTCAGCTTTGCTGCATCACTGTGTAACTCTGCTATGTTGATGGTCTAGTTCTGTGACATTGGACTCTACTGTATACTCTGCTCTGCTACTTTGCTAGGTAAATCTGCTACATCACTGAACCAGTTCTGTGACATTGGACTCTGCTGTATACTCTGCTCTGCTTTGTTGCATTGCTGGGTAAATCTGCTATATTGATGGTTTAGTTCTGTGACATTGGATTCTGCTACATATTCTGCTCTGCTCCATCGCTGGGTAAATCCGCTATATTGATATTCCAGGTCTGTATCCTGTTCGTACAGTCCAAGTCTGGCAATAGCAACCACCTAAGTACTCTGGGAGTTGGCATTAATGCTTCTACCATGGACTAATTACTGAGTACACTAACTCTGCTATATCGCTGGACCAGTTGTGTGACATCGGACTTTGCTACACACTCAGCTCTGCTGCATCGCTGGGTAGCTTTTCTATTTTAATGATCCAGTTCTATATATTGTTGCAAACTCTGTTTTGCTTAACTACTGAGCCAAAGTTGCAGTACTGCCGTGCCAGTTCTGCTTTGGACTGTGACAAATTTAGCTCTGCCAACCCTGTTATACCACTGTGCCAGCTCTGCATTGAATTCTGCTGCAAATTCAACCCTATTACATTGCTGAGTTAATTATGGACCTGTTCTGCATCTGACCCTCCTGTGTTGCTCAACTCTACTATTCCACTTCCACGTCTTATCCAAAGCTCCAATGCATGTATATTCTGCTAAAAAAATAACATACTAGCTGTCTGAAGTCACCACTAGAGGGAGCTCAATGCACACAGACTGTACATTGAATTTGTGATAAAGCTGTATGCAGTGAGCGCCCTCTAGTGGTGACTACAACATGTAATCTTTTAAAAATGATGTCAATGCGGGATGTGAAGTTGTTCTACATAAAAAATAAAATCTTTAACAACTAAAAAGATATAAAAAGAAATTAAACAGATTCACTGGTCCAGTGGGTATATTGGTAGTCCTTCATATTTCCTCTAGTAATTCTGACTCATGTATACAATACAGGCACAATGATATTCCCTCCACAGGAAAGGATGCAAACAATCAGGCAGATCCCCCTCCTCTGCGTCAGGTCCTTTCCATCATCAACACCTTGTGCATTATTTCCTATGAAGCCGTTTACTCCTCTGATACCAGTAATGAAATGTGACGCAGATAATAAAAGTAGATCTAGAAAAGCCCCAAGCAAAAGGGAAACGCTTTTTGATTAAAAGTGAAAAAAAGTCAATAAAGAAATTCTGCATTCGGTACCTGGAATATTGTGATTTGAAGGGAAAATACAGAATTCTAAAAAAAAGATGTCTGCTTTATATCCAGGAATATATGAAGGAACAGAGATCTTTTTACACCTAGGCTTACTGTGGCATGTAAAATTTGGGCACCCCTGGCCAAAATTACTGTTATTGAAATGATCTCTAAAAGGCCTAAAGTTACAGATGACACATTTCCTTTGTATTTTAGGCAAAAAAATAAATATATATTGTATATATTTTCATCTTTTACGTTTAAAAATTACAAAAAGGAAAATGGGCCGATGTTAAAGTTTGGGCACCCTTGGAGAGTGTGTCCTCAGATAACTTTGACCAAGGTTTCAGACCTTAATTAGCCTGTTAGGGTTATGGCTTGTTCACCATCATCATTAGGAAAAGCCAGGGGATGTAAATTTCCCAGCTTTATAGACCCCAGCCTCCTCTGACCTTGTGCCAAAAAACAGCAGCCATCAGTTCTTCTAAGCAGCTGCCGAGCACTCTGAAAATGGTGGAGGCCACAAAGCAGGAGAAGGCTATAAGAAGACAGCAAAGCGTTTTCAAGTTGCCCTTTCCTCAGTTCGAAGTGTAATTAAGAAAATGCAATTACCAGGATCCACGGAGGTCAAGGTAAGGTCTGGAAGACCAAGCAAAATTTCAGAGAGAGCTGCTCGTAGGATTACTAGAGAGGCAAATCAGAACCCCCCACTTGACTGCAAAAGACCTTCAGAAAGATTTAGCAGATAGTGATGATCAAGCATACTCGGTTAACTCTTTCACCGAGCACGCTCAGGTGTTATTTTCGGCATGCTCCACAACTATGTTCGAGCCGCCATGGCTGCATGTGTCGCAGCTGTTAGGCAATCCCTGCATGTGTCGCAGCTGTCTAACAAATAGGCAATCCCTGCATGTGTCAGCACCGCCCCCTGACGAAGGTACACCGAAACGCTCGTAGGGGTGGATGTGTGCACGCTTGTTGTGTGTATCTGTCTGCAGCTCCACATCCTAAAGGTAATTTGATATGTCACTCTAAAACAATTGGTTTTATAGCCGCTATGGGAGAAGTTTTAACCATCTAAGGGCTGAGTAATGATTGATTTGGCATATCTAGGTATGTAGCTGTTAAGCTCCTATTAGGCTAATACTTGATATTTTATCAGGTACATTCCGGGTTGTGGTGCACGCCCTTTGTTTGTTCATTTTAATTGAACTCGCTGTTGCCTTGAGTTCCAATATACTGTGTATTGTCCGGATATTCATGTTTAATAAAGATGATCATTTTATATATCTTCCATCATAGTTGGGGATTTTTTTGATAGTTGTTTTTCTTTGGTATTCCTTTGTTGTTTCACGATTATATCATTGTGTCCCAATGCATCTTTATGATATGTGTAGATATGTTATAGTATATTTAATATGATGCGCATTCTTTGGATCTATTTGGTAGCCGCGACACATGCAGCTGTGGCGGCTCAAGCGTGCTCAGTGAAAGGGTTAACTGAGCACACTCGATCATCATTATTAGAAGACTCTGGAGTTCTGGTACATTGTTCTACTGTTCAGAGGCACCTGCACAAATATGGTTTTCATGGAAGAGTCATCAGAAGAAAACATCTCCTGCGTCCTCACCATAAAATTCAGCACCAGAAGAATGTAAAAGAACATCTAAACAGGTCTGATACATTTTGGAAACAAGTCCTGTGGACCAATAAGGGTAAAATAGAACTCTTTGGCCGCAATGATCAAGGTATGTGTGGAGAAAAAAGGGCACAGAATTTCAGGAAAGAACATCTCTCCAACCATTAAGCATGGGGGTGGATCAATCATGCTTTGGGGTTGTGTTGCAGCCAATGGAGTGTCTATCAGCCATATATTCCTTCTTCTCCACTCACTTCCTAAAACTCAATGTGGACTGAACTCATCATCTTTACTCCATCTCACCTAAATCCCCTACCCGATATATGTATCACAATTAGGGACACCACACTTTCTTTCCACAGTACCGGAAGTCAATTGCCTCGGAGTAACCCTAGACTCTCCCGTCCTTCAAACCACACATCCAAGCTGTCGTCATCTTCTGTCGCCTCCAACTCAAAAATATTTCCAGAATTTGTCCTTTCCTCAGCCCTCAATCTGCTAAAATGTCAGTACATGCCCTCATCATCTCCCGCATCGACTGCTGCAGTATCCTCCTCTGTGGCCTCCATGCTAACTGTTATGTTCTGCTACCAGAGCTAAGGAAAGAGAGGAGATCTGTCCCTACGATAGAACTCAGCTTAATCCCTACGATGTAACAGGGGACCTGATCCTGCGATCAGACCTGCTAAAGTCCTAAGCTAGTCTGTACGGAGACCTATAGATGTGGGGAAGGAATCCCTACAAGTACTAAGGACTGGGAGGAGTATGGGACACCTCCTAACAGAAATAGTAGCAGACAGACGAACAAACAAAATATATAGAACATAGAGGTCAATAGACCAAGCAAACTAACAGAGCAAGACACAGAGCACAGGCTAGCTAGAAAGTAGATATACAATGAAGTCCAGCAAAGCCAGAAGGGCGGAGCAGGATTAAATAGGCCAACAAGGTCATGTGACCAGCAAAGGAAAAAAAACCTAAGAGCAAGGTTCTAACAGTACCCCCCCTTCTAAGAGGATCCTCCGGATCCCCTAGGACCAGGCTTATCAGGAAATCTCCTGTGAAACGCTCTGATAAGTCTGGACGCGGAAACATCATCCGACCTCACCCAAGAGTTATCCTCGGGACCGAAACCTTTCCAGGCCACAAGATACTGCAAACTACCTCTATACCGTCTAGAGTTAAGGATGCGAGAAATTTCATATTCCCCGTCCTCCACCACCGGAGGAACAGAGGCAGAGGCGTCACAATCCGATACAACAGCTTTTTTCAACAGAGAGACATGAAATACCGGATTAATTTTCCAGGAGGTAGGAACCTCCAACCTAACAGCAGATTGGTTGACAACCTGAAGCACCTTAAAGGGCCCTACAAACTTGGGACCCAATTTCTTTGAAGGAATCCTCAACCGCAGATTCCTAGAGGACAACCAAACCATGTCACCAACAGCGAACAAAACCTCCTGTCGTTTCCTATCAAAGTAGTCTTTAGATTTTCTGTTGGCCTCCTGAAGATTACCACGCACATCCGTCCAAACTCTCTCCAAATCACCGGAAAAATTCTCCTCCTCAGGCACGGCAGATCCCAACTTGGAGAACGACCCAAACGACGGATGTCTCCCAGAACAACAAAAAAAAGGCGAACAACCAGCAGAAGAAGATGTATGATTGTTCAGAGCAAATTCAGCAAGTGGCAGAAACTCAGACCACCCCTCTTGATTGTCTGCCACAAAACAACGCAAGAACTGCTCAACATCCTGGTTTTTCCTTTCTGTCTGGCCATTAGATTCAGGATGATATCCGGACGAGAACGACAAATGAACTCCCAACCTATCACAAAAGGCACGCCAAAAACGAGCCACGAACTGAGGACCCCTATCAGAAACTATGTCAGTAGGAACGCCATGAAGTCTGACAATTTCCTTGACAAAGGCCTTAGCTAGAGTTTTAGCGCAGGGCAGTTTGACGAAAGGAACCAAGTGACACATCTTGCTAAAACGGTCCACGACCACCCAGATGACAGTAAAACCCTCAGAGGGGGGAAGGTCAGTTATAAAGTCCATAGCCAAATGTGTACAAGGAGCACTGGGAACCTCCAAAGGACAAAGCAACCCCGCAGCAGGAGTATGTGAGGACTTAGATCTAGCACATATAGTACATTGACGCACCCACTTAATGACTTCCTTCTGCCATCCAGGCCACCAAAAACTGCGACCCACCAGTCTCTTGGTCTCAGAGATTCCGGGATGACCTGCCAACCGAGATTCGTGACACTCAAACAAATCTCTCCTAAAGGTCCCAGGCACAAACAACCTCCCATGAGGAGTGTTAGAAGGGGCATTCTCCTGTGCTTTAAGAATCTCATTTTCCAAAACGGAGTCCAAAGCAGCTATCACAACACCTTCTTGTAAAATGTTCTTCTCTTTCTCAGCACCGACTATGGGAGAAAAACTGCGAGACAAGGCATCCGCCTTAACATTCTTAGTACCAGGGATGTAAGTAACGGAGAAATTAAACCGCGAGAAAAACAGTGCCCACCTAGCCTGACGGGCATTCAGGCGCTTGGCAGCATCAAGATATATCAGATTTTTATGATCCGTAAGAACCTGAACGGGAAATTCCGCACCTTCCAAGAAGTGGCGCCAGTGTTCAAATGCGAGTTTAATAGCCAATAATTCCCGATTACCAATATCGTAATTCAGTTCAGTCTCCGAAAAATTTTTTTGAAAAAAAGGCACAGGGATGTAATCCATCCCCGTTATCCTGAGACAATACTGCGCCAACCCCCACAGAGGAAGCATCAACCTCAACCAAAAACGGCTTAGTCACATCAGGCTGCATAAGGATGGGAGCAGAGGTGAACCTCTCCTTGAGATACACAAAA
Organism: Phyllobates terribilis; assembly: GCF_046119375.1. Taxonomy (NCBI): domain Eukaryota; kingdom Metazoa; phylum Chordata; class Amphibia; order Anura; family Dendrobatidae; genus Phyllobates; species Phyllobates terribilis. The sequence goes on along the minus strand of NW_027362761.1, from coordinate 588,223,137 downwards.
GCTTCAATGGCCTCAGAAGACCACTGAACCGCATCAGCACCTTTCCTGGTGAGATCGGTCAGCGGTTTGACAATACTAGAAAAATTTTTTATGAATTTTCTGTAGTAATTGGCGAAACCCAAAAACCTCTGTATCGATTTCAAACCAATAGGCCTAGGCCATTCCTGCATAGCCTGAACCTTAACCGGATCCATCTCAAAACCTTTGCTGGAGATAATGTAACCCAAAAAACTAATTCTCTGTACAGCGAACTCACATTTCTCCAGCTTAGCAAAAAGCGAATTGTCCATTAATAACTGTAATACCTCACGCACGCTCCGCCAATGAGACTCCAGATCCGGCGAATAAATCAAAATGTCATCCAAATACACAACCACATTTTTGCCGATCAAAGGTCTAAGGATGTCATTAATCAGATTCTGAAAAAATGCAGGAGCATTAGTAAGACCAAAAGGCATAACCAGATTCTCAAAATGACCCACAGGAGTGTTAAAAGCAGTCTTCCATTCATCACCCTCCTTCATGCGCAACAGATTGTATGCCCCCTTAAGGTCAATTTTAGAGAACCACTTGGCCCCCATTAACTGGTTAAACAGATCAGGAATCAATGGCAGTGGGTAAGGATTGCGTACAGTAGTTTTGTTAATCTCACGAAAATCCAGACAAGGACGTAAACCGCCGTCCTTTTTTTTTACAAAAAAAAATCCAACCGCCACAGGAGACTTAGAGGGCCTAATGTGACCGGCGGCCAAACTTGTCTGTATCTATTCCTCCAAAGCCTTCCTCTCAGGAATAGTAAGGTTAAATAAACGACTCTTAGGAAGAGTCGCTCCAGGGACAAATTCAATAGAACAATCATAGTCTCTATGGGGAGGCAAAACCTGCGAATCCTTCTCAGAAAAAACTCTCCAAAAATCCTGAATAGGAACAGGCAATTCTCCCCTATCCAAAGCTGCAATACGCCCGTTACAACACTTGTCATAACATTTATGGCTCCAGGATTTAATTTCATTGGTAGACCAATCCAGTACAGGATTGTGAAATTTTAACCAGGGCAATCCCAATATTACCGGAGAAGGCAAGTTATTCAACACTACCAAATCCAATTTCTCATGGTGAACACCATTAATAGTGAGAGGAAATTCACAGACCTTGAGAGTAATATTCTTCAAAGGGGAACCATCCACAGAAACCACAGCAATGGGGGATGATAAAGGTTCAGGTTTTAAATTGAGTCTTTCCAAGAATCCCCCATCAATTACATTCAAAGTAGACCCGCAATCAACAAACACCCGAAATTCCATTAATTCTTTCTGAGCAATCGTGGAAGCAGCTAAAAATACACCCTTGGAATTTAAACAGGCAATACGGGCGTGACTGACCATTTTTTTTTTCTTTCTTCATACGAAGCTCACAGCCTTTAATCAAATGACCAGATTTTCCGCAATAGAAACACAAGCCTTCAGAAAATCGACGGTCTTTTTCTTGAGAGCGAGGTGCCACCGATCCAATCTCCATCGGTTCACCACTGTTAGTACACACATTCTCATAACCAGAAACTGACATAGCAGAGGATTTGCTCTCATTAACCCTTGCACGCAGTCTCCTATCCACCCGTATAGCTAATTGCATAGCCTGTTGCAAATCTTCAGGTGTAGGATAAGCAATTAGCAGGTCTTTAACCCTTTCACTGAGCCCAGCAAGAAATAGACTTTTCAGAGCAGAATCGTTCCACCCTGTTTGAGTAGACCAACGACGGAAATGAGTACAATATTTTTCCACATTACCTGATCCTTGTTTTAAACGTCTCAACTCAGTCTCAGCTGATGCGACACGGTCAGGATCATCATATAATAGTCCCAAAGCAGAAAAAAAACTATCCACTGATCTGAAGCATGAATCACTAGGTTGCAAAGAAAAGGCCCACTCCTGAGGCCCTTTGCGCAAAAGTGACATTATGAACCCTATGCACTGGGATTCATCCCCAGAGGACTTGGGTCTCAAACGAAAATACAATAAGCAAGCATTTTTAAATGAAAAAAATTCTCGGTGTTCACCAAAAAATAAATCCGGCAAACATACCTTAGGCTCCAAGAAATGTGCTCCAGGACAGTTACTCACATGCTGACGGAGCTCGGCCACCTCCAGAGAGAGTCCCTGCAGGCGATGAACCAAATCCTGAACCGACACCATGATGGAACAGAAAAATCTTTCCTTAGAGAATTTGCTGGCTGGACTTACTGTTATGTTCTGCTACCAGAGCTAAGGAAAGAGAGGAGATCTGTCCCTACGATAGAACTCAGCTTAATCCCTACGATGTAACAGGGGACCTGATCCTGCGATCAGACCTGCTAAAGTCCTAAGCTAGTCTGTACGGAGACCTATAGATGTGGGGTAGGAATCCCTACAAGTACTAAGGACTGGGAGGAGTATGGGACACCTCCTAACAGAAATAGTAGCAGACAGACGAACAAACAAAATATATAGAACATAGAGGTCAATAGACCAAGCAAACTAACAGAGCAAGACACAGAGCACAGGCTAGCTAGAAAGTAGATATACAATGAAGTCCAGCAAAGCCAGAAGGGCGGAGCAGGATTAAATATGCCAACAAGGTCATGTGACCAGCAAAGGAAAAAAAACCTAAGAGCAAGGTTCTAACACTAACACTCTCGCACCTCTCCAGTCCGTCCTTAACTCTGCTGCCTGTCTAATCCACCTCTTTCCATGCTACTCTTCCACTTCTCCCCTCTGAAAATCCCTTAATTGGCGCCCAATTCCTCAACGTATCCAGTTCAAACTGCTAACACTGACCTGCAAATCCATCCATAACCTTTCTACTCCGTATATCTACTCTCCCGATATCTTCCAACAAGACCCTATCTCCTCCACAGTTGTACGTTCTTCACCCAATCGCCTCCAAGACTTCTCATGAGTATCTTCCATCCTCTGGAATTCTGTGCCTCAACACGTCCGATTATCCATCACACTCCGAACTTTCAGTCAGAACTTGAAAACCCATCTCTTCAAGAAAGCTTACAGCCTGTAATAACCCCGCTGCCTCCTCACCACCACCGGAACTGCTGCCTCACCAACGCCGGAGCTGCTGCAACTCCCCAACCTACTGTCTACTTCCCCATTAACTTGTAGATTCTAAGCCCGTAAGGGCAGGGTCCTCTCTTTCTGTACCAGTCTATCATTGTTAGTTTGTTTACCGTATTTTATATCTGTATCTTATATGTAACCCTTCCTTATGTACAGCACCAAGGATTCATGGATTGTGAGTCCCGATGGGGACAGCGACAATAATGTATGTAAAGCGCTGCGGAACATGTTAGCGCTATATAAAAATAAAGATTATTATTTATTATTATTCAATGGTGCTCCAAAAATAAATGATAATAAGAAGAATAATGTACTGATGGTAGTTCAGGTGATGTAATCATGTACTGATAATGGTTCTGTATTTATGTACAGATGATATCTTGATGAGACAAGAACGGGCGGCCATCAGTCAGGATCTGCCCAGAAGCCGATTTCCAGGTAAAAGGACAAGAAGTCTGGAGAATAAGGGGCAACGCTAGGAATATTGAGGCGTCACAGAAACTTCATGGATTTGTCAGGAAAAGTGTAAAAACGTATGAAATTTTATAAATGTCCGTCAGTAACCAGAGAAACATCCGACTAAAAGAGGTAAAAACACTTAAGCTGCAAAATGTGAACGCTAAAACTTCTGTCAGTCTCCAAACTTTTGGCCCCGACTGTACTGATCTCGGAGGCACTGCTATTCTGTGAAGAGAGACACAGCAGATATAATATAATTAACCCTTTGCAGACTGCAATAAAAATACATCTTATTCTAAGAACAAGGTCACGCACACCTACCATATGTCTAAAAAAAAAAAAAAAAAAAAGTCCTGGTCTTTTAGGGATTCAAATGTTCACTATGCCGATCTGGGAAGGAAATACAAGGTGACTCTCATCAGGTACAAGTCTTAAAACTTAAATCTTTTTGAAGCTCATCACTCTATAATGAAGAATAAATCACTTTTTTTCCCTTTTCATTGTGGCCGGAAGAGCAGAAAGTTAATAATTGATGGAACAGAGTAAATAATCAACAGTGAAAGTGTCAACAAAACTGATACAAAGTGTCATATGTGTAACCAGGAGTGCACAGAGGCCGGCGAGCTGCGAGGGCCCCTGCGCACGGACACTGAGCTTCTTCCAGCATCCACAGATTACATCTCATATATAAAATAATAATGACTGCGAAAAATTATTCATCGCTGTTATGTAAAGGAGAAAAGAAGCATTAGATAGTAAATCAATGGGCAGGCGAGCCTGATCCTCAAGAGCAGCGCTCTTCTCTGGCTGAGGGAGAGCGAGTCCTGGGTTAGAGCAAACAAGCTCTATAACATCTGGTCCATATTGATTCTTGTAACATTTAATGATGGTGAGGGGTTATTATAATATCCCCTGGTGGTCTACGGCAGTAAGAACATCTCAAGTAGCGCAGGGTAGTGAAGGGGGCCAACTTAAGTAGCTAAACATTGGGGACAAAATGTAACAACTTTGTGTCCCTTTAATTGTCCGGTTGGGGTCGGGGTCCTAAGATTAACACGTATCGTTCAAAAGACTACTGAGAAGTGCAGAGTTCAGTGGACAGGAGCGCACGGCTCCCACCTGAGAGCCTGCACAGAGAATCTGTACTCCTATTGGTGTGAATGTGATCTGAGCTGCAGTACTGAGGCTGACCACTACACAGTGTGAGGCGCTGTGCTTTTCTGGCTCCAGAGTAAGATTAATTCAGTACTTTATGGTGCCTACATTTAGTGTTCATACAAAAAAATATATATCTTTTTTTCCCCCCCGTCTGTTGGTTGTGTCAGGTATCGCAGTTCAGAACACAAAAAAAAAAGTTAACGTCCACCTAATGAGACATTAGTCCCGGCCTTTAATATTCACTTTGTTTATCCGGGTCTGTGTTGTTGTAAATTAAAGAAAAGTTAACTCCCATCAGGTCCAGACATTATTTTTGCATATTAATGCTTTATTATTTTTTTGCATTATTTTTACATAATAATGAAGAATGAATCTTTAATTGGCCCCGTCGTGATACAAAGAGCACAAAGGTAACGAATGAAGTCACATAAAATGTCACATTTCTCCCGAGAATCGCAACCGAAGTGATACAAAGTTTCATACATAAACCAGGAGGATCCATAGACAGGCGACGACCCCCAATACAGGGACATTGGGTGGGGGGGCTTCTTCCATCACTTATTCTCATATCAATAATGACTGCACACAATAATAATGATAAGAATAATAATCATAACAATCATATAAATAATAATAATGATAATAATAAAAACAATAAATATTAATAATAATGATATACCGTAAATAATAATAATAATGATGATAATATAAGCAATAATAATAAAAAATAATAATATAATAATAATATAAATAATAATAATGATAATAATATAAACAATAAATATTAATAATAATGATATGCCATAAATAATAATAATAATGATGATGATAATATAAACAATAATAATAAAAAATAATAATATAATAATAATATAAATAATAATAATGATAATAATATAAACAACAGTTGCAATAATAATAATAATAATAATAATAATAATATAAACAATAATAATGATGGTAATAATAATAATATAAATAATGATAATGATAACTATAATAATAATATAATAATAAGCACTGAAGGTTCTGGGTAATAATGCGACCATGAATTATTATATATATAGGAAGACGATGTGGGAGCTCATGAGCAGCGATTCCCTGTCCTGGGTGATAGAAGAGGGTCTTCACATGAGGGACCCACTTCTTTGACATCCAAAAAGCAGCCAAAACTGTAAAGAATATGAACACCTTTGTGGGGGGGGGGGGTTCACTTAAATATAATGTATTTTGAGCTAAAAAATAATTCTTGCAATTGGATTCATTAACAATTTTGTCCTTTTTGGCTTTTTTGTTTCCCTGCACATTGTTGCTTGCAGAATGAGTTAACTTGGAATCTGTCAGTGAGCTCTTTTGTGATGTGGAGTTTGTAAGTCTTTTATCTGTGTTTTCTGAGCTGCTCTCAGCTGGTTTATGACCACATCAAAGTTAATCGTAACTTTGATGTGGTCTCTGGTAATAAGTTAGCACAGATGAGCCCAGAAAGAGCCAGGTAAAATAGCTACAAATTCCACATCGCAAAAGAGTTCACTGACTGTTATAATGTATTGAAGCAGCTGTGCATTCTGGTGCATTACTGCCTGAAAAATGGACTAAGATGAGAAGTAGGTGCATTAGGCAGTTGTCCAGGACACTACTTGGTGGCAGACTGGGGAGGGGGCACATTATTTCACTATTGTGTAAGGGAGTGCACCATGCAGAATTGGAGCTTGGTAGAGCCACCTCCTTACCCTGCAGGAGAACTCACTGATCTCATTTGAAGCCTACAGTCCTGGCCTAATGTGTTGTCGCCCTTGAAATTGTTCTACAAAATAACGTTTTTTTTCCCAGAAAATTATTGGAATTCCACATGTTTTGTTATACACATGTTTATTCTCTTTGTGTGTATTAAAACAACACAAAAAAAAAACAGAGACAAAAAGGCAAATTGGACATATTTTCACACAAAACCCCAAAAATCGGCCGGATAAAATTGTTGTGACTTTCAAAAAAATTGTGGATAAATAACTTTGTTTCAAGCATGTGATGCTCGTTCAAACTCACCTGTGGCAAGTAACAAATGTGGGCAGTATGAAAATCACACCTGAAACCAGATAAAAAGGGGAGAAGTTGACTCAGTCTTTGCATTGTGTGTTTGTGTGTGCCGCACTAAGCATGGAGAACAGAAAGAGGAGAAGAGAACTGTCTGAGGACTTGAGAACCAAAATTGTTGAACAATATCAGCAATCTCAAGGTTGCTTAATTGCAATAATTTTCTGGGAGAAATACTTCATTTTCTGGAACAATTTCAAGGGTGCCAACACCTTCAGCCATATACTGTATATTTAGAGGTCTGTTCTGGGTGATTGATGAATTTTGGGATTGGATTGGGGATCTGTGTAATTTAGGGGTTTGAATTTATTAGTGGGTTTGGTCTGGGTTGTGAATATATATTTAAGGTCAGGTGTGGATCTTAATTAAATTTTGGTTCTTATTTGGGGGTCTTAATTCATGGGCAGCACTGGTCAGGGTTCTACATCAATATTTACGGCACAAGGCTCCCAGGAGTCGTGTTGTAGGCAGAAACAGACGATTCAGACTCTGGTCCTCTGCCCTGTCCAGCTCGTCGCCTGCACTGCTCTTGGATTCCTGAGGGTCTTACAGTAATATTATCACATTGTGGAGACGCAGCAGGACCCTGGACAGCACCGAAAAGTCATCGGATGAAATTGCTGCCCTTGTTACTGGATTCCAGCTCCGGATCCCCCAGATACATCAATATGTCTCTAATGATGACTTTAATACTTTGGAGAATAAATTATTATTTTTTTAATATTTGAATTTTCATAATTATTTTTTTTTTACTTTTTTTTTTTTAAGATGTGAAAAATAAGAAAAATCCTTCCACTCACCTCTCTGGCCCTGCCGCTCCTCATTATCATCCGTCTCCACCGCTCGCGCCGAAATCCTCACATTGGTCTGGATCACTTTAATGAGGCTGGGAGGGTTCTGCATCATGACGCTGTGACTTTCCATGCGATTGTATGGAATCCTTATGGGTCTCATCAAATCCGGAAGTCCCAGTCCAGCGTGAGGATTTCAGCGTGAGTGGTGGCAATCTGAAGATGCGACAAAAACAAGATGGGTAACGATGAGGGAATGGATGCGGAGAGGATCGGAACAGTGACGCAGAGGAGCCGGAGAAGTGAGCGGTAAAGTGATCATAGGATTTTATTATTTTTAAACATTTTGATGTCCTTGTACGGTTAAGCGAATTACAAAAAAGTTTAGTAAAATTTGAGTAGAGTTCCATTCCACTCAAATTTATTTGCTCATCTCTATGGATAAACGGACCTGTGGAAGTTCGGGTTATGGTACCCGACTCAAACTTTGCTCCAAGGATTGGTTCGGGTACCAGAACTGTACCTGAACTTGAACCAGAATCCAAACCTCATTGAAAACAATGGCGACCTGAACTTTAGAGCTGGAAAATATTCTCTCTCTCTTTATTTCTTTCTCTCTTTCTTTTTTTCTCTCTCTGCAATGGACTTTCCCCGAAACTCCAAACATTTCAACTGACTTTCCAGGAGTTCATCATTTTAAGCCGGACACTAACTGTCCGGTACGAACCCCGAACTTTTTAGTTTGGGTTCGCTCATCTCTATTCATCTCTAGTTTTGTGTCCTCTGGATCTCCCAACAGTCAGATCTCTGCATATTTACAGATAAGAGCTTAATATATTGCACTATATTTAGTGTCTTACCGCAGCGAAGGTCATTCTAGATTTCACTTTCTCATAACTTCTACTTCGTTGTGAAACATTTAATCTTTTGTAAATCCAAAGAAGCAATGTAAAGTCGGCGATTTTGGAGGATTGAAAACATTAACTTCTTTCATTCCAGGAATTAATAATTCATGGTCGGCTGCATTATTTAGAGGCACCTGCTCCAGTCATTCCATGTACAGATCTGTCTGCTGGAGGTACGGTGGAAAAAACGGACAAAAAGTGATGATCTATTTTCCTGGGAGATCTATATAAAACTTTAATGCAAAGGTTCTAACAATCTGGCTATAAACAGATTTTGGTGCAAATCCGGCGACAGTCCGCAGCTCACGTCAGTGGTGTTCTCATAGTCACACGACACGGAAAATTCCTGCAGGATTTTTCTCCATGAGTGGTGGAAAAAAAAGATCTCTAGAAATAGCCACGTTGCTAATTATTTACACGGATCCTACGTAATGGGGCTGATTCTCATGCGTGACGTCGGATTTAATGTAAATGTGTGAACACTCTTAAAGATATAATCGATCTGGTAATTCAGTGGAACAAACTCTGTTTACGTTGGAAGGATTTCGATCACGGCAAGTCCTGCTCATGGGTATCCCATCAATCAGCGGTAATTTATGGAGAAATCCAGGAATAAGAGGCCGATCCATCAACACCGGCATTTTATAAGATGCACTAAATTCAAGAAGAGACGTGCGCTTCTTAATTAATTAGATCTTTTCGCTACTAGAGTAAGAAATGTCCTGCATTCACAGACTTCTATGGTGTAAATTATGATGAATTTGTCGTCCACTTTCAGCCCTGCCACCTACCGGCTAAGGTTTGCCCAATTTTTCAAAGGTTGGGGGGAAGCTGGTATAAAAACTCCAAAAGTCGCCAACATTTTTCCAATCTAAAAAATAAAAAAATTATGCATATTTGGCATCACCGCAATGGCAGAATTGCAGTTTTTCTGGCGCTGCACCTTCCACGAGAAATGCTACGAAAAACAATCAAAACTCCAAATTAGTATCAATAAAAACTGTTGAAAAATAATAAAGTTAGAGGTCTAAGAAAATTACCAATTTTTAGTTTTTGCAAAGTTCTGAATTTTTTAGAACCTGTAAAATATATAAAAAAAAAAAACTGTGCACGTTTGGCCTCGTCATAATTGTTCTGACTTGAAGAATAATGTTACCAGGCCGTTTGTGCCGTACATTGAATTCCAAAATACAATGGCGGAATTACATTGTATTTTTCACCATTTTAATTGCACTTTTGATTTTTACCCATTTTTACCATATTTTATAGTAAAGTGAAGGATGTCATTAAAAAATGCAGCTAGTTTTGCTATAAACCAGCCCTCATACGGCTATTTAGATGGAAAAATAAAAAAGTCAAAGCTCTGGAAAGAAAGGGAAAGAAAAAACGAAAGCGTAAAGACAAAACTTTGCTGCAGCAGGAAGAGATATAATAAAAAAGAAAATTAAAATAAAATATGTAATATAAATAAAATATATAATATAAATAAAAAATAAGGAAATGTTCTCTTTTTAAGAATCATTTTAACTGCACATTGAAAGTCATAAAAAAAGAAAACTAATATACTGCGGTGGATTGAGTTTTTTTAACTATTGGAAGAAGAAGAAGTAGAAAAAAATGAAAGCACTAAAGTAAAAAAAAAATTGCTCTTACGGGAAGGAGTCAAGTATCTGACCGATGGCCGTGAGATCAATGCCCTTTAGTTATATATTTAGAATAGAAAGATGCTGATGAGGAGGCCGAGGGCAGGAATATAAGAAGTAACCAACGTGGGGAGTATCAGCACTATTATATATCCAGAGATAGCAGAAAGTAGCGATTTAGTGATACATTATTCAATACACGATCTAAAGATGGAAAGGAAAGGTCACTGAGCTCATCGTGAGGATCAATAATGCATGGACCATACGTCCCGGTGAATAACAATGTATCAAATGCAGATTATTGGAACAGAAGTTTCTCCTTTTTCTTATTATATTTATATCACAAAATGCCCTCTTATTGTTTGGTATCAACAGAGGAGCAGCTGTCGCGGGTGCAGATGCACAAGGATTCATTGCCAGCACCTATTGATATAGGAATTATGGGAATCAGAGTATATTTCTAGCACTCAGCAAGGCAAGTATTTTGTGCCCCCAACCTATGGACCACTAGCACTCTCCAAGCCCCTTCCACCAGACCGGAAATGAAAGTTTAAGAAAAAATTGATATACCGTATTTTTCGGACCGTAAGACGGACTTTTTTTCCCCGGAATTTGGGACGAAAATAGGGGGTGCGTCTTATGGTCCGAATGTAGCTTACCGGGGACTTGCAGTGGTGGTACAGCAAGATCGTAGGAAGCAGGGTGCTCCGTTCCCTCCCACAGGAACCCGGCGGCGACGGCAGCTGAATAGGTGCGCGCTGCTTTTTCCGGTGGCTGCTGCCATCTTCCTGAAGCCATGATCTACAGGAAAATGGCCGCCTGAGCCGACGCATTCGCAGAGTGGGATCTCGATTCCTGCAGATCACGGCTTCAGGAAGATGGCCGCGGCCACTGAAGAAGCAACGCACGCCGCTCTGCCTTACCGCCGACAATCAGGCACCGGCCCTGCAGTATCTCACGGCTTCTGCTGCCGCCGCCGGGTTCATGAGGGAGGGAATGGAGGGCCCCTGCTTCCTGTGATCCTGCTTCACCATCACCGCAACTCCCCGCTGCAGGAGCACCGCCTTCTCACACCGAGGGTCCGCAGCATTCCTCCTCTTCCGCCGGCTTTCTGAATGATCCTGCCTCCTGTGACCCCCGCTCCACCGCTCCCCAGGTAAGATACCTATTCAGACTATAAGACCGACCCCCATCTTATAAAAAATTTTGTTTTTCCTATTTTCAAACACAAAATTTGGGGTGCGTCTTATGGCCCGGAGCGTCATATAGTCTGAAAAATACGGTAATTATATTTTGCCCTTTAACACTTTCTTTCTGTTTTTTGATGAAATCCAACATTAAATTTTACATGTAAAAAGTTAGACATTATTACAGTTTTTCCTTTTTTAAAGCCCTAACACTGGCCTTACGCCTTGTCCTAACTTTGGAAAAATATACAATTATATAAATATATACCGCATTTTCAGACTATAAGATGCACTTTTTAGCAATAAAAACTCTTCTTAAAAAATGTGCGTGTCTAATAGTCCGCACTGTTTTCCGTCTCCTCTCTCCCCGCACTCCCTGCTTGCCACTGTTTTTACTCACATCATGAAATAAAGGACAAGTATTTTTACCGTCACGTGGATGCAACTTTTCTTTTTTTCTTTCTTGATTGCCCTCTATATAAAAGTGCATGTAGCAGAGCTGTATATAAAAGTGCATCTAGCAAAGCTGTGTATGTATGTGGCTGAGCTGAGTGTGCATGTAAGGTCCATACAGCAGCTGTCCCCTCATCTTTTCACCACCAAGGAAATTTTAATTAGTAAGACATTTTTTTTTTCAAATTTTCTGTTGTCTAAACCTGTGGTGCATCTTATTGTGAAATGCGTCCTATAGACAAAAAAAATTAGGTATAGTTATATTACTTTTTAACAAGGGATACATTTTAAAATGAATTTGTTACAGCTCTCCTAGCAGGTCTCTGTCACTCTTCTTCAGTGCAGGGCACGATTCAATACTGCTGCTTATGCAGAGCGCAGTAGGTGAGATGAGATTGACAACGGTTGATGTGCTCTGCATAGGCAGAATACAAAAATGACAATGTTCACTTCATTGTATCGAAAGATTTGCTATTGCACTGGCAGCCAGGCAGCCACTAATGGTGCATGGATGCTGTTCCAAGTGAGGAGGAAGGCAAGCATAATGTTGTACCCCCATAGAATTTAGCACCCAGGACAGCTGCCCCTGTACGCCCCACACTACTCCATTGATGGGAATATTCTTATAATTAGTATTTAGTAAACACAGCTATTGACAATGGTGACAGCTGCTATCATCTCTTACTCAATAATCAGGTATTCAACATGTATAGACAATAATTACATGCAAACACCCCGACCGTACATGAGCAGGGCAATCAGGGAGCATTCATGTCCGTCCCGGGACAGGACAGGTCGTCTTGAGATGTTTCTCCGAGCTTTATATTTGCCGATAAATATTTGAACAATTGTGTTTATTCAGAGAAATGCAGACAAGTTCAGTACAAACAGTGCAGGAGCGGATTGTGTGCCCGGGCACGGTGAAGACTCCCATTGTTGTGTTATTAGGACAAGTGCCACCGCTAAAAGAAATCTTGGATTTTCCTCAATGTGATACACGGAAGTGCCAAGAGCTCGGAACAAGGAAGGGACCCGGAGGCAAAACCCGAAATGTCTCTGTGCCTCAGATTGCTTCATCTTTCTACCTTCAAGAATATTTCCGACCAATAATCATAATCCCCGTCAAAGTAAAACCCTCTGGTGATTGTCTTATTGGGATTTTAACTCTTTAGGCTTTGCTCATGCACCAGGAGAACGTTCTAATTTGAGATCATCTGCAGTCCTATATAAAAGGAGCAGCCTTCATATTAAAATCTGGGGCTGTACTGTACCTTTATATGCCTCAAGTATCATGGTCTATGCCTATCTCCCCGTGCACAACATTGAGCTTTGGGCAACAATGACCTTATAACGAGTTCACTACTTGTCCTTCCTTGGATAGAACGTACTGTATACATGTACTCAGAGCCGAGACACAGTATTGTGGAACAGATGAGGCCAATGGCGCCCTCAAGCAAAGGAATGGGTCAGAGAGCAAGGTAACAGGACCTCTAACACCCCGCCTCCCCTCCGATGGGTCAGGTATAAAGCACTGACGACCACTTCCACCAGAATTGTTACCTTTTTCATCAAAACTACCAGCGAAAGTAAAAAAAAAGTGGTGTACTTTAGAGATGAGACTTAATAGGGGGTATAGTTTCCCAGTTAGATATGATTAATCATTGTTTGAGGACTATTTACATGATACCAGGCAAAAATAGCGACATTGATCCCTGACATCCTATATTTTAAACATCAGACCCAAGGATAGTCATGGAAACTAATATAGCTTAACTATAATGGGGGCCAATTGATTTAAATTAAAGTGTCCAGCATTTGGTGGATACTCTAATGGAAACTAAACAGACCCCATTATAAATAAAGGGATGCGTTTGATGGTGTTTGCGGCCGTCAAGCGACAGATGCAACTTGCAACAAAACTGATTGTGGTTCTGTTGCCATATTCCTATACTGATAGTGGTTTTGGGTATGCATTTATGTAGTGTTGGTATTTTTGGTGCTGTATTCCTGCACTGATTGTGATTCTGGTAATGTATTTATGTAGTAATGGTTGTTCTGGTGCCGTATTCATGTACCACTCATGGCTCTGGTGATATATTCATGTAGTGAAGATGGTTCTGGTGATGTATTCAATCAGAACATGAATACGTCACCAGAACCACCATTAGTACATGAATATGTCATCCATGTAGTATAATGCACAACCCATAGTCATTCATGTAGTATAATGCACAGCCCATAGTCGTCCATATAATATAATGCACAGCCCATAGTCATCCATGTTGTATAATGCACAGCCCATAGTCATTCATGTAGTATAATGCACAGCCCATAGTCATCCATGTAGTATAATGCATGGCCCATAGTCATCCATGCAGTATAATGCAAAGCCCATTGTCACCCATGTAGTATAATGCACAGCCTATAGTCATCCATGTAGTATAATGCACAGCCCATACATGTAGTACAGTTATATGAAAAAGTTTGGGCACCCCTATTAATCTTAAGCTTAATGTTTTATAAAAATTGGTGTTTTTGCAACAGCTATTTCAGTTTGATATATGTAATAACTGTTGGATACAGTAATGTTTCTGCCTTGAAATGAGGTTTATTGTACTAACAGAAAATGTGCAATCTGCATTCAAACAAAATTTGACAGGTGCATAAGTATGGGCACCCTTATCATTTTCTTGTTTTAAATACTCCTACCTACTTTTACTGACTTAATAAAGCACTTTTTTTGGTTTTGTAACCTCATTGAGCTTTGAACTTCATAGCCAGGTGTATGCAATCATGAGAAAAGCTACTTAAAGTGGCCACTTGCAAGTTGTTCTCCTGTTTGAATCTCCTCTGAAGAGTGGCATCATGGCCATGATTCATGGGCTCCTCAAAACAATTGTCAAATGATCTGAAAACAAAGATTATTCAACATAGTTGTTCAGGGGAAGGATACAAAAAGCTGTCTCAGAGATTTAACCTGTCAGTTTCCACTGTGAGGAACATAGTAAGGAAATGGAAGAACACAGGGACAGTTCTTGTTCAGGCCAGAAGTGGCAGGCCAAGAAAAACATCAGAAAGGCAGAGAAGAAGAATGGTGAGATCAGTCAAGGACAATCCTCAGACCACCTCCAGAGAGCTGCAGCATCAACTTGCTGCAGATGGTGTCACTGTGCATCGGTCAACTATACAACGCACTTTGCACAAGGAGAAGCTGTATGGGAGAGTGATGCGAAAGAAGCCGTTTCTGCAAGCACGCCACAAACAGAGTCGGCTGAGGTATTCAAAAGCACATTTGGGGAAGCCAATTTCTTTTTGGAAGAAGGTCCTGTGGACTGATGAAACCAAGATTGAGTTGTTTGGTCATACAAAAAGGCGTTATGCATGACGGCAAAAAAACACAGCATTCCAAGAAAAACACTTGCTACCCACAGTAAAATTTGGTGGAGGTTCCATCATGCTTTGGGGCTGTGTGGCCAATGCTGGCACCGGGAATCTTGTTAAAGTTGAGGGACGCATGGATTCCACTCAGTATCAGCAGATTCTTGACAATAATGTTCAAGAATCAGTGACAAAGTTGAAGTTACGCAGGGGATGGATCTTTCAGCAAGACAATGATCCAAAACACCGCTCCAAATCTACTCAGGCATTCATGCAGAGGAACAATTACAATGTTCTGGAATGGCCATCCCAGTCCCCAGACCTGAATATCATTGAACATCTGTGGGATCATTTGAAGAGGGCTGTCCATGCTCGGCGACCATCAAACTTAACAGAACTGGAATTGTTTTGTAAAGAGGAATGGTCAAAAATACCTTCATCCAGGATCCAGGAAATCATTAAAAGCTACAGGAAGCGACTAGAGGCTGTTATTTTTGCAAAAGGAGGATCTACTAAATATTAATGTCACTTTTCTGGTGAGGTGCCAATACTTATGCACCTGTCAAATATTGTTTGAATGCAGATTGCACATTTTCTGTTAGTACAATAAACCTCATTTCAAGGCAGAAACATTACTGTGTCCAACAGTTATTACATAGATCAAACTGAAATAGCTGTTGCAAAAACACCAATTTTTATAAAACATTAAGCTTAAGATTAATAGGGGTGCCCAAACTTTTTCATGTAACTGTATAATGCACAGCCCATAGTCATCCATGTAGAGTAATGCACAGCCCATAGTCATCCATGTAGTATAATGCACAGCCCATAGTCATCCATGTAGTATAATGCACAGACCATAGTCATCCATGTAGTATAATGCACAGACCATAGTCATCCATGTAGTATAATGCACAGCTCATAGTCATCCATAGTAGTATAATGCACAGCCCATAGTCATCCATGTAGTATAATGCACAGCCTATAGTCATCCATGTAGTGTAATGCACAGCCCATAGTCAACCATGTAGTATAATGCACAGCCCATAGTCATCCATGTAGTATAATGCACAGCCCATCGTCACCCATGTAGTATAATGCACAGCCCATAGTCATCCATGTAGTATAATGCACAGCCCATAGTCATCCATGTAGTATAATGCACAACCCATAATCATCCATGTAGTATAATGCACAGCCCATAGTCATCCATGTAGTATAATGCACAACCCATAGTCATCCATGTAGTATAATGCACAGCCCATAGTCATCCAAGTAGTATAATGCACAGCCCATAGTCATCCATGTAGTATAATGCACAGCTCATAGTCATCCATATAGTATAATGCACAGCCCATAGTCACCCATGTAGTATAATGCACAGCCCATAGTCACCCATGTAGCATAATGCACAGCCCATAATCATCCATGTAGTATAATGCACAGCCCATAGTCATCCATGTAGTATAATGCACAGCCCATAGTTATCCATGTAGTATAATGCACAACCCATAATCATCCATGTAGTATAATGCACAGCCCATAGTCATCCATGTAGTGTAATGCACAGCCCATAGTCATCCATGTAGTATAATGCACAGCCCATAGTCCTCCATGTAGTATAATGCACAGCCCATAGTCATCCATGTAGTATAATGCACAGCCCATAGTCATCCATGTAGTATAATGCACAGCCCATAGTCATCCATGTAGTATAATGCACAGCCCATAGTCCTCCATGTAGTATAATGCACAGCCCATAGTCATCCATGTAGTATAATGCACAGCCCATAGTCATCCATGTAGTATAATGCACAGCTCATAGTCATCCATGTAGTATAATGCACAGCTCATAGTCATCCATAGTAGTATAATGCACAGCCCATAGTCATCCATGTAGTATAATGCACAGCCCATAGTCACCCATGTAGTATAATGCACAGACCATAGTCATCCATGTAGTATAATGCACAGACCATAGTCATCCATGTAGTAAAATGCACAGACCATAGTCATCCATGTAGTATAATGCACAGACCATAGTCATCCATGTAGTATAATGCACAGCTCATAGTCATCCATAGTAGTATAATGCACAGCCCATAGTCATCCATGTAGTATAATGCACAGCCCATAGTCATCCATGTAGTGTAATGCACAGCCCATAGTCATCCATGTAGTATAATTCACAGCCCATAGTCATCCATGTAGTATAATGCACAGCCCATCGTCACCCATGTAGTATAATGCACAGCCCATAGTCATCCATGTAGTATAATGCACAGCCCATAGTCATCCATGTAGTATAATGCACAACCCATAATCATCCATGTAGTATAATGCACAGCCCATAGTCATCCATGTAGTATAATTCACTGCCCATGATCCTCATCCATGTAGTATAATGCACAGCCCATAGTCATCCATGTAGTATAATGCACAGCCCATAGTCATCCATGTAGTATAATGCACAGCCAATACATGTAGTATAATGCACAGCCCATAGTCCTCCATGTAGTATAATGCACAGCTCATAGTCATCCATGTAGTATAATGCACAACCCATAATCATCCATGTAGTATAATGCACAGCCCATAATCATCCATGTAGTATAATGCACAGCCCATAGTCATCCATGTAGTATAATGCACAGCCCATAGTCATCCATGTAGTATAATGCACAGCCCATAGTCATCCATGTAGTATAATGCACAGCCCATAGTCTTCCATGTAGTATAATGCACAGCCCATAGTCATCCATGTAGTATAATGCACAACCCATAGTCATCCATGTAGTATAATGCACAGCCCATAGTCATCCAAGTAGTATAATGCACAGCCCATAGTCATCCATGTAGTATAATGCACAGCTCATAGTCATCCATATAGTATAATGCACAGCCCATAGTCACCCATGTAGTATAATGTACAGCCCATAGTCACCCATGTAGCATAATGCACAGCCCATAATCATCCATGTAGTATAATGCACAGCCCATAGTCATCCATGTAGTATAATGCACAGCCCATAGTTATCCATGTAGTATAATGCACAACCCATAATCATCCATGTAGTATAATGCACAGCCCATAGTCATCCATGTAGTGTAGTGCACAGCCCATAGTCATCCATGTAGTATAATGCACAGCCCATAGTCCTCTATGTAGTATAATGCACAGACCATAGTCATCCATGTAGTATAATGCACAGCCCATAGTCCTCCATGTAGTATAATGCACAGCCCATAGTCATCCATGTAGTATAATGCACAGCCCATAGTCATCCATGTAGTATAATGCACAGCTCATAGTCATCCATGTAGTATAATGCACAGCTCATAGTCATCCATAGTAGTATAATGCACAGCCCATAGTCATCCATGTAGTATAATGAACAGCCCATAGTCACCCATGTAGTATAATGCACAGCCCATAGTCATCCATGTAGTATAATGCACAGACCATAGTCATCCATGTAGTATAATGCACAGACCATAGTCATCCATGTAGTAAAATGCACAGACCATAGTCATCCATGTAGTATAATGCACAGACCATAGTCATCCATGTAGTATAATGCACAGCTCATAGTCATCCATAGTAGTATAATGCACAGCCCATAGTCATCCATGTAGTATAATGCACAGCCCATAGTCATCCGTGTAGTGTAATGCACAGCCCATAGTCATCCATGTAGTATAATGCACAGCCCATAGTCATCCATGTAGTATAATGCACAGCCCATCGTCACCAATGTAGTATAATGCACAGCCCATAGTCATCCATGTAGTATAATGCACAGCCCATAGTCATCCATGTAGTATAATGCACAACCCATAATCATCCATGTAGTATAATGCACAGCCCATAGTCATCCATGTAGTATAATTCACTGCCCATGATCCTCATCCATGTAGTATAATGCACAGCCCATAGTCATCCATGTAGTATAATGCACAGCCCATAGTCATCCATGTAGTATAATGCACAGCCAATACATGTAGTATAATGCACAGCCCATAGTCCTCCATGTAGTATAATGCACAACCCATAGTCATCCATGTAGTATAATGCACAGCTCATAGTCATCCATGTAGTATAATGCACAACCCATAGTCATCCATGTAGTATAATGCACAGCCCATAGTCACCCATGTAGTATAATGCACAGCCCATAGTCATCCATGTAGTAAAATGCACAGCCCATAGGCATCCATGTAGTGTAATGCACAGCCCATAGTCATCCATGTAGTATAATGCACAGCCCATAGTCATCCATGTAGTATAATGCACAGCCCATAGTCATCCATGTAGTATAATGCACAGCCCATAGTCATCCATGTAGTATAATGCACAGCCCATAGTCATCCATGTAGCATAATGCACAGCCCATAGTCATCCATGTAGTATAATGCACAGCCCATAGTCACACATGTAGTATAATGCACAGCCCATAGTCATCCATGTAGTATAATGCACAGCCCATAGTTATCCATGTAGTATAATGCACAACCCATAATCATCCATGTAGTATAATGCGCAGCCCATAATCATCCATGTAGTATAATGCACAGCCCATAGTCATCCATGTAGTATAATGCACAGCCCATAGTCATCCATGTAGTATAATGCACAGCCCATAGTCATCCATGTAGTATAATGCACAGCCCATAGTCCTCCATGTAGTATAATGCACAGCCCATAGTCATCCATGTAGTATAATGCACAACCCATAGTCATCCATGTAGTATAATGCACAGCCCATAGTCATCCATGTAGTATAATGCACAGCCCATAGTCATCCATGTAGTATAATGCACAGCTCATAGTCATCCATATAGTATAATGCACAGCTCATAGTCATCCATATAGTATAATGCACAGCCCATAGTCATCCATGTAGTAAAATGCACAGCCCATAGGCATCCATGTAGTATAATGCACAGCCCATAGTCATCCATGTAGTATAATGCACAACCCATAGTCATCCATGTAGTATAATGCACAGCCCATAGTCATCCATGTAGTATAATGCACAGCCCATAGTCATCCATGTAGCATAATGCACAGCCCATAGTCATCCATGTAGTATAATGCACAGCCCATAGTCATCCATGTAGCATAATGCACAGCCCATAGTCACCCATGTAGTATAATGCACAGCCCATAGTCACCCATGTAGCATAATGCACAGCCCATAGTCATCCATGTAGTATAATGCACAGCCCATAGTCATCCATGTAGTATAATGCACAGCCCATAGTCATCCATGTAGTATAATGCACAGCCCATAGTCATCCATGTAGTATAATGCACAGCCCATAGTCCTCCATGTAGTATAATGCACAGCCCATAGTCATCCATGTAGTATAATGCACAACCCAAAGTCATCCATGTAGTATAATGCACAGCCCATAGTCATCCATGTAGTATAATGCACAGCCCATAGTCATCCATGTAGTATAATGCACAGCCCATAGTCACCCATGTAGCATAATGCACAGCCCATAGTCATCCATGTAGTATAATGCACAGCCCATAGTCATCCATGTAGTATAATGCACAACCCATAGTCATCCATGTAGTATAATGCACAACCCATAGTCATCCATGTAGTATAATGCACAGCCCATAGTCACCCATGTAGCATAATGCACAGCCCATAGTCATCCATGTAGTATAATGCACAGCCCATAGTCATCCATGTAGTATAATGCACAGCCCATAGTCCTCCATGTAGTATAATGCACAGCCCATAGTCATCCATGTAGTATAATGCACAACCCATAGTCATCCATGTAGTATAATGCACAGCCCATAGTCATCCATGTAGTATAATGCACAGCCCATAGTCATCCATGTAGTATAATGCACAGCCCATAGTCACCCATGTAGTATAATGCACAGCCCATAGTCATCCATGTAGTATAATGCACAACCCATAGTCATCCATGTAGTATAATGCACAGCCCATAGTCATCCATGTAGTATAATGCACAGCCCATAGTCATCCATGTAGTATAATGCACAGCTCATAGTCATCCATATAGTATAATGCACAGCCCATAGTCACCCATGTAGTATAATGCACAGCCCATAGTCACCCATGTAGCATAATGCACAGCCCATAATCATCCATGTAGTATAATGCACAGCCCATAGTCATCCATGTAGTATAATGCACAGCCCATAGTTATCCATGTAGTATAATGCACAACCCATAATCATCCATGTAGTATAATGCACAGCCCATAGTCATCCATGTAGTGTAATGCACAGCCCATAGTCATCCATGTAGTATAATGCACAGCCCATAGTCCTCCATGTAGTATAATGCACAGCCCATAGTCATCCATGTAGTATAATGCACAGCCCATAGTCCTCCATGTAGTATAATTCACAGCCCATAGTCATCCATGTAGTATAATGCACAGCCCATAGTCCTCCATGTAGTATAATGCACAGCCCATAGTCATCCATGTAGTATAATGCACAGCCCATAGTCATCCATGTAGTATAATGCACAGCCCATAGTCATCCATGTAGTATAATGGACAGCCCATAGTCATCCATGTAGTATAATGCACAGCCCATAGTCCTCCATGTAGTATAATGCACAGCCCATAGTCCTCCATGTAGTATAATGCACAGCTCATAGTCATCCATGTAGTATAATGCACAGCCCATAGTCATCCATGTAGTATAATGCACAGCCCATAGTCATCCATGTAGTATAATGCACCGCCCATAGTCACCCATGTAGTATAATGCACAGCCCATAGTCATCCATGTAGTATAATGCACAGCCCATAGTCACCCATGTAGTATAATGCACAGCTCATAGTCGCCCATGTAGTATAATGCACAGCCCATAGTCATCCATGTAGTATAATGCACAGCCCATAGTCCTCCATGTAGTATAATTCACAGCCCATAGTCATCCATGTAGTATAATGCACAGCCCATAGTCCTCCATGTAGTATAATGCACAGCCCATAGTCATCCATGTAGTATAATGCACAGCCCATAGTCATCCATGTAGTATAATGCACAGCCCATAGTCATCCATGTAGTATAATGGACAGCCCATAGTCATCCATGTAGTATAATGCACAGCCCATAGTCCTCCATGTAGTATAATGCACAGCCCATAGTCCTCCATGTAGTATAATGCACAGCTCATAGTCATCCATGTAGTATAATGCACAGCCCATAGTCATCCATGTAGTATAATGCACAGCCCATAGTCATCCATGTAGTATAATGCACCGCCCATAGTCACCCATGTAGTATAATGCACAGCCCATAGTCATCCATGTAGTATAATGCACAGCAAATAGTCACCCATGTAGTATAATGCACAGCCCATAGTCGCCCATGTAGTATAATGCACAGCCCATAGTCATCCATGTAGTATAATGCACAGCCCATAGTCCTCCATGTAGTATAATGCACAGCTCATAGTCATCCATGTAGTATAATGCACAGTCCATAGTCATCCATGTAGTATAATGCACAGCCCATAGTCATCCATGTAGTATAATGCACCGCCCATAGTCACCCATGTAGTATAATGCACAGCCCATAGTCCTCCATGTAGTATAATGCACAGCTCATAGTCATCCATGTAGTATAATGCACAGCCCATAGTCGCCCATGTAGTATAATGCGCAGCCCATAGTCATCCATGTAGTATAATGCACAGCCCATAGTCATCCATGTAGTATAATGCACAGCCCATAGTCATCCATGTAGTATAATGCACAGCCCATAGTCACCCATGTAGTATAATGCACAGCCCATAGTCATCCATGTAGTATAATGCACAGCCCATAGTCATCCATATAGTATAATGCACAGCCCATAGTCATCCATGTAGTATAATGCACCTCCCATAATCATCCATGTAGTATAATGCACAGCCCATAGTCATCCATGTAGTATAATGCACAGCCCATAGTCATCCATGTAGTATAATGCACAGCCCATAGTCACCCATGTAGTATAATGCACCTCCCATAGTCATCCATGTAGTATAATGCACAGACCATAGTCATCCATGTAGTATAATGCACAGCCCATAGTCATCCATGTAGTATAATGCACAGCTCATAGTCATCCATGTAGTATAATGCACAACTCATAGTCATCCATGTAGTATAATGCACAGCCCATATTCATCCATGTAGTATAATGCACAGCCCATAGTCATCCATGTAGTATAATGCACAGCTCATAGTCCTCCATATAGTATAATGCACAACCCATAGTCATCCATGTAGTATAATGCACAGCCCATAGTCATCCATATAGTATAATGCACAGCCCATAGTCACCCATGTACTATAATGCACAGCCCATAGTCATCCATGTAGTATAATGCACAGCCCATAGTCATCCATGTAGTATAATGCACAGCCCATAGTCACCCATGTAGTATAATGCACAGCCCAGTCATCCATGTAGTATAATGCACAGCCCATAGTCATCCATATAGTATAATGCACAGCCCATAGTCACCCATGTAGCATAATGCACAGCCCATAGTCATCCATGTAGTATAATGCACTCCCCATAGTCATCCATCTAGTATAATGAACAGCCCATAGTCATCCATGTAGTATAATGCACCTCCCATAGTCATCCATCTAGTATAATGAACAGCCCATAGTCACCCACGTAGTATAATGCACAGCCCATAGTCACCCATGTAGTATAATGCACAGCCCATAGTCATCCATGTAGTATAATGCACAGCCCATAGTCATCCATGTAGTATAATGCACAGCCCATAGTCACCCATGTAGTATAATGCACAGCCCATAGTCATGCATGTAGTATAATGCACAGCCCATAGTCATCCATGTAGTATAATGCACAGCCCATAGTCATCCATGTAGTATAATGCACAGCCCATAGTCATCCATGTAGTATAATGCACAGCCCATAGTCATCCATGTAGTATAATGCACAGACCATAGTCATCCATGTAGTATAATGCACAGCCCATAGTCATCCATGTAGTATAATGCACAGCTCATAGTCATCCATCTAGTATAATGCACAGCCCATAGTCACCCACGTAGTATAATGCACAGCCCATAGTCACCCATGTAGTATAATGCACAGCCCATAGTCATCCATGTAGTATAATGCACCTCCCATAGTCATCCATGTAGTATAATGCACAGACCATAGTCATCCATGTAGTATAATGCACAGCCCATAGTCATCCATGTAGTATAATGCACAGCTCATAGTCATCCATCTAGTATAATGCACAACCCATAGTCATCCATGTAGTATAATGCACAGCCCATAGTCACCCATGTAGTATAATGCACAGCCCATAGTCATCCATGTAGTAAAATGCACAGCCCATAGGCATCCATGTAGTGTAATGCACAGCCCATAGTCATCCATGTAGTATAATGCACAGCCCATAGTCATCCATGTAGTATAATGCACAGCCCATAGTCATCCATGTAGTATAATGCACAGCCCATAGTCATCCATGTAGTATAATGCACAGCCCATAGTCATCCATGTAGCATAATGCACAGCCCATAGTCATCCATGTAGTATAATGCACAGCCCATAGTCACACATGTAGTATAATGCACAGCCCATAGTCATCCATGTAGTATAATGCACAGCCCATAGTTATCCATGTAGTATAATGCACAACCCATAATCATCCATGTAGTATAATGCACAGCCCATAATCATCCATGTAGTATAATGCACAGCCCATAGTCATCCATGTAGTATAATGCACAGCCCATAGTCATCCATGTAGTATAATGCACAGCCCATAGTCATCCATGTAGTATAATGCACAGCCCATAGTCCTCCATGTAGTATAATGCACAGCCCATAGTCATCCATGTAGTATAATGCACAACCCATAGTCATCCATGTAGTATAATGCACAGACCATAGTCATCCATGTAGTATAATGCACAGCTCATAGTCATCCATGTAGTATAATGCACAGCCCATAGTCATCCATGTAGTATAATGCACAGCTCATAGTCATCCATATAGTATAATGCACAGCCCATAGTCACCCATGTAGTATAATGCACAGCCCATAGTCACCCATGTAGCATAATGCACAGCCCATAATCATCCATGTAGTATAATGCACAGCCCATAGTCATCCATGTAGTATAATGCACAGCCCATAGTTATCCATGTAGTATAATGCACAACCCATAATCATCCATGTAGTATAATGCACAGCCCATAGTCATCCATGTAGTGTAATGCACAGCCCATAGTCATCCATGTAGTATAATGCACAGCCCATAGTCCTCCATGTAGTATAATGCACAGCCCATAGTCATCCATGTAGTATAATGCACAGCCCATAGTCCTCCATGTAGTATAATTCACAGCCCATAGTCATCCATGTAGTATAATGCACAGCCCATAGTCCTCCATGTAGTATAATGCACAGCCCATAGTCATCCATGTAGTATAATGCACAGCCCATAGTCATCCATGTAGTATAATGCACAGCCCATAGTCATCCATGTACAGTCATGGCCAAAAGTTTTGAGAATGACACCAAAATTATATTTTCACATGATCTGCTGGCCTTTGGTTTTTATTAGTGTTTGTCTGATGTTTATATCACATACAGAAATATAATTGCAATCATATTATGAGTACCAATAGGTTATATTGGCAGTTAGAATGAGTTAATGCAGCAAGTCAATATTTGCAGTGTTGCCCCTTCTTCTTCAAGACCTCTGTAATTCTCCCTGGCATGCTCTCAATCAACTTTTGGACCAAATCCTGACTGATAGCAGTCCATTCTTGCATAATCAATGCTTGCATTTTGCCAGAATTTGTTGGTTTTTGTTTGTCCACCTGTCTCTTGATGATTGACCACAAGTTCTCAATGGGATTAAGATCTGGGGAGTTTCCAGGCCATGGACCCAAAATCTCTATGTTTTGTTCCATGAGCCATTAAGTTATCACCTTTGCTTCATGGCAAGGTGCTCCATCATGCTGGAAAAGGCATTGTTGGGCGCCAAACTGCTCTTGGACGGTTGGGAGAAGTTGCTCTTGGAGGACATTCTGGTACCATTCTTTATTCAAGGCTGTGTTTTTAGGCAAGACTGTAAGCGAGCCGATTCCCCTGGCTGAGAAGCAACCCCACACATGAATGGTTTCAGGATGCTTTACAGTTGGCATGAGACAAGACTGGTGGTAGCGCTCACCTCTTCTTCTCCGAATAAGCTATTTTCCAGATGTCCCAAACAATCGAAAAGGGGATTCATCAGAGAAAATGACTTTGCCCCAGTCCTCAGCAGTCCACTCCCTGTACCTTTTGCAGAATATCAGTCGGTCCCTGATGTTTATTCTGGAGAGAAGTGGCTTCTTTGCTGCCCTCCTTGAAACCAGCCCTTGCTCAAAAAGTCTCCGCCTCACAGTGCGCGCAGAAGCACTCACACCAGCCTGCTGCCATTCCTGAGCAAGCTCGGCACTACTGGTAGTCCGATCCCGCAGCTGAAACAGTTTTAAGATATGGTCCTGGCGCTTGCTGGTTTTTCTTGGGCACCCTGGAGCCTTTTTGACAACAATAGAAGCTCTCTCCTTGAAGTTCTTGATGATGCGATAGATTGTTGACTGAGGTGCAATCTTTGTAGCTGCGATACTCTTCTCTGTTAGGCCATTTTTGTGCAGTGCAATGATGGCTGCCCGTGTTTCTTTAGAGATAACCATGGTTAACTGAAGAGAAACAATGATACCAAGAACCAGCCTCCTTTTAAAGTGTCCAGTGATGTCATTCTTACTTAATCATGACTGATTGATCGTCAGCCCTGTCCTCATCAACACCCACACCTGTGTTAATGGATCAATCACTAAAACGATGTTAGCTGCTCCTTTTAAGGCAGGACTGCAATAATGTTGAAATGTGTTTTGGGGGTTAAAGTTCATTTTCTGGGCTAATATTGACTTTGCAAGTACAGTAATTGCTGTTAAGCTGATCACTCTTTGACATTCAGAAGTATATGAAAATTGCCATTACAAAAAATGAAGCAGTAAACTTTGGAAAAATTACTATTTGTCTCATTCTCAATACTTTTGGCCATGACTGTAGTATAATGGACAGCCCATAGTCATCCATGTAGTATAATGCACAGCCCATAGTCCTCCATGTAGTATAATGCACAGCCCATAGTCCTCCATGTAGTATAATGCACAGCTCATAGTCATCCATGTAGTATAATGCACAGCCCATAGTCATCCATGTAGTATAATGCACAGCCCATAGTCATCCATGTAGTATAATGCACCGCCCATAGTCACCCATGTAGTATAATGCACAGCCCATAGTCATCCATGTAGTATAATGCACAGCCCATAGTCACCCATGTAGTATAATGCACAGCCCATAGTCGCCCATGTAGTATAATGCACAGCCCATAGTCATCCATGTAGTATAATGCACAGCCCATAGTCCTCCATGTAGTATAATGCACAGCTCATAGTCATCCATGTAGTATAATGCACAGCCCATAGTCATCCATGTAGTATAATGCACAGCCCATAGTCATCCATGTAGTATAATGCACCGCCCATAGTCACCCATGTAGTATAATGCACAGCCCATAGTCCTCCATGTAGTATAATGCACAGGTCATAGTCATCCATGTAGTATAATGCACAGCCCATAGTCGCCCATGTAGTATAATGCGCAGCCCATAGTCATCCATGTAGTATAATGCACAGCCCATAGTCATCCATGTAGTATAATGCACAGCCCATAGTCATCCATGTAGTATAATGCACAGCCCCTAGTCATCCATGTAGTATAATGCACCTCCCATAATCATCCATGTAGTATAATGCACAGCCCATAGTCATCCATGTAGTATAATGCACAGCCCATAGTCATCCATGTAGTATAATGCACAGCCCATAGTCACCCATGTAGTATAATGCACCTCCCATAGTCATCCATGTAGTATAATGCACAGACCATAGTCATCCATGTAGTATAATGCACAGCCCATAGTCATCCATGTAGTATAATGCACAGCTCATAGTCATCCATGTAGTATAATGCACAACTCATAGTCATCCATGTAGTATAATGCACAGCCCATATTCATCCATGTAGTATAATGCACAGCCCATACTCATCCATGTAGTATAATGCACAGCTCATAGTTATCCATGTAGTATAATGCACAGCCCATAGTCATCCATGTAGTATAATGCAACTCCCATAGTCATTCAAATAGTATAATGTACCGCTCATAGTCCTCCATATAGTATAATGCACAACCCATAGTCATCCATGTAGTATAATGCACAGCCCATAGTCATCCATATAGTATAATGCACAGCCCATAGTCACCCATGTAGTATAATGCACAGCCCATAGTCATCCATGTAGTATAATGCACAGCCCATAGTCATCCATGTAGTATAATGCACAGCCCATAGTCACCCATGTAGTATAATGCACAGCCCAGTCATCCATGTAGTATAATGCACAGCCCATAGTCACCCATGTAGCATAATGCACAGCCCATAGTCATCCATGTAGTATAATGCACTCCCCATAGTCATCCATCTAGTATAATGAACAGCCCATAGTCATCCATGTAGTATAATGCACCTCCCATAGTCATCCATCTAGTATAATGAACAGCCCATAGTCACCCACGTAGTATAATGCACAGCCCATAGTCATCCATGTAGTATAATGCACAGCCCATAGTCATCCATGTAGTATAATGCACAGCCCATAGTCACCCATGTAGTATAATGCACAGCCCATAGTCATCCATGTAGTATAATGCACAGCCCATAGTCATCCATGTAGTATAATGCACAGCCCATAGTCATCCATGTAGTACAATGCACAGCCCATAGTCATCCATGTAGTATAATGCACAGCCCATAGTCATCCATGTAGTATAATGCACAGACCATAGTCATCCATGTAGTATAATGCACAGCCCATAGTCATCCATGTAGTATAATGCACAGCTCATAGTCATCCATCTAGTATAATGCACAGCCCATAGTCACCCACGTAGTATAATGCACAGCCCATAGTCACCCATGTAGTATAATGCACAGCCCATAGTCATCCATGTAGTATAATGCACCTCCCATAGTCATCCATGTAGTATAATGCACAGACCATAGTCATCCATGTAGTATAATGCACAGCCCATAGTCATCCATGTAGTATAATGCACAGCTCATAGTCATCCATCTAGTATAATGCACAGCCCATAGTCACCCACGTAGTATAATGCACAGCCCATAGTCACCCATGTAGTATAATGCACAGCCCATAGTCATCTATGTACTAGTATGGCCAATGTGTACTCACTGATTTAAAAAAAAATACTCACCTTCCCTCCGCTCCCCCACCGTGCAGTGTCCTCTTCTGAAGCCGGCAGCTGACCTCAACGTACAAGCAAATGGAGGGCATCGCGTCACTGCCATGTGGCCCCAGTCACGTGCATGCCGATGGCAGCTGCTGGCG